>NC_056054.1:229249408-229934408 GCF_016772045.2 Ovis aries | reverse complement strand
GAGTCAGGTATGGGTGGGCTTTTTTTTGTTTTTTTTTTTTCCTGTTTTGGGAAAGGGACTCTTTTATGTCTTAGCAAAATAAGTATTTTAATGCAGTAAGCCAATTTTAATCATATAATTGTCCATACCACAATAAACCCAGGTTCAATTTCTTTAACTGCTTTATTAAAAAATTAATTCCATTACTTGGTTTTGCCCAGGACATTAATTACACAGCTTTTGTGCTTTACCTCTTAAGGGTTTTGCGATCAACTACTAACTATAAATAATAATGTAAGTTTGTTACCTTTATCTCTATAACTATATATTCAGATTCATTCAAAGTTAACCACAGTATATTCTGAGAGTTGATTGATTTCTAGAATCAACTTTTAAAAATATATGTTACAATAACACAAGTGAGTATTCATTGTTTGATGAATACCTGGTTTTCATTTAAAGAATGTGTATAAAGGGATGTAGTAAAAAAAATTATTATGTCTCTTAAAATATAATTGCTAAAATGTTGTCTAATGAATTGTTATAAATTATTATTCACAGATACATAATGCTCATATATGACAAAATTTACACTGAAATTTCTTTTAACCTCTGCTTTGAATGCTGCTTTAATGTAATTTATTCCTTTTTCTATCTTTATTACAATTTATGAAAGGATTACCTTAATCTACCTCCTTGATTTGTCAAAGTGTCTATGTAACTGTGTTCCTAGAAGAAATTTTAAAATGACTTATATTTATTAAGATAAAAGTTCTGGCTTTATCAGCCACTGATAGTTTGTTATTGACAGGCAGTGATGCTGTGGAATTATTTAATCCAATTCAGAATATACGTATCTTACTAAGTAGGTAACTTTATAACATTTAGCTATATAGCCATTTATGGCATTGTGACCATTTTGACTTGGTGTGTGTGCTGTTGCTCAGTTGTGCCCAACTCTTTGTGAACCGTGGACTGTAGCCTGCCAGGCTCCTCTGTCCATGGATTTTTCCAGGTTGCGTTGGTAGGTTTTGTCTATTTGCTGGCTTTTTTTGTTTGTTTGTTTGTTTGAGTTGGTGTTTCATATTAAACAGTGTTACTGTAATTTTACATGTCTTGTGATATAAACTTGGGAATTTGTTACTGGGGACTTCATGTTTTGCAGTATTTTTGTCCTTGAAAAATATACTTACAAATTACATTTTGACAGGACTACATACTACTACTTTCTCTTCAAAGACCAACTTAGATTCTGTTTCCTTTATAAAATAATCTATATATATTCAGTAAAAATTTGTCTTCCATGGCACTGAACTACTGTACCAATTTATAAAACTTATCTAATATTATTAATACAATGGCTACATTATAATTGTTATTATATGCATATCTTACCTACCATATTAGTATAAAACTTTTTAAAATCTACTGGATGAATATTTTAGATGTTCTGGAGCAGCTTTATTATTTAAATATTTAGTATGAATAGAAGGCCTGTCTAATTTTTAAATTCAGATTTTTATGTTTAAGCTTTTTAAAATAAATCTGTTTGTTTCCTTGAAATCCCAAGGAAACTGATAGAGAAGGTCATTGGAAAACCTGGGTATGTTTTTTAAAATGGAGCACCCTGTCTACCCCTTTCCCTCCATGAACATGCTATAAATAATACTTTGCATTGTGAAAGTAGAGGGAAAAATTTTTAAGGGATAGTTAAACTGTAGAAGATTAACCAAACACTATAAAGTCTTAAGACAGCCTTGAGAAGGTTAATGATTTTGAATAAATTAATATCCATGAAAAAAAAAAAGACGCAAGGAGACATGGCAGAAACTTTGAGAAGACTCATAAAATGAGGGAGGAAATTTCTTGTTTCTATAGTATGGTGTTTTAGTTGTCCATGCTGAAGAAAACTGACCTGACCAGAGAGCACCTATTATGCTGGAAAATAGCTGCTAACTTGACATGTTGAAAGGCTCATTCCTGCCCTGGTGAGAAAAGCTGTCACTGAAAAAAGCTAAAGTACTTAATGAATAGGCTGCATCTCTTGTGGATATGCTTTACTAAATGGGGACTAAAGTAGTGTTTGATCCTGATGGAAAGTAATCAGACAAGCAGATTGTGAGTAGAGCCTGAATCTTCAGAAATACGTGTTTCTTCAACAGTTGAAAGCGAAAGCTGTTCAGTTGTGTCGGACTCTGCAACCCCATGGACTATACAGTCCATGGAAATCTCCAGGCCAGAATACTGGAGTGGGTAGCTGTTCCCTTTTCCAGAGGATCTTCCCAACCCAGGGATTGAACCCAGGTCTCCCACATTGCAGGCGGATTCTTTACCAGCTGAACCATCAGGTAATCCCAAGAATACTGGAGTGGGTAGCCTATCCCTTCTCCAGTGGATCTTCCTGACCCAGGAATCAAAATGGAGTATCCTGCATTGTAGGCAGATTCTTTACCAGGTGGCTCAGCTCCAGTACCCACTCCAGTATTCTGGCCTGGAGAAATTCCATGGACAAAGGAGCCTGGCAGGCTGCAGTCCATGGGGTCACAAAGAGTCAGACACCACTGAGCAACTTTCACTTTAACTTTTCAAGTTATTTGTTGAACATCAGCTATATACCAGACTAGGTGCTAGGTATTCAACAGTGATCCAGATCAGGAGAGAGGACCTTGTGTTCATGTGATGTAATCTAATAAACAGAAGAGATGACAAATATATAATAACCATATTTTATGATAACTATTTTTTAAAGTTATTGTTTAGCCATTTTAAAAAATATTTATTTATTCATGACTTTGCTGTGTCTTTATTGCTGTGCACGAACTCTCTCGAGTTGTGGCGAGTGGGGGCTACTCTCTAGTTGCAGTGCACAATCTTCTCTTTGCAGTGGCTTCTCTTGTTGTGGAACATAGGCTCTAGGGTGCATGGGCTTCAACAGTTGTGGTGTGTGGTCTGTAGAGTGTGGGATCAGTAGTTGTAGCACATGGACTTAGCTGCCCTGCGGTATGTAGAATCTTCCCAGACCAGGGATCGAATATGTGTCCCCTGCATTAGCAGGGAGGTTCTTAGCCACTGGACCACCAGGGAAGTTCTTAAAAATTCTGATGTGTTTTGAAGATAAAATACAAGATGCTACATAAAGATTGGAGATGAATAAGCAGGTCAGCAACTTATTAAAAACAATTAAAAATGGTAGATCAGTAAAAAGTTATCTGTGGCATTTCAAAAGTACCTGTGAAATGCTTTGTCTTGATAATCACCCTTGATTTTTTCTCCCTCACATCCCATATCCATTTAAACACCATATCCTGCTAAAACACAGCCTTTAAACATTTCTTAAAATGATATCTTCCCTTCTACTATTTTTTTTGGTTTCTTTTTTAAAAATTAATTTGTTTTAATTGGAGGCTAATTACTTTACCATATTGTAGTGGTTTTTGCCATATACTGACATGAATCAGCCATGCGTGTACATGTGTTCCCCATCCTGAACCCCCCCTCCCACTTCCCACCCCATCCCATCCCTCAGGGTTATCCCAGTGCACCAGCCCTTAGCACCCTGTCTCATGCGTTGAACCTGGACTGGCGATCTTTTTCACATATAATAATATACATGTTTCAATGCTATTCTCTCGAGTCATCCCACTCTCACCTTCTCCCACAGAGTCCAAAAGTCTGCTCTTTACATCTGTGTCTCCTTCGCTATTTCACATATGGGGTCATTGTTAAACCATCTTTCTAAATTCCATACATATATGTGTAAATATCCTGTATTGGTGTTTTTCTTTCTGACTTGCTTCACTCTGTATAATAGGCTCCAGTTTCATATTGCCACTGCTCTGGTTCAGGCATCAGGCTCTCTGTCTGGACTGCCACAACTGTAGTTGGATTCCCACCTCCAATCTCCCGTTCAAGTTCCTGTTCACGTAGTTCCTACAGTGATCTCTCCAAAATATAAATATGACTATGCCAATCTCTATTACTCCCTAATGGACCCCCATCCCATGAAGACTGAAGTCCAAATTTCATTAAGATAACAAGACTCTTTGAATGCTGCAGACCTCTTCTTCCAGGTTTATATCTTACCATGTTCTGATTTATACTTTTCACATTGTACTAGTATACCATTTCTTTCCTTCCAGTTCTTGCTGTTGCTTTTCCCTTTTTTTAAATTGTAAGAACTTAAAGAATATACTGACGAATACTACCCCCAGACTCCCATCCTTTGGAACCAGCTCAGGGACCATTTTTGCAAAAATCTTTCACTTACCCATTCCATCCCCAGAATGCACCTCTTTGCTTCTCAGTGAATATCTCCATTATTAGTTATATTATTGTATAATTATATGAGACCAGGAAATATCTTAATCACTTTTATATCTCTGGTGCCTAGTGATAGTAGGTACTCAATAAATATTTTTAGGTGAGTAAATGGTTTGCCTTAAATTGGTCTCTGTATTCTGAAACTATTAAGTATAAATTTTTTAATATTTAATTTATTTTTATATATGTCCTCCATCTTGAAAAATTCAGATTCACTGATTTTGGTCTTAATAATTTGTGCCTGTAATGAGACATTTATGAGGTTTTGGCTACCTAGTGCGAACAGTGCCATCTATTGGTGATTATCCAAGTTGTATCCACTATCCAGGTTGGAGCATAAAGCACTAATCAAACATTTTTAAGAAAACCAGATCTATGAAAAAGTTTCTCATGAATTTATATGAAAAAATAAACTAACCACCACATGTGTGGCAAAGACAAGTGAAGTGTTTTAGTTATATATCCCAGCAAAAGCGAATATTGTGTTCTGACATAGTAATTGAATATTTACCAGTAGTTCATACTTTTATTTATTGATATGAGAGCTCATTCCTAAAGAAACTAAGTTGACTATCAGGGTTTGATATAAAAAGACCATTTAGGCAAAAATAAAAATGAACATTCACTCTCATCCTTCTTTAAAATCAGACTAATATTCTGTGATTTATATAATATTCGATTTCCAAATACTTTTAAAGTATAAGGAAAAAAAAAGCCTCTAAACCATGGATAATTGTCTTTTAATGGTATGAAAAGGTGCCACACACTTTGTATGAAAGGTGGTGGTTCTATTTGTTCTGAGTAACTTATAGTATATTATATAAATATGAAAAAGTTTGTGTTGGTGTTTATTCACTGATCTAACATTTAAATTTAACCAGCAGAAATAAAACCACACTTGATTTGGCTGGTATCGAGCTGTTGCCTGACTCATAGCTGCCATGCTGTGGGCATGCATGGTTGCTACAGTGTTTTGTGATTAGACAAAGGTGATATGAGGTGTGGGTAGGCCACCAAAATGTTAGTAAGCCTTGTTGTGTTACCAGATTATCAGTGTTTCTTAAAAGTTTCAGAAGTAACACTTTTCCATATGGTTAAAATAAACGTAGCTTTAGGATAAACATTATGGTGGTGATATAATTTAAAAATAGCTTCCTGAATTTTAGTCATATGCATACTCTTGAAAGAGAAAAAAATTCCTCCCCCATCCACTTAATACATTTTGATTCCTTTGATTTATATCATAATATTGCTTAATGCATATACATAACCACATTAAACTCCTTACAGGTGTAGTGTTTATATAAATGTAAAACTGTAATACTAATATTAAAAATGAAATTGCAGTAACAATAACATCAGGTAGCATATATAACATGTACTAGGTGCTAGGCATTTTGTATTGATTGGATAGATAAATAGATAGATATGCGCACACGCACACACACACACACACACACACACACACTCATCTCATCTTTACAGTAACCCAACAAGAAAGGCACAATAAAATCCCGCAGTAATACACTCTGGGAGAAGAAAAATTGAGTTATGAAACTCAGGCAGTCTGTCTCCAGAGCTCATACTTTTTTTTTTTTTAATCCTACTTATAACATTAAGGTGGGATTTTTGAGTAATATTATTATCTCCATTTTATAGATAAGGAAACTGAGGCACATATAGACTAAATGACTTGTTCAAGATCCCACAGATAATAAACGTCAGCTGTGGATTTAAATCCAGGCAGTTTCCAGAGCTCGTGCTGTTAGTATACTTAGTTACCTCTCAAATTTGCATATTAGTACAAATTCACTGGCTATGTTTACAAATAAAATATAAAATTACAAAATCAATGAAAGGAGAATTTAACCAGTATAATGTAAGTGGATTATCTTAACATAGATGATGCTAGTTTACTTACATTGACTTTCTAATGTTTGGTTTATTAATAGTCAGATTTACTTGTATGTTTTGTGTTTCCTGTATTTCCTGAATGATTTTGAGATTTTTATTATTTTTATTTTTCTGTTTTGATAAGTAAGCTATTTTAATCACTGAGCCATCTTTTTGGCGACTTAGTAATAATATTATAATAATACAACCAAAAGTAATAAAATTCTGACAAAAAGTTTAAAAGATCTATGTAAGTTTACCTCCATCTCACTGCAGTTACAGCCACTGCAAGTAGTATGTGCAAAGACTAGCAGTACCTCAGCTCAAATGATGAATGAAGAAAGGGATGTTGTAGCTCAGGTTGTTTTGACTTTGCCCTGTCTGTACTTCTCTATTCTGTTTCATGTGATACCCCTCACTCTCCATCCATTTCTCTCTGTTCAGTTTGCTGTAGAATCCCTTACTTTTATACCAGAGTGACGTTGTTTGTCCTGCTCTTGATGAAAAAAAATGCTTTGACGTAAGTTCAATTTTTTTCTTATTAGTCCAGAATAATACTTCTGGTACTAAATCAAGTAGCCCTTTGATTTACTTTCATAAAAATGACACAGTCTCAATTTACTATATAACTGGAGAAATTAAAGACTTATTATTTTGTGAAAGTGTCTTAGTTGCAAATTGTAACTTCAATAAGAATCATTTTGCCTTTATAACTGCCAGAAAATTTAACATGAGTACAGTGGTGGATAGGAGGTCATTGTTGTCATTTGACATTTGTACAGGCCTCCTTTGCAGCAGTTAGACATGCTTACAGACACATTAAAAGCAAACACCACATTTCAGGAGATCACATGGCACCAAACTTGATAATGAACATAAACATAAAACCTGCCATTGAAATTGCATTCAATTGCTTGATAATAAGTGGGGCACTCATATGCTTAAATTAGTAGTTTTTAGTGTAACACCAAAGCCAGAGTTTAAAATTCTCCAAAAAAAAAAAAAGAAGAAAAACACAAACATTCTTACAGGGATCCTCCTAGAACATATCAAGGATTCAGGCTTCTTGGACTCCAGGTGGAACTCTGCTTTAGTGATTATTAAAGAGCTCATTAATCCACTGAGATGTTACCATTTGACAGTCTCCTAGCAACACACAAGAGACTTGGGTGGTATTTGAGCATATGGGTATACCAAAGTATTTCTGTATTCCTGACTTTTTCCTGGTTTTTAATCTGAACTAAAAGGCAGTATTCAAGTAAAACCAAACTTCTTTTCACAAAAGGTACTTTACTGACTTTTACCCTTGTAGTTGAGGTGGTTATCAGTGTCCCCCAAGAGTCTGTGGCAGTTTTGAGGAGAATTGCATGTGCTCAAAAACAACATAGGTGGTTTGAACAATTTAAAAAGAAGAAGACCATGACCTTCACCTCTACTTTTTAAATCCGCCTCTGCTTTGACCCTCCTCTGCCCCGTACTATTGCTGATCCCACTAGGTCTCCCCATGTGAGCAAGGTATTTCCCTCTGTGCCAGGCCATGTGACTGATCTTCCCACATGAACTTCTGTGACAGCTTAGGAAAGCTGCCTGTCTCCCTTTTTATGTCATATTCTGTTAAGGGCAGAGAGTACCTTAGGATGAATGCCTCTTAGCTCCTGAGCATTTAAAAAAAATTATAGTGAAAGTAACTCTGAGTTTTTATTCCCTCTTTTTTGAAAATTTATTTATTTTGGTTGCACTGGGTCTTCATTGCTGCATGCAGGCTTCCTCTAGGTCTGATGATCAGGGCTTCTTACTGTGATGGCTTCTCTTGTTGCAGAGCATTGACTCTGGGCCACCAGGTCTTCAGTATTTGGGGCACGTGGACTCAGTAGTTGTGGCACATGGGCTTTAGCTGCTCCACGGCTTGTGGAATCTTCTCCGATTGGGGGTCAAACCCATGTCCCCTGCATTGGCAGGTGGGTTTTTATCCACTGTACCACCAGGAAAGTCCCCTCCCCCCTCTTTTCCTTCGACCCATAAATAAGACCCAAGGAGGGGCTAGGGAAGAAGCCTGAATCAAAGAGAAATAAGGGTGTTGAATATATATTTTGAACTTGGAAATCACATATCTAATAGCTAAAGGATTATTATGAGGTTCAGCTAATTTACATTAGCTCTTTTACAAGACACTTGTTGGTTCAACACTAGATTTCTGATCGACTGACTCCAAGGTTGCCCTGGCAAGCCTGATAAGTGTGAATCTGACTCAGTTTTAGTCCATCAGCTACATTTGTAATGGGTGAGTAGACTGTTGTGTGGACCAAAACACCACATTTTGTTGTTACATTTCTAATCAGGATAGTTTTCTATTGTTATTAATCATTAAAAATATACTGCGCTTTTCCGCCCGCTCCCCCCTCCCCCTGAGCACCACCCTGGCCGCACTGCGCTCGCTCTGAGCTCTGGGCTCCTGCTAAGCCAGCGCCGCTGTCGCCTCCCTCAAGTCGCCATCATGATCATCTACCGGGACCTCATTAGCCATGACGAGATGTTCTCTGACATCTACAAGATCCGGGAGGTCGCGGACAGGCTGTGTTTGGAGGTGGAGGGGAAGATGGTCAGTAGGACAGAGGGTAACGTCGATGACTCGCTCATTGGTGGAAATGCCTCCGCTGAAGGCCCCGAGGGCGAAGGTACCGAAAGCACAGTAATCACTGGTGTCGATATTGTCATGAACCATCACTTGCAGGAAACCAGCTTCACAAAAGAAGCCTACAAGAAGTACATCAAAGATTACATGAAATCAATCAAAGGGAAACTTGAAGAACAGAGACCAGAAAGAGTAAAACCTTTTATGACAGGGGCTGCAGAACAAATCAAGCACATCCTTACTAATTTCAAAAACTATCAGTTCTTTATTGGTGAAAACATGAATCCAGATGGCATGGTCGCTCTGCTGGACTACCATGAGGATGGTGTAACCCCATATGTGATTTTCTTTAAGGATGGTTTAGAGATGGAAAAGTCTTAACAAAGTTGGCAGTTACTTTGGATCAGTCACCTGTCATCAGAACTGGCTGGCCACTGCTTTTCATCCACACAACACCAGGACTTAGACAGATGGGACTGATGTCATCTTGAGCTCTTCATTTGTTTTGAACGTTGATTTATTGGGAGCGGAGGCATTGTTTTTGAGAAAACGTGTCATGTAGGTTATCTAAAAATAAAACACATTTAAACTCATTGGGAAAAAATATATATATATATACTGCATCTCAAAATTTTTTTCTCCACGAAGTTTTTTGTTGTTGTGTAATTATCGTTAATAACCACAAATTTTGAAATGAATTTTTATAATGAAATGGGTCTACTAATAAGATCCACGACTAGCATGCATATGTATAGTACTTGAAATGTCTCTTCCCATAGGATTGGGACCCTTTGAAAGTTCAAAATGGAACGGAGTATATGGGTTGCTGTTATTTCAAGGAATGGTTTCTCTGTTCTGTGAATTGTCTGATCAGATAGCCTAGTCTGAATATCATGTTAAAGGTACCATTTGTGCTTTAATCTATCATCTTCATTTGTTTAAGTCTATGCATTTAAAAGGCAAGAATTTTAATACTTGTTAAGCAACTCTGTTGGAAGCTTTGCTTTGAATTTGGAAGTGACCTAAAATGGCATTGTTCTTATTATTTTCATAGATAATGATTTCTTTCCTCTTGTTTAGAAAAAGAAACAATAAATTTGTCTAGGTTTTAAATCAGTGTCTCCTGATGTAGTCACTTAAGAGCCCAAGAGATATTGCTGACTCAAGGACTAAGATTTGTTTTCCTCAGGAAATAATGTGAACGAGGAGTTATTTTTACTGGACCAGTAAGGACAGAAAGGATTTCAGGGACAGAGATCTGGAATACTTCAGCACTAATAATCCAAACACAAATCTTCCAATATAGCTTACTACCACCAGTAACTTACTATCTAAGGAGTGTAAGCATTTTCTTATCTCAGTATTTGTTATATATAATGTAGATGGTAATTTGATACTGCTTGATTTTATTCTTTATCCACACACTATGAAAAAGAAGACGGACTTATTTATTTCAACAGGTTTTTTATTGAGAGTCTTCTCTGTTCCAGGTTCTGCTTTGGGTGATAGGGATATGGAAATAATCACAAACAAACTTAGCTTCAGGATTTCACTGTTAATTCAGAGCAGTAATTCCCAACCTGCCTAAACAGCAAATTACCTAAGAAATTGTTAAAATATCATGAACTCATAGGCACTTTCATGAAGACTTATGTGGAAAAATAAAAGCAAAAACTACCTAGCTGAATAACTTGTTTCAGGATTAAGGGACTTCCAGTTTATACAGTCGTGTTGCTGTTTTCTGCTTTTGTGGCCCATAGAATATTCTCCTTACCCTATTTCTTCCTGTCACCCAGATCAGAACCTCTGAAATAAGAATAAAGGGAAATTAAAGAGTTTTGAACTAACTTAAATTAATGAATTTTAACGAGCAGTTAATTACATAAGGATGCTTCAGAGTCCACAGTCCAAATGAATGGAATTTGATAAGCCATTTATTAATACTTTAGAAAACTGGTTCTTAACTTTTTTTTGACATATAAATCCCTTTTGGAGTCTGATAATAACCATAGATTCTCTGTCCAGGAAAATATAAATCTGTATTATTTCAAGACGTTTATAAACTCTCTGATGCGCATGTAAGATACCCATATTTAAAATGTCTTTAGTATCTCATGAGTTTTTGGTATATTTATTATGGTATTTTTTACATGGTTTAAATTTTATTGGAATATTCCATTTAAGAATATTATAATCACTTCATATGTAATGCAGAAACAAGAAAGAAAAGAAAAAATAAGTCACTTTATAATGCTTCCATTTTGATTCAGGGCTATTGCCATTTTGGTGCCCTTCTGTTTTTTTTTTTGGAATAGTGTGTATTATACTGTTGTATCTAGGTGATATCCTGACTATGTAAGTTTTCAAGGACACTGTAGGAAAAATATTTCAGGAGTTCCTCTAGGTATTACAGTATGCATCTTTAACTTATTGCAGTCTACTTCAAATTGATAGTAATTTACTTCTAATAAAACATTACCAGTTTATCTTCATTTTCCAGTTTACCTCCATTTTCCTCTCCTTTGTAATATTATACATATTACATCTGTATACTTTATAAACTCAACAATAGAGTGTTAGAATCTTTACTCAGCAAGCATATGTCTTTTTAAAAAAATTATGGAAAATTAAAAATATCTTATATTTACTCACATAGTTATTCTTTCCATTCCTCTTAATTCCTTCCTATTCTGAATTCTGAGTTATCATTCATTTCTGTTTAGCCAGAAGGACTTCCTTCAGTATTTCTTATTAGGGCTGGTCTGCTAGCAATGAACTATCTCAGTTTTTGCTTACCTGTGAATGTTTTTAGTTTGCCTTTTTTTTTATATATTGAATTTTTGATGGACAAGTATTAATATTTTTCCACCAGCCCTTTAAATATTCCATCACCATTGTCTTCTAGTTTGCATTATTTCTGATGAAAAGTCAAACGTTAATTATATATTTTCTGTGTACATGTTGTGCTATTTTTTTCTTGCTCCTTTCCAAATTTTCTCTTTGCCTTTAGCTTTTAGAAGTTTGACCATGATGCATATCACTTTGGTTGTTTTTGTATTTGTTCACTTGGAATCCATTGAATTTTGTTAAGGTATTAAAGTTTTCCACCAAACTTGGTACTTTTTTGTCATTATTTTTTCATATATATATGTATTTTTTGTCCTTTTCTTTCTCTTTTCTCCTTCTAAGACTTAAGTTACATCCGGCTTACTAAGGCTTTGTTCGTTTTCCTTCAGTATTTTTTCACTTTGATTTTTGCTTTGGATAAGTTTTATTGATACGCCTTTATATTCACTGATTCTTTCTTCTGCCATCTCAGTCTGTTAATGAGTCCATCTAGTGATGTGAAGTGTTTTTTGGGGTTGGGGGAGGGTTCTGTTTTAGTTATTGTACTTGTCAAATGTAGATTTCCATTTGGTTCTCTCTTTATAGTTTCAAAGTTCTCCATTGAGATTCCCTATTTGTTTAATCCTTCTTAGCATATTTTCCTTTAATTCTTTGAACATTTTATAATCGCTTTCTTGAAATCTTTATCTGTTAAATCAAACATCTGGACCAATTTGGAGCTGCTTCCTATTAACCACTCTTTTTTCTTGAATATGGGTTCATATGTTCATACTTTTTAATAAGTTGTTTTAAATCATAACCTGCTCCAGTATTCTTGCCTGAAAAATTCCATGGACCTAGGAGCCTGGTGGACTGCAGTCCAGAAGGTCACAGAGTCAGAAACAACTGAGCAACTGAGCAGCAGCAGCAGCAAAATTTTGCTTAAAAACTGGACTAGTGGATGATATGCTGTTCTAACTCTGGATTCAGTTTGTTTTGTTTTCCTTTTGTGGTTTTTTGTTTGTTTGTTTGTTTGTTCTTTAAAGGAGGCAGTTGTCTTTCCTAGACTCAATCTGTGAAGTTTATTGCCTCTGCAATGTTTGGTTGTGGTATCTTAGCTCAGTTTTTGTGTGTTTGTTAGTGTTGTCTGCTTAGCGTGGCTCCTGTAGTTTAGTGGTTGGTCAGTGAATGATGCCTCAGGGCAGTAAGGTTTCCACACTATGACTGATGTATGTAGATGAGGAATACATTGCAAGGTGGAGCAAATTTATAAGTATCACAGGCTTTCAATCTTCACTGGATTCTTTGGGATTTTCTGCCCACATGCATAATTTAGTAGATAGCTGGGAGTATATGGACAGTTTATAATCTCAACCTTCTATGACTCTCACTTCCAAAATTTCCCCATTAAAGGTCTAGTTGTTCTGCTACTAACTTGAACCAAATCTATTACTTCTGGTGCTAAAGCTGTGGATATTTGCCATTTAAGCCATGGGGATGTAATGTTCCCAAGCAAGAAAAACAAAACATGCTGTTTTACTTCAGCAAATACATTGTCATCTGCCTTTACTTTCGCCGTGCTCTTCAGTCATTTTATCTAGGTTTACACCAATCTCCTCTTGCTGCCATTGCTGAAAGAATATACCATTGTAACATTTTGGGATGATTCTTTCATGTCTGTTTTGTGCATCCATATTATAATACATATTTCACATAAATCAAAACTGAAGTATGATCTATATTTGTATCTCACATTTTCACTTAGTATAGTTGGAATAATTTTCAGTGTCATTAATTTTTTGGTAAGCATTTTCAATAGCTATATTATACTTTACTGTATCAGTGTATTAAAATCAATTATTCTGTTAGAAGTTTATTGGTATATTGTTTTCAATAATTTTTCAATAATTTGCTCTTATAGGTAGCACTGTGACAAATATCTTTGTACATAGATCTTTGAATCTTAAATGATTATTTTAGGTTAGATTCTTTTTTTAATTATGTGTCAAAGAATAAACACTTTAAATTTTCTTGATATATATAGTACACTGGCATTTTCTTGTTGGTAGGCAGTTTTACATACTTTAAATGTTTAGCACTGTCATTGTTTTCAATAGAAATATTATATCTTATGGAATACATTTATCTAATGAGTTCTTTATTGTTGGAGGTTTAGGTCACTTCCTGGCCTTCACTTTTTTAAAGCAAGTATCTGAAATATCTGAATGATCATAGCTCTCAATTATTTTAAATATTTCTTTCTAGGTCCCGAAATTAGAAATAGTTTCTCAGAGAGTATGAGTACTTCTAAGACTTCCTGCACATTTTTCAAATTGCTTTCTGTGGCTGTTGTATCAGCCTAGAAGATGCAGTTTATAAGTGAAGTGTGATGAGTACTTCCCAGGTGGCACTAGTGGTGAAGAATCCTCCTGCCAGTGCAGGAGACAGAAGAGAACGTGGGTCCAGTCCCTGGATTGGGAAGATCCCCTGGAGGAGGGCATGGCAACCTACTCCAGTATTCTTGCCTGCATAATACCATGGACAGTGGAGCCTGGCAGGTCGCAAAAGGTCGGACACGACTGAAACGACTTGGCACTCATGCATGAAAGTTTTGCATCATTGGCTAGCATTAAGTATCAGAATTATCTAATTTCCACATTTTAATAATAAGAACTGAGACTTCTCCCAGAGAAATCTAAGTAGAGAACTTGACCGGCTGTCATTTTACTGTGTGAGTTGTCTTAAACTCATTCTTTCTCTAATCTTTTAGAAATTAGTGATTTGTTAACAACCTTTAGTAGTTGTTTTGAAATGAAGCTCTAAACTCTTGGTTAGATTTGCTGCTAATAATATTACTGTCACTGTGTTGCCATCTATTTTAGTTCTGTGTTGCCGGATACTTTTTATATAGAGTATTTTTATTCAGTCTAATCTGTCAGTCATTTTCCTTCATGATTTGTTCTCTTGCTTCTAAGTGAAAAAGACAACCCTATTCCCTTGTCAACTTTGTTTTTTTAAGTTGAGCAAAATGAAATTACCACTTTTGTATTTTAAAAATGCAAAATACTAGCATTTCATATAATTTTACCTGAAGGGTTTTTTTATTAATGTTTTCTCCTTCATGGCCTTGTGAAAAAATAAAAATATGTAGAACTAATTTTGAAAGAAATTGTATTTTTCAAGAATGTGAAAATCAGCTGCCATTTTGGTAGAGTGGTCAATTGAAAAGAAAAGGGAAGGCTGGTCAAGTGGTATAGAGTTGGTTATCATACTAAAGTTACTGTGAAAATATATTTGGTTGCTCTTTTATAATAGGTATTTTTTAAATACATAAAGTACTACTCTTGATTATAGGATTTTATTAGTGATAGACAGGGAGGCCTGGCATGCTATGGGTCATAGGGTCACAAAGAGACAGACACGACTGAGCGACTGAACTGAATTGAACTGATTAGTGTGATAATTTTCATAAGTAAAATAGGGCTTAGGTTACCTCATTGTCTTAGATAAGCAAGGATGGGTGAGGAGGAAACCAGCAAGAAAGAGAGAGGAATCTGATTATTTTAGAATGGGAGTTCAAGAAATAATATATTGATTTTATATTTGTATATTACTTGGGCTCTACATTAGAATTCTAAAAGGAAAATAGCAACATAAGTTAGAAATCAAGCCTCTGCTAGTATATTTTAATCATGAGTAACAACACCCATGGTTTTGGGCTTTCCTTGAGTGGAGATCATTAATTATGATGAATAGGGAAGTGGTTTTGTGATTAGACTAATGTCAACTAAAAAAAAACAGTATTTGATCATCTACATAATTTTCACTTATTACTTTTGATCACGAGTCTCCTGAGGCAAAAGGCTGGTACATTTATCCATTATAAAATTCACCTCTAAGCAACATATGTCTATAACCTCATGGTAGTAGCAAGAATGGGTGTCAAATGTCAGATTATAGGCAAAACTTAAATCTTACAATTTCTAGAGCATACTTTAATACACTGAAATGTGACATTAATGTACTTTGTATTGAACTGTAAAAAAATTTAATAGTCATCTAATTTTTAAATTATTTTAACTATAAAGACATTATTTTTGTTGTGAAACCCATTTTTCCTGCTCCAGCTGATGAAATCCTACTTGAAAAACATAGAAAAACTTAAGGATAGAATAGATAATAAAAATTATTTTATCACATATTTTCTAGCTTTTTCCTACGATATGCATTTTATGTAAAATTTTTAAATTTAATTTCTCTTTTTTTAACAATCTGGGTCATTTTACATGTTTCATTTTACAGTTATAAAAATGTAATTCTAGCATTTCCCCATGGTATTTAATGTCTTTAAAAATCTTTGTAAAATTGACTACTGTGCTGCTTCCGACAAGGGATCAAACCTCAATTTATTTAGTCATTTACTTTTGGGGGACAGTTTTCTATTTTTGAAAAGGATTGTGATTAACACGCTTGCATGGATGAGAAAACAAACCCTTAAAGTTTACATAGTTAAGATTAGAATACAGTTCTGATATATAATCAGTCTTTCTTTGCCTTTTACTTTTTTTTTTCCCATATATATATAAAACTTTTGGGGACATATGAAATATTGCAAACATCCTGTATGTAAATAATCCATCTAGAAAATCTCTTAGTAAATCATTCCAATCAGTTATTTTCTACGGCATGTTTATAGAGATATAAAATAAACCTACAGAAGGTCAAATATTTTATCTGCTTCATTGTCCGTTTTGAACCCAGTGGTTCAAATTTAATTAATGTTTTTGAGGAAAAAACATAACTTAAAAAAACTTTCTAGTACTTTTACCTCTTGGCTTTTGTTAGCAAAAACACTTTTAAAAGGTGATTTTAAAAGATCTTTTAGAGACTAAGTAACTGCATTTAAAGATAGAAATTATAACTTGGAATAAAACAGAAAAGGTTCTGTCAAGAGAGTTAAAAACTTTTGTGAAGTCAGTATAGCAAAGAGAAATAATAAGTAGACTAGTCCAGGTGATTGGTACTGCAGAGAACACCATTCCCTTCCCAGCAGTCGTGAGATGATACAAAGAGAGAGAAAGACAAAGTCAAATAACTGAAAGAAAAGTAGTCACAGGGAATAAGTTTCTTAGAAATAGCTGTTGCCAGGCTACAAAGGCTTTTAAAAATAGGAAATATTATTTTAAACTAAATTCTAAAAGGTTCAGGAAAGACATTTATGTAATTCTTTAAAAATAATATCTAATAGATTATCCTAAAATATTAATATTTATGGTGTGCTGATACTTAAAATTGTGATAGCAAAAGTAGGTGGTTATAACAATGTTTAAGAAAAAACACCAAGATACTAAAACAGTGTTTAGAACAATATGAATGTTTTTCCTTGTATGTTACTGCACACCTTTTCACTTTAGAAAAAATTTAGGAACCTGAAATTATTTGTGCCTTACCATTTAATATATTAAAAATTGTATTATTAATTATAATTTTATTTTAACCTCATTGTCATGTCTAGAAGTTTTAGTAAAATAATTTGTTTTGCATAGAATTATTTTAGAATTTCTGAGAGGCCTAATGTACCAAGAACTGATGCATATAAAACCCCCTATTTTCTTTCTTTTGTGGGAGAATCTCTTGGTTCAGCTGTCAAAGAAAAAGAAAGCTACAATCTCTGACAGGACATGTCAAGAAAACATTTCTGTGGCACAGTTATGTAGCAATTACAAATAAATGATGGTTTGGATCTGTTGTTTCTTCCATTTTCTGTTGTTTTAAGCTTCTAAACTTGCATTGAGTTAGCCAAACTTCTTTCCCTTTCTCCTTGCCTGTCTTGGTTCCACAGAGCAGGGAGAATTTCTGCTTCATCTGCCTAGCTTCCATATACAGCTACTTTCTTGACAAATCTAAACCTTCTTCCTAAGTTCTGTTCAAAGTTGGTTTAAGCAGTGAGGTTCCGTATCTGGGGCTAGGAATGAAGGAAACTAAGTACAGGAGTTGTTTAATCACTAACTTGTGCCTGACTCTTTTGCGACCCCATGGACTATAGCATGCTAGACTCCTCTGTTCATGGGATTTCCCAGGCAAGAATACTGGAGTGTGTTGCCATTTCCTTCTCCAGGGGACCTTCCCAACTCACGGATTGAACCCACGTCTCCTACATTACAGGTAGCTTCTTTCCCGCTGAGCCATTGGGGAAAAGGAGGGGAGAGACACTCATTTTGAAAGAACAACAAGGTAGTCTATAGCATTTTCACAAGGATTTTGAGTACTCTGTGAGTCATTTGATAGTCCATACTGTATCCAGCCAACTAGGTAGGGCTCAACAAAGATGATGGCATTTCTGCAACTAAGGATGACTGAGGAAAAGGAAATTCCAAATAGAGGCTTCTGCACGAGGAAAGCAGTGGAGAAATATGCAGGACATGGTTGAAAAATAGTGAGAAGCCATGTACTGTTGAAATGCTGGGTATGAATACAGAAATGGTTGAAAGATAAGGGTAGAAGAATAAGGTTGAAATGTACTGATGGCATTGAAAATTAAGGTGATAATTTATGCTTAAATCTGGAAGCAATGGAGTGTCACTGATGAGTTTTTTAAGCAATAACTTAATTAGAAGCTTGCTTTGTGAAGGTAATATTAGCAGCTATATAAAGGGTAGAAAACTTAAGTGGAAAGAATACAGGTATAGTCTAAATAAGGGCTTCCCTTGTGGCTCTGCTGGTAAAGAATCCACCTGCAGTGCGGGAGACCGGAGTTCGATCCCTGGGTTGGGAAGATCCCTGAGTTGGGAAGTCTAAATAAAGGACAAAATAAATATTTAGTGTTTGTGGGCCATAAGGTCTCTACCACAACTATACAGCCCTGCTGCTTGCAGCCATAAATAATGTATGAACAAATAAACCTGGCTGTATATTTGCACAGTATATGTGCAGGATCATTTCACATACTGTTATTGGGTAGTGAATATGAGTTTCTTAAACAGACCTTAAGAGGAATATTGTAACCTTAGGATCAGAGTCACCTCTTTAACTTACTAATCTATAAAATGACATCTATCTTGGTTTTTAAAAGAAAATAGCTATAAATAACTTTTTTGCAAACTGCTTAAGCTGTTTAGAAAAAATATTTGATTAAAATTCTTACAAGGAATTTGCTATTGGAAACAGAATATATTCTGTTCCTTTCTGGTCTTTGTTTAAACTAACTTGGTGCTAAGTTCTGTAGGCAAGATAAATCTACTTTTGAGCTATGGGTAATATTTCTAGCTTAGACCTTGATCCTAAGAGATAGAATTATAGTAACTGTTAAAATGAAATGTAGCCAGAAATATGATAAGCTGTTGATATGTGTCCTTGTCATAGTGAGATTGCATTTACTTTAAAGGAAAGAGCACAGTACCTATACTGTGAATATGTTTAATATTTTTAAAGTTACTCATTTGAAAAAGCTTGATTAAAATGAGCTTTTTAGATGACATTCACAGTCTTTAAGATGGTTAATGGTAGCATTGAAAAGACTAAAGAAAATTTAGTTCTAACTTTATATGGTCTTTTCTGGCAACTAAAAATTATTTGATTTATCCGCCCCCCCCCCCCCCCGCCATGAAAGTTAATAAACAAATGAATCTCTAGTTATGTAGAAGTATAGTGTTGCTAAGAACATGGATTTTGTGATCTGGATTAAAATACAAGTTCTGCCACCTTATCACCTTTTTGACTTATGGTAATTTATTCTTCATCTAAGAGATGGTATTAAGAATGTCTGTCTTGTCAGGATCATTATGAGAATTTTGTTAAATGAGATGTCTGTAAAGTGCTTAGCACAGTCTCTGGAACATTATAAGCATGTAATAAATAACTATTTTTTCCCCCAAATTTAATTTTTTAGGTAGTTTATACTCTTTTTCAGGATATCTTTCATGTTGCTGTAAAAGATATGGCACAAAGAAATTATCAGAGGATGAGATGGCTGGATGGCATCACCAACTCGATGGACATGAGGTTGAGTGAACTCCAGGAGTTGGTGATGGACAGGGAGGCCTGGAGAAAGGATAAGGCGATGGCACCCCACTCCAGTACTCTTGCCTGGAAAATCCCATGGACGGAGGAGCCTGGAAGGCTCAGTCCATGGGGTCGCTGAGGTCGGACACGACTGAGCGACTTCACTTTCACACATTGGAGAAGGAAATGGCAGCCCACTCCAGTGTTCTTGCCTGGAGAATCCCAGGGATGGGGGAGCCTGGTGGGCTGCCATCTGTGGGGTCGCACAGAGTCGTACACTATTGAAACCACTTAGCAGCAGCAGCAGCAGCATATATATATCTATATGTATCTATATATATATTTAGGGCTCATGTGATCACTTTAAGAAGTGCCATTTTATTATCAAATAAGTTAGTTAAAAAACTTACTAAGTGTAGATTACATGGTTCATTTTTACTGTTTGTTATAATTTCCACAGTATCATTATCATTCTCTCAATAATCCATCTGTTTGTTAGGTAAATTCTTCCTGACACATAGAATTCTGTAAAATTTATGCTTCAGAATTATTTTATATATGATAATTATAAGATTTTGAAAAGTTGCAAGAAGTTTATTTCAAATATATACCTGCTAAGCACTGACTGTGATTATTGTTTCAGTGTGTCTGCCCTCTGATGCTTTCTCGCAATACCTACCGTCTTACTTGGGTTTCTCTTACCTTGGACGTGGAGTATCTCTTCACGGCTGCTCCAGCAAAGCACAGCTGCTGCACCTTACCTTGGACTACGGGTATCTCCTCAGGGCTGCTCCTCCTGACCTTGAACGTGGAGTAGCTCCTCTCAGCCCTCCTGCGCTGGCACAGCCGCCGCTCCTTGGATGTGGGGTTGCTCCTCTCGGCTGCCACCCCTGACCTCAGGCATGGGGTAGCTCCTCTCGGCCACCGCTCCTGACCTCTGGGGTGAGGTACCTCCTCTGGGCTGCCACCCCTGACCTTGGGCATGGGGTAGCTTCTCTCGGCCGCCACCCCTGTTGGAGAAGACTCTTGAGAGTCCCTTGGATTGCGAGGAGATCCAACCAGACCATTCTAAAGGAGGTCAGTCTTGGGTGTTCATTGGAAAGACTGATGGTAAAGCTAAGACTCCAATACTTTGGCCACCTCATGCGAAGAGTTGACTCATTGGAAAAGACTCTGATGCTGGGAGGGATTGGAGGCAGGAGGAGAAGGGGACGACAGAGGATGAGATGGCTGGATGGCATCACCAACTCGATGGACATGAGGTTGAGTGAACTCCAGGAGTTGGTGATGGACAAGGAGGCCTGGTGTGCTGCAGTTCATGGGGTCGCAAAGAGTAGGACATGACTAAGCAACTGAACTGAACTGAAGCATTGACTATTTTCCAAACACTATCCTAGGTGCTAATGATGCAGTCTCAAAAATGACAGAATGATCTCTGTTTGTCTCCAAGGAAAACCATTCAATGTCACAGTTATCCAAGTCTATGCCCCAACCAGTAATGCTGCAGAAGCTGAAGTTGAATGGTTCTATGAAGACCTACAAGACCTTTTAGAACTAACACCCAAAAAAGATGTCCTTTTCATTATAGGGGACAGGAATGCAAAAGTAGGAAGTCAAGAAACACCTGGAGTAACAGGCAAATTTGGCCTTGGAATGAGGAGTGAAGCAGGGCAAAGACTAATAGAGTTTCGCCAAGAAAACGCACTGGTCATAGCAAACACCCTCTTCCAGCAACATAAGAGAAGACTCTACACATGGATATCACCAGATGGTCAACACCAAAATCAGATTGATTATATTCTCTGAACCCAAGGATGGAGAAGCTCCATACAGTCAGCAAAACCAAGACCAGGAGCTGACTGTGGCTCAGATCATGAACTCCTTATTACCAAATTCAGACTCAAATTGAAGAAAGTAGGGAAAACCGCTAGACCATTCAGGTATGACCTAAATCAAATCCCTTATGATTATGCAGTGGAAGTGAGAAATAGATTTAAGGGCCTAGATCTGATAGATAGAGTGCCTGATGAACTATGGAATGAGGTTCGTGACATTGTACAGGAGACAGGGATCAAGGCGATCCCCATGGAAAAGAAATGCAAAAATAAGCAAAATGGCTGTCTGGGAGGCCTTACAAATAGCTGTGAAAAGAAGAGAGGCAAAAAGCAAAGGAGAAAAGGAAAGATATAAGCATCTGAATGCAGAGTTCCAAAGAATAGCAAGAAGAGATAAGAAAGGCTTCTTCAGCGATCAATGCAAAGAAATAGAGGAAAACAACAGAATGGGAAAGACTAGAGATCTCTTCAAGAAATTAGAGATACCAAGGGAACATTTCATGCAAACATGGGCTCGATAAAGGACAAAAATGGTATGGACCTAACAGAAGCAGAAGATATTAAGAAGAGGTGGCAAGAATACACAGAAGAACTATACAAAAAAGATCTTCACGACCCAGATAATCATGATGATGTGATCATTCATCTAGAGCCAGACATCCTGAAATGTGAAGTCAAGTGGGCCTTAGAAAGCATCACTACGAACAAAGTTAGTGGAGGTGATGGAATTCCAGTTGAGCTATTTCAGATCCTGAAAGATGATGCTGTGAAAGTGCTGCATTCAATATGTCAGCAAATTTGGGAAACTCAGCAGTGGCCACAGGACTGGAAAGGTCAGTTTTCATTCCAATCCCAAAGAAAGGCAATGCCAAAGAATGCTCAAACTACCACACAATTGCACTCATCTCACATGCTAGTCAAGTAATGCTCAAAATTCTCCAAGCCAGGCTTCAGCAATACATGAACCGTGAACTCCCTGATGTTCAAGCTGGTTTCAGAAAAGGCAGAGGAACCAGAGATCCAGTTGCCAACATCCGCTGGATCATGGAAAAAGCAAGAGAGTTCCAGAAAAACATCTATTTCTGCTTTATTGACTATGCCAAAGCCTTTGACTGTGTGGATCACAATAAACTGTGGAAAATTCTGAGAGAGATGGGAATACCAGACCACCTAACCTGCCTCTTGAGAAATCTGTATGCAGGTCAGGAAGCAACAGTTAGAACTGGACATGGAACAACAGACTGGTTCCAGATAGGAAAAGGTGTACATCAAGGCTGTATATTGTCACCCTGCTTATTTAACTTATATGCAGAGTACATCATGAGAAGCGCTGGACTGGAAGAAATACAAGCTGGAATCAAGATTGCCAGGAGAAATATCAATAACCTCAGATATGCAGATGACACCACCCTTATGGCAGAAAGTGAAGAGGAGCTAAAAAGCCTCTTGATGAAAGTGAAAGAGGAGGGTGAAAAAGTTGGCTTAAAAAAAAAAAAAGAAAAAGAAAAAGTTGGCTTAAAGCTCAACATTCAGAAAACAAAGATCATGGCATCCAGTCCCATCACTTCATGGGAAATAGACGGGAAACAGTGGAAACAGTGTCAGACTTTATTTTTGGGGGGCTCCAGAATCACTGCAGATGGTGACTGCAGCCATGAAATTAAAAGACGCTTACTCCTTGGAAGAAAAGTTATGACCAACCTAGATAGCATATTCAAAAGCAGGGACATTACTTTGCTGACTAAGGTCTGTCTAGTCAAGGCTATCGTTTTTTCCAGTGGTCATGTATGGATGTGAGAGTTGGACTGTGAAGAAGGCTGAGCACTGAAGAATTGATGCTTTTGAAGTGTGTTGGAGAAGACTCTTGAGAGTCCCTTGGACTGCAAGGAGATCCAACCAGTCCATTCTGAAGGAGATCAGCCCTGGGATTTCTTTGGAAGGAATGATGCTGAAGCTGAAACTCCAGTACTTTGGCCACCTGATGCGAAGAGCTGACTCATTGGAAAAGACTTTGATGCTGGGAGGGATTGAGGGCAGTAGGAGAAAGGAATGACTGAGGATGAGATGGCGGAATGGCATCACGGACTCGATGGACATGAGTCTGGGTGAACTCCGGGAGTTGGTGATGAACAGGGAGGCCTGGCGTGCTGCGATTCATGGGGTCGCAGAGTCAGACACGACTGAGCGACTGAACTGAACTGAACTGAATGACACAGAGATGTAAGACATTGTTGCCTTAAAGAAGCTAAACTCATAAATTAGCTAGGAAAAGGAAGTAACAGTTGTCCGGACAAAGGGAACTAAGAGGTTTTGAATAAATATAATGCATTGTTATGAACATACATTCTGGTAACTTTTCTTCACAAGGCTTAGTATTAAAAAAATTATAATAACCTTCCTATTCCAGTGAAGATGTAACAGTAGGTCAGATTTATCCTCCCATCTCAAACAACTAAAAATTTGGACAAATTATTTTAAAAAACAGCTCTCAAGATAACGGACATTAGACATGAAAGACAGTGATTCCTGAGAAATGTGAAAAATGAGATGAGCTGTTTAGTTGCTCCATCTTAAGGCCTACAGAACTTGTGCAGTTATGCTGCAGGGTAGGAGAACCCGGACAGTACCCGGTGGTCTCATTGAATTGAGATGATAGAGCTGTGATACCCAGGAAGCAAAGCCTATAGAATTCACAGCGCAGGTTACCAGAGAAGAGTGAGCTGTAGCAGGTCTGGAGAGGGCCCCTTGAGTGTGCCACAGACTACTCATCAGTACTTGCATGTGAAGAAACTAGCCAAAGCTTGGGAAAGAACTACGTGAAGTGATTAGAGAAAATCATACTTCCCACTGATGCAGAGTTGGAAATAGTGCTGTTCCCAACCATTAGTAGGAAAGCCTCCTAATTCATGGTGCTTCCAAGCAAGTACTAAATAGAAATCCCTTGTCTCAATAGAGGGGGAAATTAACCACAGTTATTCTGGTCCCGCTTAACAAAGCCAGAGCTGAAAGGACCAAACTGCTTCCAAGTAATTGTGTCCCAGAACAAACAACAGGGTAATTTATAGGAATACAAAATATCCAGCAAAATAAAATTCTTGATGTCTGACATTCTATCAAAAATTATCATATATTCATGAAACCAAAACAATATAACATGTATTTGAAAAATCAATCAGTTAAAACTGACTCAGAATTTATACAATAAAAAAATTAGTAGACAAGGACATTAACAATTATATTTCATGTGGTCAGAGAGGTGCTAAAAAGACTGAACATATTTAGAAGAAATATGAAAGCTATTAAAAAATAAAGTTTCTTAATATGAAAACTACATGACTGAGATGAAAATTATACTGGATGGGATTAATGGAGATGACATATTGCAGGAGATGGATTAGTGAAATAAAAGACATAGCAAAAGGAACTATTCAAAATGAAACTGGAGAGAAAAATACTAAAGAAGAAAAGCAGGAAAAAGGGAGCAATTTTGAGCTGTGGTACAACTTCAGGCAATCAAGTACACAACATGCATGTCACTAGAATCCTGAAAGGAAAAGTGAGAAAGGGAGCAACTGAAAGCATCCTCTGCATTGGCACAAGGGTTCTTTACTACTAATGCCACCTGGGAAACCCCAAAAATATACTCAAAGACCTAATGACTAAAATATTTCCAAACTTGATTAAAAACTATAAACCAGAAGTTCCAAGAAGCACAAGCCCCAAGCACACGAAATGTGAGGAAAAATACACCAATGCATATCACAATCAAATTGCTTAGAACCAGTTGTGAGAAGAAAATCTTAAAAGCAAATAAAAATATTATTGTTATTATGCATTAGGAAACAAAACTGTGGAAGCAGATTTGCCATTAGAGACAATGCAAACTACAAGACAGTAAAACAACGTCTTAAAAATAGTGGAAGAAAAATAGTATACACCTGGAATTCTGTACCTTGGGAAAATATATTTCAAAAATTAAGGCTGAATGGAGACTTTTTTAACAGAGACACAGAAGTGGCAAGAATTCATCACCAAACATCCTGCACTACAAGAAATATCAAAGGAACCCCTTTCCGCATTAGAAAATGAAACTGGATGGAAAATTGGATTGATAAAATAATAGAGAGTCCTGGAAATGATAACATCACAGGTAAAGATGTCTCTTTAAAAGATAATGTTTAAAGAATAAGCACAATGTACTGTGGAGTTTATAACAATATGTGACAGCAATGACAATACTAATACAGAGGCTGGAAAACGAGAATTGAGAGGATGCTATTATAAGGTTTTTATAGTGTATAGGAAATGATGTAGTGAAGATAGAGGGTAATAAGTTAAAGGTGTATACTGTGAACTCTAAAGCAAAAACCCAAGTAACACAAAAGAATTGTAGCTAATAAGCAACAAAGACTATAAAATAGTTATAAATATGGTCAGTCTAAGAAAAGGCAGGGAGAAAAGGGGGGAGCAAACAATTGGATGGGACAAATAGAAAACAAACAGCAATGTAGTAGATTAATTGCTGTTCAATTGCTCAGTCATGTCTGACTATTTGTGACCCCATGAACTGCCGCACTCCAGGCTTCCCTGCCCTTCACTATCTCCCAGAGTTTGCTCAAATTCATCTCCATTGAGTCTATGATGCCATCCAACCATCTCATCCTCTGTCATCCCCTTTTCTCCTGCCCTCAGTCTTTGCCAGCATCAGAGTCTTTTCCAATGAGTTAGGTCTTCATATCAGGTGGCCAAAGTATTGATTGAAGCTTCAGCTTCAGCATCAGTCCTTCCAATGAATATTCAGGGTTGATTTCCCTTAGATTTGACTGATTTGATCTTCTGGCTGCACAAGAGACTCTCAAGAGTTTTTCCCAGCACCACAGTTCAAATTGGTCTAAATATTCTAATTAAAATGCAGAATTTTTTCAGGTATATAGACTAAGAGGTAAAAGTAATAGAAAAATATATACCAGGCTAAAATTTAACATTTTTAAGATGGTCCCTCTCTTCAAATGGCTATGTAGATTCAATGCAATCCCATGGTAAAATCTTAGCAGGGACTTTTTTTCTTTTGTAGAAACTAATAAAGCAGGGACTTTTTCTTTTTTTTTTTTTTTTTAGAAACTAATAAACTTTTTTTTTTTTATTTTTTGAAACTGGGGATGCAAAAGAGCTAGAAGAACCAAAACTACTTGAAAAAGAAGTTGGAGGAGTTAGTCTTCCTGATTTCAAGAGTTAATATAAAACTGTAGTAATAAATAAAGACAATGTGGTATTAGTACCAGTATTGACAAATAGATCAGTGGAACAGCATAGACAGTCTAGAAATAGACTCATTTCTGTGGATAAATATATCCAATTGATTTTTAACAAATATTCAAAGGCAAAAACCCTACAGAAAAATGACAGGGTTCTCAGTGTATATGTTGCACCATATACAAATTTAGCAAAATGTATTTCATAGAGCTAAATGTAATCAGAAACTATAAAACTTCTAAGAACATACATAGGGCAAAGCTTTGTGAATTGAGGTTACATAAAGATTTCTTAGATATAACACCACAGAAACATCATTTATAAAAGAAAGAATTGATGAATTGGACTTTATCCATTTTAGGGAATTCTGTTCTTCAAAAGAATCTCTTTTGATAATGAAAAGCAAGTCCCTCAATAGGGGAGGGTCTTTATAAGTATAAATATATAATTCCCTGTGAGTGTATGCAATTCGCAAACCTTGTATATGAAAAATTACTGTCATTATTATTAAGAACTCTGAAAACTCAATAATAAGAAAGCAGTTTAATAAATCGACAAAAGATTTGACCATCTATTTTGCCATCTAATATATGCATGTAGATAATAAACACGCACATGGCAAGATGCTCAGCACCAATAATCATTGGGAAAATATAGATTAAAACTTAGTGTAAGTTATACTAAGTCATGACTAGGATATGGAGCAAGAAACTCTTATACCATGCTAGCAGGAATGTGAAACTACTTTGAAAACAGTTTGGTATTTTCTTAAAATGTTAAACATATGTTTACCATGTAACTCAACCATTCCAATCCTAGATATTTACCCAAGAGGTATGAAAACATGTATTTATACCGAGACTTTCACCTGAATGTTTATACTATGTTTTATAATAGTCAAAAATTGTATGTCCGCAAGTGAATGCAGAAAGAATTTGTAGTGTTTATTTACAATGGAATACTATCCAGTAGGGAAAAGGAATGCATGTCAGCATACACAATGGCTTGGATGAATTTCAAAATAATTATGCTGAATTTAAAACCTAGACATAAAAGAGTATATATCATATGATTCTGTCTGTATAACATATAGAAAATGCAAAGTAATGTATAATGATAGAAATCAGATCATTGGTTGCCTGGGAACTGGGAAGTGGAATAGAGGCACAGAGGGGCATGGAAGAATTAGAGAAGGATGTGGAAAATTTTTGAGTAATGGATATGCTGATTATCTTAATAGTAATGATGCCTGCGTGGCTATATACATATGTCAAAACCTATAAAACTGGGCACTTTAGATGGTGTAATATATTATAGTTTTATTATACCTTGATAAAATGTTAGTTACCCAGTTGTGTCCAGCTCTTTGCAGTCCCATGGACAGTAGCCCATCAGGCTCCTCTGTCCATGAAACTCTCCAGGCAAGAATATTGGAGTGGGTTGCCGTTTCCTTCTCCAGGGGATCTTCCCAACCCAGGGATCCAATCCAGGTCTCCTGTATTACAGGCAGATTCTTTACTGTCTGAGTCATTAGGGAAGCCACTGTCTGAAATCTTTAAGAAAATATAGAAATAACACACAGTGTAGACATTTAGTAAATTTGTAGTTTAAATTGTTATTATTTTTATTATTTTCCTCATTATGCTGTAAGATCTTTGAAATTTGAAATGATATTGGAGTAATGTCAGCTTCATGGCATGAAATGAGACATTACCTTTGTCTTTGCCCTTCAGTATTCAACTAGTAAAACATATATTACTCAGTAAAGTTGACTCTGCCCAGCATAATAGAATGCCAGAGAATTCTACATATATCTGTACATCTAAATAGGAGTCAGTGGTCTGGAACACACGGAGATAGAATTGAGGAAACAGCAGAGGGGGCTGCCTGTGATTATGGCCCTCCAGTCTCAGCAGCTGTACCCCAAGGTCCATGGAACGAAGTAGCAGTAGAGGAGGTGGCACACATGACTTTGACTTCCTGGCTGCAGCAGGAAAGATGGCACACAGGGCAGCTGTGGCCACAGGTAACTGGGCTGCAGAACAGTGGGGCCAGAGTCACCACTTCCCTCCCCACCTGAAGCAACAGAACTGCATGCCTAACAACAACAGACATGGCAGAGGTGTCCATGCAACCCTGACTCCTCTTCTACCCTCACCCTCCATGGTGGCAGAGCTTGGGACTCAGGATATCATGGGCATGGCAGAAGGGCCCACGATTCCAGTGCTCTAAGGGATGACCTAGCAGCAGCAGGGCACCAGTGACCTTCAAGGCACAGTGATAAGGAAGGCACAGAGTGATGCCTCTAACAGAGGTAGTAGAGATGGAAAGTGCTGGCTCTCAAATATAATCAGAGGCGGCTCATGTGTGATTTGTGTAGTATAGCATCATTTATTGGAAAACAAATAAAGGCCTCTAATTTCTAACCTGTTGAATGGTTAGAATGAAGTAGAAAGGTGTTTGCTTCTTTAAATGCACCAGAAGAACAACTCATCGAGCACCATGAAGAACAGCTTATCAAGCAAGAAGACTATACCAAAAAAAGAAAATGACAGTTCTCTAGAAACCAAACATAAAGTCATGGAATACTGCAATCTAACTGATAGAGTATTCAAAATATCTGTTATGAAGAAGCTCAATGAACTACAAGGAAAGTTAGAAGGCAGGTTAATAGGCTCAGGGATAAAGCTTGAAACTCTAAAAAAAAGAACCAAACAGAAATTCTGGAGCTGAAAATCTCAATCTACAAGATGAAGAATGCATTAGAAAACATTGGAAGTAAACCAGACCATTTGGAAGAGAGAACACAGAGAATTCTATAAGTAGAAATAGAGAAACAGTATAAGTAGAAGAGGAACAAGAAATAAGATACAAAACAGTTGAAGAAATACTATCAATCAAGCATAGTCTATCTAGCAAAATTATCGTTCAGATATGAAAGAGAAATAGATTTTCTCAGACAAAAAATGCTTAGGGTCTTCATCAGCACTAGACCTTACAATAAATGTCTAAAGTAGCTCTTATACCAGAAATAAGAAAGCAAAAATACCAAAACTTTGAGTGCCATGATAGATAGAATCAGAAAATTATAACCTTGTATCAGAATAGATATTTAAATACTTTATTATACCATGAAGGTTAAAAGGAGGGAAAAAGCATAAAAATAACTGTAACTACTTTGGTAACAAACTCACACCGTGAAAAGAAATAATTTGAGACAAGACACAAAAGGAAAGGAGGAAAAGGATAGAACAGGTATAGATAAATGAACATAAGATGCCATCAGCAGGAAAAGGGCTATTTTACCAAGACATTTTATATAAACTGCATAGTAACCACAAAACATAAATCTAGTGTAGAGACAGAAAACATAAAAACAGAGAAAACCAATGTTTTCTATGATGTTTTTCTAAAAACATCATAGAAAACCACTAAACTAAAATGGTAGGCAGAAACACAGGGGGAAAGAAACAATGTAAATACAGAACGAGAAAATAAAAGATATAATGACAGTGCTAAGTTCTCATCATTCAATGACTGATAAATGTAAATGGAACTAACCCATCAAAAAATACAGTGGCTAGACAGATTAAAAAACAAAACTCAACTATATGCTTCCTTTAGGAGATTCACCTCGACTCTCAAGGCAAAAATAAGCTAAAAGTGAAAAACTGAGAGATAATACTCCAAACAAATGGCAGCCAAAAATAAATAAGTATAGCCATACATGTATCAGACAAAATAAGCTTCAAGCCAAAAAATGTAATAAGGGACAAAGATGGACATTATATACTGATAAACAGGACAATTCACTGAGACAACATCAGTTATTGAAATATATGCACCTAACATAGATCCAGGCTTCCCTGGTAGCTCAGCTGGTAAAGAATCCACCTGGCAGGCAGGAGACCCTGGTTTTGATTCCTGGAGAAGGAATAGGCCACCCACTCCAGTGTTCTTGGGCATTCCTGAGGGCTCAGGTGGTAAAGAATCCGCCTGCAATTCAGGAGTGAAGTGAAGTCACTCAGTCATGTCCAACTCTTTGTGACCCCATGGACAGTAGCCTGCACCAGGCTCCTCCGTCCATGGGATTTTCTAGGCAAGAGTACTGGAGTGGGTTGCCGTTTCCTTCTCCAGGCAATCTTCCCAACCGAGGGATTGAACCCAGGTCTCCCACATTGTAGACCAACGCTTTACCATCTGAGCCACCAGAGAAGTTGGGAGATCTGGGTTCAATCCCTGGGTGGGGAAGATTCCCTGGAGGAAGGCATAGCAACCCACTCCAGTATTCTTGCCTGGAGAATCCCCATGGACGGAGGAGCTTGGCAGGCTACAGTCCACGGGGTCATAAAGACTTGGACACGACTGAGTGACTAAGCACAGCACAGCACAACATGGGTCCATTGGAATATACAAAACAATTACTAAAGGGAGGAATTGACAATAATGTATTATTCATAGGGGACTTCAACAAAATACTGACATCAATGAATAGATCATCTGGACAGAAAGTCAAAAAGGAAACAACCTTAAATGAAAGTTTGAGCCAGATGGATCTGATAGATTTATGCAGAATTTTCCATTTAAATGCAACAGAAAACAGGTTCTTCTTAGGTAGTCATGGAACTTTCTCAAGGATCGACCATATGTTGGGAAACAAAACAAGTCCCAATAAATTTAAAAAGATTGATATCACATCAAATATCTTTTCTTATCACATCCATGTTGTAGCATATTATAGAATTTCCATCTTTTTAAAAACTAAATAATATTTCACTGTATCTTTATACCACATTTTGCTTCTCCACACATTCAGTGGACACTTGGGTGTTTCAGTTTTAGTTATTATGAATTATGCTTCTATGAACATGAGTGTACAAAGGTCTCTTCAAGACACTGCTTCTAATTTGGGGGGAACAAACTGGTTCTAAATAGGAAAAGGAGTACGTCAAGTCTGTATGTTGTCACCCTGCTTCTTTAACTTATATGCAGAGAACATCATGAGAAACGCTGGGCTGGAAGAAGCACAAGCTGGAATCAAGATTGCCGGGAGAAATATCAATAACCTCAGATATGCAGATGACACCACCTTTATGGCAGAAAGTGAAGAGAAACTAAATAGCCTCTTGATGAAAGTGAAAGAGGAGAGTGAAAAAGTTGGCTTAAAGCTCAACATTCAGAAAATGAAGATCATGGCATCTGGTCCCATCACTTCATGGCAAATAGAAGGGGAAACAGTGGATACACTGTCAGACTTCATTTTGGGGGGCTCCAAAATCGCTGCAGATGATGACTCAGTTCAGTTCAGTTCAGTTTAGTTGCTCAGTCGTGTCCAACTCTTTGCAACCCAATGAATCACAGCACGCCAAGCCTCCCTGTCCATCACTAACTCCCGGAGTTCACTCAGACTCACGTCCATCAAGTCCGTGATGCCATCCAGCCATCTCATCCTCTGTCGTCCCCTTCTCTTCCTGCCCCCAATCCCTCTCAGCATCAGAGTCTTTTCCAATGAGTCAACTCTTTGCACGACGTGGCCAAGGTACTGGAGTTTCAGCTTCAGCATCAGTCCTTCCAAAGAAATACCAGGGCTGATCTTCATAACAGACTGGTTGGATCTCCTTGCAGTCCAAGGGACTCTCAAGAGTCTTCTCCAACACCACAGTTCAAAAGCATCAATTCTTCAGTGCTCAGCCTTCTTCACAGTCCAACTCTCACATCCATACATGACCACTGGAAAAACCATAGCCTTGACTAGACGGACCTTTGTTGGCAAAGTAATATCTCTGCTTTTCAATATGCTCTCTAGGTTGGTCATAACTTTCCTTCCAAGGAGTAAGGGTCTTTTAATTTCATGGCTGCTGTTACCATCTGCAGTGATTTTGGAGCCCCCCAAAATAAAGTCAGCCACTGTTTCTACTGTTTCCCCGTCTATTTCCCATGAAGTGATGGGACCAGATGCCATGATCTTCGTTTTCTGAATGTTGAGCTTGAAGCCAACTTTTTCACTCTCCTCTTTCACTTTCATCAAGAGGCTTTTAGTTCCTCTTCACTTTCTGCCATAAGGGTGGTATCAACTGCATATCTGAGATTATTGATATTTCTCCCTGCAGTCTTGATTCCAGCCTGTGCTTCTTCCAGCCCACCATTTCTCATGATGTACTCTGCATAGAAGTTAAATAAGCAGGGTGGCAATATACAGCCTTGACGTACTCCTTTTCCTATTGGGAAGCAGTCTGTTGTTCCATGTCCAGTTCTAACTGTTGCTTCCTGACCTGCATCCAGATTTCTCAAGAGGCAGGTCAGGTGGTCTGGTATTCCCATCTCTTTCAGAATTTTCCACAGTTTATTGTGATCCACACAGTCAGAGGCTTTGGCATAGTCAATAAAGCAGAACTAGATGTTTTTCTGAAACTCTCTTGCTTTTTTGATGATCCAGCAGATATTGGCAATTTGATCTCTTGTTCCTCTGCCTTTTCTAAAGCCAGCTTGAACATCTGGAAGTTCACGGTTCATGTATTGCTGAAGTTGGCTTGGAGAATCAGATGGTGATTGCAGCCATGAAATAAAAGACGCTAACTCCTTGGAATGGAAAGTTATGACCAACCTAGATAGCATATTCAAGACCAGAGACATTATACAAAGTTCCGTTTAGTCAAGGCTATGGTTTATCCAGTAGTCATGTATGGATGTGAGAGTTGGACTTTGAAGAAAGCTGAGCGCTGAAGAATTGATGCTTTGGTACTGTGGTGTTGGAGAAGACTCTTGAGAGTCCCTTGGACTGCAAGGAGATCCAACCAGTCCATTTTAAGGGAGATCAGTCCTGGGTGTTCTTTGGAGGGAATGATGCTAAAGCTGAAACTCCAGTACCTTGGCCACCTCATGTGAAGAGTTGACTCACTGGAAAAGACTCTGATGCTGGGAGGGATTGGGGGCAGGAAGAGAAGGGGATGACAGAGGATGAGATGGCTGGATGGCATCACGGACTTGATGGATGTGAGTCTGAGTGAACTCCGGGAGTTGGTGATGGACAGGGAGGCCTGGCGTGCTGCAGTTCATTGGGTCGCAAAGAGTCGGACACGACTGAGCGACTGAACTGAACTGAACTATACCCAGATTTGGAATTTCTGGATCACATGGTAATTCTGTGTTTCAGTTTTTGGAGGTATTGCGTTATTGATTTCTATAACACTGTACTGTTTTACACAACACTGTACTGTTTTAATTCCTGTCAACAGTACACAAGGGTTCCAGTTTCTCCACCCTCTTACCAACACTTATGCTGTGGGCAAGCAGCTTCAGGAACATATGCACTGCTGTTAGCCACGTGGCTAGCATTGACAGATGGATAGTTGCTACTCTGCTTATAGCTGAATTTTTTTTAAAACAGAAAATTTATTATTAATTATTTTTAGGTCACACTATGTGGCATGTAGTATCTTAGTTCCCTGACCAGAGATCAGACCATGCCCCTTGCGCTGAGAGGGGGAAGTTTTAACCACTGAACCACCAGGGAAGTCCCTAATAGCTGAAATTGACAGAAATTAACTGCAATATACTTTCTTCCCCTGGTAGTTGCCAGCTTTCAACAGAATCTAGAATTCCAAAAGAGTTATGTCTGAAAGATTCTGCCAGTGTCATTATTGTCTAGATGGGGGAGATAGATTCTTGATGCTTCCTACTCTGCCATCTTCCAGTATCCTCACTGTATATATTTTTTGTATAAAATGAGCACATGATAAGATAAAATTGAGAGTAATAGCTGAAAACCATATAATGCAGTCCTAATTTTGATTTTGTGATTTGTTTCTTTCTAAGCTTGAGTTCTCTCTTTGCTTGGCAAGTTTTCCAGACTTTATACTTCCCTGTCATTAACAACCCCAAGACTGTGGTTGGCAGCTGGAATGGCTATAGTTTCATCAACTCGCAGAATTTCCATCGTGCTGGCCAGTGGTTAGGAAGCTAAAAATGAATAGAAGTGAGAAGAGTGAGCAAATAGTTTAAATGGTTTTTGTTAAGGTTATTCTTCTTTTTACTTCTCTCTCTCTCTCTCTCTCTCTTTTTTTTTAATGGTCATGGCTCAAAGAATTGTCCTGGTTTGGAATGTTAGCTTTGGCAGTATTTTGAGAATCTAGACATGCAGTCAATTTGTAAGGAACTCAAGGAATTGGACTAAATAACAGTAAACCCAAAGTTGAAGGAAAGAATCTAAACCTTGAGGATGTTCACCTCCATAATCATCAAGAGACGGACCTATCTTTTGGTTTCATCTTAGGAGCTTTTGTTTCTTCCTAAGAAAGTGAGTGCTCTTGTCTAAAACTTGGGTTTACAGATGGAGTTATGCAGGTATACTTGGCTACCAAAGGAAAGGGAGAGAGCAGGGCAGTTCTGTATAATCCATGGCAATAAAAGACTTTTAACTCCCTTCCTCCCGAAAAAGGACCTCTATTAGTTTAGAATATGATATATATGATATGAAAACTTACAGTAAAAACTTACACTATTCTTACTATTCCGTAAATGTCAATTCTAATATTTATTTTTTAAAGGAACACGTTTATATTCTCTATATTTCAATTTTGGTAATATTTATTTTTCAAACTGTGTATTATTCATTTTGATTTAAGGAATATTATCTTTCAACAGGATACAATTTTTTTCTCTGTAAATTTGCTTCATGCAATATAATTTTGACATTGTGTTCTTAAATTTGTCTTCATTTTATACTTCTTATAATGAGAAACTGCTGTATTCCAAATGTTTGTATTTGATTCTAGTTTCTTACTTACTTAGGACTTCCCAAGAGTCAGGTCATGTGGTCTGGTATTCCCATCTCTTACAGAATTTTACACAGTTTATTGTGATCCACACAGTCAAAGGCTTTGGCACAGTCAATAAAGCAGAAATAGATGTTTTTCTGGAACTCTCTGGCTTTATCAATGATCCAAAGGATGTCGTCAATTTGATCTCTGGTTCCTCTACCTTTTCTAAAACCAGCTTGAACATCTGGAATTTCACAGTTCACGTATTGCTGAAGCCTGGCTTGGAGAATTTTGAGCATACTTTACTAGCGTGTGAGATGAGTGCAATTGTGCAGTAGTTTGAGCATTCTTTGGCATTGCCTTTCTTTGGAATTGGAATGAAAACTGACCTTTTGCAGTCCTGTGGCCACTGCTAAGTTTTCCAAATTTGCTGGCATATTGAGTGCAACACTTTCACAGCATCATCTTTCAGATTGCTGGGAGAAATATCAATAACCTCAGATATGCAGGTGACACTACCCTTATGGCAGAAAGTGAAGAGGAACTAAAAAGCCTCTTGACGAAAGTGAAAGTGGAGACTGAAAAAGTTGGCTTAAAGCTCAACATTCAGAAAACTAAGATCATGGCATCTGGTCCCATCACTTCATGGCAAATAGATGGGAAAACAGTGGAAACAGTGTCAGGCTTTATTTTGGGGGGCTCCAAATCACTGCAGATGGTGACTGCAGCCATGAAATTAAAAGACACTTACTCCTTGGAAGGAAAGTTATGACCAACCTAGAGAGCATGTTGAAAAGCAGAGACATTACTTTGCCAACAAAGGTCCATCTAGTCAAGGCTATGGTTTTTCCAGTGGTCATGTATGGATGTGAGAGTTGGACTGTAAAGAAGGCTGAGCACCGAAGAATTATGCTTTTGAACTGTGGTGTTGGAGAAGACTCCTGAGAGTCCCTTGGACTGCAAGGAGATCCAACCAGTCCATTCCAAATATGATCAGTTCTGGGTGCTCTTTGGAAGGAATGATGCTAAAGCTGAAACTTCAGTACTTTGGCCACGTCATGTGAAGAGTTGACTCATTGGAAAAGACTCTGATTCTGGGAGGGATTGGGGGCAGGAGGAAAAGGGCACGACAGAGGATGAGATGGCTGCCTGGCATCACTGACTCGATGGACGTGAGTTTAAGTGAACTCCGGGTGTTGGTGATGGACAGGGAGGCCTGACTTGCTGCGATTCATGGGGTCGCAAAGATTCGGACATGACTGAGCGACTGAACTGAACTGAACTGAGGTGGTTTCCCAGGTAGCTCAGTTGGTAAAGAATCCACCTGCAATGCACGAGACTCTGGCTGAATCCCTGGGTTGGGAAGATCCCCTGGAGAAGGGAAAGGCTACCCAGTCCAGTATTCTGGCCAGGAGAATTCCATAGACTATACAGTCCATGGGGTCACGAAGAGTCGGACTTTCACTTTCAGGGGGCTCTAGTGGTAAACAGTCTGCCTTCCAGTATAGGAGACGTAAGAGATGCAGGGTTGATCCCTGGGTTGGGAAGATCCACTGGAGGAGGGCATGGAAACACACTCCCGTATTAGTGCCTGGAGTATCCCATGGACAGAGTAGTCTGGCAGGAAAGTTTCTTTTCTAGCTCTGAATAACAATAGTACCATTCACCAATTTTAGATAAACAAAATATTACCAAAATTAAATTATAAAGACTGGAAAACAAAGTCTATCCTTCTTATTTTCTATGTGAAATTAATTGCTTTGACTTGATGAATATCCTAGTAATTAGAAGAATCCTGAGATCTGGAGTCAGTAGGTCTTCATTTCAATCTGTCATTTACTAGTAAAAGCAAGTTAGTAAACAACTCTTATTCCCTGGTTTTCTTTATCTTTGAAATATTAATTCTATATTATAGATTGTTAAAGAAATTAATAAATACAAATATGTTTTAACAAGTGTTTTGCCTTGAGCATCAACCATCAAGACTCTCTACGGATGATAATCACCATGTTTTTAAGAGAGTAGTCTTAAGTAGGGGAGAGGGAGAGCTGCTATGGAGTGGAATTTTGTGGGTTCAGAGACTTTAACAATATTGTTAATATTTTATTGGATGTTGGTTCTCATCACTTTATATATTTGTCTGAAATATTTATTTGTTAGTCTCTCCTTATGAAAAACCTATAATTTTTCCATGAAATAAACCTTAACCAATACAGGGTCTCGCCTTTTTCTATCAAAGGTCACTGGTTACCAGGATACTCTGAAATGTATACTTCATAATTCTGTGACCTGCTAGTCAGAACATCATTTCCTTCTTGCCATTCTAGTTATTTCATGATGCACAAAGTATCTTGTTTCTACCGTGTCTATTAAGTAGATGGCAGAGGTCACAGACTGTTTGTGGATTGAATCTGGTTCTGAGAAGAACTGTTTGTTCCACGCACTATTTGTCTTTTAGGTGACTTAAAGTCTCAGGAAAAATCAAGAAATTTTATGACCCTAGACTTACATTTCTGCCTAACAGCGAGTTGTTGCTGAGTTCCAGCAGCTTTGTTTAGCTGGGCCATGGGCTCCACAGTTCTGCACATTTACTCTGTTCCCTCAAAGTGATATGAGACGTTGTGAAATTGTTGTCATCATTATAAATGTTTGTGTTAATTGCTTGACTCATATAGGCAGTTTCCTTTATAACTGTTGCAGAGATCATATTCAGTAGATATGTTTTGTAACTTCATAAAACACACTTACATGTCTTTTTTTCTACAGACATATATATAAAATATCCTTTTTGTTTGTCAGCTCCTTCTCTCATTTTCAATCAGTCCTTTCATGTTGCCAGTTAAATTTTTCTCAAATCTAGTTTTTCTTGTCCAACCTTACTACTCCTGCACCACCCCAGGCCCTCATCATCTCTCACCTGCATTTCTTTAATTGCTCCCTAACTGAACTCCTTGCCTTCTGTTTTGTTCTTTTCAGTTCATCCTCAAATATATTTCTAGAGTGATGTATCAGAGTGCAGATCTCATCTCATCACCCCACTGTTTCAAATTCTCCCAAGTCTATCCAGCTTATATGGCAGAAGTCAACAGATTTTTCCTTGCAGATCTAGGTAGTAAATATTTTAGACTTTGCTGGCCATAAGTTTCCTACCACAAACAATTGACTCTGCTGCCGTTGAGTTGAGCACGAAAGCAACTATAGACAATACATAAACAAATGAGCATGTCTGTGTTTCAGTAAAAGTTGTTTACAAAATCAGGTTTAGACCATAATTTGCTCCCTCTCCCATGATATAAAAGGTTATCCCTGTCTTCTTTCCTGATGCATCTACCACTTTCCCATCATTTGTCTTATAGTTTATTCAGAAGCACCATTCAAATTCTTACACCTTTCTGAGCATAACATCTCCTTTCTATATCCAGTTATATAATTATTTTCAGGCTGTTTTTCCACAAATTGCAAAACATTCAAATATATCTTGGAAAATATTAATTCTCAAATGATGGTATCCTATATAAACATGAAATTATTCAGAAACTTATTGTAAGTCTTAAGTATTTCAGTTTTTAACAGATCTTTCATAAAAATCATAAGCTTGATACAATCCACGTGATAGTTTGCATACCATCAATATATATTATCCGAAAATCTCAGAATAAGGTCACTGGTAGGAAAGTATTTTCAATATTATCATCTGTATTGAATCAAAGTTCATTGAGAGAATAATTTTAAGAACATTAATGGGAACTGATAGCAGTAATTCACATTGTTTCTTACCTTTATCACAATTACTCCTTTCAAATACTGTGCAGAAAGCAGGAAATATTTGGTTTTAGGATATGATATTTACCTAAGGTATTGGACTTTAAGTTGATATTTATATGGGTCATTTTGCATGTTTCCATATGTAAAGAAATAACACAATTTGAGAGTATGTTGTTAAATGTGTTGATTTTGCCTCATTATTAAATTGCCTTTCTTTTGCCTCTTGCTGACTGTACAAGTTGGGTAGTAGATAAAACCTGTTCCAGTAAAAAAAAAAAAAAAAGAACTTCATTTTTCACACTTTTCATTATTATGAAAAGTAATAATCTTCATAATAATGAAAAGTGTGATTCGATTACTAGAGTGAGAAAGTAGATTGGTAGAGCTGCTGTGATGGAATTTTGTTAAGATGTGGGTTGATATTAATACTGATTATTGTCACGGTCTTTGTAGACTGGGACCTGGGGACTGGAGTTGATGAGAAGAGGAACGCAGGGGACCTAAGTCTTGAATGAAACAAGGGTGCTTTATTTGCAGAAACACACATTTATATATCTTCATACAAGGCAGCTTTAGGCAGTAAAAAAAATTGAGCAAAAACAAAGCCAAGCGAATAACAATCTTTAAAGGGCCAGAAAGCATTCCATATCCTGAGTAAGAGGGGCATAACTGAATAGATTACCTGTAGGTAAAAGGTCACTGAGGGGAGTCACTAAAAGGAATCCAAGCAGGTGCCCTTTCTCATGATCTCAGTCCTGAGAACTGCATGCAGCTCTGCTCATTCCTGTTTTCCAGGAACTGATAAGGAATAGAGAGTCCTAGAGAAACTGCACACAAAAGAAGAGAATAACATATTGGATCCCTTAAAGTTGAATGTCCCCTGACAGATTATGATAAAGTTCACTAAATTTTCTGATACTCACATAATACATTAATTTAAAGCTCTGTTAAAATTGACTTATATATGTTTTTTATGGTTTCTTTTTAGCCACCAGCTGAACAGGCCAAAGCAAGACTGCAGTTGGTTTTAGAAGCTGCTGGTAAGTGTAAATAATTAATTATATTTGAATGAAAAAATGTGAAATAAGTCCTAGCATTCTTACAGGTGGATCAAAGAGCAAACTACCTATTTTCATATAGCCTCACAATTTATGACATCTATGTATGGCCATGTGTGCGTGCATGCTTAGTTGCTTCAGTCGTGTCTGATTCTTTGCAGCCGTGAGGACTGTAGTCTGCCAGGCTTCTCTGTCCTTAGGATTTTCCAGGCATGAATACTGGAGTGAGTTGCCATGTCCTCTTCCAGGGGATCTTCCTGACCCAGGGATCAAACCTGTGTATCCTGTGTCTTCTCAATTGCAAGCAGATTCTTTTACCACTGTGCCACTGGGGAAGTCCCATGTGTGGTCATATTTTAACCTCAAATATATATTGCTGCAGTGTAATGGTTCTTTATGTCCTTATTTATAATATTGCTACAATTTTAGTTTTAATTTTAATGAGATCTAGTTTATTGATTTTTGTTTTTTATGGACTATTCTTTTAGTGGCATGTTTAAGAAAAATTTTATACTTTTACATTTTAGATTTGAGAATGTGATCTATTTTGATTTAATTGTTGTATAAAGTGAGATTTAGATCAAGGTTTAATTCTAAAGGAATTGAGATAAATGTCATTTAATAATCCTCCAGTTCAGTTCAGTTCAGTTACTTAGTTGTGTCCGACTCTTTGCAATTCCATGGACTGCAGCACGCCAGGTTTCCCTGTCCATCACCAACTCCCGGAGAGTGCTCAAACTCATGTCCATCTAGTCGGTGATGCCATCCAGTTGTCTCATCCTCTGTCGTCCCCTTCTCCTCCTGCCTTCGATCTTTCCCAGCATCAGGAGCTTTTCCAGTGAGTCAGTTCTTCACATCAGATGGCTAAAGTATTAGCGTTTCAGCTTCAGCATGAGTCCTTCCAATGAATATTCAGGACTGATTTCCTTTAGGATTGATCGGTTGGATCTCCTTGCAGTCCAAGGGACTCTCAAGAGTCTTCTCCAACACCACAGTTCAAAAGCATCAATTCTTCAGTGCTCAGCTTTCTTTATTGTCCAATTCTCACATCCATACATGACTACAGGATAAACCATAGCTTTGACTAGATGGACCTTTGTTGGCAAAGTAATGTCTCTTCTTTTTAATATGCTGTCTAGGTTGGTCAGAGCTTTCCTTCCAAGGAGCAAGCACCTTTTCATTTCACAGCTGAAGTCACTATCTGTGGTGATTTTGGAGACCGAATGGTCAATACCGAAATCACATTGATTATATTCTTTGCAGCCAAAGATGGAGAAACTCTATACAGTCAGCAAAAACAAGACCAGAAGCTGACTGTGGCTCAGATCATGAATTCCTTATTGCAAAATTCAGGCTTAAATTTAAGAAAGTAGGGAAAACCACTAGGTCAGATCCCTTACAATTATACAGTGGAAGTGACTGACAGATTCAAGGGAAAAAATCTGATAGATAGAGTCCCTGAAGGACTATGGACGGAGGTTAGTGACATTGAACAGGAGGCAGTGATCAAGACCATCCCCAAGAAAAAGAAATGCAAAAGAGGAAAAATGGTTGTCTGAGGAGGCCTTACAAATAGCTGAGAGAAGAGAAACAAAAGGCAAAGGAGAAAAGGAAAGCTATACCCATCTGAATGTACAGTTCCAGAAAATAACAAGGAAAGATAAGGAAAGCCTTCCTCAGTGCCCAATGTGAAAAAATAGAGGAAAAGGATAGAATAGGAAAGACCAGAGACATCTTTAAGAATATTAGAGATACCAAGGAAACATTTCATGTGAAGATGGGCACAATAAAGGATAGAAATGGTATGAACCTAACAGAAGCAGAAGATATTAAGAAGAGGTGGCAAGAATACACTGAAGAGCTATACAAAAAAGATCTTCATGACCCAGATAACTACAGTGGTGTGATCACTCACCTAGAGCCAGACATCCTAGAATGCAAAGTCAAGTGGGCCTTAGGAAGCATCACTATGAACAAAGCTAGTGGAGTTGATGGAATTCCAGTTGAGCTACTTCAAATCCTGAAAGATGATGCTGTGAAAGTGCTGCACTCAATCAATATGCCAGCAAATTGGGAAAACTCAGCAGTGGCCATAGGATGGGAAAAGTCAGCCTTCATTCCAATTCCAAAGAAATGCAATGCCAAAGAATGCTCAAACTACCACACAATTGTACTCATCTCACAGGCTAGCCAAGTAATGCTCAAAATTCTCTAGGTGAGGCTTCAATAGTACATGAACCAAACACTTCCAGATGTTCAAGCTGAATTTAGAAAAGGCAGAGGAACCAGAGATCAAATTGCCAACATCTGTTGGATCATCAAAAAAGCAAGAGAGTTCCAGAAGAACATCTATTTCTGCTTTATTGACTATGCCAAAGCCTTTGTGTGGATCACAATAAACTGTGGAAAATTCTGAAAGAGATGGGAATACCAGACCACCTGACTTGCCTCTTGAGAAACCTGTATACAGGTCAGGAATCCAACCAGAATTGAAAGAGACACGTGTACCCCAGTGTTCATTGCAGCACTGTTTATAATAGCCAGGACATGGGAGCAACCTAGATGTCTATCAGCAGAAGAATGGATAAGAAAGCTGTGGTACATATATACAATGGAGTATTACTCAGCCGTTACAAAGAATACATTTGAATCAGTTCTAATGAGGTGGATGAAAGTGGAGCCAATTATATAGAGTGAAGTAAGCTAGAAAGAAAAACACCAATACAGTATACTAATGCATATATATGGAATTTAGAAAGATGGTAATGATAACCCTGTATGCGAGACAGCAAAAAAGACACAGATGTATAGTAGTCTTTTGGACTCTGTGGGAGAGGGCGAGGGTGGGATGATTTGGAAGAATGGCATTGAAACATGTATAATATCATATAAGAAATGAATCACCAGTCTAGGTTCGATACAGGGTGCAGGATGCTTGGGGCTGGTGCACTGGGATGACCTGGAGGGATGGAGTGAGGCGGGAGGTGGAAGGGGGGTTCGGGATTGGGAACACATGTACACCCTTGGAAGATTCATGTTGATGTGTGGCAAAACCAATACAATATTGTAAAGTAAAAAAAAAAATAATAATAATAATAAAGCAAGAGTTCCAGAAAAACATCTACTTCTGCTTTATTGACTACACCAAAACCTTTGAGCGTGTAGATCACAATAAACTGTGGAAAATTCTTAAAGAGATGGGAATACCAGACCGCCTTACCCGCCTCCTGAGGAATCTGTGTGGACGTCAAGAAGCAACAGTTAGAACCAGACATAAAACAACAGACTGGTTCCAAATTGGGAAAGGAGTACGTCAAGGCTGTATATTGTCACCCTACTTATTTGACTTATATGCAGAGTGCATCATGCAAAATGCCGGGCTGGATGAAGCACAAGCCAGGAGAAGTATCAATGACCTCAGATATGCAGACGACACCACTGTTATGGCAGAAGGCAAAGAGGAACTAAAGAGCCTCTTGATGAAAGTGAAGGAGGAGTGTGAAAAAGCTGGCTTAAAATTCAACATTCAAAAAACTAAAATCATGGTATCTGGTCCTGTCACTTCATGGCAAACGATGGGGAAATGATGGAAACTATGACAAACTTTATTTTCTTGGGTTCTGAAATCCTCCAGTTACATTGGACTAGCTCATTGGACTAGCCTGGATACCATCTAATCTGAACATCTTGTGTGTTTTAGTATCTCAGTTGCACAATAATTTGATTTTAGATTACTTTGATTTTATAATACACAGATTCATGTAGACACTAAATACTTCACCTTTTTAAAGATAAAAAGATTCATGTTATCTTTTGCAGGTACTGATAGATTAATTTGTAGTCTTAATGTGCTCTTTAAAAAAATGTTACATTTAAATAATAAGTTGTTAAGATCAAGAGTGAGATAAGGTTAGAATAATATAACTAAAGTAGTATATATATATTTTTTCATATTTCTTAAAGTTTTTTACTTTTTATACATCTATAGAGTTCATAGTCTCCAAATGGAAATGAGAATTCTGTTTTAACGTCAAAAGTAATTTCAGACTAACAAATGATAGTAGTTATATTTTCATCATTCATTGAGAAAATACATATGTGCATATTAATTCAAAGATTTCTTGCATTAGCTCCTTGTATTCTCAGCTAAAGTGTCCACTGTCTAAAATTTGGGAACGCCAGTATAAATGATATACTGACTTCATAAATCACTAATTGAAGTAATTTACCATGTAAAAATGAATATTTAGACTATGAATTTCTATACCACTTCATATTATTTGAAAAATCACTTATTTTTATGTATTGATCTTACTCATTTTATCTTTCATTATATAGAAAACATGATACATTAAAATTTTGCAATTTAAAAAATACAAAAAACATTATTAGTTTTTTAAACTTTGACTCTCATATATATACTATAGGATAGAGCTAGTTAATATGATTCTCTATTATTTATATATTATATGTTTATTCTTTATTTGCATTTTGCTTTGGAGAAATATTTCCAGTTCATAATTTGGGTATGAAGAAACTCTCATTTTAAAGGAAAATATTTATGCTGCTTGGTCCAGAAAATACTTCTTTCTATTAACACAAGTAATATAGAATTTTATTTGATAGTTTTACACATTTTCTTTATCTTTAAATATGACTTTGAAGCATATTATAAAACAGATCTGACAATACAAACCTCAGTATATAACTTGCTTATATCGGTCCCTGCTTTCATCTCTCATTTTTTTAATTTAACATTCTAAATTCTATTAAGAATAAAAAGTGAGGTTCTATAATTTGACAAACACTCAAAATATTATGACAGTTTTCAAATTAAAAAACTTACATTAGCCCCTATAGGCAAAGGACAGACCTTAGCTAGATGTAGCATTATTTATTAATCATTTTCTTCTTATTGAACATTTATGTTGTCTCTACTTTACCTCTTATCCATAACACTGTGATGTATATCCTGTTACAAATTTTGTTTTTCATATTTTAGATTACTTTTTTGGAACTGATTGCTATAGAAATGAATATGAAGTTAGAGGCTATTATTAATAATATTTAGAGTGGCTTTTTATACGTTTTTGCTAAATTGTTTTACAAAAGGATTATTCTACTTTTCATACTGCTTAAGAAACAATTTTACCAGATTTTGGTATTTAATGCCAGGTCTATGACTGTGTTGGTTTATAACATGAAATAACATATTAATATACTTCTTTGAAAAACATCCATTACCATTATTAATGACAACTTGTAACCTTGGAGAGGGGAAGCAGATGGATGGATAGGAGAGCACTAAGTTGATATAGAACATAACATCAAAGTTCTAGATAACTGTTTCAGTGGTGAATTAAGGAGTTCATTGAATTAAAAATCAATATATTAATAATGTAGGAGGGAATAAGAAGAACTTGAGCTCAGTCTAGTAAGACTTGTAGAAAAGTCTAGCCTAGTCCTAAGACTGAGATAGCTGGATAGCAAAGCCTGGTAGCTCCCATTCTCTCTTATTGGAGTTTACTTGAGTTTCCATGGAAAACACCCTCGACTTTGGGGCCTTAAAATTGGATATCAGGAAGAACTTGAGGCTGTATGCTAGATTCTTGAGCCAGGATTTATTTCAGCGTTATAGTTAACATAATCTCCTAGATAGGGTTCATATGTAGAAATCTTGCTAAGTCTTTTACTCTAATTGTGGGTATCAAAAGAAAGTTGAATATATAACCATTGCATTGTTATTGATTTATTAATGAATAGTAATAATGATCTTGTTTTGGATTTAAAATATATTTAGAACATTTGGCAATAATTATTAGTGGTATGATTTTGAAAGACGTGTACGAGTAGAACAGCATTCAGACTTCCTAGGTGGTTCAGTTGTAAAGAATCCACTTGCCAATGCAGGAAACAGAGGAGACATGGATTCAGTTCCTGGGTCAGGAAGAGCCCCTGGAGAAGGAAATGACAACCCACTCTGGTATGCTTGCCTGGGAAATCCTGTGAATGGAGGAGCATGGTGGCCTATGGTCCATAGCGTTGCAAAGAGTTGGACACTGAGCGACTGAGCACGAGATGAACGTGAAAAGAACATTAATTAAAATATAATCATAATAGTCACACAGGTGTTGTGTGTGTTGTACCAAACATAAATTTGAAGTCAGAGATTTTATTATAGTTGTTATGATCATATTTTGTATGTACTAAACTGTTAACATTTTTATCCTTTGCCATGCTGAATCTTCAGATTTAGGTAGACTCTTTTGTCATATTCATAGCTAAAATGCAATTGAAATTAAGTTTCATGTCTCTTTAACTTTTAATTTGAAGGTGATGTGAAGTTAAAGTTACATCTAAGGAGTTTTCTTCTTGTTTTGGTTTTTCAAATGCAGTAGTACACAAAAGCTTATAAAACTATATAAATTGGTAAGATTGAATCTTTAAATTATAACTTCAGCTAATGATTTACTCTGTGATACTGAGTAAATCCAATTAAAAATCCTCTTAGCCATTATTTCTTTCTTTCATTTTAAAAATTGTTTTACATTCTCTTCTTCATTAAGATTGGTTTATTAAGATATCTTTCCCACTCCCAACTGCTTAGTCTAGACACCAAACAGTCTACCCAAAGCTTAATCGTTACCTCCTAACTGGTCTCTTGCTTCAATTCTGTTGCTTCTTTAGAGAGAGGGTGGTGGATAATGGAAGTGTTCCAGGCCTGTTTCTACTACTCACTCATTCTGTGAGTAGTCCAGTGTTTATTTAGCCAAAACAGGTTTTTTTTTTAATGTAGTATGGCTGTTGTGCCTATTTTCTAGTTCACTGTAGTTCTTACTTCTAAAAAATAATTTATTGAAAAGAATTTCACATCATATAAAATTAAATATAATTTGTTTAAATTGCCAATTCAATGGCATTAAATACATTCACAAAGCTATATAATCTCCTAATTTAAAAACATTTCCTAAGAAAAACCACTCACGTAATAGACAGTTTTTCTCCACTTTTGTTAGCCCCAGCTCCTTGCAATTGCCAACCTGCCCTCTATCTCTATGGATTTTTCTATTCTGAACATTTCATATAAATAGAATCATACAGTGTTTGACCTTGTATGTCTAGCCTCTTTTATTTAGCATAATGTTTTGGAGGTATATCCATGTTGTAGCATGTGTCAGTATTTTATTCCTTTCCATGGCTGAATAATAAACAAATGTTATATATACCATTCATTTATCCATTCATATATTGATGGACATGGGGTTTTATTCTACCTTTTGGCTATTGTGAACAATAAAGCATATGCATGTACTTGTCCAAGTACCCGTTTGGAATTTGAGTGGTATACACCTAGGAGAGTGATTATGTGAGGTCATTTGGTAATTCTTTGTCTAATGTTTGTAAATCCACCAAATTTTTCCATGGCAGCTGAAAAGTTACATCCTCACCAACAGTATAAAAGCCCCACCTCCTTGTCTCAACTAGACTGTGTAGCATATTTAAGTTACGTGTTTGAAAATGTATAGATTTGAAAATTTCTCTGCACCATTATTTCCTAGTCTGTAAAGGGGGGAGATGATAACTACCATATAGGGTTGTTGTGAAGATAATTATTATAAGTGAAGTACCTAGCCCAGAGTCTGGTAAGTGGTCGCCAGCAGAAAATTTTTACTTCTTTTTTGCTTCTTGTGAGTGCCATTGCTAGGTAATGCTTGCTCATCTACCACTTGGTCATGCTGCTCCTTTGCTCAAAATTATTCACTAGCTCCAGTTGCTTATAAGATCAATTTTACACTTCCTATTTAAGGTCCCAAGGTTCTGTATGGTGGATTCACAGACTTTTCAAACATTTTTCTTAGAATTCATCTTTATACTTCTCATTATTCTTCAAGTTACTCATGTTCTTTTCTACCTGGAAATTTTTGCTTGTGATTTTTCCTCCTCCAGAAATCTCTTTCTTCTTCCTCTTCCCATCTCTAAGCACTTCAGTATTCATCTCAAATAACATTTCCACATGACTTCCCAGACCATTTCAGCACGTAATCTTTCTGTTCTCCTTTGAATTCTTTTTCTCTTTATCTGTGCACACCATTCATATTGATATTTACTCACATACTGCTGATACTAATATTTGTTTCATGAGTATTGGACTTATTTTCCCCATGAAATAAAACATTTGAAGGTCAGGAACTACGTCTAAAACTTCTGACTCTTTCCCAGGAGTTCTAACAATGCCTGTAGTGAGTGGTACTATACCAAATAGAATTCCAGCTATTAATCTTTGGTGTATTACTTATTGTGAAATAACGTTCTGAATAACTGAAGCTTTTGGATGCTGGTATGCTCATTTAAACCATTGTTTGGTGGATTTTAAATAAATATTTTAAGAAGTTCCCTGGTTTCAAAAGTAGAAGATACATGGCAATAATCTAACTTTTTAATCTTAAACTCTAAGGTACTACATGACAGAAGAGATAATGAAACATGATTATCCCACATAATCATGTGGAGGAAGAAGGAAGATAATGAGTTTACCTCAATATGTCTCAATCTCTTTTGCTGTCAATGTTGTTTGACTTGTTAGCACCATTCCAAACATTATTTTATTTTTCACAAAAACACAACATCATCTAATGCTAGGTATGCTCATAGGTCTGAAGGAGAATTTAGAGGAGAGACTTTTCCAAAACAGAAATATTTTCATCACTGAAAAAAAAATGACACTTTTCACAACATTAGTTTTAAGACATAAATTTTTTAAAAAATCTCATTAATATTTTACTTTTAATAGAATTATTGACATTGTAACCTTTAAAATTATATCTCTAATTTTATAAGAGAAATGGAAATTACTTTAATGTATATATGGTAAATTGCCTTTATCATAAAATTTCTGTGTAATATTTTATTTTCTGAATGTCTTAAATCCTTTTTATTGTGCTTTATAGTTTTCAAAGCACTTTTATAAGTCTTTTATCATTTGACTCACATCACTACATGGAGAGATAATTAACCCCATTTTACAAATATCCTGAAAGCTTAAATAAATGACTTGTAGAAGATCACATAGCTAATAGGTGAGTAAACCAGGACTGAAATCCCGTGATTTCTGACTCTCTAGCTATTTTTGTCCATAGATTAAATCCCTTCATTATGTTGAGCAGAAAGAAGGGTGATAGAAAAATTACCAAATACATTATCTTGTTTTGTTAGACATAATGCTATAATTACCTCACAATAAAATATTTTCAGTCCTCAAGCAAGCCTTTGATTCTGAAATCAGTTGTTTTTTAATTGATAATGCAAAAAGATTAAAGTTTTAGTCAGAATAAGTTCTTTTCCTTTATAGGGTGCTTATAGTAACTATAGGCGGAGAAGGCGATGGCACCCCACTCTAGTACTCTCGCCTGGCAAATCCCATGGACAGAGGAGCCTGGTAGGCTGCAATCCATGGAGTCGCTAGGAGTCGGACACAACTGAGCGACTTCACTTTCACTTTTTACTTTCATGCATTGGAGAAGGAAATGGCAACCCACTCCAGTGTTCTTGCCTGGAGAATCCCAGGGACGGGGGAGCCTGGTGGGCTGCTGTCTATGGAGTTGCACAGAGTCAGACACGACTGAAGCGACTTAGCAGCAGCAGCAGCAGCAGTAACTATAGGGCTTCCCAGGTGGCCCTAGTAGTAAAGACCCACCTGCCAATGTAGGAGACGTAAGAGACATGGTTTCAATCCCTGGGTCAGGAACATCCCCTGAAGGAGGGCATAGCAACCCTCTCCAGTATTCTTACCTGGAGAACCCCATGGACAGAGGAGCCTGGCAGGCTACAGTCCCTAGGGTTGCAAAAAGTTAGACACGACTGAAGCGACTTAGCATGCATGCATGCATGGTAGCTATATTTCTGATAACTTTGAAAAACTGAGGGCAATGATCTATGATTACCAATGTTTTAGTCTTCATCCTAACTATGGACGTGCATTTCAGTGACCCTTATGATAGAAGCTAATTAGGTATTATAAAACACAGAAGAGTTACACACATACAAACACTGTATTGAGGAAAGTTGTTTTTAGGAATAAGCCAAAAGCTCCTCACTTCATCCCAGTTCTTCTGTGTGTTAACCTTGGATTTTCTTTTGTTAATTATCCATTATGTACCTGGAAGCCAAGTCCTTACCCTTTCTCTTCATAACCATGTAATCTTGGAAGTTCCAATACTTCTCTGAAGTCCAGTCTAGATTTAAATATTTGTAGTTCTGAGAATTACAAACGAGATAATGATAATGTTGTACTGTTTCTGTCAAGCATAGAAAGTCATTCTGCCACCCTTATTTAAAGTTAACAGAGGTCTAGGTTCGATGCAGGATACAGGATGCTTGGGGCTGGTGCACTGGGATAACCCAGAGGGATGGTATGGGGAGGGAGGTGGGAGGGGGGTTCAGGAGTGGAAACTTATGTACACCTGTGGTGGATTCATGTTGATGTATGGCAAAACCAATACAATATTTTAAAGTAAAAAAATAATAATAAAATTAGAAAAAAAAAATAAAGTTAACAGAGGTTTTGCTCCATAGGATTCTGACCACTGTTCTCTGACTCCAAGAAATAGATGGATTTATTGTGAGAAAGGCTTTCATGTAGAGTAAACCTAAAAATCAGAGCAAGTGATTTAAAAGACTTCTATGTTGTATAAATAGTTTTCAGGCTTCTTTTCTCCCCATGTAGGCTTCTGCTTGATAGTCTAGATTCATATCCAGCTTCATTCACCAGCTAACTTTGTGAGCTTGAGCAAATCACTTCCCCTTTGCTCTTCTTTATTTTCTCTTCTATGAAATGGAGACATTAATAATACATAACTAATGGGGTTGTTATGGACTTTGAGTGTGTTAACATTTGCAAAACACTTAGGACAGTGCCTGGTATGTAGTAATCATTCAGTAAATGTTAGCAATTATATGAAAGGCAGTATAGAATGATGGTCACATTCTCAAGTCAAATAGCCTGTGTACTATTCCCAGATCCATTATTTACTGATAAAGCCATGGGAAAATTGTTAAAGCTTGCTGAACCTCATTTTTTTTTCATTTAAGAAATGGGAATAAGAGTTTAATGAAAATTAAAGAAATTAATATAATAAAGTGTTTAGAACAGTTAACATATCACTGAACATTCCATAAACATTAGCCAGAAGGAGTGGGAATAGTTTTTTTATGGCATCACCAGAATGGCATTATGAGGTAATTAAAGAAGAGATATTGAGCCAAGCATTCTCCTTGTACCAGCATATATATATAGTTAGAAGAAATTATCAAGGATTAAGAATTCATGTGCATTTTAAAAGGAACAAATGTATAAAACCTTAAATAGTTTTATTGACTTGGGCATTGATTAAAATCCTTTTTTCATCAAATTAGTTTCTGCAAAATCACATTTCTTGAGAAATTCTACATAAAATTTAATAGCTTTAATGCCAAATCTAATTGATAATGTTAACTCCCAATTTCCAATAATGAGCATGATTTTGAGTTTTGTGTTAATTCAAAATGATACTAGTACTTCCTAAAAGAATTAAGTAAATTGCATTTTAAAAGTATATTATTTGTTTTAGCATCAATTATACATTTATATTTGAATGGCCATTATTTATCCCTAATAATATTTAATAAGAAGAAAGCTATCAGTTAGAGTCTAACAATATCACAGCAACTTGCCATGTTTGAGCAGATGTTAAGCAGACAGTAGTTGAATGTTAATTTTGAGAAAGTGGTATGTTTAAGCCTAGCTGAAGTATGTTGCATGTGGGCTTTCTAGACTCGAGTACAATGCTGGGTCTCTGAGGAGAATTTTAAAGCTAAAACTCTTTCTTTTGGGTTCTCTATATGGACTCTCTCAAGTCAGTATAAAGCAGATCATCCCTAGGCTAAAGCCCTTCAGCTTTTGTTATTGGGCTCTGTAGACCTGTAATTAGGCCTCCTGGCAGGCCTTGCAGGCCAGTTAATGGTCATATGGAGTTTCTGTGAGGCAGACTGGCTTTGTATAAATCCTGGGTAGGAATATGTTTATGGGTCACTTCCTACCAGGACCGTGCTTTGTCCTTATGCCCTGCGGGCTGACAGGGAGCAGGTTCCCTTGACCATGGACTGTTCAGTTTGCAACTCAAAATCTACTCCACTAATCCCCAGTGTAAACAGAGGATTTAGAAGGGCTTCTGTCACTTACAGTTGCCAATTCACTTGGGTGTCTGTGAATTTATTTTTCCCCAGACTTCATTATTGAAAGACTGACAAATGTATAACATTTGGATGTTTGCTTGTATATCAAGTATGCAGTTTCTTTTTCAGTGGTTTTAGAATCCTGGTAAATAATCTACCTAACAGAATTATGTGTGAGTTTTCTTTTTCTGTAATTAAGCACCCTTTAATATTTAATTTAAGCCATTAAAAATTTGAAATGTTAACCAAAATTTTCCCATAAGGGAAATTATAGGTCTGTTTTTATAGGAGTAAATAACATTATATAAAAAAATTACCCAAAAAGTCATTAATAGATTTCAGATAATTCAAAGAAATAATTAATTTAAAACTTTTATACTGTACATTATAGGTTAAGTAAAAATTTCATTTTAGTTCCACTTAAATTCTGTTTATCTCTGAGAGCTTTGAAAATAGGAATATCAGATCAGTATACAAAATTGCTCAATAAAGGTATATTTCACGAAGTATTTAAAGAAGAATGCCATTTATTGAGCATCTACTATGTGGAAAGCATGTTTATTCATTTTCATGTATTATAAATATTTTAAATAATTGATCCATGTTTCCTAGCCTAGCAAAATATTTGGATTTTAAGAAAGTCATGATTGAGATTTCATTTTCCATTTTATTTAATCTTTTACTTCATTGTTTGTTTTTTTCTTTTTGCTTGAATTATATTAAGATTTGGTTCTAAAATATGTAATTTCTGAGTGTGATTTGCAAAGAACTTTCGCCTGTCTTCCTGTAAGCAAATTTTCTTTTCAGGGAAATCAAATGATGGATACTTTCCCAGGTCTCAACTAGTAAATCAGTGCTCAGTATTTTGCATTTTGTGATGTAAAAATGGTTCATGACAGATGTGGCTGAAAAGACCACATACGTAGACTGTATGATTTTAGTCTGGTGGAACTAATAGGATCACTCATTACATTTTAGACCCTGGGGTTTCTTTTTTCTTTCATTAAAAAAAAAAAAAACTGTTTAAATAGAGTAGTCCTTTTTGTGTGTGAGTACAGCATCTTCCCCTAAATTTACGAAGAGCTAATGATAAGAAATCCTCTTCCAAAAAAGCTTTTAATATTTATTTAATGTTAACTTATTTTTAATTGTTCTATCATCCCATAAAAATTAAGATTTTGTTCAATTTTTATAAATAATTTCTTTTAATTTTAGATAGCAAAACTAGAAAATACATTCCTTAGAGAATCTAAGAACTATGAATTAAATAGTCATATATTAGAAATACCTTTTGCAAATATTATAAATAAATTTTAAAAGTATGGAAATAATTAATGACAACTAAAAGGCATCACAAGGTAGAAATTCCTGATGTTCACTTACAACTAGGAGAATCATAGCACAAAATATATTTATTGAAGTAAAATATATTTGTGATCTATTTTGGAATTCAAATAATGGAGCTTCCTGAACAGTATGAAGGCTCTGATCTTGTTTTAATTTTGACCAACAGTTCATTATTATTTTGAAAAATACCTTGTTGATTTACATCAAAATGCTTATGGTGATTATTCTTTCTAGGTGGTGAGATTAAGGTGTTTTTGTTTTAATTGGCTTGTCTTTATTTTATAATTGTAGCTGTGAAGAAAACCTAAAGAGATGTAGAAAAGGTTTAATTTAAACACCATAAAATTACCCTCCACCATTTAGTATGAAATTTGATAAGTTGTGCCAAATACATAGAGTTGTGTGACTACCACCAAAGTTTTTAATAAAGGACATTCATATTACTCCAAAAAATTCCTTTTACACCTTTGAAGTCAATTCTCTCTTCTCTTCTTGGACTTTAGCAACCACTGATCTTCTTTATGTCACTATGGTTTTGTTATTTTCAAAATGCCATATAAATGGAATCATACAGTATGTAGACTTTTGTGTCACTAGTCTTTCACTTGGCATAATGCTTTTTAGATTTGTACATATTTTTGTGAGCATCAGTTAATTCTTTTTATTGCTGAGTAGTATTCCATTGTATGTCTATATCAGTTTGCTTATTCATTTAGTACTTGGTGGACAGAGAGATTGTTTGCAGTTTGTTTTTGTGAGTAAAACTTTTATGGACATTTGAATATAAGTCTGTGTGGACACATAGTTTCATTTCTCTTGAGTAAATACTTAGAGTAGAATTCCTTGATTAATAATAAATATAGGTCTAACTTTAATCCCAGACTGTTTTCCAAAGTGAGTGTACCATTCTTTGTTTCCACTGCAAAGTATGAAAGTCCCATTTGTTCCCCATCCTTAACATCACTTGATGGTGTTTTTTGGTTTTTTTTTTCTGTTTAATTTCAGCTATTTAATTAAATGTGTTGTGCTTCATTGACGTTAGTGTGCTCTCCTATGGTGAATAATGAGATTGGGCATCTTTTGTGAAATCAATTGTCATTTGTGTACTTTTGTAAAGTATTTGCTTTTATCTCTTGCCCATTTTTAAAAGGAATTGCTTGTATTATTGGCTTGTAGAGTTATTTATATGTTTTGAATACAAATCAGATATGTAGTTTGTCAGTATTTTCTCATTGTCTATACCTTGGCTATTTTCTTTTTTAAATTAATTAATTAGTTAATTTAATTAAATCCTGCATGGCATGTGGGATCTTAGTTCCCCAGCCAAGGATTGAACCCAATACCTTGGCAGTGAGATCATGGTCCTAACAGCTGGACTGCCAGGGAATTCCTTTGGCTGTTTTCTAAACAATGTGTTTTTTTTCAATTAATTATTTACCTACAGTGTAATACACCCTGTTAAGGGACAGTTCTTTAATTTTTGACAAATGGAAACAATTGTGTAACAACACCCAGCATCAAGATGTAGAACAATTCTACCATCTCTTATAATATCCCCATTTCCCTTTGTTGTAAACTCTTCCTTACCACCAATGTGTTGAATTTCAGCTTATCTGTTTTTGTCTTTTATATAGTGTGCTTTTAATGTCATATCTAAAATATTTTTGCCTAACCAAAGAACACAAAGGTTTTTTTATTAATATGTTTTGTTCTAGAATTTTCATAGTTCAGATTTTACATTTAGATCTATAATCCATTTAAAATTAATTTTTGTATATGGTGTAAAGTGTGGGTTGAGGTTCTTTTCTTTGCATATGGATAGCTAATGGTCTCAGTATCATTTGCTATTAAGATAGTTTCCCTCAACTGAATTATCTTTGTACCTTTGTAAAATATGATTTGACCACATATAACTAGATCTGTTTTGGTTTGGGTTAGGGTTAGGTTTTATTCTATTCCATTGGTCTGTACGTCCATCCATTTTTTGACAATACCACATTTCCATGATTACTCTAACTCTGTGTTAACTCTTGAAATGTGGACTTTACAAATCAGTATGGAGAGAATGGACATATTAACAGTATTGAATCTTCTACCCATGAACATGGTACAGCTCTCTGCCTCCAGTTCTTTGATTTCTTTCATTAGTTTTTTGGGCATATAGATCTTGATGTATTTTGTTAGACTTATTCCTAAGTATTTTATGTTTTGGGGTACCATTGTGAACATTAGATTTTTTGTTTCAATTTCAATTTCCAGTTGTTCATTGATAGTATATAAAATACAATTCCATTTTGAATAATAAATTTATATCCTATAATTTTGTTAAACTCCATGGATTTTTTTATATATGATTCTTTGATATTTTCTTCATAGGCAATCATATCATCTATGACTAAGGCAAGCTTTTTTTTTTCCTTTCAAATCTGAGTGCCTTTCTTTCTATTATTGCTTTATCACTTTAGCTGGGACCTCCAGCCACAATTTTGAATAGAAGTGGTGAGACTGGCTATCCTTCACTTGTTCCTGATCTTAGGTAGAGGGTATTTAGTCTTTTACCATTAAGCAGGATGTAAACTGTAGAGTAGATGCCCTTTTCAAGTTGAAGGATTATTCTTCTATTCAAAGTTTGCTTTGAGTTCTTATCGGGAATAAATGTTTAATTTTGTCAAATACCTTTTTGGCATTTTTTGAGATAATCATATTTTCTTTCTTAGTAGTGATATGTTGAATTCCATTGGTTAATTTCAAATGTTAAACCAATCTTATTTAGTTTCCTGGGATAAACACCATTTGGACACGATGTTGTTGTTGCTGTTGATGTTCAGTCACAGAGTTGTGTCTGACTCTTTGCAACCCTGTGAACTGACTGTAGCACGCCAGGTTCCCTGTCCTTCATATCTCCCAGAGTTTGCTCAAAGTCATATCCATTGAGTTGGTGGTGCCATCCAACCATCTCATCCTCTGTCTCCCTGGTGCCATCCAACCATCTCATCCTCTGTCTCCCTCTTCTCCTTTTTGCTTCAGTCTTTCCCAGCATCAGGGTGTTTTCCAGTGAGTTGGCTCTTCACATCACGTGGCCCAAATATTGGAGCTTCAGCTTCAGCATCAGTCTTTCCAATGAATATTCAGAGTTGATTTCCTTTAGGATTGACTAGTTTGCTCTCCCTGCTGTCCAAGGGACTCTCAAGAGTCTTCTCCAGCCCCACAGTTTGAAAGCATCAGTTTTTGGGTGCTCAGCCTTCTTTATGGTTCAACTCTCACATGCGTGTGTGACTACTGGAAAAACCATGGCTTTGACTATATGGACCTTTGTCAGCAAAGTGATTCTTTTTATATACTGTTGTTACTAGATTTTTCAGAAATTTTGTTTTATATGTATTAACTTGATTCATAGCAATTATAAATACTTTATTAGAATTATTTACACACATGATTCCTTCTATTAAGTGATAAGCCCCTCTAGGTAAGGGCTACCAACTTTGTATTTCCCAGTAACTAGCAAAATACCCTGGTAATTATTAGAAGCCTTTATTTATTAATAGGTAATTTGATAAATGAATGATGTCACTGGTAGCATTTGTAAATGTGCATTTATATACCATTGAAGTTTAATGTTAAGCTGGGAGTTAAAAATAAGTTTGGATTCTTTTTCTTCCTGAAAATGTTGACTATGTGGTTAAATAGTCATTTCTCTGACATTTTTCAATAGTACTTTGCTCATTTGTTCACCATTATTCTGGGAATAATAATGGAAGATACTGCTAATACTTTATGATTACCTTGTTCCTATTAGAAAACACTGAAGCAGCATAATTATATGCACATTGATAATACTGTTTTCTTCCTTGTGAATATAGGGGGAATAGGTTGGTTATCCCAGTACTCAAGTAGATTGGGTGTTTTACTCTTTGGTTGTGAATGAGTGGAGATACATATTATCTGTACAGCTCATTTCAATTGCTCCTATTTATATGTGATGCAATTCACAAAATATCCTAAACCAGGGCACTTGACTTTTTGTATGGAGCTAACATTTAACTTAGAATTTGTAGGTGGGTAGACTTACACATGTAGAGAGGTAGAGTGTGACAAAAGAAAAATGGGAGGAGAGGAAAGAAAATCTAGGATGTCCCTCTATGTTTGCTCCCAGAGTCCCCATCCCTCAGTCAGAAAGGAAAGCTCATCTCCAGATACCTCGACCTATAGTTTTTAACCAAGTATACCAAATTTTCCTCTATAGAAAATCTTGATATAAAAAGGATTAATCAGACTTTTGGGGAAATTTTATACCATGCAGAATCTCCAGGCTAGTGTTGCAGGGAAAGAAAGCTTTCCTCTCCCCTTCTAGGTTCTCCTGTCTGGTTAAATTGATATGAGACATTTATTATTGATACACATGTTCCCTCGTGTACATACGAGAACACATGGCTGGTGCACTGGGATGACCCTGAGGGGTGGGATGGGGAGGAGGGTGGGAGGGGTTCAGGATGGGGAACATATGTACACACATGGCTGATTCATGTCAATGTATGGCAAAAACCACTGCAGTATTGTAAAGTAATTAGCCTCCAATTAAAATAAATAAATTAAAAAACAAACAAAAAAGAGAACCCATGAGATGGTCATAAACCCCCACATATGCAAAAAGTTCATAAGCAGAAAGGTAAAAGTCATATGTGCCATCCTGAGTTAAGGAATAGGCTAGGGACTTGAGGCTTCCAAGGACAATAGGGTCATTCATAAGACAATATGAAGAGGAAATAATTGAAATGTTTTGAAATCTTTACCCTGCCATATAGATGGCTTCACATTTAGATAAACTTTTCTCCCATAGCAACTCTCTTCTGGGTAAAATCCTCTTTTAATTTCTTCTAGGTATTTAAGAGAGAGGCAGTAGTTTCACTTGAACCTGCAGGGTCTTGATTGCCTTTAGCTCAAACCACACATACACACACACACACACAGACACACACACACACACACACACACACACACTTAGTTGCTCAGTCATGTCCAACTCTTTACAACGCTATGGACTATAACCTACCAGGCTCCTCTGTCCATGGTATTCTCCCAGCAAGAATACTGGAGTGGGTTGCCATGCCCTCCTCCAGGGAATCTTCCTGACCCAGGGGTTAAACTCACATCTCCTGTGGCTCCTGCATTACAGGCAGATTCTTTACTGCTAAGCCATCAGGGAAACCCAGTAATGTATATATGTCAATCCTAATCTTCCAATTCATTCCTCCTCCCCATTCCCTGGTTACCATAAATTTGTTTCCTATATCCATCACTCTAGTTCTGTTTTGTAAATAAGTCCATTTGTATCCCCTGTTTTTAGATCCCACATGTAAGGAATATCATATGGTATTTGGGTTTCTGTGTCTAACTTATTTCACTCAGTATGACAATATCTAGGTTCATCCATGTTGCCACAAGTGGCATGATCCTCTTCTTTTTTATTGCTGAGTAATATTCCATTGTATATATGTACCATACTTCTTTATCCATTCCTTAGTTGATAGACAGTTACTTGTTTCTGTGCATAACTATTATAAATAGTGTTACAGTAAACATTAGGGTACACATATCTTTTTGAATTGTGGTTTGTTTTTTTTTTTTTTTCCAAGTATATGCCCAGGAATGGGATTGTTGGATCATATGGTAGTTCACATGGCCCACAGCCTGGTCTAACTCAATGAAACTGTGAGCCATGCCGTGTAGGGCCACCCAAGACAGACGGGTCATGGTAGAGAGTTCCGACAAAAACCGGAGAAGGGAATGGCAAACCACTTCAGTATTCTTACCTTGAGAACCCCATGAACAGAGTGAAAAGGCAAAAAGATAGGACACTGAAAGATGAACTCCTCAGGTTGGTGGGTGTCCAGTATGCTACTGGAGATCCGTGGACAAATAACTCCAGAAAGAATGAAAAGACAAAGCCAAAACAAAAACAACACCCAGTTTTAGATGTGGCTGGTGATGGAAGCAAGGTCCGATCCTGTAAAGAGCAATGTTGCATAAGAACCTGGAATGTTAGGTCCATGAATCAAGGCAAATTGGAAGTGGTCAGACAGAAGATGGCAAGAGTGAACGTTGACATTTTATAAATCAGCAAACTAAAATGGAATGGAATGGGCGAATTTAACTGAGATGATCATTATACCTACTACTGTGGGCAAGAATCCCTTAGAAGAAATGGAGCAGCCATCATAGTCAACAAAAGAGTCCGAAATGCAGTACTTGGATGCAATCTCAAAAAAGACAAAATAATCTATTTTCGTTTCCAGGGCAAACCATTCAATATCATGGTAATCCAAGTCTATGCCCTGACCAGTAATGCTAAAGAAGATGAAGCTGAACAGTTCTATGAAGACCTACAAAACCTTTTAGAATTAACACCCAGAAAAGATCTCCTTTTCACTAAAAGTAGGAATGCTAAAGTAGGAAGTCAAGAAACCCCTGGAGTAACAGGCAAATTTGGCCTTGGAGTACAAAACGAACCAGAGCAAATAGAGTTCTGCCAAGAGAATGCAATGATCATAGCAAACGCCTTCTTCCAACAACACAAGAGATGATTCTACACATGGACATCGCTGGATGGTCAACAATGAAATCAGATTGATTATATCCTTTGCAGCCGAAGATGGAGAAGCTCTATACAGTCAGCAAAAACAAGACCGGGAGCTGACTGTGACTCAGATCATGAACTCCTTATTGCCAAATTCAAACTTAAATTCAGGAAAGTAGGGAAAACTGCTAGACCATTCAGGTATGACCTAAATCAAATCCCTAACGATTAAACAGTGGAAGTGAGAAATAGATTTAAGGAACTAGATCTGACAGACAGAGTGCCTGATGAACTATGGATGGAGGTTCATGACACTGTACAGGAGGAGGTTCAAGACCATCCCCAAGAAAAAGAAATGCAAAAAAAGCAAAATGGCTATCTGGGAGGCCTTACAAATAGCTGTGAAAAGAAGAGAAGCAAAAGGCAAAGGAGAAAAGGAAAGATATAAGCATCTGAATGCAGAGTGCCAAAGAATAGCAAGGAGAGATAAGAAAGCCTTCCTCAGTGAGCAGTGCAAAGAAATAGAGGAAAGCAATACAATGGGAAAGACGGGAGAATTCTTCAAGAAAATTAGAGATACCAAGGGAACATTTTATGCAAAGATGGGCTCAGTAAAGGACAGAAATGGTATGGACCTAACAGAAGCAGAAGATATGAAGAAGAGGTGGCAAGAATACACAGAAGAACTATTCAAAAAATATCTTAATGACCCACATAATCACAATGATGTAACCACTCACCTAGAGCCGGACATCCTGGAATGTGAAGTCAAGTGGGCCTTAGAAAGCATCACTACAAGCAAAGCTAGTGGAGGTAATAGAATTCCAGTTGAATTATTTCAAATCCTAAAAGATGATGCTGTGAAAGTGCTGCCCTCAATATGCCAGCAAATTTGGAAAACTCAACAGTGGCCACAGGACCGGAAAAGGTCAGTTTTCATTCCAATCGCAAAGAAAAGCAAAGACAAAGAATGTTCAAATTACCTCACAATTACACGCAACTCACACGCTAGCAAAATAATGCTCAAAATTCTCCAAGCCAGGCTTCAACAATACGTAAACTATGAACTTCCAGATGTTGAAGCTGGATTTAGAAAAGGCAGAGGAACTAGAGATCAGATTGCCAACATCCTCTGGATCATTGAAAAAGCAAGGGACTTCCCTAAAAACATCTATTTCTGCTTTATTGACTATGCCAAAGCCTTTGACTGTGTGGATCACAATAAACTATGGAAAATTCTTCAAGTGATGGGAATACCAGACCACCTGACCTGCCTCTTGAGAAACCTGTATGCAGGTCAGGAAGCAACAGTTAGAACTGGACATGGAACAACAGACTGCTTCCAAATAGGAAAAGGAGTACATCAAGTGCTTATCACCGTGCTTATTTTATTTACTTATATGCAAGGTACATCATGAGAAACGCTGGGTTGGAAGAAGCACAACCTGGAATCAAGATTCCCAGGAGAAATATCAATAACATCAGATATGCAGATGACACCACCCTTATGGCAGAAAGTAAGGAAGAACTAAAGAGCCTCTTGATGAAAGTGAAAGAGGAGAGTGAAAATGTTGGCTTAAAGCTCAACATTCAAAAAACAAATATCATGGCATCTGGTCCCATCACTTCATGGCAAATAGATGGAGAAACAGTGGAAACAGTGGCTGACTTTTATTTTTTTGGGCTCCAAAATCACTGCAGATGGTGACTGTAGCCATGAAATAAAAAGACACTTACTTCTTGGAAGAAAAGTTATGACCAACCTAGACAGCATATTAAAAAGCAGAGACATTACTTTGCCAGCAAAGGTCCATCTAGTCAAGGCTATGGTTTTTCCTGTGGTCATGTATGGATGTGAGAGTTGGACTGTAAAGAAAGCTGAGCACCGATGAATTGATGCTTTTGCACTGTGGTATTGGATATCCAACTGTGCTGCAAAGAGATCCAACCAGTCCATCTTAAAGGAAATCAGTCCTGAATATTCATTGGAAGGACTGTTGTTGAGGCTGAAACTCCCAATACTTTGGCCACCTGATGTGAAGAACTGACTCACTGGAAAAGACCCTGATGCTGGGAAAGATTGAAGGCAAGAGGAGAAGGGGACGCCATAGGATGAAATGGTTGGATGGCATCACCAACTCAATGAACATGAGTTTGAGTAAACTCCGGGAGTTGGTGATGGACAGGGAGGCCTGGTGTGCTACAGTCCACAAGGTCACAAAGAGTCTAACACAACTGAGCAACTGCACTGAACTGAACTGATGATAGTTCTTTTTTTAGTTCTTTAAGGAACCTCCATACTGTCTTCATAATGGCTATAGTTATTTTTATTTTTATTTTACTTAACTATATTCTTTTTATTAATCTTTCATTGTTTTTAAGCTTAAAGAAATTCCCGCAGTTAGGCAAACTCAGGTTACAGACACAGACTGCCCAATCTGTTCAAGACTTCTGATCACAATGGAGGTCCAGAGGTTTTTCTCTGATTTGGTGATATTTGACCAGAGAGAAAGACTTCGAGAAGTCATTGAAAGCTATTATTCTCATGGTCACCTTTATTAACAGGAAATTGAGGCAAATTAGAACCAGCCAATGGAAGAAACACACAGGACTAAGTCTAGGAAGGTTCTAAAGGAAGTTCCTATCTTCCTCAGGATATATAACTATCTGGCATCAGTGTGTGACATAATCTTGGTGTATTAACAGCCAGGAAACTCACCTGTTTCAGTGTCTAGAGATTTTATCCAGTCATTATTATATACACATAATTGATTTATTCATTGCTTATTTGGTTGAATTCAATCTCTAGCCTTACCGTCTTCCAAAGGTTAGGCTGACATGGCCCAGAGCCCAAGCTCTCTAATTGAATAACTGGTTTGTTTGGCATAGCCACTCCCCTTAGTAATATTGTTGGCTAAGGCTGGCCCCACCCTTAGTTACCATATGATATTTACTTTGTAAATATCAGAATTGTTCTGATAGGCCCCCTGTGAAGCCATTGTTGTTTTACGTCTCATATTTTACTTAATGTTTCTGTGTTCATTATGATGCTCTAAGTCATCAAGGAAAGGATGAAGGGATTTCAACAATAGTCTGTTTAAGAAGTGGAAATCAAGCAAAAGGCTGTATATGTTGACTAATAAAGAAGGGTGTCTATGAAATTATTAAGGGGGGGAATACCATGCAGAAGCAGAAGTAAAAGATGATGACAAGTGTGTATTTTTTGTAATTCTTGTGCATGCATATACTTTGATGTGTTTAAAATGAATGGGAATGGAAAAAGCCAAAGCCCTGGGAAAATATCCACCACAGTGTGATGAGGAAGAGAATAATGGTAGTGGTTGTGTGCCTTTATTTCCTACTTTTCTATATTCACTTGATTTTTTAAAAATTTTTTCTTTTACAATTGAAAACTTTAAAGACAGTACATGAAATTATAATGCATTGTAGAAACATATTAATCAGAAACAAGTAATTTACACGATAGAAGTTTAACAAGTTAGCTCTAGAGATTTAAATCATGAAACTGCATTCCCCAGAGTTGCAGGTACTTAGGAATGCCTTTTTTATAATATATTTAATATTAAAATAAAACTTGATGGAGTATATTCTATAAGTGAGAAGCGTTTATAAATGTTGTTGTTGTTCAGTCACTCAGTCGTGTCCGACTCTTTGTGACCCCATGGACTGCACCACGCCAGGCTTCCCTGCCCATCACCAACTCCTGGAGCTTGCTCAAACTCCTGTCCATGGAGTTGATGATTCCATCCATCCATCTTGCCCTCTGTCATCCCCTTCTCCTCATGCTTTCAATCTTTCCCAGCATCAGGGTCTTTTCAAATGAGTCAGTTCTTCGCATCAGATAGCCAACCTATTGGAGCTTCAGCTTCATCAGTTCTTCCAATGAATATTCAGGGTTGATTTCCTTTAGGATGGACTGGTTTGATCTCCTTGCAGTCCAAGAGACTTTCAGGTCTTCTCTAACACCACAGTTCAAAAGCATTAGTTTTTCATCACTCAGCCTTCTTTATGGTCCAACTCTCACATCCATACATGACTACTGGAAAAAACCAAAGCTTTGACTATACAGACCTTTGTCAGCAAAATAATGTTTAATATGCTGTTTAGGTGTGTCACAGCTTTTGTCCCAAGGAGTAAGCGTCTTTTAATTTCAAGGCTGCAGTCACCATCTGCAGTGATTTTAGAGCCCAGGAAAATGAAGTCTGTCACTGTTTCCATTGTTTCCCCATCTATTTGGCATGAAGTGATGGGACTGAATGCCATGATCTTAGTTTTATGAATGTTGTGTTTAAAGCCAGGCTTTTCACTCTTTGCTTTCACCTTCATGAAGAGGCTCTTTAGTTCTTCTTCGCTTTCTGCCATTAGGGTGCTGTCATCTGCATATCTGAGGTTATTAATATTTCTTTTAGCAATCTTGGTTCCAGCTTGTGCTTCATCCAGCCCAGCGTCTTGCATGATGTACTCTGCATATTAGTTAAATAAGCAGGGTGACAGTATACAGCCTTGACATACTCCTTTCCTTATTTGTAACCAGTCCATTGTTCTGTGACTGGTTCTAACGGTTGCTCCTTGACCTGTACACAGATTTCTCAGGAGGCAGGTAAGGTGGTCTGGTATTCCAATCTCTTTCAGAATTTTCCACAGTTTTTTTGTGCTACTTTATTCAGTTCATGGAATTTGACTTTGAAGGCCAGTGGGATTTGATTGCAGAACTTCCACAGGACTGGGGAAAGAGACTCTTGGCAGGCACAACAAAACCTGTGTGCAGCAGGACCCAGGAGAAGGTAACAGTGACCCCTCAAGAGACTGAGCCAGACATGGCTATGAGTGTCTGGGAGTCTCTGGCAGAGTTTTGGGTTGACAGTGGTCTGCCTTGGGGTCAGGGGCACTGACCACAACAGTCCTGGGAGCTGTGGTATGCTGGCATAAGTCCTTTTGAAGGAGGTCATTACCCCTACCATACTTTGGCCTTAGGACAAACTACAGGGAGAGAACACAGCCCTACCCATCAGCAGAAAATTGGATTAAAGATGTACTGACCCTGGCCTTGCCCACCAGAGCAAGACTCAGTTTTCCCCACAGCCAGTCCCTCCCATCAGGAAGCTTCCACAAGCCTCTTATCTTCATCCATCAGAGGGCAGACAAAATGAAAATCAGAATCATAGGAAACTAACAAAACAGATCACATGGATCACAGCCTTGTCTAACTCAATGAAACTATGAGCCATGCCATATAGGGCCACCCAAGATGGACGGATCATGGTGGAGAGTTCTGACGAAACGTGATCCACTGGAGAAGGGAATGGCAACCACGTCAGCATTCTTGCTTTGAGAATCCGGTGAACAGTATGAAAAGGCAAAAGGATATTTATAACTGATAAGTATTTAAATAAAAGAGCTTATAAATTATATCCTATATATTTTATTTATAAAATAAGCTGATAGTATTAGTTTTAGTTTATTTATATGTTAGTTTCTTTGTGAAGTAGCCTACTCATTATAGTCTTTTGCTTAGGAATTTTTATTTTATATGAATAAAAATGTTTTATTTTCCCAAATCTGGAAGCTTGGGACTCAACAGGTCAGGACTGAGAGCTGAAATGATAGAATCAGAAGTAGGTAAGACATTCAGAATCTTTCTTCTTTAGCCCATCAGTATGACATGATTAAAAGTCCAAGTCATGAATAGAAACCATTACCATGGGGTTAATTGAGATATGATGGTAGAGACCAGCACCCCAGGACAAAAAAAAGATGGGCCAATATTAAGCTAACTTGATAGTGTAATACTGATTGTAATAGTATATAGATTGCATCTCAAACCTCTTGGAGGGAGCATGGGAGCCAGTGATAAGCAAGTGTTCCACTTAGGGTGCAGCAAGAAATAAATGCCACACTCAAAGGCATAAGCAGATAGTTTAATGCAGGGACTGTTAAAGAGTTGGGCAGGTTTAAGAAGAATCATCAAGATTACTGGCCTAGCAAGAACTGTGAGTCTTTCCCACCTGTAGGTCTTAGGCCTAAGAATGGAAAGGGAAGAAAGCAGCCATAGAACATTTGGCAGCTTATTATAAGTGTGAGCCATCTCAACAGAAGTTGTACCTTCAGAAGAGAAAGACAGCCACTGTCCAATCCCTTGGGTCAGCAATAAATAAACCTTACCTCTTTCTTCTTGCCTCTAATTGGTCTGCCGCCAGTGTCTTCTGTTAGCAAAACCCAAATAGTGGCTGAAAGGCAAGACAGTTTATTTGGTGTAGCCTGCCATTCAGGTATGACCTAAATCAAATCCCTTATGATTATACAGTGGAAGTGAGAAATAGATTTAAGGGCCTAGATCTGATAGACAGAGTGCCTGATGAACTATGGACGGAGGTTTGTGACATTGTACAGGAGACAGGGATCAGGCCATCCCCAAAGAAATGAAACATGAAAAAAGCAAACTGACTGTCTGGGCAGGCCTTACAAATAGCTGTGAAAAGAGAGGCGAAAAACAAAGGAGAAAAGGAAAGATATAAGTAAGCATCTGAATGCAGAGTTCCAAAGAATAGCAAGAAGAGATAAGAAAGCCTTCTTCAGCGATCAGTGCAAAGAAATAGAGGAAAAGAACAGAATGGGAAATACTAGAGATCTCTTCAAGAAAATTAGAGACACCAAGGGAACATTTCATGCAAACATGGGCTCGATAAAGGACAGAAATGGTATGGACCTAACAGAAGCAGAAGATATTAAAGAGGTGGCAAGAATACACAGAAGAACTCTACAAAAAGATCTTCATGACCCAGATAATCACGATGGTGTGATCACTCATCTAGGCCAGACATCCTGGAATGTGAAGTCAAGTGGGCCTTAGAAAGCATCACTACAAGTAAAGCTAGTGGACGTGACAAAATTCCAGTTGAGCTGTTTCAAATCCTGAAAGATGATGCTGTGAAAGTGCTGCATTCAATATGTCAGCAAATTTGGAAAACTCAACAGTGGCCACAGGACTGGAAAAGGTCAGTTTTCATTCCAATCCCAAAGAAAGGCAATGCCAAAGAATGCTCAAACTACCACACAATTGCACTCATCTCACATGCTAGTAGAGTAATGCTCAAAATTCTCTAAGCCAGGCTTCAGCAATACGTGAACCGTGAACTTCCTGATGTTCAAGCTGGTTTTAGAAAAGGCAGAGGAACCAAAGATCAAATTGCCAGCATCTGCTGGATCACGGAAAAAGCAAGAGAGTTCCAGAAAAACATCTATTTCTGCTTTATTGACTATGCCAAAGCCTTTGACTGTGTGGATCACAATAAACTGTGGAAAATTCTTCAAGAGATGGGAATACCAGACCACCTGACCTGCCTCTTAAGAAATCTGTATTCAGGTCAGGAAGCAACAGTTAGAACTGGACATGGAACAACAGACTGCTTCCAAATAGGAAAAGGAGTGTGTCAAGGCTGTATATTGTCACCCTGCTTATTTAACTTCTATGCAGAGTACATCATGAGAAACACTGGACTGGAAGAAACGCAAGCTGGAATCAAGATTGCCAGGAGAAATATCAATAACCTCAGATACGCAGATGACACCACCCTTATGGCAGAAAGTGAAGAGGAACTAAAAAGCCTCTTGATGAAAGTGAAAGAGAAGGGTGAAAAAGTTGGCTTAAAGCTCAACATTCAGAAAACGAAGACCATGGCATCTGGTCCCATCACTTCATGGCGAATAGATGGGGAAACGGTGTCAGACTTTATTTTTCTGGGCTCCAAAATCACTGCAGATGGTGACTGCAGCCATAAAATTAAAAGACGCTTACTCCTTGGAAGGAAGGTTATGACCAACCTAGAGAGCATATTCAAAAGCAGAGATATTACTTTGCTGACTGAGGTCCATCTAGTCAAGGCTATGGTTTTTCCTGTAGTCATGTGTGGATATGAGAGTTGGACTGTGAAGAAGGCTGAGCGCCGAAGAATTGATGCTTTTGAAGTGTGATGTTGGAGAAGACTCTTGAGAGTCCCTTGGACTGCAAGGAGATCCAACCAGTCCATTCTGAAGGAGATCAGTCCTGGGTGTTCTTTGGAGGGAATGATGCTAAAGCTGAAACTCCAATACTTTGGCCACCTCATGCAAAGAGTTGACTCATTGGAAAAGACTCTGATGCTGGGAGGGATTGAAGGCAGGAGGAGAAGGGGATGACAGAGGATGAGATGGCTGGATGGCATCACTGACTCAATGGACGTGAATCTGAGTGAACTCCAGGAGCTGGTGATGGACAGGGAGGCCTGGCGTGTTGTGATTCATGGGGTCGCAGAGTCGGACATGACTGAGCAACTGAACTGAACTGAACTGAACTGAACTGAACTGAACTTGTAGCTAGATCAGGGTGGAGGTGGTCACAGAATAGATCAGAAGGGACAAATCAAGTTTATTCAGCAAGTGCTTGATAGCTGCTGGAACAGTCAGCAGCCTCCGGTAGCCCAATGAGAAGCCTCATCACCCTCAGTGCTATGACAACAGAAAAAGAATGGAGAACGCAAAGGGAGAAGAGCTGTCTTTTAGTAATTAAAAAGCAACAGTTGCTTCTTTCTTAATTGACTGTTTTTGGATACTTTCAAAACAGAGAACCTCCAAATTTTATTGTCACTAATTTAATCAGAATTTTATATGATATAGTGCTTTTCTTTAGAATTTGTTGAATGTTGAAAAGTTGTGCCAAGGCTTATACTAGGCAATGGAAATGCAAAGATTCCTAAGACGCTGTTTCTGCCCCTTTGGGGCTCAGAGTTTAGTGTCGGACCAAACCATGTAAACAAATACTTACTGCTACTAGAGGTTATTATACCAAGTGAAGTAGGTGAGAACGAGAAAGTCAAGTATCTTATGATATCACTTATATATGGAATCTAGAATACAGCACAAATCAATGTATCTATGAAACAGACTCAGACATAAGAGAACAGACTTGTTGCCAAGGATAAGTGGGGGAGGGAAGGGAATGGACTGGGGGTTTGGTGTTTGTAGATGCAAACCATTATATTTAGAATGGTTGAGCAAAAAGGTCCTACTATACAGGGAACAAAACAGTTCCTGTATAGTACTATACAGTCCCTGTATAGTACAAGAGACTATATTGAATATCCTGTGATAAATCACAATGGAAAAGAGTATTAAAAGTGTATATGTGTTTAACTAAATCACTTTGTTGTACCGCAGAGATTGGGACAACATTGTAAATCAACTGTTCTTTAATTTTAAAAAATATTTTGAAACAGATGCAATACTTGTAACAGCACATGAGTGAATGTATGTTGCTCAATTGTGTCCGACACTTTGCAACCCCATCAACTATAGCCCGCCAGGCTCCTTGGTCCATGCAATTTCCCAGGCAAGAATACTGGAGTAGGTTGCCATTACTAGAACTACAAAACCATTCATCTGTTTTACAAATATTAAGACCCTGCATTGTTATCAGGCAGTGTTACAAAGTGCAGTAGAAACATGGTAGTAACTACCTACCTAGGGAATCAGGAAGAAGTCTTATAAAATGAGTGGAACTTGAGTAGCATTGAAAAGTGTGTTACTTTGTTTTTTTGTGTTTTGCTTTTTCTTACCTATCCTTATAAATCATAGGCATTAACAACTCCATTGAAAAAGAAATGGTATCAACCTGAGTAATAAAGTCCTTTTGATATAGTTATTGAAAGAATATTTATCATTGCCTTATTAAATATGGAAAAATAAGTGTGCCATTTTTTTCCAAATGGTTTCATTTGCTCATGTTTTCTTTGTTGACCCAAATGAATGAAATTAGAATAAACAATCTCTAAGTCATTTGTAATCATGAGCTGATTAATGGAGTTTGGTTTCATAGCCATTATTCATTCACGAACACCTGATATCTTTCCCATAAACAAATTGTGTTTGTCCAAATTAAGAAATTAAATGAAGCATTTGATGAGTTTATGATTGACCCTTCTAACTCAGAGCCCATTAGTCAATGTCGTTATCATAGAAAACTGTTTGACTAATGTGCTGTCTAAAGAAGCATGTGGATTTATTATGACTTCTGATTAATGCTTGCTGCAAGCCAAACTACTAGATTATAATAATTTTTTGATTCTCATTTTAGCAGTCATTGAAGAATTTCATCTCTGATGAAATGTGCTTATGTCCCATTAGATTTAGAGGTGATTACAAGGTATTGAGTAGATAATATTTTAAGGAATTATATATTTTTGCCTCAGAAAGCTTTCAGAAAAATATTTCTTTGAAACAACTCATTATCTTCTAACTTTGTGGACCTCATCTTTCTCTTTCAAGGTATTAAGCTGTTATTCAGATTTTTTTAAAGTAGAGTTTATTTCTTAAGAAAGAAATTAAAATAGGAAAGGTATAACATGAATTTTTAACATTTTAGTTAAAGTAAGTTTTAATGATTTTAAATATTTATTTTAAAATTTATATAATCCTTACTTATTTAATTCTACATTTTAGTTTTGTCAGTAAAGCAAATCCGTGTTTAACTAACACCTTATAAAGTTAAAACAAGAATTTCATGTTAAGAAAAGCACTTTAATAAAAGACCAGGACAACAGAACCACTGTTAACTTGGGCCTTATGGTGAAACACCTGCTTGAGACTATACTGTATGACCAACACAGTGTTACAAGGAAACTGAGGACCTCAAATGGCTTCCCTGGTGGCTCAGCTGGTAAATAACCCACCTACCAGTGCAGGCGATTCAAGAGACATGGGTTCAATCCCTGGGTCAGGAAGATCTCCTGGAGAAGGAAATGGCAATCCACTCCAGTATTCTTGCCTGGAGAATTCGCATGGACAGAGGAGCCTGGTGGGCTACAATCCATGGGGCACAGAGTCGGGCACGCACACATGCAAGAATCTCAAATATGGCCAAGTTTTTGTTGTTTAATTGAGGGTGGAGTAAGGAATAGGTTTTAAAAGTTTAAATCATTGGCTTTATCAGAATCCATCTGATTAGCAGAATTTACAAGCCAGGTAGGATAAATAGTCTTTGGGTTTACAGTCTTTGTCATAGAGTACATTGACTTCATGCCTCTTAAAGTAGGGAAGATGGAAGCAACATGATGACAGTGGTGGAGAAAAACAGGATTCTGAAAAACTCTCCCTGATTTTCTTTTCTTTTTACCATGCAAACTGTGGTGCTCCATGGTTTTTTCCTCAAAATGAAGGAAATTGCTGCTAAGTCGCTTCAGTCGTGTCCAACTCTGTGCGACCCCATAGACGGCAGCCCACCAGGCTCCCCCGTCCCTGGGACTCTCCAGGCAAGAACACTGGAGTGGCTTGGCATTTCCTTCTCCAATGCATAAAAGTAAAAAGCAAAAGTGAAGTCGCTCAGTTGTGTCCGATTTTGCGACCCCCATGGACTGCAGCCTACCAGGCTCCTCTATCCGTGGGATTTTCCAGGCAAGAGTACTGGAGTGGGTTGCCATTGCCTTCTCTATGAAGGAAATCAGCCCTCTTATAATGTTAGGGGCCTCTGAGTTGATGTTTCATTTGAAGAAAAGAGAAGACACAGAAAGATTTGTTTGCAACCCATCGCCAAGATGTGAGGGTGCACCTGGGTTACAGTAAGTTAACATTTTCTTCATTTGTTAGAGGTTCTGTGTGAAGTAAAACACAACCTTCTTCCCTCATTTTGGAAATTAAGATGCTAGATTCTATTCTGTAATAGAGGTATATAAATTATAATATCCAAACAAGGAGACTGAGCAAGAAATTCTGACAGTTACATTTTCCCACCTCTTAGGATATTTTTGGGTGGCAGAGGAATATACACTTTATTAATCCCATTTATTCTCATCAGTACAAACAAAAATCATTACTTTGGATTCACTTAAGGGATTTTCATAAGACTAGCAGGTATTGAGTGTTCACACTGTGAAAAGCATTATATTAAGTGCTATTCAGGTATAATAGCACTTAATCATAATGACAGCTCTGTAAGAGAGGCACTATTGTATCCTGATTTTACAGGTAAAACACTCTGATGCTTAGAGAAATGCTGTAACTTCCCCAAAGTCACACAGACCACTTTAAGTCAGACTTAGGCAGTCTGATTCCAAAGCCTATATTCCTTTTTTTTTAGACTTGATTTTTTTTTTTTTTTAATGTATGTCTGACAGCTAATTTCTTCTACACACTGGTCCATTAGTTTGGTATTTACTTCCAAATCCAAATCTCCCTCCATGCTAGACTTGTTGCTTGGGTAGCTGACACCTCACCTGACTCCTATACCTGACTTGACAGAACTGCAAGTGCTTTCTGGAGGTAGCACCATCGCTTCTCTTCTCTTCATGCTCAGTACCGGGGTCCCCAACCTTTTGGCTCCAGGGACCAGTTTCCTAGAAGACAGTTTTTCCATGGATGGGGGTGGGAGGGGAGCGGGGATGGTTTCAGGATGATTCAAGTGCATTACCTTTATTGTGCACTTCATTTCTGTTGCTATTGCATCAGCTCCACTTCAGATCATCAGGTATTAGATCAGATCCCAGAGGTTGGGGACCCCTGCTCCGTGGGATCCCATGGAAGGATTTTGGCTTTATTGTCACAATGGTGCCTAAAACAGATAGAGAATAGGGTATCCTCTGAAGAATATAGGTAGCTCCGGTGTTAGTTATGCATACCAAAGTTCTCTGCTGCATGCAGGAAACTATCATGTGAGTTTTGGCCTATAAAACAGGGAACTCTTGGTTTTTCTTGGGCTTATTTTCTTAGAATTAGATTCCTAGTTGGATGAGTATTAGGCATAGGTTCTGGGTTCAGTTCCTGGGTCAGAGGTTTTCCTGGAGAAGGAAATGGCAACCCACTCCAGTATTCTTGCCTGGAGTATCCCACGGACAAAGGAGCCTGACAGGCTACAGTTCATGGGATTGCAAGAGTTGGACACAACTTAGCGCTATCTTTCTTTACTGGTTTGTAGTTCAAAGAGGCACCATTTTGTGAAGGTGGACTAGGTAAACATCTGTGAGCCCACTGAAGCTCATATAGGCCCGTACTTATAAATTACCATATCTAGAGAGACAGTAGCGTGTTAAATTCTGTAGCTTTAATCAGCACACATTTTATATCACATTTCCCACAGGTCAGAAGTCTGTGCAGGGTTTAGCTAGATCTTCTGTTTCATCTCATAAAGCTGCAAATCAGGGTGTTGACCAGGTTGCATCCCCATCTGGAGGCTGGAATAAAAAAGAATCTGCTTCCATGCTCATTCAGATTGTTGGCAGAATTAATTTCCTTGAAGCTGCATAACTAAGGTCCCCATTTTCTTGCTGAATCTCAGTTGGGGGATGCCCTCAGCAAATGGGTGTAACCCACAGTTCTTTACCACATGATTCTTACATCATGCCAGCTTATTTCTTTAACAAGTAACAGAATTTTTTTCTTAATATATATATTTTATTGCTGTATAGTTGACTTACAATGTTTTGTTTAGGTGCATAGCAAGGTGACTCAGTTATACATAACACATGTGTATTATTTTTGAAATTATTTTCCATTATACATTATTACAAGATATTAACTATAGTTCCCTGTGCCATACAGTAAACTTTTGTTGCTTGAATAAAATTTTCTTTTCATTCAGGCTTGCTAAGATGGAATCTTATATAATACAGTATAATCATGCCACTGGCATCGTGTCACCTTTGCCATATTCTGTTCAAAGCCTGTTTATTCTTATCAAGTTTTTAAATTTACCTCTTAGAAGGTCTAGATATGTTTTTAAGTACATGCATGAAAATTGACTTGCGTTTATTTTGGAATGCATTGCAGAGCTAATACAGTTTTCTAGATATAGAGGAATTAATAACAATAGATAAGTACATAATACTACCAAGATTTTGGCTCCACAGAAAGCATTTCCAAAGAGCCTCTTTGACAAAGTAGGATGAAGGAATGAAGCAGGATATAATGGAGGGGAAGAGAGAGGAGCATGAGCTCCTCTTGTTTAATGCCTACTTTGTGTCTATAGTTAATAATGTAGCACAAAGATGGTAGTTGAGTAGTAGAACAAGATGACATTAACAATATATGCATTACTATTTTGTATAGTTCTGGAGTATCAGTTTTAATACTGATAATTCTTCTTCAAGTGAAATACTGTCATTTCTAATTTGTCTTCAGATGCATTTCACCCGAGGAAAGACCAGGGCTGGTTGAATGACATTTCTTGGTTTTTCTAGTTTGGCTCTTCCCTGTGGAATAAGTGAGGGAGGATGTCCTGGTTAAATATAATATCTGGAAGGAGGGGTCAACCCTAAGAAAGTGGATTTGACCCAGAAAGGGAGGGATGCTGTGGAAATCTAGCTCTGGGGGAAGAAAAATAGATAGGATCCGGGAAAGAACTAGAATCAGGCCTGCAGCCTGTGCTTGTCTCTCTTCAGCCCTTTGCTGTGGACTGAATTTGTTTCCCTCACTTCATACAGTGAACTCCTAACCCCCAAAGCAATGGTATTTGGAGGTGGGATCTTTCGGAAATAATTAGGTTTCAGTTCAGTTCAGTTCAGTCGCTCAGTCGTGTCCGACTCTTTGCGACCCCATGAATCGCAGCACGCCAGGCCTCCCTGTCCATCACCAACTCCCAGAGTTCACTCAGACCCACATCCATCGAATCAGTGATGCCATCCAGCCATCTCATCCTCTGTCGTCCCCTTCTCCTCCCGCCCCCAGTCCCTCCCAGCATCAAAGTCTTTCCCAGTGAGTCAACTCTTCGCATGAGGTGGCCAAAGTATTTGGAGTTTCAGCTTTAGCATCGTTCCTTCCAAAGAACACCCAGGACTGATCTCATTTAGAATGGACTGGTTGGATCTCCTTGCAGTCCAAGGGACTCTCAAGAGTCTTCTCCAACACCACTGTTCAAAAGCATCAATTCTTCGGCACTCAGCTTTCTTCACAGTCCAACTCTTACATCCATACATGACCACTGGAAAAACTATAGCCTTGACTAAATGGACCCTTGTTGGGAAAGTAATGTCTCTGCTTTTGAATATGCTCTCTAGGTTGGTCATAACTTTTCTTCCAAGGAGTAAGTGTCTTTTAATTTCATGGCTGCAATCACCATCTGCAGTGATTTAAATGAGGTAATAAGGTTAGGACCCTCATTATGGGATTAGTGCTCTTACAAGAAGAGATATCAGAGAACTTGCTCTTCTCTGACCCCCAACCCCAACCCTCCATGTGAGGACAAAGTGAGAAGGTGGCTATCTGCAAGGCAGGAAGAAAGCTAACATCAGAAATCGAAACCTTGATGCTGGCTCCTTGATCTTGGACTTCTGGTCTCCATAACTCTGAGAAAATAACTTCTTATTTAAGCCACCCAGTCTGTGGTCTGTTGTTATGGTAGCTCAGACTTACTGAGACACCCCCCAACACATCGCTTATTACCATTTTTCCCAAGAAGCCCAAGTCACCCCTTCAATTCCAAGATAACATTTTCAGAAGCCTCTGGAAATAAAGGGGAGCCACTGGCTCTGGAGGAAATTCATACTACTCTACCTCACTAGTAATACAATAACCTAAAAACTGGGAAATGAAACTTATTAATACCTTAAAAGGATTTTAAGATGGGAGAAAGGAGTTTTGGTTGTGGCCAAATTACTTTTTGTTGTTGGATTTCAGTGGAAAATAGGACTTTCTGAAAATATCTCAAAAACTTGAATCACATTTCAGATTTTTAAAAATAGTGGGAAAATTATAATACCAAGAAAAGTAGAAATGTTTTAATACTTAGAAATATTACAGAAAAATTAAATTACTGAAAACTGGGATTGTAGTCACCTACAAATATTTATCTATAGGTCATGTTTATAGACTATAAAGTGCTTCTTAGTGCATTTTATCAGGTGTGAATGTTGACATCATCTTCTAAAGAAAAAAGTGACCATGTAGGCTCAGTGTGATTTTAAAAATCAGTAAGGCAGAAGAGATAGGTTTATGTTGAGTATATTATTGAGTCTTGTTGATAGTGGTGGCAGGGTGAATCCCTTGTATGTCCTTTCCATTTGTTTTATGGGACAGGAGTAGGAATTGTGCACTTAATTCATAAGACATCAATTTTGTATTGTTATAAATATCTATCTATTAAAATGGTCTTGAAAATTCTTGTCTGAAAACAAAACATAAAGACATTTTAAGTCCTTTACAGATTAGAAAAATACTGTGGTTATTTGAGTGACTTTCTTGTTCTGCTGTCATTAATTTCTCAGTGTTCTAGTCTTAAAAGAAGTAACTAAGTAATTAAAATTTTTAGTAGATGGAATATCATCACAACATTTTATAACTGGGGAGTTATCAATCACAAACTTTTTCTTTCCTTAACTATATAAATATTATAGAAATTGGGATTTGGATTACAAATCTTGTACACTTTTTCCTGAATGGAACTAACCCAGTTTTTCTAAATATTCACTGTTGTTATAGCTTAGTCATTTAATTAACCCAGACCTTTCTTTCTTTATCTCTATAATGTAGGATTAAAAAAGAGAAATGAAGAGATACTCTCTTTTCCCACTGATTTTGCACCCCCATCCTACTGAAAAGAATATTTCCTTTTGTCTGAGTATTTCCAACATGTGTATATTTATGATATAAAAAATCTGGGATAGTCACTTATTTGGAAATTATCTTTTCTTAAGTTTCCTGTTTGATCATTTTTATGTAGCTATCCAAAGACCATGCACACCAAAACACACAAAAAAAGATAGTTTTCATTTACCTATCATAAGGAGGTCACAAAAAGGAATGACTTTATTGCCGATAGTAATACATGAAAATAAAATGAATGTTTTGAACAGATAGTAGTGAGCTAGGAAGTATTTCATTTGATGAAAAAAACCATGTGATGTACATGTTATTTCTTGGTTTATATGAATATACAATTAACTCAAACTCACATATGAAATTATATTTGTCAGTGACTTTTCCATTAAAAAAAAATAGTGTTTGGTTTATTTTCATACCAACATTGAGAAAGTATGCAGAAACGATAAGTTGTGGCTGCAAGGTAGACTGAAAGAATCTATTGTCATATTTATAGCATTGGGATAAGATAAAATCATAAGTTACAGTGCTCTCTCTAAAAATGGTGTCAGAAAAAGAAATAATGTGGGAATTTCATATCTAAGATTATACTGAGATTAAATTGGTTGAATAACAGAAGTCTCTGAAAAAGAAAATTTGGGCTCATTTTTCTTTTAACTTTCTGTGTTTCACCCCAGTTCAGTGTTTCTTTTGGAGCACATAAAGTGAATTATTATTGTTATACATTGTATATATACTATTATATATATTTATAAAAGATTTTTAGAAGTAACCAAAATTTTCTTATGTATTATTTCTGTAATTTCTAAGATTAACTGTTAAGGATAACCTATATCAACTGAATTATATTCCATATCCAATTAGGAAAATATCTACTTCTTTATATGTCTCATTAAAAGTAGCAGGATTATTTCTGATATACCTGTCTCATTATCTGAGTACTATAGGTAATTAGCACTGTTTCAGTTCAGTTCAGTTCAGTTGCTCAGTCGTGTCCAACTCTTTGCGACCCCATGAACCGCAGCACGCCAGGCCTCCCTGTCCATCACCAACTCCCAGAGTCCACCAAAACCCATGTCCATCGAGTCGGTGACACCATCCAACCATCTCATCCTCTGTTGTCCCCTTCTCCTCCTGCCCGCAATCTTTCCCAGCATCAGGGTCTTTTCCAATGAGTCAGCTCTTCACATCAGGTAGCCAAAGTATTGGAGTTTCAGCTTCAACATCAGTCCTTCCAACCCAGGACTGATCTCCTTTTGGATGGACTGGTTGGATCTCCTTGCAGCCCAAGGGACTCTCAAGAGTCTTCTCCAACACCACAGTTCAAAAACATCAATTCTTCAACGCTCAGCTATTTTATAGCATATATTTATATATATTTAAATAGCACTATTTAATCACATTCAGTTATAAAATTGTCTAGTTAGAGAAGATTTCCACCTTCATTTGGGTCTTTTCTATGACACTGGGTTCTGGACCATTCCAACTTTTGACCTGGAATACAGATCAAGCGATTTGGAAACTTTAAAAGGACCTGTATAATCAAGTTGGGCTTCCTTGGTGGTTCAGATGGTAAAGAATATGCCTGCAATGCAGGAGACCTGGGTTTGATCCCTGTGTGGGGAAGATCCCCTGAAGAAGAGAATGGCAACTCACTCCAGTATTCTTGCCTGGAGAATCCCATGTACAGAGGAGCCTTGTGGGCTACAGTCCATGGGGTTGCAAAGTTGGACACAGCTGAGCAACAGACACTTTCCGTTGTCATGATCAAGTTAATATTGTTTGCTTGGTAAGAAATAGAAAACAGCCCACAGATCAAACAATAGTGAAACAGTCATAAGGTAGACTCCTTTGACTTATCAAAAATACACATATATTCTAAGCCAGCTATAACTTATAAAGATAAATCATCTATACCACATTCATCCATAGTGTTTGCATTTAAAATTCCATAGTTTGTCACTGGATAGGGTGCCTTAATATCTTTGTTAATCATTTAAGCTATTATGAAGTGAGGGGGAAAACTGTTTTCTATATAATACATTTATAAATATATGTATTGCATATATTCTGATTCCATTTGAAATGTCAAGAAAGCCTTTTAGCATGTGACCAAGGTACAGATAAGGATTTAATTGGAGGGCCAAGGAGCATTGTTGCCTTTTGCATCTTAAAAATGTATATATTTTTTAAATCTTTTTTTTGATACATTGGCTAATTTGTGAACTGGGCTTTTTCAAAATCAGATGACTGTATGTCATCACTAAAGGTTCTTAAGACATCTCAAAGGTAGTAATTCACACAGGTATGCACACACACTCACACATTGAAAACAGCCATGATGATAAAAAAAACAATGCACAGCCGTATAATCTATCATTTTGGCAGGCTAAGAAACTTTGTTTAATATGCTTGAAGTATCAAATAAGTATGAAGTCATTAGTGAAAAAATAGCTAGCATGGTATTTCAGTTTGTTAAACTTTGTCAGACATTAGCTGACTGCTAAGGAGGTTCCTTTACTTATTCAAATAGATATATTTTATTAAGCATTAATGTAAAATTTTTTGTATATATTCATTTTCTCTTTGGTTTTCATTAAAATTGGAAATAAATTGTTTTATTTTAAAAAATTATTTCTGGACAAGATGAAATCACTTTAAACAATGTAATAAGTATAACATATTTGTGGGAAAATAGTCATCAGTTTGTTAGCTGTACTGCCACTCTACATTTATGAATTCTGTTAAGTTTGCAAAACATCATCCCTTATATTGTTTTATGTTTCTCCTGTACTATTAAGAAATAAGGAGTGCATAGGAAGTTCCGTGGTGGCCTAATGGGTTAGGATTATGGCATTCAATGCCAGGACCTGGGTTCCATCCCTGATCAGGAAACTGAGATCCTGCAAGCCACATCATACTGCCAAAAAAAAAAAAAAAAAAAAAGTAGGAGGAAGGAAATAGGAGTTCAAATGTTAATATTCCCATTTTTAAACATGAGGAAATGAAACTTAGAGAAGTTAGCAGACTTGTCAAATTCTCATTGATTAAAAGCAGCAATATACATAAGACCCAGTAATACATGGAGATATATTTTGACAATTTGCCAGGCATTTGGGGAAACAAAATTTGTCTTCAATGTGATTGTTACCCTTGAAGTTTATAGCCAAATTGAAGGAACAGATATAGATGAAACTATTTTACAAGCCAGAGTTATAGTACAAATTATGGGTAAGGACAAAGTGTTATATTAAGAATGATAAGTTGTAACTGGGGAACTCAGAGAAGAATAAATCCAAGTACTCATATATTGGTATTAAAGGATGATGTTGCCCCCTACCCCCCATAATTTCCTAAACATTTCATCCAGTACAGATTTCCATATTGATCAGAAATGTATATCACTCTTCCACCAATTGTGTGTTTTTCTAAAGTTCTCACTTCTTTAGGAAAAGAAGCCATGTCTTCATTTCCTACATCTTTTCCCACTGTTCAGGGTCTTCATGCATATGAGTGTTTTTGTTTTTTTTTTTTAATCAAGAAAGCAAAAAAGGAACATTCTAGGTCTAGAATATAATAACAAAAATAATACCTAATCCTCATTGAACAGTTATGTGCCAAGCACTTTTGTAGATATTATATATATATATATTCATTTAACCTTGAAATCAACCCTATGAATGGATATTATTATCCCCATTTTACAGATGAGGAAACAGAGAAATAAAGTAACTTTGCCAGTGTTACACGGTTAGAAACCCAGGCTTTTATTTATTCCCACAATGAACAAAGACTTAAAGTGCTGAGTAATTATTAAGAATGGGAAAGGAGGTTAGTATAACTCCTTTCGATGTCCGTGTTTCTCAACTCTGTAAGATGTACTGGTCACTTTTATGACAAATATTCAGTAGCCAGGCTTCAGCAGTACGTGAACCGTGAACTTCCTGATGTTCAAGGTCGTTTTAGAAAAGGCAGAGGAACCAGAGATCAAATTGCCAACATCCGCTGGATCATGGAAAAAGCACCAGAAAAACATCTATTTCTGCTTTATTGACTATGCCAAAGCCTTTGACTGTGTGGATCACAATAAACTGTGGAAAATTCTGAAAGAGATGGGAATACAGACCACCTGACCTGCCTCTTGAGAAATCTGTATGCAGGTCAGGAAGCAACAGTTAGAACTGGGCATGGAACAACAGACTGGTTCCAAATAGGAAAAGGAGTACGTCAAGGCTGTATATTGTCACCCTGCTTATTTAACTTCTATGCAGAGTACATCATGAGAAATGCTGGACTGGAAGAAACACAAGCTGGAATCAAGATTGCCAGGAGAAATATCAATAACCTCAGATATGCAGATGACACCACCCTTATGGCAGAAAGTGAAGAGGAGCTAAAAAGCCTCTTGATGAAAGTGAAAGAGGAGAGTGAAAAAGTTGGCTTAAAGCTCAACATTCAGAAAACGAAGATCATGGCATCCAGTCCCATCACTTCATGGGAAATAGACGGGAAACAGTGGAAACAGTGTCAGACTTTATTTTTGGGGGGGCTCCAAAATCACTGCAGCTGGTGATTGCAGCCATGAAATTAAAAGACGCTTACTCCTTGGAAGAAAAGTTATGACCAGCCTAGATAGCATATTCAAAAGCAGGGACATTACTTTGCCGACTAAGGTCCGTCAAGTCAAGGCTATGGTTTCTCCAGTGGTCATGTATGGATGTGAGAGTTGGACTGTGAAGAAGGCTGAGCACGGAAGAATTGATGCTTTTGAACTGTGGTGTTGGAGAAGACTCTTGAGAGTCCCTTGGACTGCAAGGAGATCCAACCAGTCTATTCTGAAGGAGATCAACCCTGGGATTTCTTTGGAGGGAATGATGCTAAAGCTGAAACTCCAATGCTTTGGCCACCTCATTTGAAGAGTTGACTCATTGGAAAAGACTCTGATGCTGGGAGGGATTGGGGGCAGTAGGAAAAGGGGACAACTGAGGATCGGATGGCTGAATGGCATCACAGACTCGATGAACATGAGTCTGAGTGAACTCCGGGAGATGGTGATGGACAGGGAGGCCTGGCATGCTGCGATTCATGGGGTCACAAAGAGTCGGACACGACTGAGCGACTGAACTGAACCCCCATTTCTTCCCTGAAATAAAGTGTATAGAGAATATAACTTATCTTCACACACAATTCTTAAAAATCAATATAATTTCCTCACTAATCTAAGGGAGACATAAAAGGAAACTAATTTATAATAAAGTATTTCAACTTGTTTACAACTTGGGTACAACTATGATAGAACACATAAAGAAGTCATTTATAGCAAGTGGGTATAATAGAAAAGTTTGTATTTAATAATTTTAATGAGATGGAAATTAAAAACATGGGGAAATGGAAGAGTAGAGTGTTCAGTTGAACATTAGTGTAAAATATTAGTATGTCTTTGTAATGTTTTAATTTAACAGTCTGATTGCTCCATTAGAAAAAAATGTTTGGACCATAAAAGTACACTGATAACTGTTTGATTGTGGACAAAATTATAAAACCCAATTTCAAAAATTCAACTAAATATTGAAAGCTTTTTCTTTGTATTTGACATTTAAAAATAGGTTGTACATGTTCATACATATAGATGTACATTATATATACACATATATGTATGCACACACTCATACATAAAAGAATGTCATACCTATAAATTCAGTTTAATATACATATTATATCATGGCAACTCCTCCTATATGTGACACTGCCCTTGGCAAGTAATCTGAAATGGTGTACAGTGATACTCAGCACAGTTTTGAACAAAGAAAAGCATAATATTCTTTCGATGTCAATAGTTGCATCATGGAAGATTCAGCATGAGTTAAACCATATCAAACCCAACTTTTTGTTTATATATCATTAGATCCTGGTGGGCTGCAGTCCATATGGTCGCTAAGAGTCGGACACAACTGAGCAACTTCACTTTCACTTTTCACTTTCATGCATTGGAGAAGGAAATGGCAACCCACTCCAGTGTACTTGCCTGGAGAATCCCAGGGACGGGGGAGCCTGGTGGGCTGCCATCTATGGGGTCGCACAGAGTCGGACACAAATGAAGCGACTTAGCAGCAGCAGCAGCAGATCCAAGTTCAAATAATTTTATTAAAAAAAAAAAAGATTTCACCTACATGTATATCTGATAGGGCATTCAAAAGTCATGTGGAACGTGGGATATTTCCTTCTAGAGCAGTGTAGGAAAATCCTTAACCTGTGCCTACTTAATGCCATTTGAACATCAACAGAGGCCACACCAAGAAGGCAAAGGAAGTGCCACAAAACTCAAATCAAAGGAGATGCCTAAGGAAGTCTCTGGCTTTGTCTTTGATTTGACCTCATAACTCCATTTTGAAGGCGTGGAAAATGAGCATATGGAAGATGCTGTTCAGGAAGAAGCCTGACCACAACCTCACTGAGCAGGATGATAGAACTCTTGGCCGACTCCAAGCAGTCTGGCCACTCTCAAAAACAAGACACAGAAGAAAAACTGGGATTGAAGTACTTTAAGCAGAATACCAGGCTGCTATTTTACACTTGAAAGGAGAGCACAAAGAAAAAACTGAAAATCTGCAGCATATCCCTGCAGTGTAGATAAAGGCACTTAAGGAAGTGGCCCTTGAAGGAGGAAGAGTTGTGCTGAACCATACATTCTGTATCCCCAGGGTTATTTGGAAATTGCTGACTTGATCCTCCTTTGCAAAGCCCAGAAGGACTAAGGGATCATTTCCTTCATCCCACCATCTGATTGTCACCCCCCTTGTGTTTGGTATTTGCTTGCAGTGGCTGTAACAGGAAGTTTCAGGAGTCTTAATTTCAAATAACTAGATACTGAATCGGGCACTGATTCTAGTTTACTGATAGCTGGAGTTGACCCAACACCTCAGAAGAAAATAATGGTGAAATTTAAATGAAATTTGGTGTTTGTTCAGTGCTGAAAAAAAAATAGAAAGTAAATAAAAACATCATCACAAATTTCCAAAGTGCTGTATAGGGACAGTAACTGCACCAGCTGTGAACCACACAGTTCTAGACCTTCATTTGTTTCCTTATGGGAGAAAATCTTGATCCGATCTGACTAAATACACTTGGGCAAAATTTCTTCAGATAACAAATTTGAATAGTAGTCTTGCTGTGTCTTAACTCAGAGAAGTGGATATTGGGTGATAATTTCAGGACCCATGCAGAAGCAGAGAGATTTTCCTATCTTTGAAACCTTCCATGTGACAGTTGAGAGAGTGTTGGACAGGCCAAGTTAAGTTCCCTTAATCTGCCCAAGGCAAGATGATTAACGGGGCCAATAGGGGAATACTATACTAGAGACGTTTCGTAGAATCATAGTAAATGTAAAGCTATAAAAGTGAGTGCAATAAAGTGGAGCCTGGCCAGAGCCAGGTTTACCAAGCACAGTTTAGTCCATGTTGGTGGTCTCGGACTAGGCCTGAGCCTGGTCCAAATCGGAGAAGTAGGACAACCCAAGAGAGTTGGAGTAAGAGCAGGTGTCTGTGTTGAGGCAGTGTATATGTGACATTTCATATAGCAATAAAAAATGTCTTAAAATAACAAGCCAAAACAACGTCAAATTTATAATATATAACCTAAGAGTAATGATAGTATTAACAAGTATGCCTTTTTATAGTAGCTATTTTATTGAGCACTTAAAATTTACTATGCATTGTACTAACAACTCAAATAATTTATCTTGCAATAATCTTGTGAAGTAAATAGAACAATATTATTGTGCCCAGAGTACAGGTAAGGAAACTGAGAGATAGAGAGGATCATTACAAGTCAGTCGTGAGTACTGTTCATCAAAAAACAAAAAATCTGATTTTAATTTATTAAAATGTTTTTCCTGCAAGTGAAATTTACTGATGAGTGAGTTTGTGTCCATTGTAATTTTGATGCCTATATAGCACTGTGGTCTTAAAAAATAAACACAGGCTACTGAATATTCAGGAATACTTAATAAATGACTCATTCCTTTTCTTTTGCTTGCAGTATTAAATATATCCAATAATGCCTCAAAATTGGTAAATTTTTTTGTGTAATAATAGAAATCTATCTTTGAAATGCAAATTACAGTTGCATACCTCCTCTGTATAGCTTACATGAAAGTCCAATGTAAAGGGTTGTTATTATTACATAAGACACAGAAATAATAAATTATTAATGTTATGAGTTTATAATATACTCTGTGATAATATCAGTGCTGTGTTTATTTTTTAGAATTGTTCTTTATTCTCTGTTCCCATCTCTATATCCTTTAGTTCAGTTCAGTTCAGTTCAGTCGCTCAGTCGTGTCTGACTCTGCAACCCCGTGAATTGCAGCATGCCAGGCCTCCCTGTCCATCACCAACTCCCGGAGTTCACTCAGACTCACGTCCATTGAGTCAGTGATGCCATCCAGCCATCTCATCCTCTGTCGTCCCCTTCTCCTCCTGCCCCCAATCACTCTCAGCATCAGAGTCTTTTCCAATGAGTCAGCTCTTCAAATGAGGTGGCCAAAGTACTGGAGTTTCAGCTTCAGCATCATTCCCTCCAAAGAAATCCCAGGGTTGATCTCCTTCAGAATGGACTGGTTGGATCTCCTTGCAATCCAAGGGACTCTAAAGAGTCTTCTCCAACACCACAGTTCAAAAGCATCACTTCTTTGGCGCTCAGCTTTCTTCACAGTCCAACTCTCACATCCATACATGACCACTGGAGAAACCATAGCCTTGACTAGACGGACCTTTGTTGGCAAAGTAATGTCTCTGCTTTTCAATATGCTATCTAGGTTGGTCATGACTTTCCTCCCAAGGAGTAAGCATCTTTTAATTTCATGGCCGTAATAACCATCTGCAGTGATTTGGGAGCCCCAAAAAATAAAGTCTGACACTGTTTCCACTGTTTCCCCATCTATTTGCCATGAAGTGATGGAACCAGATGCCATGATCTTCATTTTCTGAATGCTGAGCTTTAAGCCAACTTTTTCACTCTCCTCTTTCACTTTCATCAAGAGGCTTTTTAGTTCCTCTTCACTTTCTGCCATAAGGGTGGTGTCATCTGCGTATCTGAGGTTATTGATATTTCTCCTGGCAATCTTGATTCCAGCTTGTGCTTCTTCCAGCCCACCATTTCTCATGATGTACTCTGCATAGAAGTTAAATAAGCAGGGTGACAATATACAGCCTTGACGTACTCCTTTTCCTATTTGGAACCAGTCTGTTGTTCCATGCCCAGTTCTAACTGTTGCTTCCTGACCTGCATACAGATTTCTCAAGAGGCAGGTTAGGTGGTCTGGTATTCCCATCTCTTGAAGAATGTTCCACAGTTTATTGTGATCCACACAGTCTCTATCCTTAAGAGGGGCTATATCTTTAAAAAAAAATTTTTTTTTTGTTCTTTTATACATTTTAACAGAGAAGGCAATGGCACCCCACTTTAGTACTCTTGCCTGGAAAATCCCATGGATGGAGACGCCTGGTAGGCTGCAGTCCATGGGGTCGCTGAGGGTCGGACACGACTGAGCGACTTCACTTTGACTTTTCACTTTCGTGCATTGAAGAAGGAAATGGCAACCCACTCCAGTGTTCTTGCCTGGAGAATCCCAGGGACGGGGGAGACTGGTGGGCTGCTGTCTATGGGGTCGCACAGTGGCGGACACGACTGAAGTGACTTAGCAGTAGCAGCATACATTTTAAGCAATTATGCCTTTAGTTCTGTTCCACCTATCTGTTTAGTAATTTGGCATTATGTTGTTTGTTGTTGTTTAGGTGCTAACTCACATGCAACTCTGCAGCCCCATGAACTGCAGCCACCAAGCTTCTCTGTCCTTTATTATCTCCCAGAGCTTGCTCAAACTCATGTCCATTGAGTCAGTATGCCATCTGGCTATCTCATCTTCTGTCACTCCCTTCTTCTCTTGCCCTCAATCTTTCTCCATATCAGGGTCTTTTCCAATGAGTTGGCTCTTCGCATCAGGTGGCCAGAGTATTGGAGCTTCAGCGTCAGTCCTTCCAATGAATATTCAGGATTGAGTTCCTTTAGGATTGACTGGTTTGATAGCTTTGCTGTTGCAGGGACTCTCAAGAGTTTTCTCTAGCATGACAGTTTGAAAGCATCAGTTCTTCGGCACTCAGCTTTCTTTATGGTCCAACTCTCACATCCGTGCATGACTACTGGAAAAAACATAGTTTTGGCTGTATGGACCTTTGTCAGCAGTAATATCTCTGCTTTTTAATATGCTGTCTAGGTTTTCATAGCTTTACTTGCAAAGAGTATGCATCTTTTAATTTCATGACTGCAGTCACCTTCTGCAATGATTTTTGGAGCTCAAGTTAATGAAATATAATGAATTATAATTGGGGTTAATGAAATTGACATAGAAGAACCATGTCTTATCTCCTTCCGGCCTTGTGTTTTTTCTCACCTCAATGCTCCCCTTGTAGCAGGGGAGCATTCTTCATGAGGTGTTGAACATATCATGCAAAAAATATATACAAAATGCCAAGAGAAATAAAAGATATCCTAGGCTTTCTATATTCCAACTTGTACTAAAATCGAAAATGTGAAGAAGAATAGGAACCTTTTTCTTGAAGTACTTGGCTCCCTTTTGTTTATATATTTTCTGCTAGCTGAAATTAAGTCTTCCCTTGCAAAGAGCTGTCTTTAGGATCTCAGGGATTTTGTAACTGACAAATGAAAACTTAAAATTGGGTCACTCTGGGACTAGTCAGGGAATCGGTGTCAGCATAGGAAATCTGCATGTGCCAAGGCCTAATCCACAGCCAGGAAGAAGCAAGAAAAACAAGAAGAGTGGCACTTTGGCTTAATTAAAAGATATTTTGCAGGTAAGATGAGTCAAAATGAAGCTTTGGCATTTCAATGATGCTAGTTTTAGATAGTTTTAGCAGGTCACTGAAGACAAATCCATAGAATTATAAATAAAATGTGAATTAGGAATCATTTCTAATATAAGGCACACTTAGAAATAAGCCTTACATGCCAGAATTCTGAAAGAAGTGTTGCTTTCCTGATTTGCTCATCTAGAGAACCTTGAAGTTTCCTTAGTAAAGTAACATCTACTAATTCTTTTAACTGAAGCAAACAGTACTGTGAAAGAGTCCCTTAGGTTGAAGATGGCAAAAAACTGCATAGAGAGTGACTAAGCTCACCTTGTAAAATAAAAATTAATTAAAACATACTCTGAATACCTATATATCATATTCTATAAATTTATATATAGTGAGTCTGATATCAGTCATTGCTTCTATTCACTAGTTAAAAAGAAAACCCTTTACAGCTGCAATTAAAAGGAAAGTTTTGGTCTAGCTGGATCTTCTTCTATATACTCTGAGCAGTTATTTATTAGAATTCAGTCGGTTCAGTTGTGTCCGACTCTGCAACCCCATGGACTGCAGCACTCCAGGCCTCCCTGTCCATCACCAACTCCTGGAGTTACTCAAACTCATGTCCATTGAGTCGGTGATGCCATACAGCCATCTCATCCTTTGTCGTCCCCTTCAATCTTTTCCAGCATCAGGTTCTTTTCCAATGAGTCAGTTCTTCACATCAGGTGGCCAAAGTATTGGAGCTTCAGCTTCAGCATCAATATTCCAATGAATATTCAGGACTGATTTCCTTTAGGATTGACTGGTTGGATCTCTTTGCAGTCCAAGGGTCTTGCAAGAGTCTTCTTCTCCAACACCACAGTTCAAAAACATCAGTTCTTTAGCACTCAGCTTTCTTTATAGTTCATCTCTCACATCCATACATGACTCCTGGAAAAACCATAGCTTTGACTAGATGGACCTTCGTCAGCAAAGTGATGTCTCTGCTTTGTAATATGCTGTCTAGGTTGGAGAAGGAAATGGCAACCCATTCCAGTGTTCTTGCCTGGAGAATCCCAGGGACAGGGGAGCCTGGTGGGCTGCTGTCTCTGGGGTTGCACAGAGCTGGACACGACTGAAGCGACTTAGCAGTAGCAGGTTGCTTTTCTTCTAAGGAGCAAGAGTTAATCATTGTGTTTTAATATGGGTATCATGACCCTTTGTGAAGCACCATTAAACTTATCAACAGAAGCAGAAATTAGAAACACTAACTTCTTATTACTTTATCCCTAATAGTATATGAGTTCTTTGTCCATTTAGTTAGTGAAAATGTTAGTCACTCAGTCGTATCCAACTCTTTGCAACAGTATGGACTATAGCCCACCAGGTTCTGCTGCCCATGGAATTCTCCAGGCAAGAATACTGGAATGGGTAGCCATTCCCATCTCCAGGAGATATTCCTAACACAGAGATCGAACCCGAGTCTCCTACATTGCAGGCAGATTTTTTACCGTCTGAGCTACCATCCATGTCCATATAAAATACTAAATTTTATGCTATGGTAATAGTTTAAAATATTTAATATTTTACCCAAGTCTGACATGGAAATGCCAATTCTATCAATTATAAAAATTGATAGAAATGCTAATTGTGTAACTGCATCTTGGGGGAGAAAGTGATTTTTTTTCTTGTTTTTGTTTTTCAGTTCAAGTTTTTTGATTTCTATGAGTCAGGGAAATAAGCATCTGACACTTGTTCATGCTAAGGGAAAGAACATTCCTTTCAATGAGTGGACTACACTGAGCTATTGGAATTGCCAGATGTCTGAGACATGTTCACATTGTAATATTTTCATGTTTGTGTCTTAAGTAGTAAGCAGTGCTTTGCTCTGACATCAGCCCTAACTAAATATTATGGTATTATAGGACAAGGTCATAGAATATGTATCTCCAGCAAAGAACTGACAATTCTCTTAGTTGCACACATGCAATAGTAACAAACATGAAGTCAGAAACTCCTTCTGGCCAACCCACAGTACAAGGTATGACTAGGATGGGAAAATTGAGTTTAGGATATCAGAAGGACACAAGAACATGACAGTAGAAACCTACACTTTGTCCTGTGGTTGACATGTACATTATTGCTGCAAACTTATTTCAAAGCTCAAAGAAAATAACAGCAACAATAGCCAAATTTTATTGTTTACTTTCTATACACTAGGCATCATATGGAACACTTTACTTGGATTAATGCATGTAATTTGCAAACTCACCTCATAGAAGAGGTACTATTATTAACCCTATCTTATTGTGGTTTATAAAGGTCAAACCTTGAGCAAGTGGTAGTGGTAGATTGGAGAAGGCAGTGGCAACCCACTCCAGTACTCTTGCCTGGAAAATCCCATGGGTGGAGGAGCCTGGTAGGCTGCAGTCCATGGGGTCGCGAAGAGTCGGACTCGACTGAGCGACTTCACCTTCACGCATTGGAGAAGGAAATGGCAACCCACTCCAGTGTTCTTGCCTAGAGAATCCCAGGGACGGGAGAGCCTGGTGGGCTGCCATCTGTGGGGTCGCACAGAGTCGGACACAACTGAAGTGACTTAGCAGCAGCAGCAGTGGTAGATCAGTGATACTCATGCATTTACCCATAACAGTGTACCAGCTCTGTACTCATTATATTATTTTGTCTATTCCCAAATTCTAATCTTTATAGTTAAAATACGCCTGACTCATAATTTATTTGCTAGTTTACATAAAACAGTGAGAAATATCCACAACCAAATCAAATCTTTTCACTTGTTAAAAATCACACTAGAACTTGATTATAGCTTGTTTTATAATGTTTAGACTAATCAAAATAAGTCACCCAATCTAGAAAATAGTAGAATTTGAAAAGAGAAAAATAATGGGATTATTTAACTTGACTTCTAGCTATAACATAGAATATATGCTATCTATGTGAAATAGTGATATTATTAGCCTGAATCTCAATTTCATCTTCAAATTATACTGTTTTGTATATAGATTATATGTGTGTGTTTGTACATACATACATACGGAGATGGAAAAATTATTTTATCTAGATTCAATGAGTAATTTTACCAGTGTGTTAGCAATGCCTATCACAATTTAAATTACCTAGCATTCTATTTCTAGAAAATATTTTATAGAAGTATTAAAATGTCTCAAAGATGTGTATAGAAGGATGTTTGTCACAGCACTGTATTAATATGTTATAGTGGAAAATTGGAGACGACTTTAAAGTCCAATAATAATGGAAAGAGTAATTTCTTCCCTAGTAATTTATTAGTGTGATCTAGTCACATTGAAAAAGGCAATGGCACCTCACTCCAGTACTCTTGCCTGGAAAATCCCATGGACGGAGGCGCCTGGTGGGCCGCAGTCCATGGGGTCGCTGAGGGTCGGACACGACTGAGCGACTTCACTTTCACTTTTCACTGTCATGCATTAGAGAAGGAAATGGCAACCCACTCCCGTGTTCTTGCCTGGAGAATCCCAGGGATGAGGGAGCCTGATGGGCTGCCGTCTGTGGGGTCGCATAGAGTCGAACACGACTGAAGCGACTTGGCAGCAGCAGTAGCAGTCACATAGTCTTTCTTCCAGTCCTTCAAATGCAGTACTTTTCAAACCTTTGAACTTGGCTTGTATCTCTTCCCTATTCCTATCTTACTTCTCTCTCTCTCTGGTCTTTCCATGTCTGACTTAAATAAAAGACTTCATCTTAAATGTCATTACCTGTAACGTGGAATTGGTCAGAAGGGGATAGAAAAATTAGGTTAAGTTGATATTTAGAAATTGGTGAAGAGTTTAGAGAAAGTGGGAAGCTTAAGAATGATCAGAGGATCAGCGATGGGATGAGACTCATGATACAGTACAGTTGGGGTGGGATAGATACTGAGAGTAGGTAAAGCTCATTAATGTGGTTTATTTATAACAAGGTTTGGTAGTTATGAACTGGAGATGGTGTGGAGGGGCAGGGAATATTAGACATTAAGTGAGGCTGTCTAGTGGAAATGAGAGAAACAGAGGTGGAGTTGGTAAGAGATGGGCAGTATGAGGGAGTATTCGGCTCTCAGGGCAATGTATGTCCACAGAATGCATTAAAACCTAAGGAGAGTGTGAGACTCTTCTGTGAGTAGTGAGCCATAGATGCTATGATGGTGAAAGAAAGTTCTCACTTCCTCAGAGAAGCCTTCCCTCTGCTATAGTCTATAGTTGCTCACCCACCATTGCTCATACAACCTAATCATTTTATTATTGTAAAGGTTGGGACCCTGATTTGTCATTGGGAGGAGTCTGTGGTACAGTTTTCACTGAAAATATTAATTTTCAGGGTAAGTCAGTAGTGTGATTCTATTTAAAAATAAAATATTACATATATTAACCTATGGTGTACATATTAAATCTATTTGAATTATATATATCTTAATGAACTTAGGGGTCAAAGTGTTTACCATGTCTCAGGCATTTCAAGAATCTTTTCATGTATTATGTAATTTAACCCTTACTACCATTTTATGAGGCTTCCCAGTACCCGCCTGCCAGTGCAGGTAGACAAGAGACTTAGGTTCAATCCCTGGGTTGGGAAGATGCCCTGGAGGAAGGCACAGCAACCACTCCAGTATCTTGCCTGGAGAATCTCATGGACAGAGGAGCCTGGTGGGCTACAGTCCATGGTAAATATTAGTATTATTCCCATTTCGAAGAAGAGAGAACTGAGGCATTAGAGGTGCTAGGTTAGTTGCCTGAGTTCACAGAGCTGGTAAGGGACCTAGAGCTAGGATGACAATGTGTAGCTATTTACGTTTACATTTAATTAGAAGAGTATGAAATTAAAAATTCGGTTTCTCATTCACACTAGCCAGATTTCAAGTGCATGATAAACACATGTGGCTAGAAGCTGTCTTATCTGGGCAGCACAGATATGTAGTACATTTTAATCAGTGCAGAAAATTGTGGTAAACATCTGACTCTAGAGTCTGTTCTTACCTGCTGTGTAACATTGCCTCCTCTTAAGTCAAGCTATGGACCAGTTACTGTACTGTGAAATGGGAGTAAGAAGGGTAGAAACTTTCAGATTTTACTTTGTAGATTTCTGTATTGTTTATTTTTCTCCATTAGACAAGTACTGTTTTTGAAATTTTAAAAAATTAGTCAAATTGTCTTCTTCAGAAATGGAATAATAAGGTATAGAGAAAACATTGATAAAGCATGTCTTAATCTAAATGATGGAACCCCAAAGAGATAGTCTATCAGACTTGTCAGCAAATACTAGAATTTACCTTCATAAAAGTGTACCATAGAATCATATAATTAGCAAAGATATCTCATGATTTCTCTCATTAAAGTTCCAGAGGAAGGCAGTATCATTAGATAAAGAACCTTTTGCTTGTTTCTACCAGCATTCTGGTACCCATCCCACTGGTAGTGAAATGTGTTTCTCCAGGCTGGTACCATAAATCAGCTTCACTCACCATTTCTGTCTGCCTTTGCTTCTTCCTTCCTTCATTTATTTACTTATGACTTACTATGGGAAAAAAAGAAAGTCAGGGTGAAAGTCATATTGCATGAGAACTAAGAGAAAGTAGCTAAGTGTTTGCATTTCTGAGTATTCTCTTTTACTTCTTAAACTTAAGCATTGATAATTTGTGCTACTTTAAGATCAGTATCAGTAACTGCTTTTCCTGTTAGCAACTAAGTCATTTTATAAACTTATCTAAGTGTATAGATTCCAGAAGCCTTTCTGAATCACTTTATATTTTCCATCAAGTAATATACTTTATGTGTAAGATGTGACATAGAAGATGTTTAATGATTATATATAATAAAAAGATGTATGGGAACTCTTAGAGGAAAACAAGCAGAATACTCGATGACATAAATCAAAGCAAGATCCTCTATGACCCACCTCCTAGAGTAATGGAAATAAAAATCAAAGTAAACAAGTGGAACCTGATTAAACTTAAAAGCTTTTGCAAAGCAAGGGAAACTATAAGCAAGGTGAAAAGACAACCTCGGAATGGCAGAAAATAATAGCAAATGAAACAACTGACAAAGGATTAATTTCCAAAATATACAAGTAGCTCATACAACTCAATACTAGGAAAACAAACAACCCAATCAAAAAGTGGGAAAAAGACCTAACAGACATTTCTACAAAGAAGATATACAGATGACTAACAAACACATGAAAAGATGCTCAATATCACTCATCATTAGAGAAATGCAAATCAAAACCACAATGAGAAATTACCTCAAACCAGTCAGAATGGGCATCATCAAAAAGTCTACAAACAATAACTACTGGAGAGAGTGTGGAGAAAAGGAAATACTCTTGCTCTGTTGGTGGGAATGTAAACTGATACAGCCACTATGGAAGAGGGTATGGAGATTCTTTAGAAAACTAGAAATAAAACCACCATATGACCCAGCAATCCCACTTCTAGGCATATACCCTGAGGAAAGTGAAGTGAGTGAAGTCGCTCAGTTGTGTCCGACTCTTTGTGACCCCATGAACTGTAGGCCTACCAGGCTCCCCCGTCCATGGGACTTTCCAGGCAAGGGTACTGGAGTGGGTTGCCATTTCCTTCTCCAAGGGATCTTCCCAACCCAGGGATCGAACCCAGGTCTCCCACATTGTGAGCAGACGCTTTACCGTCTGAGCCGTTAACCAGGGTTGAAAAAGACACATGTATCCCATTGTTCACTGCAGCATTATTTACAATAGCTAGAACATGGAAGCAACCTAGATGTCCATCGACAGATGAATGGATAAAGAAGTTGAGGTGCATATACACAATGGAATATTACTCAGCCATAAAAAGGAATGCATTTGAGTCAGTTCTGATGAGGTAGATAAACCTAGAACCTATTAATACGGAGTGAAGTGAGTCAGAAAGAGAAATATAAATATCATATACTAACACATATATACAGAATCTAGAAGAATGGTACTGAAGAAATTATTTACAGGGCAGCAGTGGGGGAACAGACATAGAAAACAGACTTATGGACATGGGGAGAGGGGAAGAGAGAGTAAGATGTATGGAAAGAGTAACATGGAAATTTATGTTACCATATGTAAAATAGATAGCAAACGAGAATTTGCTGTATGGCTCAGGAAACTCAAGCAGGGGCTGTGTATTAACCTGTAGGGGTGGGATGGGAAGGGAGATGGGAGGGAGATTCAAAAAGGAGGGAATATATGTATACCTATGGCTGACTCATGTTGAAGTCTGACAGAAAACAACAAAATTCTGTAAAGCAATTATCCTTCAATTAAAAATAAATTAAAAAAAAAGATGTATGGAAATCTGCTGAAAACTATTTGACATGGTCCAGTCGACAGAAACAGTTCATCTTGAATTTCAGTTCAGGTAGGATCATGACTTAATTGCCAATTTAATGAGCATTTTTGAACTCTTACTAAATGTGTAGATAATGTGGCAGGTGTTTAGTATATGTAAATGAACAGTTCATGTTCCGTGTCTGTACTAAGTGTAACAGTGGAATTTTATACAAAATGCAGAGGAAAAGGAATAATAAGAATAGGCTAGGAAAAATGGAGGAGTTGACATGAGAGCTGGCCTTTGAAAGCTGGAAAGAATTCCCCAGCAGCCATATTTGGGTTAGTGGAACCTACCTTGAGTATTAATAACTGTAGGTAGATCTTAATTGTTTCAAAGCCTCCTTCAATCCCTTGATATATGCTGTCCTTAAAGTTTGACTGCCCAATTTCCTCCCCAGTCAGAAAACATCTTACTGAGAGCTTTTTTTCTCTCTGCTACTCTGCTGACATTTGATTTATTGAAAGCAGATATCAGTGGCTATTAAAACACTAATCCTTCATTAAGCTACTTTTTTGTAAACTTTGTATATCCATATTTATAACTGACAGTGATTTGAAAAGGAAGTACAGTACAAGTGATATTCAAAAATTTAAAGTAAATCTTGAATGGTTTTATGTTCATTGTTTAATGAACATTTCTTTAATGTTCATTATTTACATAATTGTTAAAGCTGACTAACAATTTAAAGTGAATAACTTTAAAAGTTAAATTGTGTACTTCCTAAATTTCAAATGTTTTAGTGAAATATTTTCTATGTAATTGGAGCTTCCCTGGCGGCTCAGACAGAAAGAATCTGCCTGCGTTGCGGGAGTCCCAGGTTCAATCCCTGGAAAAGGACATGACAATCCACTCCAGTGTTCTTGCCTGGAGAATTCCATGGATGGAGGAGCCTGACAGACTACAGTCCATGGGATCGCAAAGAGTTGATACAACTGAGCAACTTGCATTTCTTTTTTATGTAATTAACCCAAAGCTCCCAAACTCAGAAAATTAGCAAGGATTATCATCTTATTTCTGTAAATCATCAATAGATTAACAAGTTAAATGATAGAAGTAGAAATATTTATGCTTCTTATTGCCTGTTGTTTCAGTATACAAATTTGTTAATTTTGTATATTAATGAACACTAATATAAGCTATATTGTAATAGCAGTTTCTTTTTAAAATTAAAATAAGTTAAAGAACATTTGCCCTTTGCTTATTATCTTCATACTTCTATCAAAGGCACATGATGTCAGGATGTAGTTATCATTTATATTTTTTTTGATTATTCTCATTGGCTGGATCTAGACTTGCCGTTAAGCTATGTGTATGTTTTTTGACATTTTCTTCAAAGACGCAAGCTAGAACTAAATGATAAAATGAGTTCTGCCTTCTTGCAGATACATTTACAGTATTGAGCTGTTTGTAGGTGATTTTGCTGGGCTATAATAAAATAAAGCCTAAAGCATCATATTAACTGTGCTGTTTGTATGGGTGCTAATACACTTTGAATAAAACCCTCAATTACTAAGCATTTTTGAGTCCTGACAAGACAGTCCCATGACATTAATGGTATCTTTATAACCTTTTTAACTTCTTGTTTCTCTGGCAGAGCTCTACAATAACAGCAATGGGTTTGCCCTTGGCAAGCAAAAACTCATTTTGAGAGGATAATAGGTATTTACTATTTAGATAGCTGGCAATAAAATTTCTCTGAATGAGATTTTCCTGAGAAACTATAAACTGATTAAATTACTTTCTTTTAATGGACTAGAAAAGTGTGTAATAATAGTTTGTTGAAGCTTTGCATCCAGTGTCTTGCTTCCTTTTTTAGAGACATAGAAGCAAGTCTGGTTTAGGTGAATTATAGGGGTTGGTAGAAATTACTCTTGATGATGCAGTTTATTCTCATTTTTTTTTCTGTAAGTTAAGGGAAAATGTGGGTACTTTTGTGAAGAAAGATGTGCCCAATAATATATCCGTTTACTTCAAACTTTATTTTACTCAGAAGTAAAATTTAGCAGTTGTTTTATGCCTTAAAAATTCTGTTTTTAGAAAATATACCCCAACAAGGATGTAAGTTTAGAAAACCACCTTGTTTTTCTGGTTGATATTTTTGCTTGACTATTTGAAATAAAATCAGTAAATTATTTTATTTATTGCGTAAAGGCTAAATTGAAGTTTTTACTAGTATTGCTTATTAATATGTGTCTATATTTTTATGAGAAATTTAGTAAGAGATTTTTTAAATGATTTTTAGTATAAACCTTGTAAAATCTAACGTACCAATCCATGGTATGAATTATAAGAAAGAAATTTACATTAGTTTTGATAGAAAAGGAATAGTAAAATATGTTTCATTATTTAAGAACTGATTAAGGAGTGTCTCAAAATTCTGCTTAATGTGAATTTCGTCAATAAATGTCAACTAAGAAAAATAATTTATGTTTCTTGATTTAAAATGTGAAATCTTACATAAAATATATTTGGTAACTTGTACTCTATAAACATTTCTCTTTAAAGACAAATCCATTATGGTCCTTGGGGGTGACAGCTTGCAGAATATCTTTCAAGGCCATGAATTTTGCACAGAAGTGCATCAAATTCATATTTTTATTGGCAGTCAGAATTTCATATTTGTCACTATAATAAAATTGTGATTTAAATGGGACCTTGAATGTCCTATCCTTATGTGAAGTAGTTTGAATTTGAATATCACACAGATCCTAACTTAGAGCACATTCATTTTCTCTTAAGCCTTTGGCACTGACACATCCATCCCTGGCATTGTTTTTCATTCCAGCAAATCTGTGCTGTTGGCACCAATAGGTACAAGGAATACTAGTCATGATAGTAAAGAAATGAAGAGAGAAACAGTGATATTTGTCTTCCCCCTTGAATGATCTAATCAAGGTCACTACTACATGCTATAAACTACTTCATACTTTAGCTTTTACCCGGTTAACTGTTTTGTCATTGTGCTTTTTTCCTCCCTCACTTCTCAGGATTATAATAAACGTTAGTGAAATATCATGAAATAATGGTTCATCTAGTAAATTTATTAAATTTTGTTTACAGCTGGCCTGGGCAAAAGTTTTTAGAGAAAATTGAGATTAGCTTAAAATGGAAACTTATCCTTTTTAATACACAGTTTTACCTTAATTCTGATAATCCTGAAGTTACTGGTAAATGTGATTAATTAAAGTATAGTAAGGATGTAATGAATATGTGTTTGTGTTTTAGTCATTTATTTTTAATGAGAAATAAATATAGGTTCACTACAGTTTTACAGTTTGTTCAATTTGCTGTCACTCAAGTTAGGTAATGAATATACCTTAAAAATATAAAGTTTTTTTCAATGTTTTAATGGTAACATATAGCACAGATTTTGTGCTGTTGTAATAGTTTTTGTGGAGTAAAGAAGTCGTTAAAGATATCACTGTGATTATTACTGTTTTATAAATGATTAAACAAGTATAAAAAATATAAATATCTGCATAAAATCTATCAACTTAACGTTTATTCTATTTTAAAAAAAATAGAGCTAGCAGATTTTTTATAGAGATAAATTGCTGCATGTACCTATCAATTTTATGAGAATAGTGAATCTTTAGGTCTTTATTATTATTATAACTAGGAACTCAGAGGTTCCTTGTGTGGGGGAACCTCCATCTTCTAGTGTGAATCAGTGCAATTACCATAATGTTTTGTCTTTCAACAAAATGCACACAAATATGAATTTTAATTCAATGTTAGGCTGTGTTGATGAACCATATCTACATATAGTTTTACATTAATCTTTATGATCTCCCAAACCCTCCACCACCTACCACTTTTGGTACCTGTGTTAATTTGCTTAATTTTATGAAATGGTAAACATTTAACACGTGAAATTCTTTTTAATGTATAATGCAGGACTTGACAACAGAATACAGTTTCATAGAACTGTTTATGGGTGTAGAATATTATTTTTGGCAATTTCTCTCTTAAACAGTTCTTACATTGAATTTTTCTTGCTTTTGAAGAGATTTTCAATTTTAACATGAGGGAACTGGTGTCATGGGTAAGGCTTTTACATGGAAACAAAGTAGCAGATTGAAGTGGTTTCAGGGCTTTAATCCCTTGGTAAATTAGCCAGCAGGCTAGCCTTTTCATAGACATGCTAAACAACAGGTTGATGCCATTTGGGCATTAGCAAAGAAAACCACCTGAGGGAATAGTGAGTGAATAAGAAGAAATGTAGAATGGGAAGAAGGCATGGCTATTAGCTTTTCCTGGGTCTAGTGGCTAAAGTAATACCCATAAATGAGTCATTGTAGCTGATATTTTCAGTTTCTCTTTATATGTTCTTAAATTTACATTATTCTCAAAATTCTCAAATCTACTTTTAAGATGACATTATGTTTTATTATTATATAATGCTGAAGTTGTACATAAAACTTAAGTGCCAATAAATTTATATTTATTAAATATTTATACTTTCTCTGTTTTGAAAAGGGATGAGGCTTTCAGATTTGTTCGTAGATTTTTTTTTATCAAGTAGAAGACAACATTTTGAAATGTGAATGTGTATAATTAAAAGGATTTTAAATATTTCAATAAGCTTGCCTATTTGGAAACTATAAACAAATGTTTATAATCTGTTATATTTTCTTAAAATGTTTTCACAGTTTTCCAAATTAAACTGAGAGAAATGAACTATTTGTCATATTGCATTATCTGTTAGACAATGTATTTAAATAATACCAGAAATAAAGAATAGTGACCAGCACAATTAGCAACATTTATTAGGAAAATTATTTAAGCTTTAACCAAGGAATGTAACTTCATATAAATGGAAAAGAACTTACCTAATACATACTATTTAAAATTATTAAGCTAATTGGTACCTTGGTATTGATAAATGTTAGAATAATATACCATGAAGAAAATTGATGAAGGAGTAAAATCATTAAAATAACCTGGTACCCTATGAGGCCCTTTCTCTAGGCTTTTAATTTTTCATTTAGAAGGGGGGATTTTAAGGATCAATATGAAAATCTGTTGATAATATTATATTTAATTAGAGTAATCAAAAACCATGCTCAGAGCATGACACCTGCCAGGGAGAACTTCAAAAAGATAGTAAGCAGCATGCGTTAGAGTCATCTCTTTTGCTTGTCCATGAGCACTAATCTAGCAGAAGTCCCAAATGGGGCAGCTAGTCAGCTATTTTATTGACTTTGATCTGGTTTGGGGGGCAGTTTATTTTCCCATAATGCCATTGATCAATGATTTCCTTTCAGCAGTGATGTAATTAAAGGGCTTTAGTCGGCTTCTGCTGTGTTGCCTTGAAATTTATTATTCTGGAGATTTAAAGAAGATCGATAGGGTGCAGTGGCCCGATGTTTAGACCCAAGTAGGAGGACCCTACTGAGATATAAGGCATGCAGAAAACAAGGCTTCAGGACACAAACAAGATGTTTACCTGGGACCCTGAGCTGACCTATTCACAACAGATCCTGTATAACCAGTAGCATTTTAGTACCTATTTTTATCACAGCCTCAAAACTCCTTTGTCCTCTTTGTTATTGATTTTTAGAGTTTATTTTAAAGCAGTTGAAATCAAATATTCCTGTTGTCAAAGGAAAAATTAAAATTTAAACATATTTGCCAGAAATGCAGAATTCAGATGCTTTCATCATGAAATGGAAATAAAACATGATTTACAGGAATTATGTATGTCTTCAAATACCCACTAAGATCTATTTAAAGAGAATACCATTAATATCCTTTGTTTTATAACTAAACACAAATAGTTTATTTTTGTATGTTAAACACAAATAGTTTATTTTTGTATGTTGAAATTTACATATAATGAACAGTGTTCGTTAAGTGATCAAAATATCACATTTGGGTAATGAACTCATGTGACATGACCTAGGACTAAGTAGAAATTAATAATTGCATTACAGCTTACACTATTTGGTAGTTTAGTAAAATCAATTCAGAGAGTCTTTATAATATGTAAACCATACTTCCTGGGCTTCTTACAATTGTGTTTTAATGAAATCACAGTGAGTTAAAAATTAAGGAATCAGGTTTAAATTCCCCAAATGATTTTCTGTATTACTTTGTTAATAAGATTGCTGTTAAATTTTTTTTCACTGAATACATTTGAAAATTTTACATACTTCTCTTGGAAAATCTCAATGTACATTAGCATATTTTAGATTTTAAGAAACCCCAAAGTAGTCCTCTTTAACTTTGCTTAACATGACAGTTTTCAGTCTTACTTGCCCTATGTCATAGATTTCATGGAGCCCCAGTTTGAAAAATTCGAGAAACAGTGAAGACACAGCGAAAACAATCCTGACAGGACAAGAGACAGATGTCCTGAATTCTAATCCTGGCTTTGCCTTTCATTGTCCATATGACTTTCACCAGTTAATAATCACTCTGTGTCTCAGCTTTCTTATCTGTGAAATGAGATTGTGTCTAGAGGTTAGGGTTGTCAGGAGAGGATACCCAACATCCTGAGGAGCATTTTCAAAATGGACATTCCACCATACCCTCTCTCCTTGTGCTGAGTTTGCCTGTAGATGCTTTGATCTACTGGTTAACTGTGCCAGTATTAAAACTTACTTTCTCAACCTTGCAATTTATTTATTGAACTGTTGCTTTTAGGGACTTTCAGTCATCAAAGACATGTTGAAAATATCAAAGAGTAAACATAAGCACAACTTATTGCTTTGCTAAATTTAGGCAATGGCAGCAGACTGAGCCTCTTGATAAAAGTAACAAGCCATCTAGCCAGAAAGCAGTAGTGGTAATGCAGATAGTGTTATTTGCTATCTTGATAAACATTAACTAATATATAAACATTATTAAGACCATATAACATAGTTAAATAATCACTTCAGTTGCTCAATTGTGTCTGACTCTCTGTGACCCCATGGACTGCAGCACGCCAGGCTTCCCTGTCCATCACCAACTCCCAGAGCTTACTCAAACTCATGTCCATTGAGTTAGTGATGCCATCCAACCATCTCATCCTCTGTCATCCCCTTCTCCTCCTACCTTCAATCTTTCCTAGCGTCAAGGTCTTTTCCAATGAGTTAGTTCTTCACATCAGGTGGCCAAAGTATTGAAGTTTCAGCTTTAACATCAGTCCTTCCAATGAACACCCAGGACTGATCTGCTTTAGAATAGACTGGTTGGATCTCCTTGCAGTCCAAGGGACCCTCAAGAGTCTTCTCCAACACCAGAGTTCAAAAGCATCAATTCTTTGGCACTCAGCTTTCTTTATAGTCCAACTCTCACATCCATATATGACTACAGGAAAAACCATAGCTTTGACTAGATGGATCTTTGTTAGCAAAGTAGTCTCTGCTTTTTAATATGCTATCTAGGTTGGTCATAGCTTTTCTTCCAAGGAGCAAGTGCTTAATTTCATGGCTGCAGTTAAGGAATAAGCAGAAGCAGATAACCATAGCAGAAAAAAAAATGAGTAAATTAGAGATTTTATGTACATTTTAATCACTGTTGGTCATTTACAGTGAATTCTTGTAAATCTTACAAAATTAAGATTTCTTGGCATCTTTTAGGAGCACCAATGACTTAGTAAACGATGGTGCCCTTGAATTCAGTATATGCAAGGTAAAAGGAGTGGCGGGATATGGAGAATTATAATCCTGCCTCCTGCAGCTTAGAGGCCAGGAGAAAGCACTCTCATACAATGCAGGAGAAATAAAGTGGCGGATACAGATACCCATTAAACGTCTAGATGCATGGTTAAAGGTGGAGGAACATAATGTTTCATTTCTTTTCTTTCATAATTTATTTGTTTTATTTTTTTTATGGCACTCGTTACTCTCTAACATATTTTATGCTTGATTAGTGGCTTAGCATCAAGCTTCCCAACTAGAAAGTAAGCTATGTAAGGGCAGGAATCTTGCTTATTTGTTTCAAGAACATATCCCTCATCCTGTAAAAGTAACTAGCATGTGGTGCATACATACTAAGTCGTGTCTGTTGTCATACATACTAAGTCGTGTCTGTTGTGTCCGACTCTTTGAGACTCTGTGGACCATAGTCTGCCACAGGTGCTCATTAAGGCTGGTAGGCTTTTCAGAACTCTTGACTCTATGCACAGAGCACTGTGATCTGAACAGTGCTTTAGGTAAGAAACATTAGAACCACAGGAGTAATAAAAATTTAAAGAGGGTAAATGAAAAATATAGGTTATGAAAATAAGCAAGTTTGGGAAAGGTAAAACCATTTAGATAATATCATTATACAAGATAAAGGAAGCATAAGATAGTAAGGCACAGGGTTGAGAAAGGATAAATTTCGATACTGTTTTGGCTATTATGTGAAAGTATGAATTTTACATGTTTAGTATTTACAAAATAGGGTGTTAGTATTTTCTATATGTGATCATTATACTTCAGCATTTCACTGTCTTTTACACTTGTGGTTTATCAAGAAGCCAGGGTTGTTAACCACATAATTGTCCTTTAACTTCCCTGGTGGCTCAGATGGTAAAGAAACCGCCTGCAATGAAGGAGACCCAGGTTTCATCCCTGGGTTGAGAAGATCCCCTGGAGAAGCAAATGGCTACCCACTCCAGTGTTCCTGCCTGGAAAATCCCATGGACAGAAGAATCTGGAGGGCTACAATTAACAGGGTCACAAAGAGTCAGACATGACTGAATGACTAACAAACACTTTAATTGTCCTTTATGCCACTCATTCCTATTGTTGAGTAAACTCCTTCTAAATCTAAATCCTAAGTGTTCATCATGGAATGTGCTTACTTGTTTTCCATCTATATTTTCATATTAAGTGATCTAATCCATTCTCGGGACTTCAGATAGCATCCATGTATAACAATTTCTAAATTCCAGTACTCTCTTTAGAACTGAAGACTTACATAGCTAATTGCCTGTCCTCTCCACTTACCTGTCAAACAGGAAAGTCCTGGATTCTTCCTGCTCACACCCTCATCCCTGCTCCTCTTTCATTGTCCCTTCATTACATCTTTCCAGTTGCTCAAAACAGCAGTTTGGCACTTCCATTCTATTAGCATGGTCTGTAGCCACCTAAGATGCATTTAAATCTTTCTACTGATCCCATTTTTACTGCCTTTACTCAGAGAAAGTCATCAAAATTTCTTGGCTTGACCACTGCAATAGCCTTCTATCTTATGTGTCTACAGTCTTGTAGACATAATACAGTCTACAGTCTTGTAGACTATAATACATCCCATAGTTCGCAGAATGAGCTTGAACTATGAATCGGAACCTGCCATTCCCCTGCAGGAGAAAACGCAAAAAACCTTGGTGGCTGCCATTTGCCGCTGGGATGAAATTTCAAAATTCTTAGTATGGCGCCAGGTGCTTTCAGGTTTGCCCATGTCTACTCCTCCAGCCTCATCTTAGACTGTCCTTTACTAAACTCCATACTGGCCTGCTTTTTTGTTCCTTGGTTTGCATGTTATTCCACCTCCCTGAAATAGATACCTCCATCCTCTCACCCAGATTAATTTAGGCTTATTATTAAAGTTTCAGTTTAAATTTTATACCTCAGAGAAGCCTTGACACCTGTTCACTAGATAGCATCAGTGTCTCTGAAATTTTGTGAACTTTTCCTTCATAGCAATCAATCAGTTTTTAATTAAATATGATGTTCACAATTATTTGTTTGACCTTTCTCAGACCTTTAGAGAGTCAGACTGTGTGTCCCTTTTGTATACTGTGTCCTCAACACTTAGCATAGTTCCTGTCATATAGAAGGTACTCAGTAAGATTCTCCATTGTTGTTGTTGTTTTTTAAATAATTTCTCTTTTGAATTTTTAGCTTTTCAGCATTTCACAATTCTCTTTGACCTTTTGTAGTGTGAAATACAGAGAAAAGTATATAAATGTACATATCACTGAATTATGAAACACAACATCACCTGTGTTATACTACCCAAAACAAGAAACAGCACTTCACTAGTATTTGGAAACCTCAATTTTCTTTTTCCTATAACTCCCACATTACCCTATGCTATAGTAATCAATCACTCTCTTGCTTTTATTAATAATTTTACCACCTAAGTATATAATACTAAGCACTATAGTTAAATTTTCCCAGTTTTGAACTGGAATCATATACTATATATTCTCCTGGGTCTTTTCTCAATATTGTTCTTAAGATTCATCTGTTTGCTTGTAGCTGTACTATGTTGATTCTGTGCTGTATCATTTCATTGTATGAACATAATAGAGTTTTGTGGGTTTTTTTACCCTTTTTGCTATTGATGGACTTTTATTGCACTAATTCAAGGCTGCTCTGAACATTCTTGTAAAAGTTTATATTCTCGCTTGTGTGTACATGAAGTTCTCTAAACTCCATAGCTAAGAGTAGAATGCTGTCTCATACAGTATGTGTGATTTCAAATTTACGAGGCAATGTAAAGCTTTTCCAAAATGGTTATATCAGTTTCTTTTCTCAACAATAGCGTATAAGAGTTCCTATTGCTCTAACTTCTCACCGTTACTTAATACTGTCAGACTTTTTTATTTTAGCCAGACTTAAATCATTTTATTTTTAATTTCCATTTCTCCTGTTATCAGAAAGCTTTAGTAGTTTTTCACTGGTTTGTTAGGCACAAAAATTTTTTAATTTATGAAGTGCCTTCTTGAGTGTTTAGCCCATTTTCCTACTGTTATGTTTTTCCTTATTTTTTTTCTATTGACTTGAAGGAATTCTTGATAGATTCTGGATATGAGTTGTTTATAAATAATTCTGAATGACTGAATGTGGCTCTTTCCAGCCCACCTACTACTTCTTCCTCATTCTCTAGAGTTATAGGGTATTTATTGAAGATACAGAGCAATATCCATGTTCACTCTACTTTCAGTTGTGAAACATTGTTTGGTATCTTTATGATCTGCCATTTTTGTTCTGAAGATAATTCAAGATGATGGTTAAATTTTAAAAGATCTCTCTTTATGGTTTATATTAATAGGAAAATACAAAACTTGATTTCCAACTTCCCTAAAGAGTTACATAGAGGTTTTCTTTCTGAAATGTGTAAAATGAGTAAGGAGGAAGGGATGAGAATCATAATATACATAATTCAAATGATTTTGAATTTATCTGAAGATTCTTAATCCTATTCATTTAACTGTGATGAGCTCTACTAGAACCATAAAATGTAAGTGATTCAAATTATTGTTTCAGAGCCACTGATTTTGGTGACTTCCCTGGTGGCTCTGATGGTAAAGAATCTGCCTGCAATGCAGGAGACCCAAGTTCAATCTCTGGATTGGGAAGATGGCCTGGAGAAGAGAATAGCTACCCACTCTAGTATTCTTTTTTTTTTTTTAATTGGAAACTAGTTACTTTACAATATTGTGGTGGTTTTTGCCAAACATTGAGATGAATCAGCCACAGGTGTACATGTGTCCCCCACCCCGAATCCCCCTCCTCTCTCCTTCCCCATCCCATCCCTCTGGGTTGTCCCAGTGCACCAGCTTTGAGTGCCCTGTTTCATGCATCGAACTTGGACTGGTAATCTGTTTCACATATGGTAATATACATGTTTCAGTGCTATTCTCTCAAATCATCCCACCCTTGCCTTCTCCCACAGAGTCCAAAAGTCTGTTCTTTACATCTGTGTCTCTTTTGCTGTCTCGCATATAAGGTCATGATTACCATCTTTCTAAATTCCATATATATGCATTAATATACAAATATAATGTATTGGTGTTTTTCTTTCTGACTTACTTCACTCTATATAATAAGCTCCAGTTTCATCCACCTCATTAGAACTGATTCAGATGTGTTCTTTTTAATAGCTGAGTAATATTCCATTGTGTATATGTACCACAACTTTCTTATCTATTCGTCTGCTGATGGACATCTAGGTTGCTTCCATGTCCTATCTATTGTAAACAGTGTTGCAGTGAACATTGGGGTACACGTGGCTCTCTCAATTCTGGTTTCCTCAGTGTGTATGCCCAGCAGTGGAATTGCTGGGTTGTATGGCAGTTCTGTTTTCAGTCTTTTAAGGAATCACCACACTGTTCTTCACAGTGGCTGTACTAGTTTATATTCCCACCAACAGTGTAAAAGTGTTCCCTTTTCTCTGCACCCTCTCCAGCATTTATTGTTTGTAGACTTTTTGATAGCAGCCATTCTGACTGGCGTGAGATGGTACCTCATTGTGGTTTTGATTTGCATTTCTCTGATAATGAGTGATGTTGAGCATCTTTTCATATGTTTGTTAGCCATCCATATGTCTTCTTTGGAGAAATGCCTGTTTAGTTCTTTGGCCCATTTTTTGACTGGGTCATTTATTTTTCTGGTATTGTGCTGCATGAGCTGCTTGTATACCTTTGAGATTAATTCTTTGTCAGTTGCTTTGTTTCCTATTATTTTCTCCCATTCTGAAGGTTGGCTTTTCACCTTGCTTATAGTTTCCTTCATGTGCAAAAGCTTCTAAGTTTAATTAGGTCCCATTTGTTTATTTTTGCTTTTATTTCCATTACCCTGCAAGGTGGGTCATAGAGGATCCTGCTGTGATTTATGTCAGAGAGTATTTTGTCTATGTTTTCCTCTAGAAGTTTTATAGTTTCTGGTCTTAAATTTAGATCATTAACCCATTTTAAGTTTTTTTGTGTACAGTGTTAGAAAGTGTTCTAGTTTCTTTTATAGGTGGTTGACCAATTTTTCCAGCACCACTTGTTAAAGAGATTCTTATCTCCATTGTATGTTTTTGCCTCCTTTGTCAAAGATAAGGTGTCCATAGGTGCATGGATTTATCTCTGGGCTTTCTATTTTGTTCTATTGATCTATATTTCTGTCTTTGTGCCAGAACTATACTGTCTTGATGACTGTAGCTTTGTAGTACAGTTTTAAGTCAGGCAGGTTGATTCCTCCAGTTCCATTCTTCTTTCTCAAGATTGCTTTGGCTATTCGAGGTTTTTTGTGTTTCCATACAAATTGTGAAATTATTTGTTCTAGTTCTGTGAAAAATACTGTTGGTAGCTTGATAGGGATTGCATTGAATCTATAGATTGCTTTGGGTAGTATACTCATTTTCACTATATTGATTCTTCCGATCCATGAACATGGTATATTTCTCCATCTATTTGTGTCCTCTTTGATTTCTTTCACCAGTGTTTCATAGTTTTCTATATATAGGTCTTTTGTTTCTTTAGGTAGATATATTCCTAAGTATTTTATTTTTTTCATTGCAATGGTGAATGGAATTGTTTCCTTAATTTCTCTCTCTGTTTTTTCATTGTTAGTGTATAGGAATGCAAGGGACATCTGTGTGTTGATTTTATATCCTACAACTTGACTATATTCATTGATTAGCCCTAGTAATTTTCTGGTGGAGTCTTTAAGGTTTTCTATGTAGAGGATCATGTCATCTGCAAACAGTGAGAGTTTTACTTCTTTTCTTCCAATCTGGATTCCTTTTCTTTTTCTGCTCTGATTGCTGTGGCCAAAACTTCCAAAACTATGTTGAATAGTAATGGCGAGAATGAGCACCCTGTCTTGTTCCTGACTTTAGGGAAAATGCTTTCATTTTTTCACCATTGCCCCTCTAGTATTCTTGCCTGGGGAATTCTGTGGACAGAGGGCGTGGCAGGCTATAGTCCTTGAGGTCAAAAAGCGTCAGACATGACTGAGTGTCTAACACTTTTCTTGCCTGAATTTTACTGATTTTTTTTAAGAATCACTTCAAATGTCACCTTCTGTTGGAAGTCTTAGTTATCCTCCACCTGAGTGAATAAGTTCTGTATTTCCTTTGCAGATCTGTATCGTAGAACTTAACTACCACACTGTTATGAAAATGGATTTTCTTGCCTAAATCCTGTTCTTGTTTCTTTAGACCTTTCATAGGTCATCTGTCAATCATAACCACCCAGGAAGTCATAAAATAAGTGTTATTTAAAAAGAAAATCTAATGGTATAGGTAGGCCTTATCCCCCTTGACAGTCCAATAAATCATCCTCTTAAAGGGTTAAGTTAAAATCTTAGTACTCTCCATTACTGAGCTGGAAGCTTAATTACATAGAAATATCCTAACAAACAGTTCACTTTTACAGTTAATTTGCAGCTTTTACAGTTAATTTCTCTCTAATTTTCCTTTTAAGCCATCCTTAGAAATTCTATTTGATCATACAAAAAAAAAAAAAAACCAGCAGATTGCAAATTTTGAGTGTTACCAGTTTCTTGCAAGCACATCCTTTCTCCACAAGGTATTGACTTAGATGGAATAAAGTGAAATTTTGTTCCAAGTTTAACCCTTCAGCAACCCTTGCTAAATACAAATAAATCATCTGTAATTACATTCAATAGCAGTATTGTTAGGTGTCATTCATGATTTCATTGTTAGTTGAAAGTATCCTCCGTAGCCCCTGTATTTGCTTCTTTTCAAACAATCAGTCTTTTTCATTGTGTTTTCATGAAGATAGTGTGAGGCAGGAAAGCAGGGGTGATATTATGACTATCTCTCTTATTATCATCTCTTTTCTTTTGATTTTTACCTCTATGACCTACTTCCTGTTTCTAAAGAGATATGGTTTGAGAAATAGTCAAGTTTTATTTTATTGTTGTGTTGTTCTTGAAATGATCCAGCTTGGAAGAGTCTTCTGTATATTTTAAAATTGTTTTCATAGAGTATGAAGAATGCTTTTTCAGTCATGTACACTGCTCCTTTTTGCCTTTTACAGAATGTGCTAGGTTTGATATGGGACTCTGGAATTAGACTCCCTCTGTTAGTTTTGGCTCTGTCATTTACTAGCTAACTGAGTGACTTTGGGCGATTACTGAAGTTTTCGTGCCTCAGATTCCTAACTGGTAAAAAATGGGATATTAATGTTGAGCATTAAATAACTTTACATATGTAAAGCTTAGAATGATTGCTAGTACATGGTAACTCAGTAAATACTGACTTTTGTTTATTATTACTGTTGTTATTATCAGTGTCATGTGAGTTGATTGAACCAGAACTCACTATAGAAAGTGAACCAGAACTCACTATAGAAAGTGAAAGGTTTTTTTTTTTCAACAAAAACAGTTGGTTATTTGTTATCTCATACAATTAAAACAATTTTATATCTTTGCTCCTTCAACAAGATGAAGAGCTTAACAAGACTAATACTTTGAATTATGTTAAAACAAATTATAATTAGTCCATGGAAACCTTCATTATTATAGTATTTGACTTTAAAATACATAATTTACATAGACTTATACAGATTATTCTGTTTTTAATAAGATATTCTAATTTGCTTTATTAGATTTTATTTTTCCTTGATTTTAAAGTTTCATGGAATTTAAGATGTGATATATCAAGACTTTTCCTTTATTATGTCACAAAGAATTCTAAGTATCAGAACATATAGCCATATCTTTTATCTTGAAGATCACTAGGTATGTATCACACATGCTCAATATCTATTTTTGTGCTCTCAAATTTAATGCATTCTTTAATTAGTTATTTCATACTTTGAATTAACATCCTATTGGTAGTTTATATAGAATAATTTCCTTTATCTAATTTCTAGTTTTCTTTTATTCTTTTCCTTTTGTTAACTTTTTTTCTTCTCTCAACTGTTCTGATAGTTTCAGTTTGTTTCACTTTATTTTATTGAAGTATAGTTGATTCACAATATTGTGTTAGTTTTAGGTGTACTGAAAATTGATTCAGATATACATATATATGCAAACACACATATATAATATCTTTTCAGATTATTTTTCCATTATAGATTATTATAATATATAATTCCCTGTGCTAAACAGTAAATCCTTGTTGCTTATCTATTTTATGTATAATAGTTTGTATCTGTTAATCCCATAATCCCAATTTATTCTGCTCCCCAATCCCTTTCCCCTTTGGTAACTTAGTTTGTTTTTTCTGTCTGTGAGTCTATGTATACGGATTCATTTGTATTATTTTTAAGATTCTACATAGAATTGATATCATATAATATTTGTCTTTCTCTGTCTGATTTACTTCACTCAGTATAATAATCTCTAGGTTCATCTATGTTGCAGATGGCAATATTGCCTTCTTTATGGCTGAGTAATATTCATGTGTGTGTGTGTGTGTGTGTGTGTGTGTGTGTGTGTGTGTGTGTAAGAAGGTAAAGTAAGAAGGTTCCCTTTCTCCATACCCTTTTCAGCATTTATTATTTGTAGACTTTTTGATGATAGCCATTCTGACCAATGTGAGGCGAGACCTCATTGTAATTTTGATCTGCATTTTTCTAGTTAGTAATGTTGAGCATTTTTTCATGTGCCTGTTGGCCATCTGTATGTCTTCAGAGAGTTGTCTGTTTAGGTCTTGTGAGTTGTTTGTTTCTTTTAATTTTTAAATTTATTTTTAATTGGAGGATAATTACTTTACAATATTGTGTTAGTTTCTACCATATAGCAACATGAATTAGCCATAGGTATACGTATGTCCCTCCCACCTCTTACCCATTGCACCCCTCTAGGTTGTCACAGAACCTCAGGTTTGAGCACCCTGCATCATACAGCAAATTCCTACTGGCTATCTATTTTACATATGATAATTATATGTTTCATGTTTGTTTTTTAATGTTGAGTTTTTGATCTGTTTGTCTATTTTGAATGTTAACCTCTTGTTGATCACATTGTTTGTAAATATTTTTTCCCATTCTCTAGATTATCTTTTGTTTGTTTGTTTGTTTCCTTTGCTGGGCAAAAGCTTTTAAGTTAGATTAAGTCCCATTTGTTTATTTTTATAAGTATTCTGATTGACAAATCCAACTGAATTTCTAGCTGATAGCCAGGAACAACCATCAGGCACATGAGTGAGCAGCCTTCAGCCCACCAGCCATCAAGTCAGTCCCAGTCTTTGTGTTGCCCCATTCGATGCTGCATGGAGCTACTCTACCTGGATCCTGCTCAAGTTCAAATTTGCAATGATTTTCAAATATGTAATGTTCACAGTTAATGAATGTGGATGTTTGAAGCATGAGTTTGGGCTGCTATATAGCAAAAATAACTGACATACAAGGGTAAACTTTTTTCCTATCTTCAAAGTAACATTTTTAAGGAAATAAATATTATTGGAATTATTTCCCAGGAAATTTGACCATGGAAGTCACTTGGTATTTTTGGCATAGGAATAAACTCTTTTATTTCTTTTTTTTTTTTGAAAAGATAAAAATTCCTTATTTTTTTTATTCCTGGTACCACTACCACAATTTACAGGGCAATATACCTGATGTACTGAAAAGAAAAAAAGACAAAGCTACAACAGATAAAAGACCTCAGGAATGTACATCTAATTGACACCACATTGCATTAATCGATAGCTGCACTTTTTGCAACCTGTGGCTATGACAATCCTGAACAAGAAGGGTTTCCTGTTTAAGCTGCAATAACTTTTCTGACTATGGATCATCATTCCTTCTGTGGCATATTTTTACAGTTCCTCTAACACATTTGGGACAACTGTCTCAAAGTAACCTGCAGCTTTCCTGACAACTCCTCGCTGTCTCTCCTGCTAAGAACTGTAGCCCTTTTCTTCTGAGTTTTTAGAACCTCCTGCTACCATATCCACCATTTCCACCACCAGATCCATAACCACCACCATAGGGACTGCCCGAGCTTCTTCCACCAAAACTACCCCCTTTCATGGGTCCCTAATTGGATTGCTGTTGTCCACTATAATTTCCAAATTATATATAGTTTCCACCACCACCATAGTTACCTCCAAAATTTCCTCCTTCATTGTAACCGTATCCTCCACCACCGCCACCATATCCACCACCTTGGTTTCCATATCCTGGTCCACCACCACCATAACCTCCTCTACTACTATAACCAGGACCACCACCATAGTTGCCACCATCACCTCCAAATCCATTATATCCACCATCGCCTCCTCCATAACTCCCTCTGCTGCCATCACCTCCACCACCATAGCCTTCTCTTCCACCAAAGTTTCCACCATGGCCGAAGTTACCTCCACCATCTCCAAAGTTTCCTCCATGACCCATAAAGTTGCCAGATCCACCTCCGTGACCTCTTTGTGATCCAGCAGATTGCATTTCTTATTTAGAAAGGGCCTTTTTCACTTCACAATTATGCCCATTAATAGTGTGGTATTTCTGAACAACAATTTTATCAACTGTACCATGATCATCAAAAGTTACAAAAGCAAATCCTCTCTTTCCCCACTCTGCCTGTCTTCCATAACTTCTATGGTTTCAATCTTGCCATGCTTTTCAAAGTAGTCTCTCAGATTACATTCTTCTATATCTTCTTTAATACCACCACCAAAAATTTTCTTCGCTGTTAGCTGGGCACCAGGCTTTACAGAATCCTTTCTAGAAACAGGGGTTTTCCCCTGGTGGCTCAGACGGTAAAGCGACTGTCTACAATGCGGGAGACCCAGGTTCAATCCCTGGGTTGGGAAGATCCCCTGGAGAAGGAAATGGCAATCCACCCCAGTACTATTGCCTGGAAAATCCCATGGACAGAGGAGCCTGGTAGGCTACAGTCCATGGGGTGGCAAAGAGTTGGACAGGACTGAGCGACTTCACTTTCACTTTCACTTTCTAGAAATAGCTCTCTTTGGTTCCACTACACGCCCATCAACCTTGTGTGGTCGAGCACACATTTTGCATCCACTGCTTCAACACAAGAGTAAGTCACAAAACCAAAACCCCTGGAACGTTTTGTTTGGGGGCTCTCATCACCACACAATCTGTAAGTGTGCCCCATTTCTCAAAGTGTTCTCTTAAGCTATCATCTGTAGTTTCAAAGCTCAGACCACCAATAAACAGCTTTCTCAACTGCTCAGGTTCCTTGGGATCATGATCCTCCTCCCCGCGGCGGCCATGGCCAGAGTCGAGCTGGGGCAACTGGGCGGCGGTTTTACCTCCATTTTGAGACCGGACTCGCCTCTTCCAACTCCCAGGAATAAACTCTTAAGAATGTCTGTGAAAAAAAAATTTTAAGCTCTGTGATAACATGTATAAGTATAGCACAAAAGTAATTTCAACATTTCTTCATCTGTTTGAATATGTATATTTCTTGTCCTTTCACTGACATTATATAATAACTGCCAGTTTTCTTAACATTATCATTATTATTATTGTCTTATTTTGTATAGAACAGAGATGAGAAATATGGAAAATCAGTCACCACTCACTAGGCTACACTTATAATGCAGTAGTAGTTGATCAGTGCACTTTTTTATGCCGAGTCAAGGTATAACTTCCAAATTCTCAACACAGCACTTCATGTTGTCACAGATGTTCATGCCAGTGGAATGAACATCTGAGATGTGACCTATAATTTATAAAATATCTTATAAATATTTTTAAATTTAACATATGACATGATCTTCATATATAATTTTTTTCCCTTCCCAATTTGGCCGCCAGACTCGCAAAGCTACCTTGATACTGCCATCGCTCTGCTTATTTGAAGGTATTTCTTTTACTTTTGAGAGGTCTCTGCTTCACATACACTTTTTTTCCTTTTCTCTTTTTTTAACCTCTCCTGTAGCTTTTTTCTGTGTTAAGTCAAAAGTTACCTAAGTTTGTGGAAAAAAATCACTCTGAGATTTCCCTAAGGGGACAATATGGTGAGTGGGAAAAACTATTATAATTTCCTATAAAACATTTTCACTATGGAAAAAAGATGAGAAGTAAGTATATGAGTGATGAGTTTATTTGCAAAATTTTATAGTACATCTGAAGAGAATTGATTATGTAAGGAAACTGAGGCCATGCTATGTCCCAGGTGCTAGACTGCTTATACACTTTAACTTGTTTGATTGTCAGAATACACCTATAAGGAGAATATCACTACCCAAATTTTTCCATTTATATAGATTTATTAATCATTTGTTCTTACTCATCTGTTAATTTATTTTTTTCTTCTATAAATTATTTGAAAGATTTTATAACACCGTAATAAAGTGATGATATACGAGTTTTTAAATATCATAAAAAGGAAAAATATTCATTATTCAGTCAAGAGCAGGAGAATAAAACAGAACAAATTTCACACATCAAAAGAGCCTATAGAATTGCTGTTACTTTTTCTAGATTTCCTGACAAAAGCAGTTTATCACAGAGAACTAAAAGTTTCACCACGAATCTTTCCCTAAAAGGGAATTCTTACATGGGGCTTCAAGTAGAGCATTTTTTATTAAATGAAATACTGTAAATATTTAAGTGCTATTTTATGTGGCTTTTAATATACTAGCATCATCATCGTCATGTGATATAATGTATAATATCCTCAACATCATAATTGTAAGAAATGAAATAATAGATTTCATGTACCACATGCTTTTAATATCTATCAATAAAAGCCATAAAAAAGCATCATAGTGAAATTTAGTGTCTTAGGAAAATGTGATCCAAGAATATAGTATTCTGATGGATCTGCTTGAATCTAATTAAAACCCAGTATATATGGAGAAGCAGAATGCCTGTTCCTATAATAATTCTTCTATGTGAACTTTCATTCAGTCAGCCTTTTATACTAGAAGTAATAGGAGTTGTTTTAATCCTCTCTGCTCTTAAAAGGGTCTGAGAAATACTCTATGTGGTTGATTTGGGGGTAGAATCTTAAACTTTAGAGATCAAATGAACAGGTGATGGGGTGACATTCTTTTATGAGAACCCAGAGCCTGAAGAGAACACCCTCCTAGTTAGCTAGCCTATTACCTCTGCAAGAAGGTAGGCTGAGAAGGGGACACTTCCAGGAAAGTCCAGCGTTTTTCAGGTATCAATGCTACATCCATCTCAGGACAAGAATGTATAAACAAAACAGTTCCCAAATTTTTACAACCTTCAGCAGAGCAGACATTTTCAAATCATTTCATACTTCATCTTACTTAATTTCTCATTATGGTCCTAGAAAATTTTCAGAAGTATTGCCATTAAATGTCAGATTTGAGAAAAGCTTCCCAGAAAAGTAAGATTAATTTGTTCATTTGATTAAAATTTTCAGATGAAATAAATCAAGTGATAACTTTCCTGCCATTGAAACTGTTCAAAGCCTCCTTTTTCTTGTAAGTCGGTTCTCATCAACCAGTTTATTGGAATTCATTTCAAGCAAGGGACCTCACCTAGAGGGATTCAAAATATGGTTTACTCTACATTTAAAATACACGGTCCAAGTTTTTAATCAAATGAATTTTGTAAAGAAACATTATTGTGTCCCAGTGAGAAAGGGGTTTAAGATTTTTTTTTTCATTCAAGACTATTTTTCTAGCATTGAAGAGCTGAAAGTAAAGCAAGTGGGTATCAGCTAGAGTCTATGCCATGATTTTTTTAAGATGGCAAATAAAAGTAAGGTTTACCTTGCAAATATTCAACATGATGTTTTTAAATTTTGCTAATCGATTGGTGAAAGCCCAATTAAATACCTAGTAAATTGGCTTTGGTCACATTTTAATGAATGTCATTAAAAATATATATGAATCGTGTCAATACACTTCTATCAAATTTTAGCAAGTGTTAAAATATATTCAGTGCAAATGTAAGAATAAGTGAAATATTTAAAATGTTGGCTTTTACAAAGATTTCTCATTAAGTTATTATGCGATGCAGGGACCCCACTGAATAGTGCTTACTGCTATGACCTGTGCATCTTCTTATCATTTTTTTCTCCATCACATGGAAAAAAAAAACTGGTGTTCTGGCTTTGGTATGGCCTAGGACCACAACACAATACACAATGGGCAGTGACCAGTTGTGGGGATGGTTCAAGCAAATAATTTTTACTGTCCTAGGTGACAGTTCATTTGTAACTAACTAAAAACTTGAGTTCTGTTTTGTGCCTGATTTTTATTCTTCTGAAAAAAGTGGAGAGTGCCCTGAGTTACAGTACCGATCCACTTTGAGTGATCTAAGAAGGTCACTTAAGCCAATGACTGAAAGGTCTACAGATTCTATTTTCCCATGCTAAAATCAAATGATTTGTGTTTTTATTTCATAAAAGATCTGAATTATTGACAGTCGCATTTTGAGTTGGCGCCTACTTCATATATAGGCCGAGCAGGTAACGATACATCCTCCCTTTGTGCTGCCTTTATAAATTTGAAGATATTAGGTACTTTGTACTTTGTTATGGTGCATAGATAGACCCTCATGAAATAGACATGTCTTCTAAGAGCCTGAAGATAGAATAGAATCATATAATAGACACTTGAAATGTAGCACAGAAGAGACTAATGTTTCACACTCAAAGTTTAGCCCTTTCTATTAGCAGCAAGTTTTAGTGTAGCTTTTTTTATGTTAACAAACCTTTGAAATAGGTAGAGGTGGTTCTCTAATGTGAACACATACCCTCCCCCTAACACACACACACACGTTCATTCTTTCTCATTCTTTCTTTACCTATTTCTCGTTCTCTCCTCTATGTTCATCTGCCTCTCCCTCTCTCCCTCCCTCCTTTCCTTCTCATAAGTAAGACCCCCAAAAGCTTCAATTTAAAAAAGATTTGAAGAATTTACCTGTTTACCATTATCATGTATCATAAATTGTTTTGATATATGCACTCACACATTCAGCACATTCAGTCATTTGTTACATCAGCATTATCTCGTGGATGCCAAGCATTGTGCTAGGCGCGGGGAATAAAGCAAGCAAAACAAACCTGAACTCACCCTACATTTAGAGGGTTAAGTGGTTCACTCTTACGAATAAGGAAACAAATTTGGCTGAAAGTACTAAAACTCATGAAAAGATTTTAAATGATTTGCTTGACACTCAGTAAATAAACCAAACAGACAAGAATCTAAGTCAGAGTTTTACAACTCTGTGGTAGCCTAAGGAACTATGATCATCTCTAATTAGCAGTGTGGAAAGATTACTGTTCTGAAAGTAGTAAGGTCTTGGTTCTTGGAATGGCTCTGCCACTAATTAGCTGTATCACTTTGAACAAGTCAGTTGACATCTGGGCCTCAATTTTTCTCACATATAAAAATGAGAGAAGTGAACTTGGGGGTCTCTAAGATCCTTTTCAGATCTTAAGAGCTTATGATTATCCAAATGTACAAACTCAACATAAATGAAATTCCTAGTTTTCTTTAAGATACAAAGTAACATATATATAAAGTAACAGTTTTTCTATATACTTGAAGTTATCTATACAGTATAAATAAAAAATATAATTCCCCTAGCAACAAAAGTATAAAATTGCTAAAAGAAACTTGACTGATATTTAAAAATATTATACTGAGCACTTACTGTGTGCAAATAAGACTATTGCTAGGTAAAGACTGCTGCTACTGCTGCTAAGTCGCTTCAGTCATGTCCGAATCTGTGAGACCCCATAGATGGAAGCCTACCAGGCTCCCCCATCCCTGGGATTCTCCAGGCAAGAACACTGGAGTGGGTTGCCATTTCCTTCTCCTATGCATAAAAGGGAAAAGTGAAAATGAAGTCACTCAGTCGCATCTGAATCTTAGCAACCCCATGGACTGCAGCCTACGAGGCTCCTCCATCCATGGGATTTTCCAGGCAACAGTACTGGAGTGGGGTGCCATTGCCTTCTCCGAGGCAAAGACTAGTGCTAGGTAAAAGTCAAGGAGCCTGCCTCCATGGAATTTATGTTCTGGTAGGTAAAGCAAATAGAAGAGAGTTATTTGTACAATTAAGCCAATAATAATTTTTATAAATTCAATGAAGGAAAAGAATTGACTAATAAGAGAGCGCGTGTGTGTGTGTGTGTGTGTACCATATATAGCCAAGGCTAAAATATTCACTTTTTTTTTGTTACATTCCATTCAACAACAATTTAACTGTTATTTGCCTGGTACTGAGGAGAGTTTCCCCAAGATGTGACATTTTCAATGGTAAAACTGGGGAAGTCCCAGACAAAACAGGACGTTGATCACAGTAGCACCATGGTACATTTTGAAAACAAAAGACCAATGTGTATGAACACATAAGGATTAAGATGATTGAGAATAACTTGAATAAAGCTGGTAAGGTAGGCAAAGGACAGATAACTTATAGCTTTATAAACCATGTTAATTTTAGAGCTTTGCTTGTTTCTCCCAAATGGAAAACCAACATGGGGCTTGATATGATTAGAATTCATTCTTAGAAAATCCATCTGCCAGTAGTAAGAATAGTGAATTTGGTGGTTATGTAAAGGTTGTGGTGATAGTGATGATAAAGTTATCACAAAGCTAAGTTTAGAAAGATTAGTGAGATTATTGCAGTAATTAAAATAAAAGATGGTGAAGGGTATAGAGTAATGACAGTAACTATGAGAAGAAGTAGGCAGATTAAAATACATGATATATTGGAAGTAGAATTAATGAAATCTAGAAATATGATTGTGGGAAGGTCAAGTAATGATAGAATAATTGGCATCTAGAGAATCTGAGATAATGGAATATTCTTAGAGAAGTATCGAGGGGGAAAGTGACCTCAGGCTAATGAAACAAACTCAAATCCTGTAATGGGAGCATTGCCTTAAAAACACAGCAGAAAGTTGACTCTTGAAATATAGTACCACAGAAGAGTAAGAAAATACTAAATTGCATTTAGCATGTGCTGTCTCTAAAATAAATGAAAAACATATGCTATCTGAAATAATAGAGAAAGAAAAAAGAAGAAATGAAATGGAGGCAGACCAACATGATAAGAACTATTATGTCATTTAGAGCCTGAAAGCTTGCCTTCAAACCCAGGTTCTGCCACATTACTTATTAGAGCTAGGATTTTGGTTTGTTATTTAGTTTTACTATATTACAAGGTTCCTCATAGATAATAAATAAAAACTAAAATGATGCTAAAATTTTACAAAGATAGTACAAAAATACGGAAGTACAGGTTAATATTTATAATACAGATTTAAAAGCCCTAGTAAAAACTACAAGAATAAATCAATGCATGACACAGCTACAAATTTTTAGCAATTTGAAATGAAGTTATATCCTCATACCACACCATAAAATGTAAATAAATAAACAAGGGTGGGGCCTGAATCAAATAGGACTTGATGTTCTTATAAGAAGAGAGTGAGACACCAGGGTTGTATGTGCACAGAGTAACGGCCATGCAAGGACTTAGTGAGAAGGTGACCCTCTGCAAGCCAAGGGGAAAGGCCTCAGGAGAAACTAATCCTGCTGGCACCTTGAACTTCCACTCTTCGGAACTATTGAGAAAATAAATGCCTGTTGTTAAGCAGGTGTACCTCCCCTCCCAAAGAAAAAGAAACTATAAATATGTTTAAGTGATTCAAGAAAGAAAATATAGAAACCACAATAGAAGAACATAATAGGATGAAAAGTGTATGGGCAAATCATTGGTTCCAGATTTGAAAACTTTACCTGCCCAGCAAGACCTTGGCATCAGGAACCACAGTAACAGTCAGTAGGTCATTTCACAGAATTTTCTTAAACAGAACAAGTTTTCACTGTGTGGTTCAAACATTGTTAACATTTTTTACCACCAGTCCATCCCCAGTCCCAGAATAGAAGTGCTTCTGATGGGATGTGTGTGTTAAGTTTTTATTTAATGAATGCAACCTAAATCTGTAAATGTTTCTGTTTTAAAATATAGAATTTAAAAGTTCCATTCAAAAAAAAATCATATTGAACAGCAGATTGCCAGAAGTAGCTGAGACAACTTTGAAGGAAAAAAAGGAAGGATGAGGATTTGTGCTACAGACAATAAGATTCTGAATAAAAGCTAAATGGTGTCATCAGTGGAAAGGAATAGAGAGCCCAGAAACCTCCCCACAAACATATGAGAGCTTGCTTGTGTGTGTGTGTGCATTCATGTGTATGCTTCAGTTCAGTTCAGTCACTCAGTCGTGTCCAACTCTTTGCAACCCCATGAATCACAGCACACCAGGCCTCCCTGTCCGTCACCAACTTGCAGAGTCCACCCAAACCCATGTCCATCAAATCAGTGATGCCATCCAACCATCTCATCCTCTGTTGTGCCCTTCTCCTGCCCTCAATCTTTCCCAGCATCAGGGTCTTTTCAAATGAGTCAACTCTTCACATCAGGTGGCCAAGGTATTGGAGTTTCAGCTTCAACATCAGTCCTTCCAACGAACACCCAGAACTGATCTCCTTCAGAATGGACTGGTTGGATCTCCTTGCAGTCCAAGGGACTCTCAAGAGTCTCCTCCAAAACCACAGTTCAAAAGCATCAATTCTTTAGCGCTCAGCTTCCTTTAGAGTCCAACTCTCACATCCATACATGGCCACTGGAAAAACTATAGCCTTGACTAGATGGACCTTTGTTGACAAAGTAATGTCTCTGCTTTTTACTGTACTGTCTAGGTTGGTCATAACTTTCCTTCCAAGGAGTAACGGTCTTTTAATTTCATGGCTGCAGTCATCATCTGCAGTGATTTTGGAGCCCCCCAAAAATAAAGTCAGCCACTGTTTCCACTGTTTCCCCATGTTTGCCATGAAGTGATGGGACCGGATGCCATGATCTTAGTTTTCTGAATGTTGAGCTTTAAGCTAACTTTTTCACTCTCCTCTTTCACTTTCATCAAGAGGGTCTTTAGTTCTTCTTCACTTTCTGCCATAAGGGTGGTGTCATCTGCATATCTGAAGTGACTGATATTTCTCCCGGCACTCTTGATTCCAGCTTGTGCTTCCTCCAGCCCAGTGTTTCTCATGATGTACTCTGCATATAAGTTAAATAAGCAGGGTGACAATATACAGCCTTGACGTACTCCTTTTCCTATTTGGAACCAGTCTGTTGTTCCATGTCCAGTTTTAACTGTTGCTTCCTGACCTGAATACAGATTTCTCAAGAGGCAGGTCAGGTGGTCTGGTATGCCCATCTCTTTCAGAATTTTCCACAGTTTATTGTGATCCACACAGTCAAAGGCTTTGGCATAGTCAATAAAGCAGAAATAGATGTTTTTCTGCAACTCTCTTGCTTTTTTGATGATCTAGCAGATGTTGGCAATTTGATCTCTGGTTCCTCTGCCTTTTCTAAAACCAGCTTGAACATCTAGAAGTTCCCAGTTCACGTATTGCTGAAGCCTGGCTTGGAGAATTTTAAGCATTACTTTACTAGCGTGTGAGATGAGTGCCATTGTGCAGTAGTTTGAGCATTCTTTGCTTAGTTGTGTCCAACTCTTTGTGACCATATGTATTGTAACCTGCCTGGCTCCTCTGTCCATGTGATTTTCCAGGTCAGAATGCTGGAGTGGGCCGCCATTTCCTTCTCCATGAGAGCTTGCTATTGCATACAAATGAGGGGTGGGTATTTTTTAAAAATATATGATATGTAGTAGTACTGAAAGAATTGATTATTCATATGGAAATCTCAGAAAGCTTAAATGTAAAAAGTGAAATTTTAATACTTTTAGAAGAAAATGAAGATCAGATTTGCAGTCTAGGTATAAGAAAGGATTTCTTAAACAAAGTATTTAAATATTTAAAATTTAAAATACAGTAAAATCAGATACCTCTGATAAAAGGTACAATGAAGTCAAAAGATGTGCCACATACTGGGAGAACAAATGCAATGTATGTAATTGACAAATTGTTAACGTATAGAATATGTAAGGTAACCTTTTAAATCCTATAAATCAATAAGAAAAAGATAAATAATCTTAAAGTAAAGTAGAACAAGGATAGAAGAAATTCTGAGGAGAGTAAACCATAGTGACCAGTTTTTGAAGAGAAAAATCTAGGAATCAGAGAACTCCATATATATATATATAAAGAAAATGTCATTTCAGACCAGTTGGTTGTCAGAAATTAAGAAATCCAACAACTCTAGAGATGATAACAAAAATATAGGGAAATAGGCATGATAAAATATTAACATCTATTACTTTGAATCCTATAATACCTATATTATATATTATATTTACATCATATTATAATCTTTGTTTTTAATAGATTTGCAATATTATATTACTTATTACTTTTATTTTAAATTAAAATATCAAGTGAATTCAATTACATAGAGGTCAATGAAGAGCAGTTTGGTTGAGTGATAAAGTTAGAAGCCAGGTTGGAATATACTAGAGAGGACCAGTTATTCCTAAAGAAAATCACCCCTGAATATTCTTTGGAAGGACTGATGCGGAAGCTGAAGTTCCAGTGTTTTGGCCACGTGATGCGAAGAGCTGAATCCTTGGAAAGGACCTTGATGCTGGTGAAGATTGAGGGCAGGCGGAGAAGGGGATGACAGAAAATGAGATGGTTGGATGGCATCACCAACTCAATGGACATGCTGCTGCTGCTGCTAAGTCGCTTCAGTCGTGTCCAACTCTGTGGGACCCCATAGATGGCAGCCCACCAGGCTCCCCCGTCCCTGGGATTCTCCAGGCAAGAACACTGGAGTGGGTTGCCATTTCCTTCTCCAATGCGTGAAAGTAAAAAGTGAAAGTGAAGTCGCTCAGTCATGTCTGACTGTTAGCGACCCTGTGGACTGCAGCCTACCAGGCTCCTCTGGCCATGGGATTTTCCAAGCAAGAGTACTGGAAAATCCCATGGCCAGAGGCTGCAGTCCATGGGGTTGCTAAGAGTCGGACACGACTGAGCGACTTCACTTTCACTTTTTACTTTCACGCATCGGAGAAGGAAATGGCAACCTACTCCAGTGTTCTTGCGATGGACATGAGTCTGAGCAAACTCCAGGAAATAGTGGGCTTCCCATGTAGCACTAGTGGTAAAGAACATGCCTGCCAATGCAGGAGACATGAGATGTGGGTTAGTTCCCTGGGTTGGGAAGATTCCTGGAAGAAAATTGGCAACCCATGGGCAAAGGAGCCTGGCACGCTATAGTCCATAGGGGTTGCAAAGAGTCAGACATGACTGAAGCGACTTAGCGCACACACACTGGGAGATATGAAGGACAGGGAAGCCTGGCATGCTGCAGTCTATGGGATCACAAAGAACGAGACACAACTGCACAACAAGAAAATGAATGGTGCTGAAGAAGTGAGACGGAGTTTAGATAACTTCTTCAAAAAGTTTGTGTTTAAAGAGGGGAGTTCAAAGGACAGGGGTCTGGAATGAAAGGTCACAGCCTAGACTAATAACTATTAAACTTTGCTAAAAGACAAATGATTTAAACAAATGAAAACACATACTGTGCTCTCAGACAGGAGATTCAATATTATGAAGATTTCCATTTTCTTCAAAGTAATGCATTCATGGCTTTAGCAGTTATGCTAATCCTAATAGGATTGTGTTCATTATAGTTTTGGTTTGGAGGAGTTTGGGGAGATTTAACAAAAGTGATACTAAAATTTATTTAGAAGCCGAGTTTCATGAGTATAGCCAAAAACTTTAAAGTCATGATAGTGAGGTTGATAGGGCTTGACCAAAGAGTAAAATATATGTGTTACTAGTTTAGGAATCACCAGTCAAATCCCTGAAACATTGTAGAGAGTTCAGAAAGAGATCAAATTACATGAGAAAATTTATAATATATAATAAATCAGTTTTTTTATTTTTTGCTTATCTATATGTTTATATCATGTAAATGCATTTTAATTCTGCTTTTTGCATCTACTTTCCTATTATAGTGACTTTCCCAACATAATTTTATTTAGCTTAATTTTATTGACTGTATTTTTGTTTAGAAACACATTAGCCACTTACCTAGATGAATATATATTCATATAATTGCTTTTTGTTAAAATAATGCTTAATGAATATTTTCATGATTTTTTTTATTTTCAGCTTCTTTGACTTGCATTCTGAGTAGAATTATTATATCAAAGAGTATAAATTATTTTTGGTTCTTGAAATATACTGCTGTGTTTACCTCTGTGAAACCATAGCTGAGGAAGCAGTGAACATCATCTCCCATTTCAAACATTTTATTTCAAGTCTTTTTTTCCCCCCCTAGCCAGAGTGATAGTATTATTTATTTTGCTTTGCTCTTGGAAAGGAGTCCAGCTCCCATTCTCAGTGTTGCATGTTTATGTCTAATAAACCTTCAGCCAGATTGTTTTAGCTATCTTCAGCCTACTGATGCCTTTGAAATGCCACCTCATTGTATACATATTAAGTGATAATGCATACCTGTTTGATCAATACAGTAAACAACAACAACAAAAAAAACTGAGTAGAAAATAATTTCATCCTCATCATTAAAGAGACAGAACTACCATTTCTGGGAAACAGTACTAAGGGAAAGTAGAGACTTTTCTGGGGTCAGATAATCTGGCCATGAATCCTGGCTTTATTGCTTAGAAAATGTGTAACCCCGAGTGCTGTGTTATACCTTATTGTGCATTTCAGTTTTCTTAACTGGTAAGTTAAGAAATAAAAACCATATAGGATTCTTGTGAGCACTGAATGAGTTAGTATTACATATTAAACATTTAGAAAGATATCTGACAAATTAAGGGGTGAATAAAATGTTGAATTGGCACCTAGCATTTATTCTAATGTTTTTGTAGCCTGCTTTTCTATACGGCAAACACTGGATAGCAGAAACTTATGTGTTCTAGAATTCTTTGCATCTAAGACTCCAGATATGAGTTAGGTTCCACCAGTTAAATCTATTCATGTGGGATTTTCAAAGCGAAAGTGATATGGAGGCAATCTTTCTGCAGCTACAGTTGTGGAGACCTGGAGTACTTCTTCATTATTCCAGTGTTCCAGTGTGTCAGGTCACTACCTTTGTGCAAGCTGAGAGGCAGCTGTGGTAGTAGCTTCCTGAATTGTAGCTCTACTAAGGTTTTCTTGAACTTCACAGTTCAAGTGCAAACCTCCTAATTTCTCAACATCCTGCCTGTGGTTGAGGGAGGTATTGATTTCAACATCATCCTGGGAAGCCTAACCCAGAGTCCATGCCTTCAGCCATTCCAGCAGTTATATAAGTTTCCCATATAAAAGTCATTTGCTTCAAGTCTAGAAAATTCTATTTTGTGCAACTGTGATGATAATGGTGATAATAGCAGCAGTAGTAGTAACAGTAGTAATGTGGTAGTAGAAATTATTGTTATTGAAACTTTTACATTATAGATCTTTCCAAAATGGAAACACTTTAAAACCTGAGATGCCAGTCGTTTGTAATTGATTATGGCGCCTTTCCACTCTGAACCTAGAGAACCAACAAAAGTTTCAAATTCAGAACCCAAGTCAGCCACTACCATTCAACTGGAGCTGGTTGGCCAGTCTTGGTTTATATTTGTGTTTTTCCTTGGAACTTAGCTTCTCTCCAGCTTCATATTATGTATTATACCTAATATATATGTTTTTTTCTTTTTAAAAAAAACTTTTTATTTTGTATTGGGGTGTAGCTGATTAGCAAACAATGTTGTGATAGTTTCAGATGAACAGTGGAGTGACCTAACCATATATATACATGTCTCCATTCTCCTCCAAACTCCCCTCCCATCCAGGCTGCCGCATAACATTGAGCAGAGTTCCATGTGCTATACAGCAGGTCCTTGTTGGTTATCCATTTTAAATATAGTACTGTGTACACGTCCATCCCCAAATCCCTATACAGTCCTTTCCTCTCGTCCTCCTGTCCACCCCTAGCAACCTTAAGCTCATTCTCAAAAAGTCTATGAGTCTGTTTATGTTTTGTAGGTAAGTTCATTTGTATCATTTCTTTTTAGATTCTATATATAGGGGATGTCATACAATATTTCTCCTTCTCTGTCTGACTTACTTCATTCACTCAGTATGGCACTCTCTAGGTCCATCCATGTTGCAGTATTGGCATTATTTCATTCTTTTTAATGGCTGAGTAATATTATTTGTGCCACATCTTCTTTATCCATTTCTCTGTCCATGGAGATTTAGATGCTTCCATGTCTTGGCTATTGGGAAGAGTGCTGCAGTGAACACTGGGATGCGTGTGCCCTTTTGGGATATACTTTCCTAATGTATATTATTGGTCAGGGTATATACTAACATTAGAGAAAGGAAAGGCACAGGATGGCGAGGGGAATGATGTTCAGACCACTATGAAGTCATTGGAACCATTCAGGAAAAATAAAATTCTGCTTTGGTTTAACCAGTATTTCTTTGACATCTATCGTTTAGCAGTTAGTCAGCACTGGTGAGATATAGATATGAATAAGATACACTCCAGATTCACATTACAGATGGAAGACAGACCTACACATAAATAAATTGTATTCTGTACTAGAGTGTGAGCAACTTGAGACCAGTGTCTTGTTTACTGTTGTAACTTTACTACCTATCACAGTATATGGTATATAGCATCCATTCTGTCAGTTCAATTCAGTTGCTCAGTCATATCCGACTCTTTGCAACCCCATGGACTGCAGCATGCCAGGCCTCCCTGTCCATCACCAACTTCCAGAGTTTATTCAAACACATGTTCATTGAACCGGTGATTCCATCCAACCATCTCATCCTCTGTCATCCCCTTCCCCTCTCGCCTTCAGTCTTTCCCAGCATCAGGGTCTTTTCAAATGACTCAGTTCTTCGCATCAGGTGGCCAAAGTATTGGAGTTTCAAGTCAGTCCTTCCAATGAATATTCAGGACTGATTTCCTTCAGGATGGACTGGTTGGATCTTCTTGCAGTCCAAGGGACTCTCAAGAGTCTTCTCCAACAACACAGTTCAAAAGCATCAATTATTCGGCATTCAGCTTTCTTTATACTCCAATTCTCACATCATATATGACTACTGGAAAAACCATAGCTTTGACTAGATAGACGTTTTTTTGGTAAAGTAATGTCTCTGGTTTTTAAATGCTTTCTATGTTGGTCATAACTTTTTTTCCAACGAGTAAGTGTCTGTTAAATTCATGGCTGCAGTCACTATCTGCAGGGATTTTGGAGCCCCCAAAAATAAAGTCTGTTACCATTTCCACTGTTTCCCCATGTCATGAAGTGATGGGACCAGATGCCATGATCTTAGTTTTCTGAATGTTGAGCTTTAAGCCAACTTTTTCACTCTCCTCTTTCACTTTCATCAAGAGGCTCTTTAGTTCTTTTTCACTTTCTGCCATCAGGGTGGCATCATCTGCATATCTGAGGTTATTGATATTTCTCCTGGCGATCTTGATTCCAGCTTGTGCTTCATCCAGCCCAGCATTTCTCATGATGTACTCTGCATGTAAGTTAAATAAGCAGGGTGACAATATACAGCCTTGACGCATTCCTTTCCCTATTTGGAACCAATTTTGTTCCATGTCCAGTTCTAACTGTTGCTTCCTGACCTACACACAGATTTCTCAAGAGGCAGGTCAGGTGGTCTGGTATTCCCATCTCTTTCAGAATTTTCCACAGTTTATTGCGATCCACACAGTCAAAAGCTTTGGCATAGTCAATAAAACAGAAATAGATGTTTTCCTGGAACTCTCTTGCTTTTTCCATGATCCAGCATATGTCAGCAATTTGATCTCTGGTTCCTCTGCCTTTTCTAAAACCAGCTTGAACATCTAGAAGTTCACGGTTCATGTACTGTTGCAGCCTGGCTTGGAGAATTTTGAGCATTAGATGAGTGCAATTGTGTGGTAGTTTGAGCATTCTTTAGCATTACCTTTCTTTGGGGTTAGAATGAAAACTTACCTTTTCCTGTCCTGTGGCCACTGTTGAATTTTCCAAATTTGCTGGCATATTGAGGGCAGCACTTTCACAGCATCATCTTTTAGGATTTGAAATAGCTCAACTGGAATTCTGTCACCTCCACTAGCTTTGTTGGTAGTGATACTTCCTAAGGCCCACTTGACTTTGCGTTCCAGGAATTCTGGCTCTAGATGAGTGATCATACCATCGTGATTACCTGGGTCGTTAAGATCTCTTTTGTATAGTTCTTCTGTGTATCCTTGCCACCTCTTCTTAATATCTTCTGCTTCTGTTAGGTCCAAACCATTTCTATCCTTTATTGAGCCCATCTTTGCATGAAATGTTCCCTTGATATCTCTAATTTTCTTGAAGAGATCTCTAGTCTTCCCCATTCTGTTGTTTCCTCTATTTCTTTGCACTGATCACTGAGGAAGGCTTTCTTAACTCTCCTTGCTATTCTTTGGAACTCTGCATTCAATTGGGTATATCTTTCCTTTTCTCCTTTGCCTTTCACTTCTCTTCTTTTCACAGCTATTTGTAAGGCCTCCTCAGCCAGCCATTTTGCTTTTTTGCATTTCTTTTTCTTGAGATGGTCTTGATCCCTGCCTCCTGTACAGTGTCACGAACCTCCGTCCATAGTTCTTCAGGGACTCTATCAGATTTAATCCCTTGAATCTATTTTTCACTTCCACTGTATAATTGTAAGAGATTTGATTTAGCTCATACCTGAACAGTCTAGTAGTTTTTCCTCCTTTTTTCAATTTAAGTCTGAATTTGGCAGTAAGGAGTTCATGATCTGAGCCACAGTCAGCTCCGGGTCTTGTTTTTGCTTACCGTACAGAGCTTCTCCATCTTTGGCTGCAAAGAATATAACCAATCTGATATTGGTATTGACCACCTGGTGATGTCCATGTGTAGAGTCTTTCCTTGTGTTGTTGGAAGAGGGTGTTTGCTATGACCAGTTCGTTCTCTTGGCAGAACTCTATGAGCCTTTGCCCTGCTTCATTCTGTAACCCTAGGCCAAATTTGCCTATTACTCCAGGTGTTTCTAGACTTGCTACTTTAGCATTCCAGTTCCCTATAAAGAAAAGGACATCTTTTTTGGGTGCTAGTTCTAGAAGGTCTTGTAAGTCTTCATAGATCCTTTCAACTTCAGCTTCTTCAACAATTCTGGCCTGGGCATAGGCTTGGATTACTGTGGTATCGAATGGCTTGCCTTAGAGATGAACAAAGATCATTCGGTTGTTTTCGAGATTGCATCCAAGTACTACATTTTGGACTCTTTTGTTGACTACAAGGGCTACTCCATTTCTTCTAAGGGATTCTTGCCTACAGTAGTAGACATAACTGTCATCTGAGTTCAGTTCACCCATTCCAGTCCATTTTAGTTCGCTGATTCCTAAAATGTCGACATTCACTCTTGCCATCTGTTTGACTTCCAATTTGCCTTGATTCATGGACCTAACATTTCCGTTTCCTATGCAGTGTTGCTCTTTACAGTATTCATACTTTGCTTCTATCACCAGTCCCATCCACAACTGGATGTTGCTTTTGCTTTGGCTCTGTCCCTTCATTCTTTCTGGAGGTATTTCTCCACTGATCTCCTGTAGTATATTGGGCACCTACTGACCTGGGGAGTTCATCTTTTAGTGTCCTATCTTTTTGCCTTTTCATACTGTTCATGGAGTTCTCAAGGCAAGAAAACTGAAATGGTTTGCCAGTCCCTTCTCTAGTGCACTCAATAGACATATTTTAAATAAATAAGATATTTAAATAATAACTTTAGATCCATTGTGGACAGAGCAGATATAGTTCACCTGAGAAAGTTAGGAAGACCTTCTGTTGATAGTAATATTAAAATGGCTCCATAATGAAATAGTTTGAGACTCATCATTTTGTATCTCCCTCATAGACATAATACACATTAGCATATTATAGATTCTGATGAGTTCTGAGGTAAAGAAATAGTTTAATTTTGCCCAACCAGATGTTTTCCAGATACATTTACAGAACCCTTTTAGTACCTCGTCTGGATCAGAGTTTGGGAACTGCTGTACCTGTTACTTCTTAAGGCTGATCTTTAATAAAAATCATTTTATGCTAGTACATTTTGACTTTGATAATAGCAATTAAAATCTTCATGTCATGAGATTGGTATTATAAGTAAATGTTTAAACAAATTATAGATAAATCAGCACAAAAACTATTGCTAGCAGAGCATTTCTTTAGTCTCTAGGTTAGCAACTAATAGGATTTTTCTATATTATAAAAGGCAGGACACTCCAAAGAACAAAGCATTTTAAACAATCCAGTTTTTCGTTTTATTAAAAAATACAACTATTTGTAGCTTTTAAAATGGAAATGAATTAAGTTTTCCTTACTTAGTTTTTTTGCTTGTTTCTGTTATTACACTAAATTTTTCTATCAACTTTCTGCCTCATATAACTAAGAGGTCCAATACACCTCTTCTAGGACATTTATGGTACTTTTTTCACTGTTGGCCATTAAAATTTCAAATGGAATATTTTTTATCTAAATTGGCTCTATATAAGTCCACTTAGGAGGAAAAAATCTGCTCAATTCTAATGTAGATAAAATCGGCTTTAGAAATACTGCTTAATACTGAGAATTTTTATGTTATGTATTAATTTTCCCTTATATATTCATGTGTTATTAGCCTTAGTAAATTGTTTTGCTTCTGCAACATATATTAGATGACTGAAAATAACATCACAAAACATGTTTGTTATATTCTTAATTGTTTTGACCATAGAATTAATTTTAAAGTCAAAGGGGGCATTGCTTTTTCATCATTTTCAGTTCAGAATATTCAGCATGTCACAGATGTTCATGAATAATGTCCATTTAAAACTGTTGGCAAAGAGTGCTGGTGAGTTGGCTAGATGAATTAAATGTTGGGGGGATCTGACAGGCAGCACGCTGCTTTGTGATCATTCCAAAGTTCTAATAATCTCCCTCACCTTCTCTGCCTGCCACTAATGAAAGAGAATAGGTGATTGCACCTCCGGCTATGTTCTGCGCCTAATGACTCCTCCAAAGGCAGATTTATGAAGAAAAAATTAACTTTGAATGAGGATTGAATTGGCCCTGACAGTCTGATAGACTGTGACACAGATTCTGTGGCAAAACAGACGTAGCCCTAATTGATTATCAATATTTTAAGCAAAGTGATGAAAATAAGCATTAAGTGATGAGAAAGGCAGTCTTAATACAGTAGGCAGTAACCAGGACATAAGAGAGTCTTTGGGGAGGTTTGCTCTGATTGCTATTACTGAATTTTGTCTGTCAATTTTTACCTTTGCTTCCCAGCAGCCGTTGTCCCTCCTTGGTGTACTTTTTTTTTTTTTCCCTGAAAGATCTATGACTAGAATGTTAATCTTTCTAAAGACACGGACAAAGCTATCTGCAGTCTCTTCCTCTAGAGAAGTTTGTTTAATATTTAACTTATTTTGAATTGAGATTAGCTTTCATAGTTTTGCACAACTGAGGCTTCTCATGATGGTTTTAGATTGATACAATTTTTTTCATATACTGTTTCTAGATTTGTTGTTATTGTCCATAAAATATATACTAGCCTAAAATATTACATATCACATATTTCATAATACCAAACATTATATACTTTTTACATCCGTGACTGAACAGTGACTTTAACCTTAATCTTGGGAATAAGATGAAAACATTTTCCTAGAAATAATACACAAACCCACACACATAATGAGAGACTCTCTGTATTATATACGCTCTATAGTATAGTGCTTGCTCAGTCACATGTGATGCTTTGTGACCCCATGGACTGTGGCCCTCCAGGCTCCTCTGTCCATGGGATTCTTTAGGCAAGTATACTCGAGTGGGTTGCCATGTCCTCCTCCAGCTGATCTTCCTGACCCAGGGATTGAAGCCAAGTCTCCTGCATTGAGAGTGGATTCTATACTATTGAGCCACTAGGGAAGCTCATATATGCTATGGTTACTTACAAAATATAATTTCCACTAACAGCAAAAAGATCCAACCTGGTTAATTATATGTCCAAATGCATGCATGGTAAATCGCTTCAGTCGTGTCCGACTCTGCGATCCTATGGCCGTAACATGTAGGACAAGCTTCTCTATCCATGGGATTCTCCAAGCAAGAGTACTGGAGTTGGTTGCCATGCCCTCCTTCAGGGAATCTTCCCCATCCAGGGATGGCACACATAGCTCCTGTGGCTCCTGCATCGCAGGCAGATTCTTTACTGCTGAGCCACCAAAGAAGCTATGTCCAAATGGTTTTTCACAAATTAATTTAATAACTTGAAATTGTATACCCTAATTCTTACAGGTTATATTTAGTCCCATATATTATAAGCAGAGAAGAAAAACCACACATTAAAATCCGTGCTAGTTTAATTCAGTATTAAAATTGATGAGCCAAGAAATAGTGTATGACATACATAATGATATGTTTGTTTACAATTAAATAGGTTTTAGATAAATTAGCTTATTTAGTACAGAAGCTGTACATATTTTTCCATGTTAAAATACCCTCTTATTATTAGTCATCAGTATTCATATTGTTTTGTGAAATTAATTTCATTTCGAAATTATGTAATTATTGGAAACTTTATATAGGAGTCTCCAGGTTAACTCTGGGAAAGTTTAAAGGAGACATGTTAATGTTTTCCAAAGGTCTCTTAAGTAACTTACTGTAGATAAGATGAAGATAAACAAAGATGCTACTGTGCAGGGCTTCTCAGTCTTTATGCCATGACATGCAAAAGGATATTTGGTTGACACAAAGGGTTGAACACTTTTATCCAGAGGCCATTGGCTGTGAAACTCCAGTCACCTCAGACCCTGCCTTGAGAGCTAAGAGGATCAGTATTTTAGCACACTTATATAACCTGTTTGTGGCTCAGTGATTGAGAAACTTTGAATGTATCACAGTTATAGCACTACCATTATAAAATCTAGATTGAATAGTCACAGTTCGAAAATTAAATGTCTAAAATCTGTCAAAATATTTAAAAAATATTCTAAAAATTGGGCTTCCCAGATGGCTCATTGGTAAAGAATCCTCCTGCCAAGCAGTAGACACTGTTTCGATCCTGTTTCAGGAAGATCTCTTGGAAAGGAAATGGCAACCCACTCCAGTATTCTTGCCTGGGAAATCCTTTGGATAGAGGAACCTGGCAGACTACAGTCTATAGGGTCGAAAAAGAGTCAAACATGACTGAGCAGCTAAACAACAACATTCTAAAAATTACTCTCTCCTAAAAGAGGAGAACAACTGTATCTCTAGATATAGTTTTTGCTAGATGGATTAATGATATTAAAATTCCTAACTGTTGGCTCGAATATCTGTTAAAATTATTCAGAATTTGATTTTTCGTTTGACCCTATTAAAGCAAAATATACATTTAAACTTTATTCTTAGGAAAATGTTAAAGTTATCTCTTGACAGAATATATTGTCACTCATTTTTAGAGTGTCTAGAATGATCTTCTTAAAAACTGAAAGGACCTTAAAACTAGGCAAATCCAACTCTGTCAGCTGACTGGGAAAATTCAGCCCAGGTCACAAATTCGATCATTGCTAAGCTAGAATTAGAATCTAATTCTCCTGATTCCTGTATTTGTTCCCTTTTAACTCTACTGTAGGATGCTTAAAAATCTCAATATGAAAACCTCTAACATGTTGTATGTTATAAGATTATATATTATGCTTTCACAGCTGTAAGATGTAATTTGTTAGCAGTTTTCACTTTTAAGCTACGTAATACTTTTGGCCAAGGTTTTACTAAAGCAGTACCATTTTATTTCCCTAAAAGACTGACACTATTTTCAGTATTCCAAATAGCCAATAGAAAAATAAAACAATATTATAAAAATAATAAAACAAATATGTACTGAAGTTTCCTTATGCTAAAAATTATTTTATTATTATAAACTAATACAATTCTAGTAAAAAATATATATAGTTTAGATAAGAATTCTGCAAATTCTGATGTTGAGTACTTTATCCTCTGTCATTGAGTTTGTTAACATTCCAGCAGACTGTAGAAGAAGCAGAAAGAAAAATTATTCTTGTTGCGCCACCTAGTGTCATTCAAGTGCTGTTTGTGTTTGAGGGTTTGTGTTTTTTTTTTGGAAAAGAAAATGGCAAGGCACTCCAGTATGAACTGTAGTATATTTAATTTGCGGTAGGCTTCTACACTCAGTTCTGGTTTGTTACTCCTGTAATTTGCTGGTAAGAAATTCACAGAGAATAAGAATCCACAAATGTAAGTCCACAAAAATTGATTTATTCATTATATTTTGTTTTACAGAGTTTTTGAGACAAATAGTATTAGTAAAAACAAGTATTTCTGTTCACTTCATCTCTGAAACTATTACCTTGAACAACATACAATAAATGGGCAAAGTTTTTAAAACTATGCTCTTCTACTTGTTAACTTCACACATTACAAAATGATAGTATGTTCTACAGAAAAGTTCAAAGTATTGAAAATAGTATGAAATCAGAATGACTATTTTGTATAAGACTTTTAAATGTCTCAGGCTTACTTAACCATTTATGATAAAATATATCGATGGTTTTCTTTAATGAAATTATACTTCATCATAAATCAAAAATATTTGGAATATATATGCTGGCAGCAAAATTATATTGTTGTATATAAAAATGCTAGGCCTACTGATGTGTGGTGTGAAATAATGCCTTGTTAAAATATCTGCTTTTTAAAGTTGTGTTTCAAGGATATGAAGTAAAAACTCTTGGTTTTATGTTTGTTTTCTAACACTACAAATGCACTCAGGTGCTTCACTTGTATGTGTTCATTTTTAATAGTGTTATTAAATTAATAATATTCTTTAATTCTAAGGCCATGTTGGCACAACATAAAATAATCCTGCTGCCAGTGTCATTGTTTTATGTTGATAATATAGTAATAAGTACCTAATATTTTACATGTTAATTTTCAGTTTAGTTCAATAAACAGTTATTTAGGTACTAACAATCTATGCCTTATACTACCCTATACTAAAATCAGTAAGATATCTGACTTCAAGGAGTTGGCAGTCTAACATAGAAGACACATGTCCAACTGACTGTACTTGCAGAAATAAATGAAGTCCTTTCAGACCTAAGAAGAGGAATTAATATTAACTAGGTTAAGAGGTTAAAGGGTCATGGAGGAAGTTACAAAAGAGTTGAACAATTTGTATTTAGAATACTGTGAATATAAAGCAAATATACAGCTAAATTTGTAGGTGAGGACAGAATGTATCTAAGAACATTAAATATACACACATATATATACATATTCTTTGTCAGTTTAAATAGGCCCACTTTATATCCTATACAATTTCTCAGAAATATCAAAGAAACCACATTGCATGTACTTAATGCATATTTCTTTAAATGAGATTTTGTGACAAAGAAAGGATTTACTTTCTGAAAACTTGTAGAGTGGTAAAAATGTATAAATTACATCATAAACATACATGATAAACCTTAATTTTCAGGTGAATTAACTGAGGCACGGAGAAGCTAAGATGCTTGTCTTGGTCTCATAGCTAGTAACTGAGTAGAGCCAGAATTCAGACACAGTCTGGCTTTAGAATCCATTCCTATACCCCTCTGCTGGATACCTCTCAGCCACTCATTGTGTCCTGGTTTTAGCCATTTCACTAACAGATAATGGTGTTGAAGATATCATATTCTAATAAATGTCTTTCAGCCTTTTAATATATCTAAAAGCTTTTGGTTGGGGATCTGATGCAATACATTATTATACCAGATTCTTAGAGTAGTGTATTGTTATATGTAATCAGACATCAGTATAAATACTTTCTATTTTGAAGCTATAAATGACTTCAACTATTGTAGCTCATTGTCTTACCACTGTTTACTTTTTTGAAAAATTGACAATAGTCTGACAAAAGTTTAATTTAGTAAACATTCATTGGCACTGAACTGAATTTTGAGGATGCTAAGGTGAATAAGAAACAAATTCATTAAACACATGATTACAGTATAATGTGATTAATGCCAAAATAGAGGTGCTACCAGAGCAACTAACTCAGTCTATTGTTAGCAAGGGATTCTTGTAAAATGTAGCATTTAGAAAGTGAGTAAACAACCCTCCAAGCCTAGGGTACCCCAAAACAAGCAGCAACAACCCACAGAATGTAAGTGTGTGATATTATTAACAAATTGAATAAGTTCTTATTGTTTGGAAAAAAAGCATATGGGATGAAGTGGTGGCTAACTGGAAAATAAAGACTGGGACCACTTAGTGAAGGGTGCTGTAGGTCATGCTAAGGAAAATGAGGTTTTTCTGACCATTTTTTGAGAGCACATTCTAGGGAAGATGATAGCTTCCACTGAGCCTACGTTGCAGGCTTTTCCACATCAGATGCCCTCAGAAAAGTAGTCTGAATGTCCTTGCTTGGCTTCCAGCCCTCGGGGCATCTGAGACAAGGAAAAGCACCTGGTCCAGGAGTGCCTTCACTAAACAAACCAAAATTATTCAAGATTTAAGTTTTCATCATTAAGTCACTCTCTACGTCTCTCAGTTTCTGTGCTTCTCTAAATTGGGTTTGTTGGCAGTCCTCATTGAGTCATATATTTATTGAGCATCTACTATATAGCAGTATATTGAGTCCTGTGGTTCAAGTAATTGAGCTAAAGAAGGAAAGTCCATTCAAAATGTTTTTGAAGATGTACAATCTTAGAAATAACAGAAGAAAAAGAAGAAAATTTTCCCATAGCTTGTCCACATGGCAGTTCTTTCATATCTTGCTCTAAACAGAAGAGAAGGATTGATAATATTATCTATATCTTGCTGATGGGATTTCTCAAGCATGTCTCCAAATTTGCTTAATAGGACAGTGGTTTCATTGGCATAAGAATGTGGCTTCTTGAATCCTGATTCAGCATATCCTTCACTGGGATGCTTCAATCTTTTGGTAAAGAAGCTTTCCATTTATAGATCATTTTGCTTTGTTTGATTCCTATGTTTACTTCATTAAGTTGTTAAGTCCCTTCCTCAGAATACACTGTCTTGGTAAGTTATTTGCATCAAGTTAGTGCATCTGGTTTCTGTGCATCTGATAACATGGTCTCAAAATATATAAAGCAAATATTGACACAATTACAAAGATAAACTTTGAACCTTGCCATCATTGATAGGAGATAAACTTAACGAAACAACAACAAACTAATAGATTTGCTTGCTCTAATAAACACATGAGACTTCAAGAGTTAGGAAATATATATTCTTTTCAAGTGCTAATTAAACATTTAAAATATTGACCATATATGAGTTAGGAAAGTAAACCTAAACATGTATCAAAAGTTTTCATATGTGTTACATTCTTTGATGAGAATGAAATTAAAATAGACCTGAGTATAAGTGAAGTGAAGTCGCATAGTCGTGTCTGACTCTGTGCGACCCCGTGGACTGTAGCCTACCAGGCTTCTCCATCCATGGGATTCTCCAGGCAAGAATACTGGAGTGGGTTAACATTTCCTTCTCCAGGGGATCTTCCCAACCCAGGGATCGAACCCAGGTCTCCCGCATTGGAGGCAGACGCTTTAACCTCTAAGCCACCAGGGAAGCATGGAATTTTAAAAACATTATTTTAAGTAATTCTTAGGTCCACCAAAAAAAATTATATTTGGGATAAAATGAATTTTAAATTTTCTAAATAAAAATAAATCATATATTGAGACTTGTTTAAATGCAAAAAATCTCAGTCCACCTCAGGCCAGGAATCTGTTTTAACAACTTTCCATGTGATGCTTATACATGCTAAAGTTTCTCACTACCTTAAATAAAATTGCAGTAACTTAACACCACCCTTATGGCAGAAAGCAAAGAAGAACTAAAGAGCCTCATAAATAAAGGGAAAGAGGAGAGTGAAAAAGTTGGCTTAAAGCTCAACATTCAGAAAAATAAGATCATGGCATCTGGTCCCATCACTTCATGGCAAATAGATGGAAAAACAGTGATTTTGGGGGGCTCCAAAATCACTGAAGATGGTGACTGCAGCCATGAAATTAAAAGACTCTTACTCCTTGGAAGAAAAGCTATGACCAACCTAGACAGCATATTAAAAGCATATAGACATTACTTTACCAACAAAGGTCCGTCTAGCCAAAGCTATGGTTTTTCCAGTAGTCATGTATGGATGTGAGAGTTCAACTATAAAAAAAGTTGAGTGCCAAAAAACTGATGCTTTTGAACTGTGGTGTTGGAGAAGACTCTTGAGAGTCCCTTGGACTGCAAGGAGATCCAACCAGTCCATCCTAAAGGAGATCAGTCCTGGGTGTTCATTGGAAGGACTGATGCTGAAGCTGAAACTCCAGTACTTTGGCCACCTGATGTGAAGAACCGACTCATTTGAAAAGACCCTGATTCTGGGAAAGACTGAAGGCGGGAGGAGAAGGGGATGACAAAGGATGAGATGGTTGGATGGCATCACTGACGCAATGGACATGAGTTTAAGTAGGCTGCAGGAGTTGATGATGGACAGGGAAGCCTGGTGTGCTGCAGTCCATGGGTCGCAAAGAGTTGGACACAACTGAGTGACTGAACTGAATGCCTACTTGAAAATGCATACATGCATGCTCTGTTGCTTCAGTCATGTCCAACTCTTTGCAGCCCCATAGACTATAGCCCACCAGGCTCCTTTGTCCATGGGATTCTCCAGGCAAGAATGCTGGGGTGGGTTTCCATGCCCTCCTCCAAGGGATCTGACCCCAGGGATCGAACCTACATCTCTTATATCTCCTGCTTTGGCAGAGGGATTCTTTACCACTAGCGTCATGTGGGAAGCTGCCTAATTGAAAATATCTAGCAACAAAGTAGAGGTTGTTAAATATTGATAATGACTGATATTGAGACTAGAAAGTCACTAGTGGTGCCTGTTTTTAAATGCAGCATTCCAGTTTTGGAGGACAAATTCTCACCATCATAGACTGATAAAATGGCTCTAACTAAGACCTTCATTATAAATTTTTTTGATTTTACTTTTATATTGTAATATCATTGAAAGTATTTCTCTTGTTTCATACTGCCATGTAGAATTGAAATAAGAAAAGATTTTCAAAAGAGGTACTATGTTTCCATTTTCCTGAATATATGAATTTCTTCCATTTTATGTATTTTATTTTACTACCTATAAAATATGTAGATATAATGTGTTTTATCAAACAATACAAAGAATGCTGAAGACCTTTATGTTTTTTGTATAGTATGCTCTGTTAATGAAGTACACCAACTTGCTAGTAGAAATTTGCCTATAATAGAAAGAAATGCTTTTGAAGTTTCTTATACTTAAATTTCTTGTATGATTTTTACATTTCTCATTCACTCCTAATCCAGGAAATTTCTGACCTATTACTTCTGTGATCTTCAGTTTGTTTATAGTCCCTTCTTTCTGTTTGGGACTGAATTTAGTTGCCTGAGTATTGGTATAGATCATGACTGTAATTTTTAAGGGATATGGTTTTCTTCTATCTTAAACTGTGCTGCTGTTGTTTAATTCACCTATCATGTGAGAGAAAAGAACATGCCTCTTAATTAACAGGCTGGTAAAGATTATGCATTGGTCATTTACAGTTCACCCTGGAGAGTAAATGCAAGAGTTTCATTATGTGCCCAGTTTTCACAGATCTGGGGAGTAGAAATCTCAGAGGCTGTTCCAAAACCAGGTCACACCTCCAGGGTGCTTCCAACAAAGTTTGTTATCCAACAAAATCTGTTTTATTAATTCTGAATTGAACTTGGGGTATTCTTTAGCATTATAGGGGCTTCTCAATTAGTAGGGCAGCCATACAACTTCCTCTATCAGAATATGGTATATAAAAGTGCATTTAAAACATGCTTTTAACAGGATAAATCAGGAAATGGCATAAAACTCCTTTGGGGAAAATTTGTGGACTCAGCAGTAATAGTGTGCATTTTATCAGAGATGTTAGCATTTTTAGTGTAGAGGTGTATGTATTACAGCACTGAAATCCAGCTTTTGGCCTCAGACTTAAATGATGAGTCTCTCAAGTTGAGGCAACCAAAATCATGGCATGCACTTAAATATTGAGCATTTCGTATTCCTGAAAGAAAACAGTCAACTTCAAAATATTTATTAATAGCACAGCAATTTCACCCTAAATTATTTGCTTTCATATTTTTATACAATTTCATTGCATTCATGACCCTTCTGACTTAATAATTTAACTAAAAAAGAACAAGACTATCCTTTATTAAGCAGCACTAGTAGGATTAGATTTGTTTTAGATAAGTTATTTCCATACTATTTTTACAAAGTCATTATAGTGTAATGAAAAGAAAAACATATAGACCTGTTTTAATTCTTGACTCACCTATTTATCAGGTTTGTAACATTTAGCAACATATTCAGCCCCTTTGAAACTCTTTGAGAATTCTGTGAAATAACTATATCTGAAAATACTTAGCATAGTGTCTGACACAGGGTAGGCTTGCCCAAGTTTTTGTTTCCCTTAAGAATTGAAGCCATGAAAACAAATGATATAAATGAAATATATATAATTCTATTTTTAAAAACACCCTTTGTAATGTAAGAGTAAAGTAAAAATTAGGAAAAGAAATAATGGCATCCATTTTTTTTATATGGAAACCTATTGCATCTCATCATTGATTTCTGACATGTACAGTTAAGCATTGGCATTTCTGGGCTTTGATCTTTATTTTTGAAAGGATTGCTTCCCTTAGTTACTCTTTAAAATATATATATTTTTAGGATATCTGAAGTTACTCAAAAGAATAGGCATTAGAAATCAATTAGCAAGTCTTGAATATAATTCCTCTCAAATGGAATAATTCTATTGCTCCAGACCCCAGGGTTTTTCTGAAATGCTGAAGCATCTTTCTTGGAATGGGAGTTATAATGGTAGCTCACTGACTTCAAACTGACATCCAGTTGATGGATGTGCGATAAGTTGAAGAAACACAGAATGATAAGTTATTTTTATCTTCCCTATCAGCATTCTGTAAAAAAGAAAAAAAAAAGATCTAGTACTGCTTTTCTTTGAGAGACTGGACATCACAGCAGTTCTGTATCCCCATTTTGTTATTGGACTGTTTTCATTTTTTAAAACTTGTCCTTAAGATTTTAGTAAAGGACATTCTAACTACCATGGCTAGGCAGTTTATTCAGGTTGCAGAATGGGAAGTTATGTAAACATCAGACATCAACACAACTGGAGAAGAGATGTATAAGCACAGCAAAAGGCTATCGGACTTCACACATTACAACAAAAACTATTTAAGATAAAAAACTCTTCTTTTACATCTTAGTATCCATAATTTTTCACCATCACCACCATGTATTACTACTACTGTTTTCACAATTTGTAGAAGTAAATATAAATGATCTTTTGAGATATTATACAGCTTAAAGTATGAGGTGTTACAGAATCATTTCTAGACTTCAGGATAATTATTATGCTCTGGAAGTAATAGTTCTGTCTCCAGATATTCAAATGGGAGGTTTTTTGAAAAAGAAAAAAATATTAAATGATAAAGCACTTCTATGCCTCAAAATTGGAGTTAGGGACAACTTAAAATAAGTTGGTGAAAGCACTGGACTAGATTAGCGTTTCCCAAAATATGTTCTTTGTTTATTTATATTACAGGAAAAGAATCATTCTTTAGTAAAATCAAGTTGGGGAAACACAGGCTAAACTAAGTTAAACAGATGTTTCAGCCTGCAGAATCTCTCTGAGCTTCGATTTTGTTGATGAGCACTATAGCTTTCCAGGAGGAGAGGTTCAGTACTGTGTCTAGTCTAAGGTCCAATGTTGTGAAACCTTATTTAAATGAAGAATCATGAGAAGTTAGTATGCCATGGAACATACTATGTGCCATCTTGAAGATTCCTTCTAGCTTCAGACATTGATGATTTTCTGAGAATATGCATCACATGTGATTTGTACTGTTATTTCATTCTTGACTTATGATCATTTTCAATTGATAGGGTCTTCCTGGCAGTAGACAGCACCCTTTATGAACATAGTCATATGTCCATTCGTGACTTTCTGACTTAATAATTTAACTTAAAAAGAACAAGCTATCCTTTATTAAGCAGTACTAGTAGGATTAGATTTGTTTTAGGTAACTAATACCTGGTCAAATGTCCCTCCTTGGATCCTATGACAGCATACCTCCTGGCTTTCTACTACTGTTTTTTCCAAGGCCCATCTGAACTGGATTGTAACCATAAAATGAAACATAAAATATACTTGAGCTGGTTCATTTAGATTTCATGAACCAAATGATTGTCCTGTCCTCCTGACTAAGTTATCCTACAATAGGCAGCCCAAGTATCGCCTCTTCCTGGAAGTCTTCCTCAACCATATCCTCTTTCTTCATTACTTCCAGAGTACCTGTACACAGGTGTGTGTGTTTGGTTTATGTTTCCCAGTCTGGATTTAAACTTCTTCATTTCTCAGTCTTCAGCACTTAGCCTAATGATTAGGGTACAGTATTCTGCTGAAGAATTTTCTCTGTCATCTGTTTTATCTTTTTTGTAAATCTAGACACTTGAAGGAACTAATAAAAAAAAAACCTGTTTCTAAGGTGATCTAGCAAAAATTAATATTTTAGAGCATTTACTCATGTTGAAAGACGGAGCTTTTTTTGCAATATCTATGTGATAATTGAAATTTCATGTTTGTAAAATAGTTTTCCAGTTGTAGTCACTATTGACCCTGATGCTATCTGAGGCAGATTCAGAATTATCATTTCAAATATGGGAAATGACTAAACGTTTTTACATGGATACTTTTTTGGTTGTTCTAAGCCACGCAAGACAGTATGTCTGTCTCTGCCACCATTTGAGTTGGAAGTGTTTAAGTCTATTTATTCACTTTTGGCTGTGCTGGGTCTTCATTTCCGTGTGTGGGCTTTCTCTGGTTGTGGCAGGTGGGGGCTCCTCTAGTTGCAGCGCGCTGGCTTCTCGTTGAGGTGGCTTCTCTTGCTGTGGAGCGTGGGCTTAGCTGTCCCATGCTTGTGGGGTCCTCCTGGACCAGAGATTGAACCTGTGTTCCCTGCTCTGGCAGGTGGGTTTTTAACCACTGGAACATCAGAGAAGTGCCTAGCAGTGTTTACTAATAGTGCGGTTTGGTAAGGAATAAGAATGCATATTAATGAATCTCTTTCCTATGCTATGTCTGCAAAGGAGGCAGAGGCACTGTAAAAGCTAGTATTATAACCATAATTACATAAGCTTTTCAAATATGCAGAAGCAGCAGCTGTGTTCATTTGTAAAGCTATAAATGAATTCGATAGTATTAACTAATGAGTTTTTAGATTATTCTACTGTGCTATGGTCTAGATAAGTACAAAACCTAGAGGTAAAACCCAGCAAAAACATCTGAAGAAGTCTTGAAGATAACAGCCTATTAGGATTCTTTTAACATTACATTTTTATATTATAATTTTTCTCTCTGAAAGTCATCCTTAACCATTTATTATCTAATACAAATATACTATGGTCTAAATATGTTTTTCTTTTCTCATATTTAAATTACTATTTCTAGACTTTTAGAAACCTCTAGGGGTTGCTGTTTTCAAATATGGTGACAAAGAATAAGGTTTTTCCAAGTGTGGTATTACTAGTAATATCATTTCCTTGAATTCAAAACTTTCATCCTCTTCAACCAAGTTGTTAGATTTATAATTATTTATTTTGAGGTATATATGCCACCCTTGATCCAAAACTAATATAATTTGTCTCATATATTTATAAACTTCTCATGAAATACCAACCACCACCATTTTTAAAAGCTAATAATTAAAAGTTGTTTCCTTCCTACTAACAATGATACTTTTCTCATCAGTTCATTTCAGTCACTCATTCGTGTCCGACTCTTTCTGACCCCATGAACCACAGCACGCCAGGCCTCTCTGTCCATCACCAACTCCCAGAGTTCACCCAAACCATGTCCATTGAGTCGGTGATGCCATGCAACCATCTCCTCCTCTGTCTTCCCTTTCTCCTCCTGCCCTCAATCTTTCCCAGCATCAGAGTCTTCAAATGAATCAGCTCTTTGCATCAGGTGGCCAAAGTATTGGAGTTTCAGTTTCAACATCAGTCCTTCCAATGAATACCCAGGACTGATCTCCTTTAGGATGTACTGGTTGGATCTCCTTACAGTCCAAAGGACTCTCAACAGTCTTCTCCAACACCACAGTTCAAAAGCATCAATTCTTTGGTGCCCAGCTTTTTTTTCTTTTTTTAAATATAAATTTATTTATTTTAATTGGAGGCTGATTACAGTATTGTATTGGTTTTCCTCAGCTTTCTTTTTTTAAATTTTATTTATTTATTTTTTTCCTCAGCTTTCTTCACAGTCCAACTCTCACATCCATACATGATCACTGGATAAACCATAGCCTTGACTAGACAGACCTTTGTTGGCAGTTATGTCTCTACTTTTTAATATGCTGTCTAGATTGTTCATAACTTTCCTTCCAAGGAGTAAGCGTCTTTTAATTTCACAGCTACAATCACCATCTGCAGTGATTTTGCAGCCCCCAAAAATAAAGTCAACCACTGTTTCCACTGTTTCCCTATCTATTCGCCGTGAAGTGATGGGACCAGATGCCATGATCTTAGTTTTCTGAGTGTTGAGCTTTAAGCCAACGTTTTCACTCTCCTCTTTCACTTTCATCAAGAGGCTCTTTAGTTCTTCTTCACTTTCTGCCATAAGGGTGGTGTCATCTGCATATCTGAGGTTACTGATATTTCTCCCAGCAATCTTGATTCCAACTTGTCCTTCCTTCAGCCCAGCGTTTCTCGTGATGTACTCTCAGTTCAGTTCAGTTCAGTCACTCAGTCATGTCCGACTCTTTGCGACCTCATGAATCGCAGCACGTCAGGCCTCCCTGTCCATCACCAACTCCCGGAGTTCACTCAGACTCACGTCCACTGAGTCAGTGATGCCGTCCAGCCATCTCATCCTCTGTCGTCCCCTTCTCCTCCTGCCCCCAATCCCTCCCAGCATCAAAGTCTTTTCCAATGAGTCAACTCTTCACATGAGGTGGCCAAAGTACTGGAATTTCAGCTTCAGCATCATTCCTTCCAAAGAAATCCTAGGGCTGATCTCCTTCAGAATAGACTGGTTGGATCTCCTTGCAGTCCAAGGGACTCTCAAGTCTTCTCCAACAACACAGTTCAAAAGCATCGATTGTTCGGTGCTCAGCCTCCTTCACAGTCCAACTGTCACATCCATACATGACTACTGGAAAAACCATAGCCTTGACTAGATGGACCTTAGTCGGCAAAGTAATATCTCTGCTTTTGAATATGCTATCTAGATTGGTCATAACTTTCCATTCCAAAGAGTAAGCATCTTTTAATTTCATGGCTGCAGTCACCATCTGCAGTGATTTTGGAGCCCCCCAAAATAAAGTCACCCACTGTTTCCTCATCTATTTCCCATGAAGTGATGGGACCGGATGCCATGATCTTCGTTTTCTGAATGTTGAGCTTTAAGCCAACTTTTTCACTCTCCTCTTTCACTTTCATCAAGAGGCTTTTTAGCTCCTCTTTACTTTCTGCCATAAGGGTGGTGTCATCTGCATATCTGAGGTTAATGATATTTCTCCCGGCAATCTTGATTCCAGCTTGTGTTTCATCCAGTCCAGCGTTTCTCATGATGTACTCTGCATAGAAGTTAAATAAGCAGGGTGACAATATACAGCCTTGATGTACTCCTTTTCCTATTTAGAACCAGTCTGTTGTTCCATGTCCAGTTCTAACTGTTGCTTCCTGACCTGCATACAGATTTCTCAAGAGGCAGGTCAGGTGGTCTGGTATTCCCATCTCTTTCAGAATTTTCCACAGTTTATTGTGACTCACACAGTCAAAGGCTTTGGCATAGTCAATAAAGCAGAAATAGATGTGTTTCTGGAACTCTCTTGCTTTTTCCATGATCCAGCGGATGTTAGCAATTTGATCTCTGGTTCCTCTGCCTTTTCTAAAACCAGCTTGAACATTAGGAAGTTCACAGTTCACGTATTGCTGAAGCCTGGCTTGTAGAATTTTGAGCATTACTTTACTAGCATGTGAGATGAGTGCAATTGTTCGGTAGTTTGAGCATTCTTTGGCATTGTCTTTCTTTGGGATTGGAATGAAAACTGACCTTTTGCATATAAGTTAAATAAACAAGGTGAAAATATACAGCCTTGATGTACTCCCTGTTTGGAACCAGTCTGTTGTTCCATGTCCAGTTCTAACTGTTGCTTCCTGACCTGCATACAGGTTTCTCAAGAGGCAGGTCAGGTGGTCTGGTATTCCCATCTCTTTCAGAATTTTCCACAGTTTATTGTGACTCACACAGTCAAAGGCTTTATAAAAATAGTAGTTCTTGCTAACAGATGAGCTGATAGATTTGAAAATCTATTTCAGCATTTTACACCTTTATACCTCTTCCAACAGAGGCTTATTATCACTCTCCCCTTTCTGTTAAACCTGGAAAGAAACCCTGGATTAGCCGAGCTAAACTGTACCATCACCTGGTTTTTCTTCTCTACATTAAAATGAAAACTGAATAACCATCAACAGGGGAAATTAAATTCTAAATGTAAATGTCACTTTTCACTCTTTGCTAATTGTCTCTCTCACAGACACATAGCATGAAAATTAGTAATGCCTTTACTTAGGTGTTTCTTACTTAGAGCCATCATTTACTGCAGTGACACTAAAATTTGTGAAACACAAGAGACACTAGAAAAATGTGTCACAAAAAGACAAAAAAAGACAAAAAAAGACACAAGAAAAAAGACAAAAGAAAATAATTGAAAAATGGTACTATAACACTTTGGAATCAGAACCATACTTAATAGATAGAACTAATCACTGTATCACTTTAGAAGATCTACCTATTTCCTATTGTGGTAGAAGGACATGTGAATCTCAGAATTACTGAAATTTGCTCCAGCCTCAAATGCTTATGAGATTTAACATAGTACTATGAGGAGAAACTCTAGGTATATTTTTTAACCACCTTAAATATATGAAACAGATAAGGCAAACAAATATTAATGGTTATTACAAAGCAAAAGACCTCTTCAGATTTTGCATGTGATTTTGAATAAAGTATATTCAGATAAACGTTTCTCCATAGACAGTTTCTCCGTAAACAGCATGGAAGCAGTTCATTATTCTCTAATTTTGGTTACTTTGCTTCAAGGTGAGTGAAGAGGTAAGAAATAGACTTTTAAAAAGCATTTTGCTGGCATTCACAGGCTCTGAATCTTAGTCATTCTGACCTTTGGCTAGTTATTTAACTTTCTTGGACCTTTTATTTCTTCATCAATAAAATATGTACAGTAATAACTTACCTGGATAAAATACCTTACTGTACTTAGAATTTGGGGAGAAATGACACAATTGTTTATTTACATCATGTCTCTTTTACTCACACTTTTTTTGTAAGCATGTGAAAAATGTTTGAACTGAGTAAGTATGTGCCATGGTAAATCTAGTAGAAATAATAAATTATTTGAAAACTTTCTCAAATGTGTGTTAATAGCTAATTCAGAAAAGTCTATATACATGTGAAGGCTGGGATGGACAATGCCAGATATAATACTAGTATCCTGATTATAAACCATCATGTATTGCAATAGGTGCTTAAGATATTTTGACATGGCCGTGCCTGGGAAATACCTAGTGTCGTGGTCATTTACTTACCGTTAGTGTAAGAAGCACCAAAAATTATTTTAAACTGAAATAAGCAGGAAAATACATTTTGCTAGGTGTTTTTATTTGCAGTTCATTAGAACATTTCTCTCTGGCTCCCAAAACTGATATTACAACATCAAAAAATTTCACTATCTTGAGAAAATAATTTTTTTCACTTTGTAGATGGAATATTATGGTACAGAGATCAAACTGCCACATCCATTGGATCCTAGAAAAAGAGAATTCCAGAAAAACATCTACTTCTGCTTAATTGACTATGCTAAAGCCTTTGACTGTGTGATTCAGAACAAACTGTGGAAAGTTCTTAAAGAGATAGGAACACCAGACTACCTTACCTGCCTCCTGAGAAACGGGTATGCAAGTCAAGAAGCAACAGTTAGAACCAGACATGGAACTGTGGACTGGTTCATAACTGGAAAAGGAGTACATCAAGGCTGTATGTTGTCAACCTACGTATTTAACTTATATGTAGAGTATATAATGCAAAATACCAGGCTGGATGAAGCACAAGCTGGAATCAAGATTGCAGGGAGAAAGATCAACAACCTCAGATATGCAGATAACACCACCCTGTGGCAGAAAGTGAAGAGGAACTAAGGAACCACTATAAGAAGGTAAAAGACAAGAGTGGAAAAGCTGGCTTAAAAGTCAACATTCAAAAAATGAAGATCATGGCATCCAGTCCCATCACTTCATGACAAATAGATGGGGGAAGTGGAGTGACAGACTTTATTTTCTTGGGCTCCAAACTCACTATTGACGGTGACTGCAGCCATGAAATTAAAAGATGCTTCCTCCTTAGAAGAAAAGCAATGACAGTCCTACACAGTGTTTAAGAAGCAGAGACATCACTTTGCTAACAAAGTCCATAGTGTCATAGCTAGTTTTTCCAGTAGTCATATATAGATGTGAATTCAGTTCAGTTCAGTCACTCAGTCATGTCCAACAGTTTGCGACCCCATGAACTGGAGCACGCCAGGCCTCCCTGTCCATCACCAACTCCTAGAGCCTCCTCAAACTCATGTCCAATGAATTGGTGATGCCATCCACCCATCTCATCCTCTGTCATCACCTAATCCTCCTGCCTTCAATCTTTCTCAGCATCAGGGTCTTTTCAAATCACTCAGTTCTTTGCATCAGGTGGCCAAAGTACTGGAGTTTCAGTTTCAGCATCAGTCCTTCCAGTGAATATTCAGGACTGATTTCCTTTAGGATTGACTGGTTGGATCTCCTTGCAGTCCAAGGGACTCTCAAGAGTCTTCTCCAACACCACAGTTTAAAAGCATCAATTCTTCGGTGCTCAGCTTTCTTTAGAGTCCAACTGTCACATCTATACATGACCACGGGAAAAACCATAGCTTTGGTTAGACGGACCTTTGTTGGTAAGGTAATGTTTCTGCTTTTTAATATGCTATCTACGTTAGTCATAACTTTTCTTCCAGGGAGCAAGCGTCTTTTAATTTCATGGCTGCAGTTACCATCTGTAGTGATTTTAGACTCCCAAAAAATAAAGTCTGTCACTTTTTCCACGGTTCCCCATCTAATTGCCATGAAGTGATGGGACCAGATGCCATGATCTTAGTTTTCTGAATGTTGAGTTTCAAGTCAACTTTTTCACTCTCCTCTTTCACTTTTGTCAAGAGGCTCTTTAGTTCTTCTTCACTTTCTGCCATAAGGGTGGTGTCATCTGCATATCTGAGGTTATTGTTATTTCTCCTGGCAATCTTGATTTTAGCTTGTGCTTCATTCAGCCCCGGAAAAGGCAATGGCAACCCACTCCAGTACTCTTGCCTGGAGAATCCCAGGGACGGCATAGCCTCTTGGGCTGCTGTCTTTGGGGTCGCACAGAGTCAGAACACAACTGAAGCGACTTAGCAGCAGCACCCAGCCCAGCGTTTCTCATGATGTACTCTGCATATAAATTAAATAAGCAGGGTGATAGTGTACAGCCTTGATGTACTCCTTTTCCTCTTTGGGACCACTCTTGTTCCATGTCCAGTTCTAACTGTTGCTTCCTGAGTTGCATACAGGTTTCTCAAGAGGCAGGTCAGGTGATATTCCCATCTGGTATTCCCATCTCTTTGAGAATTTTCCACAGTTTATTGTGATCCACACAGTCAAAGGCTTTGGCATAGTCAATAAAGCAGAAGTAGATGTTTTTCTGGAACTCTCTTGCTTTTTCAATGATCCAGCAGACGTTGGCAATTTGATCTCTGGTTCCTCTCCCTTTTCTAAATCCAGCTTCAACATCTGGAAGTTCATGGTTCGTGTACTGTTGAAGCCTGGCTTGGAGAATTTTGAGCATTACTTTACTAGCATGTGAGATGAGTGCAATTGTGTAGTAGTTTGAGCATTCTTTGGCATTGCCTTTCTTTGGGATTGGAATGAAAACTGACCTTTTCCAGTTCTGTGGCCACTGCTGAGTTTTCCAAATTTGCTGGCATATTGAGTGCAGCACTTTCACAGCTTCATCTGTTAGGGTTTGAAACAGTTCAACTGGAATTCCATCACCTCCCCTAGCTTTGTTGGTAGTGATGCTTCCTAAGGCTCCCTTGACTTCGCATTCCAAGATTTCTGGCTCTAAGTGAGTGATCAGTTAGGTCTGTACCATTTCTGTCCTTTATCGAGCCCATCTTTGTGATTGGGCCCTCTCTAATTTTCTTGAAGAGATATCTAGTCTTTCCCATTCTGTTGTTTTCCTCTATTTCTTTGCATTGATCACTGAGGAAGGCTTTCTTATCTCTCCTTGCTATTCTTTGGAACTCTGCATTTAAATGGGTATAGCTTTCCTTTTCTCCTTTGCCTTTTGCTTCTCATCTTTTCACAGTTATTTGTAAGCAGATGTGAGAGTTGGACCATAAAGAAGGCTGAACACCGAAGAATTGACTATTTCAAACTGTGGTGCTAGCGAAGACTCTAGGGAGTCCCTGGGACAGCAAGGAGATCAAACCAGTCAATCCTAAAGAAAATCAACCCTAAATATTCATTGGAAGACTGATGCTGAAGCTGAAGCTCCAGTACTTTGGCCACCTGATGCAAAGAGCTAACTCATTGGAAGAGACCCTGATCCTGGGAAAGATTGAAGGCAGGAGGAGAATGGGATGACAGAGGATGAGATGATTGGATGGCATCATCGACACAATGGACACAAGCTTGAGCAAACCGGGGATGGTGAAGGACAGGGAAGCCTGTCATGCTGCAGTTCACGGGGATCACAAACAGTTGGACACGACTTACCAACTAAACAACAGCAAATATAATAAAGAGCACATCTGTTGGATTTGGGTAGAAACCCTGCTCTGCCACATTGAGGCTTAGAGTAGTAAATTAAATGTTTTCCATGCATACTCCTGACCTCTTTTTATTCATTTACAAGTATATTCGTGTTCTTTGTTTTGTTGAGTAAATGGGATCATTTCTTCAAAGGAGAAAGAGATAGGAGAGTACTGCTCCTTGCAGAAATTTGGTGACGAGATCTCTTTTATCTTGTGGTTGTCCTTCTGCTGGTCCTCTGTTCAGCCAATGGATAGGGCAAGAGACTGAGGATTGTGTGAGAGTTTTTTATGGGCCAGGTATGGAAACATGATACACTTCCACTTATACTCACATTTTGTTGGCTTGAATGAAAGTAAATTCTCCAAAAAAGATTAGAAAAATGTAGTCTGAGTAAAGACTCATGAAGAAAGATTTCTTTCACACTTTGTGCCCTGCACTCAAAGAGAAGAATATTTTCTCTCCTGTAGGAATAAAGTATTGTTCATTCCGTTAAGGAAGGTAGTGAAGTGCCTAAGAAGAAAGTAGAGAGCAGTCAGATCCATTTGAAGACAAGGAGTATTAATCAGGGAAGGATTCACAGAAGAGGGTGACATTTGAACTAAAACTTTCTGATAAGATTTTCTCAACGAGACAATGAGGTGAGCACCCCAGCAAGAACGTCATGGTAATACAAACAAAACGCAGTGTGCATGCATCCTTGAAGTGGTGAAAGAGAATTGGTGAATGATGAACTTCCTTGGGTCCAGTGGTTAAGACTTTGCACTTCCACAGCAGGGTACATAGGTTCAGTCCTTAGGGAAGTAAGTCAGCGTGGTGTGGCCAAGAGGAAAAAAAAAAAATTGGTGAATGTTAAGGCTAGAAAGTTCATTGAGATCAGACTTTGAACGGCCTTAGATGGTATACTAAGGAGATTGGATTTACATATATATGCACAACAGGTTACCTTCAGAGGTAGTGTGATATAATTGTATTTAGAATGCTAGATTTATTTATTTTGTAATTATTGAACATTTTATGTTCTAGATATTACTGTGCTGCTGCTGGAGATGCATAAAAGGAACACATTCCTTGCTCTGGTCATAATATAAAGGGTTCATTAAAGGGACAGTATTAAAAGTACATAGATGAAATAGGAGCTCCTTTTTTGTTCAGTGTAAAAAGAGATGAGGCCTAAATGTGAATATTGGTAATGAAAATGCAAAGGACTGGATGAATTCTGGAGATAATCCGTGGAGTGGAATCTGATGGAACTCCTGGTCAGTCTGTACTGCATGAGGATATGATTTGGAGGATAGTGGCACAAAGGTTTCTAATCTGAGAGAGAAAACAGCTATTTGCTAGGAAAGAGGATCAAGTTTGAGGGAAAGATTATGAGTTCAGTTGTGGACACAATTTTGAAATATCTCTGTGGAGGTATTCAGGAAGTAGTTGGGAAAAATGTTCCGATTGTCTGAAAAGAGGCCAGAACTGGAATTATGACAAACACATAGAGTACATGTTAGATGACCTACAAGGCTGCGTAACAACAGAACTCCAAGAAATGAAAGGTGGGTAAAAGAGACAGCAGCCAGAAAAGGCTGACAAAGAATTCTTAGAATTAGGAAATCATTTTAATAAAGATGTGGTTGGTTAGCTGTTTAAAAAAAGATGGAGACATGATGACAGGATAAAGCTGAAATAACCATTAGATTTGGCTATGATAGAGTTTGGGGGGACCATTACAAAAGCTTTGGGGCAAAAATCTAATAGGAACAAGAAAAGGTAGTAACTTGGTTGACAGAAGAGTAAATATTGTACAGGATTTGTGAAACTTGAATGTATTTATAGTCTGAGGATAGAGAAGAGTGATTTTGAACCTTGAGAAGCAGAAAGAACCCTAAAGGAAACAAAGAAATAGGTTCTAAAGCATAAGTGGATGGATTTACTTTTTGAAACAAGGCAAAAAAAGAAATAAGGAATGATGCACATAAAAGTAGGGGTGAATGGGAGTGAAGCTGAGACAATATAAGGGAGTCAGGGGAGCTGGTGTGAGATTATTGGCACTTCCAGTGGAGAAAGCTTAGTAAATTATAGGAAACAAGAACAGAAATCAGCTGTGGATGCTGATTAAGAAGGAGCAACGTGGAAGGATCCAGATAATTTCTAAATCATTATAGGCAATAACATTTATATACCACTTTGTAGGGAGCTTATATGGCAAAAGTAATAATGGTCAGATATGTTGATAGCAGCTTAGCACAGCAACAGAGTAATCAGGGAAATGAGGTTGTTTATAAATGTGGAATTGAAATGATTATCTTGGACTTCAGGTTGGGTAGGGAAGGAAGCAAAAACAGGAGGGCACCAATAGCCTGCGGAGTTTGGAAGAGCCAAGGCATTGGAAGTTATGTGCAAGACTAGTGAAAAATACAAGTACTTTTGGTAAATGCTCTGCTGTAAAATCCAAAAGGGCTGATCATTAGTTATAAGAATAGCTCTTACCACTTACCAGTTGTGTTCTTTGGTATCAAAATTTTGTGGTACAGCTAATGATATTCCATACCCGCCATCTGTAAAATGGGATTGCCACCTTTAGAGAATATTAGAAATTTCATGATAAACTAAGTCATGTCTTGAATGACCATATATTCTTCCCTCTTCACATATACACAATAATACCATAAAGCAGTGAGGAAGGAAGAAAATAATTTGGAATTACTTCCAAATTCCCTTAGTAATCGAGGAGGAGTTTGATCTTAATGACTCAGTTTGAATAAATAAATTTTATTCAAGTGAATTCATTGATAGCCTTTGTAGAGAACATACCTGTATTGATTATTGATAAAATTTTTCAAATGTGTTTTTAATATTTTTCCATTATTCAAAAATTTTTTTAATTTATACACACAAGCACATACCTGGGAATCTTGATTGACAATGTGAAGCTCAATTACATAAAATATTTAACCACAGCACAACAGCCATTTGCAGTTTAAAGAAAACCATATAAAACAATATTCCAATGAATTGCCCAACAAATCAGTAAGAAAGGACAGACCAGCCTAGTCAAATAGATAAATCAGATTTAGGCAGGGTAGTTTATTGAATTTAAATTGTGCCCAGTTGGCCCAAGAGCTATATATAAGCAATCCATCTTACGTTGTTAATGGAGGTTCTTGAAATCCACCTGATGTTTGCATTATTAAATTTCAGTCTAATGAGCTCTGCTAATACATATTGAAGATGGTTGTAAGGAGTAGAATGTGAATCTGAGCGGGATAATTTGAAAGAAACATAAGCTGAGCATTTTACATGACTCAAGGGGTATATCTACAATTACACATATAACCAAAATTGAATTTAAATGGAATTTCTATTATCCTTGTCCTTCTACCAGGGAGAATAAAGTGTAAATGAAGTAAAAGTCTTTAGAGTTACTGGTGGTTTGTTTTTATTATCTAATTTAATAGATTCTTGCAATGATACCGAGTGGCATAAAAGTTTTAATATTTCATGACTTTAAATGCAGTCTAAGTATGTATTAAAGCTTGTAAATGGAAACAGATGTCTGTGTAATTGGATATAGCACTTCACAACACCATTATATAAGTTTTATATTTTAAGAAAGTGTCAGTGTTGACAGTGAAGAACAGTCAAAATTTTTTAAGAAAAATAGTCAAGTATGTGCTGTGTATTTTCTTTAAATTACTCTTTTAAGCCAGGTTTTATACTTCAAAAGGATATGTTGATTTTGCATAGGAAAAATATATGCAGCAAAAAATTGGAAAGTAAGTGTGTTTAATTTTTAAATCACTGTTTACATGGCTGTTATCATTATAATAAAGGCTCATCCAAAGTTTAATGCTGGCACAGTTTGATTTCTTTTTCTTTTGACGAGGCAATACTTTTTCTAACTTAATATTTCATCAACTATAATGCTATTAGAGACTTATTTTCACTTAGTTCACTCATCAGGCAGTAAGCCGGCAATAAAGGAGAATCACTCCTTTGAGACGTTAATGCTTTGGAATAAATGATGTGCTGGAACAGAAATTTAATTAATTTACAGAGTATATTGATAGTCCCTTGTTACTGTGCTGTATATTTTTAATCTTCTCTAACATCTGTAGTAAAGTGTTTGAAAACCCCTGCAGTTGAGCAACTAGTAGATAATTAAGTAATAAGGGAAGAGGTTTCTAGAGGGAAAAAGATTCTTTTTACCAAATGCTGTCATAACATGAATAAAGAACTGCTACTATGATATGCAGTGAAAAAAATAATACACTACCTAATTTGATACTGTTCCAAAGATATAGCAAGCTTCTTATATTTAAAATGTGGATTGTAGCTTAACTTTTCTCCAAAGTTTAAAACAAATGCATTTCAGTGACAAGTCAGATGACTTTTAATGACCAACAGTTTTTCCCAGTTTTTATGCCATCATTAGATGTATGTTGCTTAAATTCATTTTCTTTTTGGTGCAGAGATTATGTTGAACTGAGCCTCAAAGATTCTAAATAAATATTGTAAATAATCTGAATAAAGATTGTAAAAGGTATATTTCAGATTTTCAGCCATTTTTTTTCCTTCTGGCTACTGCACAAAAAATATGTAATAAATTTATTTCTCCTCCCAGTATTTTCATTCACAATATAGGCATAAAATAAACACAGAAATTTTATTGTTTTTTTTTTTTTTTCAGCAAAAGCTGATGAAGCATTGAAAGCCAAAGAAAGAAATGAAGAAGAAGCAAAGAGAAGAAAGGAGGAAGGTAAAGACATGTATTCATTTTGTTTCAAAGCAGTCACAGTGAAGAGTCACTATTCGGCGTGATTCTCTTCATTCTCTGAATAAAACATAAAACATCATTAAGTGCTTTAGGGGGTACCTCCTGCTACTTTACGAACCTAAACTATGTCACAATATTACACTATATTCAGTGTCTTGGACACTGATATTTGCAGGATAAGGTTAGTTTAGAAGCATCCTAGTGATAAGTATCTGGGGAAACAGAGAAGATACAAAATCATACAGTGGAACTAGTGTTAGTTTCTTCCTTCTAACTTTTATCTTAAATTATCAAAATCAGTCATAAAAATGGATTGATCTTATGGGTACGTTTTGAAATATTTTAGCAGTGATGAAGGAAAGTCTTCTTGCCAATAAGATTTTAAATTAAAATGCTGTTAAGATAGAACAATAAATTAGGAAATGTCAGTCATAATTCAGATTAAGAAATTCATAATTTTTGTAATTATTTCTTTAAATAACATTGAAGCCACCCCCTAAAAATATTACACACAGAAATCTAACACATTTTTATCTCCCCTAACAAATTGTGTTTATCCTTCAGTTTGCTGTGATGTATGTAAGTGAAAATTTTGCATTTTTCATTCTCAGAGGCTTTATATATACTGTCGTAAATCTCAGTGCTTAAAGCAAGATCCAGGCAACTCTTTCTCTGTCAGTTAAGTTGATGATCCACTTGGACTGGTAATCATATCACTCTGTTGGCTAATTAGCAGAGTTTTAACTAATTCTTCTGTGAGCTTTTAAGGAGTTGAAGCCTGATAATGTGTTCCATAATACTGTCTTTGAGTCAGTTCAGTTCAGTCGCTTAGTTGTGTCCAACTCTTTGCAACCCCATGAACCGCAGCACGCCAAGCCCTCCAAGTCCATCACCAACTTCCGGAGTCCACCCAAACATTGAGTCGGTGATGCCATCTAACCATCTCATCCTCTGCCATCCCCTTCTCCTGCCCTCAATCTTTCCCAGCTATTGTCTTTGAGTGCTGTTGTCTAAATCTGAAAATTGAGAATTTATCCATAATGCCTTTCTTTTACTATGACAACCACAAAAAATTTTACACCCTCAACTTAAAATTAGAAGCTGAGACATTATAGAACCTAAAATGTTTTAGTATGATGATGTAGAATTCTTAAAAGCACCATTCCATCAGAATCAAGCCCTCAAAGCAGGGGGGGGGGGGGGAAAAATTGTAGATTCAAGTGACAGAACCCTACAGATTTAGGAGATTCAAACTAAATGTGTATATAGAGTTCTTACCTTGATTCCTGTAAGTCCTGACTTTATGCTCTTGTCCTAGATCAACTAATTTTATGGTATATTGAAAAAAATGAATGAATTCTGCTAGTAAAATTCCTCAGTAGAACTCTCTTCTTTTGGCTTTCTAAAATGCACATTTTGGTTTTGTTCATGGAAGCAATCTGATTTCAGTTATGCTTATGGTCATACATAGTACAAATAGATATAATACTAAATGTAAAATAGTCTAAGCAAATTGTAATATTTTAGTACTGCTGTGTTATGTGGTATTCTGATCAATGTAACTAATTAATGACATAATAGCCCTTATAAAACATTGTGGTGCTATAAATTACAAGTGTGTCACTTATTATCAACCAACACAGTAAATATATATTGCAATAGTTATTAGTCTGATTCCATTAATTCAAATCTTAATTGGAGTTATAACCAGTTGAAAGCAGATGATATTGATATGGTAACCACGGATATTGAAATTGTTGGGTAATTTATTGTTATGAAAAATATATATAAAATGAATGCTTCCTCTAGTAACTGTTTCTTCTGGAAGCTTTCAAGGAATTGAAGCCTGATAATGTGCTCCAAAATACTGCTTTTAAATACTGAAAGAAATTTTTCAAAATTTCAGAGCCCTTTGTGTACACGATGACAATCGATATTTCTAAGAGTCTGTCCTTTTTTTTCCCCCATTAAATTAGCTCTAAACATCTTTTAAAAGATTTTTTTTAAGAATATGCCAATGGAAATTTGCTGTATGACTCAGGGAATTCAAACCAGGGCTCTATAACAACCTAGAGGGATGGAATGAGGAGGGAGGTGGGAGAGATGTTTAAGAGGGAGGGAACATAGGTATACCTATGGCTGCTTCATGTTGATGTATGGCAGAAACCAACACAATACTATAAAGCAATTATCCTTCAATTAAAAATAAATAAATTTAATTAAAAGAATTTAAGTAACCGTAGATACTTGAAGGTAATATTGTAATTCTTTTGAAAATACTTTTTCACTTTGATTTTTACTAAGTCAGTTGACCTTGCACTTAGCCTTTCCCATTTCAATACGGGCGAATTGTTAGAAAAGCACCTCCCACCATTCATAGCTGTTTTAATTGGCATCGTTATAAGCCTGTCATTCTAACCAGAGTATAAATTCTAGGATTGTGGAGGATTTAGTATCCACAGTGCTTAACATGTAGTAGATACACAGTTTCTTAATTACTGCATAAATTAGTGAATGACCAGTTTATCTTTCCTTCTTTTAAATCCTGCTTAAATAACATCCTGAGCTTGAAGTTGATCCCAAATAACATCATGGAAAGTGTAATCTAACCCTGTTAGGTCTTTATGCTAAGACAGGACTTCACTCGGACTGTTTCTCTAAAGAGTTACAACTAATCAAAAAGAAATCAATGAATTTCAAAATACTATCAATATTTGCTAGTATGGACTTGCCAAGTTTTTACCTGAGCTAACTGAATTTTCTGTGTATCCAAAAAAATGTGGGAAAATTATTACCACAAATGTTGAAGAAAAATTCTACTGGTAAGGCAACCTATATGACACTACTGTTAAAAGATTAAAGGTGTGTTTCATTTAGTATGTTTCCTTTGCCTGTATTTTGTGAATGAAAATAAATTTTTAGCCAGATTTTTGTTGTTGTTTCCAGAATTTTTTTCTTGTGGGTTGTCTAGATGCTTGAATGCTATCAAATTAAACTTCCCTGAAAATGATTAATGCATAAGCTACATTTATTTTATTTCATATAATTAGTCCAACTGCAAATTGAAACCTGAGATGCATCTGTATATGTATGTGTGTATATTTCTGCATCTGAAAGAATAATAATCTTTTATTTCTAACCTATAAGCCTCTAATAATTCAGTCTATCACATCACTTATACAAGTCATCCCTTAATTTCTCAGCATGCTGATACGCAGCACATGGTTCAAAGCATTCTTAAAATGTAGATAAATGTGATCCGCCCAGCTCCCTTTATCCATTCTCTGTCATCTCAAAAAATGATTGTATTAGCATAGCAAGATCTGTGCCTTGCAAATACATTCTGACTATTATGCAATCCTTTTCTTTGAGTGTTCTTAAATCAATATCATAATTATGTTTGCAAGTACTGTATCCAAGATGAAAGTCAGGCTACTCACCGAAACTTGTCCAGGGTAACTACTTTGTCTTCCACTCTTTAAACAGTGAGACCCCATTTAAACTGCCCTTTGTGGTCCTTACACAGCCCAGTTGATTTTCCATGTATCGAATATCACTGCATATTTACATAAACTCTCTTTTTTTTTAACATTTACTCTCCAACTCTTTCCATTTTTGTTGAATTATGTAAAGGTTACATTACTTCATTCAACAATAAAGTTTGGCTTTATAGTTTCCTTCTTTAAAAATAAGCACTTTTTTCCTAATTATGTATTATATTTTAGGAAAAATGAAATCTTTCAGTTCACTTTTCCTGCTTATTCTTTGACCTAATAAATTTTTGACCTTCTTTTTCTCTCTCTGTGTTTGAAAATGTTTCAACTAATATATAATTTAAAATCATTTCAACTTTTCTCCTTTTGATTTCTTTCTGTATTATTGAATGCTGGAGTATAACTGCCCAGGTTTTCTGTATTTTATCTTTAGTATGCACTTAAGGGTTCTAATTATGTTTTAAATCCATTTATAAGCATTATTGTTTTTCTGTGCATTTTGACTTCTAACATGAATTTCTTATTTATGGCATAAGTATGAGTGCATGCACACTCAGTCCCTTCAGTCGTGTCTGACTCCTTGCAACCCAATGAACTGTAGCCCACCAGGTTCCTCTGTCCATGGGATTCTCCAGACAAGAATGCTAGAGTGGTTTGCCATGCCCTTCTCCAGGGGATCTTCCCAGTCCAGAGATTAAACCCACGTCTCTTATGTCTCCTGCATTGTAGGTGGGTTCTTTACCCACTGAGCCAACTTGGAGGCCTGGCATAAGTATATTGATTTTTAAATTGCACCTCCTGCCCCCCCTTTTTGTGTTTATTCAAAATAACTCTATCCATTTGTTAGTTTTCTACTTAAAATATTTTTGTTGTTGAAAGTGTTAGGCAACCCATTCTAAATTATTTGTGGAAATGGTAGATAGTGATAATACAAACATAATATTAAGTAATTCAGGTGAAGACTTAGAAGAATCTTCAATTCTCATTTGTTTAAGTTGAAATCCATCAAACCTTTTCCATGTCTACTTGACAAAAAGTAAAATAGATTAGCCTTAATTTCTTCTTTTCTGTTGTTGTTAATCCTTTAGCAAAGCTGGAGTTAAAAAGTACTAGTAATACAAAAGAAAAAAGGGGGTGCCAGGCAATGTTCATATACTTTACATATTTTAACTCTCTTAATCCTTGTGAACTCTGTGAGATTTGTGCCATTATCCCTGTATTGTAGGGAAGATAGGCTTGATATCTTGCTCTATAGCTAGTAAGTAGTGAAAACAGTACACAAACCCATTCCCCCTCTTTAAACATCCTGCATCCTTACAATCAGTCTTCAAATATAGTATGATTTATTTTTTTAATTTTTTTTAATTTTATTTTTACTTTATTTTACTTTACAGTACTGTATTAGTTTTGCCATACATTGACATGAATCCACCATGGGTGTATACAAGCTCCCAATCCTGAATCCCCCTCCCACCTCCCACCCCATATCATCTCTCTGGATCATCCCCATGCACCAGCCCCAAGCATCCTATATCCTGTATCGAACATAGACTGGCACTTCATTTCTTACATGATAGTATGCATGTTTCAATGCCGTTCTCCCGAATCATCCCACCCCCTCCCTCTCCCTCAGAGTCCAAAAGTCCGTTCTATACATCTGTGTCTCTTATGCTGTCTCGCATCCAGGATCATCATTACCATCTTTCTAAATTCCGTATATATGTGTCAGTATACTGTATTGGTGTTTATCTTTCTGGCTTACTTCACTCTGTATAATCAGCTCCAGTTTCATCCGTCTCATTAGAACTGATTCAAATGTATTCTTTTTAATGGCTGGGTAATACTCCATTGTGTATATGTACCACAGCTTTCTTATCCATTCATCTGCTAGGGTATGATTTAAATTGCTCGCCCTCTATCCTTTGCCTTCTTCTCTGGATCTCACCCTCTAACTCTTAAGTGCTTGCTTACTGTTTTTCGTATGTCCTCAGATAGATCTGTACCCATTTTATGTTGCCTCATTTGGGTTTCTGGGACCCCAGAAGGTGAAGTTCTCCAGTTTGAGGCACGTTTTGTCACAGCATCTATGTACTTTTCCCATCGACTCTACTTGCTTTTCTCCCCAGTGACTGGCTGGTCAGTGGGAGACAATCATTTGTCAAGTCCACACCATCCTTCAGAGCCTGGACCCAGAGCTAAACCTCCTCTTTCTCAGAGGTCCTGGCTCCCCTATGCTTTGAGGTCCCTAGCACAAAGCACACTTGGTACCATATCTTGTGACACCCCGAGAGAGAACTGTTACAATCCCTCTTTCCCTCCACTGTGATGCCTTGCCTAAGACCAGAGAAGATAAATGTTTGGGGTTCTGAGGCACCCTTTATTCCTTCTGGACACCCATTATAAGAAGGTTGGAGTGAAGTTAGAAGGGTCAACAGGCACAAAGGTATCATTTAGCAGTCAGTGTTTATACAGTTGGCATGTTGACATAAGTAGGTTAGACAGAAATAGCGATTGTCCTTTCTAACTCTCTCCTGAATTGGCTGCACGTTGTAATAATACACAGTATGATTTTCTTCTTCGGTGCAAAGAAGAATTTGAAAGTTTACCACCCCCCACCCCCGTCTTACTTTATTAGATAGTTATTATTTATATATTAGATATTACTTACTACTTACTTATTTATTAGATACTTCCATTCCAAGATTTTAAATATTCCTTTAGGAGATTTGTACTCCCATGTATCAGATTTAATAATTCTACATAGTTCATAATGTATTTTCTATATATCTGTATAGCCTTTTAACACATTAGCTCTATTGTTAAAGAACTGCTTTCTTTAAGAAGAAAATTAATCTGCTTAGCTAGGATCCATTGCTTTATTCCATATTTTTATCCCTCAAGTTCTTATTTAGTCTAAAAATCACTCAAGAACAGTCTGTTACTTAGCTGAGCCATCTGTCTTATTTCCCTCGGAAGTGATTTGTCCTTTCTTGTCTACTTGATTCCTTGTCTGCAAGAACTGGATTGTTAAATATTTTTAACCTTTCTTTTGCATATAGTTTTATCTGTCATGTTTACATGACATCAGCTATTTATTCCTCAGTTTTGACATGTCCAATAAATGTATGATGTGTGCTAGTTCATTTTTAACTAACTTTTTAGCAGTGAAAACTGTCCTTCCTTATATTATAGCTCACTAACTCAAAAGCAGAGGCATTACTTTGCCAACAAAGGTCCGTCTAGTCAAGGCTGTGGTTTTTCCAGTGGTCATGTATGGATGTGAGAGTTGGACTGTGAAGAAAGCTGAGCACCGAAGAATTGATGCTTTTGAACTGTGGTGTTGGAGAAGACTCTGGAGAGTCCCTTGGACTGCAAGGAGATCCAACCAGTCCATTCTAAAGGAGATCAGTCCTGGGTGTTCTTTGGAAGGAATGATGCTAAAGCTGAAACTCCAGTACTTTGGCCTCTGACGGGACTACATCATCGTCCGCCGATGTAGCTCCATGCTATGAGTCGGAGGCTACATCATCATCGCCGACACCGTCCATCTCTTCAGGTTGAATCCCTGGCTGCTGGAGCTGGACTCCGGCAGGTGATGGACAGGGAGGCCTGGCGTGCTGCAGTTCATGGGGTCACAAAGAGTCGGACACGACTGAGCGATTGAACTGAACTGAACTGAATAATGTTTGTGCTTCATATGCACAGCTGTACTCTGTACAGGCTTGGAAGCCAATCTAGATAACATTTTACTTATTTTCAGTAAGGCGTTCGTGTATACGAATGCAGACTCGTATACTGCCTTCCTATTTAACCATCAGGTAAATATTGACACATACTTAACCATGTTTAGACCTCCAATGAATGACCATCATGTGTTAGCTTACCAATTTAAATATTTTCTGTGCTCTAGATACACAAATTTCAAGACCAAATGAAAGCTACAGCTTTCTTTTCAACCAGCTATTTCCACTATAATTAAACGTTGGAAAGCTGATATACATATTGAATGTCCACAGGTGTGTAGTCTGGAAGAAACCTGAGGAAGCCATTGCAATATAAGGAGTCAATTATACTGTAGTGGAAAGAGCCCCATCTTTTTGTAGCTGAAGTAAGAGAATGAGGTTCAGAGTCCTAGACCTGCCATTTACTGGTTCTATGACTGAGTCTCTTAACTTCACTGTGACTCTAAAGTGGTAAAGATAATAAAAATCTATCTAGAATTGTTATAAACAGAAATGTATAAATTGTTTAAAAATCATTTCATAACTCCATGAAGTGAAGTGAAGTGAAGTCGCTCAGTTGTGTTTGAGTCTTTGCGACCCCGGGGACTGTAGTCCACCAGGCTCCTCCATCCATGGGATTCTCCAGGTGAAAATGCTGGAGTGGGTTGCCATTTCCTTCTCCAGGGGATATTCCTGACCCAGGAATCGAACCCAGGCCTCCCACATTGCGGGCAGACGTTTTAACCTCTGAGCCACCAGGGAATCCCTATCATAACTCCATAGGACTGTAAAAATATACATTTTCATTACTCAGAACTGCAATACAAAGAGTATCATTCTTTTACTATTCATTTCTTTTATACTTTTTATCAGTTTAAAAAATATACTGACTGTCTGGTACATGCTGGGTACTGTTTAAATCATATGAAGAGAGCAGTGAAAAAAGAAATTGAGGCCCCTACATTGGAAGAGCTCACACTGTAGAGGAGGAAGACAGAAACATGACAGTGATAAAATAAAGTAAATTCAAACAAGGATAGTAATGTTTTCTCATCCTCTGTATGATCTTAAGTGGTCCCTTTAAGCCCACTTTCCCTGTCTCTTAATAAATAAGGATGAAAAAATAAATAAGAATGATAATCTCTCTACCATCTAAGGATGTGGTTGTGATACAGTAGATATGAAACCATTTTATAGACATTATAAAATGGTAGTAATTGCTCTTTTAGTATTAATTTTTAAAATACTTTAACTAGCTCTCTTCAGTGATCCATAAGTGAAAAAAGGAAATCACAGTGGAAAATATAAGATCACATATCAAGATTTATAGGATAAAGATGATGTAGTAGGATGAGCTTATTTGAACTCACCTTCCTCTGAGAACACAGAAAATCTGGTCAAAATATTAAAAGATATGTTTGAAGGTATGAGAGAGAGCCTAGAGGACAAGTATGGGTCCCTCTTTTAAAGAAAATAATGTGAGCACAACCATTGGAGCTAGTTTTCCCCTAGAAATTATTCCAGTAGTAGCATTCTTAAAAAGGTGATGTTGATTCTTATAAAGACCACTGAAAAGCTAAGAATCTGAGCAGAGATTTTGAAAGCTTTATGAAGCTATGGAGCTAAAATCTAGAGTTCAGGACCCATCAGGGAAGGGAAGACTCTGATAAAACCACCAGGCTTTGGGTTAGGATTTTAATAGATTATTCCCTAAAAGTAAGGATGAACCAGAAATAGTCAGGCACCCATGGGAGCTGAAGCCCAATTTTGAATCATCTCAATTCCTGATTGAATTAAGATGAGTCAAGTTTGCCAGTTCAGTTCAGTCACTCAGTCGTGTCTGACTCTTTGTGACCCCATGAATCACAGCACACCAGGCCTCCCTGTCCATCACCAACTCCCGGAGTTCACTCAAACTCACGTCCATCGAGTCAGTGATGCCCGCCAGCCATCTCATCCTCTGTCATCCCCTTCTCCTCCTGCTCCCAATCCCTCCCAGTATCAGAGTCTTTTCCAGTGAGTCAACTCTTCACATGAGGTGGCCAAAGTACTGGAGTTTCAGCTTCAGCATCATTCTTTCCAAAGAAATCCCACAGCTGATCTCCTTCAGAATGGACTGGTTGGATCTTCTTGCAGTCCAAGGGACTCTCAAGAATCTTCTCCAACACCATAGTTCAAAAGCATCAATTCTTCGGTGCTCAGCTTTCTTCACAGTCCAACTCTCACATCCATACATGACCACTGGAAAAACCATAGCCTTGACTAGACAGATCTTTGTTAGCAAAGTAATGTCTCTGCTTTTAAATATGCTATCTAGGTTGGTCATAACTTTTCTTCCAAGGAGTAAGCGTCTTTTAATTTCATGGCTGCAGTCACCATCTGCAGTGATTTTGGAGCCCACCCAAAAATAAAGTCTGACGCTGTTTCCACTGTTTCCCCGTCTATTTCCCATGAAGTGATGGGACCGGATGCCATGATCTTCATTTTCTGAATGTTGAGCATTAAGCCAACTTTTTCAATCTCCACTTTCACTTTCACTAGGGGTTGCCAGTACCCCTAGCTAATTACCAAACCATATATAAACCTTTTCTGGAAGAAGGTAGCATTATCCTAATCCTCAAATTATCTTTACAATTGTTTCTGTATGACATCCATTAAGAATCACCAGGCATATGAAAACACAAGACAAGGTGAAGAACAATGAGAAACAAGAAGACAGAGAAACAGCAGTCAATAGGGACAGATTTATGGAGGATCAAGATAATTGAGTTGTTGATGCAGATTTTAACATTACTCTGCTTAATATATTCATGGAAATAAAAAATGATACTGAAAATTTTAGGTGAGAAATGGAAACTAAAAAAGTAAAAAGTATAAACTGAAAAATACGTTAATTGAAATCAAGAACTTAATGAAGACTTAGCTTCATCTAGGCAGAGAAGAAAAAAGGAATTAAAGAACTGGAAGATAGATTAGAAGAAAAACACTGGAATGAACACTGTTTATTATGGAACTTATTTGTCTACTAGTTGCAAGATTGTACCCTTATAACATCTCCCAACCCAAGCCCCTTGTAACCACTATTTTTATGAGTTTGGCTCTTTGGGGTCTTCCCTGGTGGCTCAGAGGATAAGAATCCACCTGCCAATGCAGGGAATGTGGCTTTGATCCCTGATTTGGGAAGATTCCACATGTTGCATAACAACTCAGCCTGTGCACCACATTACTGAGCCTGAGCTCTAGAGCCTAAAAGCTGCAACTACTGAACCCACAGGCTATAACTACTGAAGCCCGTGCACCTACAGCCTGTGCTCCACAGCAAGAGAAGCCACTACAATGAGGAGCTCAGACACTGCAACTAAAGAGTAACTGCTACTTGCTGCAACTAGAGAAAGCCCATGCAAAGCAACAAAGACCCAAAAATGAATAAATAAATAATTGAGTTTTGTATTTCACATATAAATGATATCATATAGTTTTTGTCTTTCTCTGTTTGACTTATCTCAGTCAAATAGTAATGAACTCAAGGTGCTTCCATGTTGTCACAAATGGCAGGATTTCTCTCTTTCTCGTGGCTGAATAGTATTTCATTGCATGTATATAAATCACATCTCTTTTATCTATTCATTCATTAACAGGCACTTAGGGTGTTTGTGTATCTTGGCTATCAGGAATAATGCTGCAATAAAAATGGAAATAAGATACCTTTTCAGTACTCAGTTTTCATTTATTTTGGATATGTGCTCAGAAGTGGAATTTCTGGATTATATGTACTATTTTTAATTTTTTGAGGAACCTCCTTACTATTCTCCATAGTGGCTGGACCAATTTACATTCTCACCGTGCACAAAAAAGTTCTTTTTTCTCCCCATTCTTGCCAACACTTGTTATCTCTTGTGTTCTTGATTGTCACCATTCTGACAGGTTTGAGGTGCTACTTCAGTATGGTTTTGGTTTTCATTTCCCTAATGATTAGTGATGTTAAGCATCTTTTCATGTACCTACTGGCTATTTGGGTGTCTTCTTTGGAGAAATGTCTATTGAGTTCCTCAACAGACTCACTGAGGAACTCATTGACTCATTTTTAAATCAGATTGTTTTTCTCTTACTAAGTTATATGATTTCCTTATTATATATACTGGATATTAATCCCTTAGCCAATATATGGCTTGCAGATAGTTTCTCCCATTTTGTAAGTTGCCTTTTCATTTTGATTATTTCTTTTGTTGTATAGAAACTTTTTAGTTTGTTACATTCCCACTTGATTTTTGCTTTTATTATCTGTGCTTTTGGCATCATATCAAAAAAAAAATTGTTGTCATGACTGTATATATTTGTCATATATATTTAGGATTGTTATATCTTCTTGACCCATTGATACATTAGTTAACATTATGTTCTTTGTTTCTTGTTATTGTTTTTTTGCTTAAAGTATTTTATTTGATATAAGTATAACCACTCTTGTTTTCTTCTGGTTTTTATTTGCACGGAATATCTTTTCTATCCCTTTACTTTGAGCTTGTGTGTGTCCTTAGATCGGAAGTGAGTCTCCTGTAGACCTGTAGTGTATAATTGGGTCTTCTTTTTTTTTTAATCCATCCATAATTGGGTCTTCTTTTTTTTTTAATCCATCCATCCACTCTGTGCTTTTTGATTGGTGAATTCAATCTATTTACATTTAGAGTAATTATTGATATGTGCAGACTTTCTAAAGACTTTCCCGGTGGCTCAGCAATAAAGAATCCTCCTGCAATGCAGGAGATGCAGGTTTGATCCCTGGGTTGCGAAGATCCCCTGGAGGAGGACATGGCACCTACTCCAGTTTTCTTGCCTGAAGAATCCCATGGACAGAGAAGCCTGGTGGGCTAAGGTCCATGTGGTTGCAAAGAGTTGGACAGGACTGAGCAGGTATGCATGCATAGACTTACTAATGCCAGTTGTTCTCTGGTTGTTTTGTAGTTGCATTGTTTCTTTTTCCCTATGTTTGTGATTTTCCATGATGGTTTATTCTGTTTCCCATTCCTTTCAGTTCAGTTCAGTCACTCAGTCGTGTCTGCGTCTTTGCAACCCCATGAACCACAGCACGCCAGGCCTCTCTGTCCATCACCAACTCCCAGAGTCTACCCAAACCCATGTCCATTGAATCAGTGATGCCATCCACCCATCTCATCCTCTGTCGTCCCATTCTCCTCCTGCCCCCATCCCTCCCAGCATCAGGATCTTTCCAAATGAGTCAGCTCTTCAGATCAGGTGGCCAAAGTACTGGAGTTGCAGCTTCAACATCAGTCCTTCCAACGAACACCCAGGACTGATCTCCTTTAGGATGGACTGGTTGGATATCCTTGCAGTCCAAGGGCCTCTCAGGAATCTTCTCCAACACCACAGTTCAAAAGCATCAATTCTTCAGTGCTCAACTTTCTTCACAGTCCAACTCTCACATCCATACGTGACCACTGGAAAAACCATAGCCTTGACTAGACGGACCTTTGTTGGCAAAGTAATGTCTCTGCTTTTTAACATGCTGTCTAGGTTGGTCATAACTTTCCTTCCAAGGAGTAAGTGTATTTTAATTTCATGGCTGCAATAACCGTCTGCAGTGATTTTGGAGCCCCAAAAAATAAAGTCAGCCACTGTTTCCACTGTTTCCCCATCTATTTGCCATGAAGTGATGGGACTGGATGCCGTGATCTTAGTTTTCTGAATGTTGAGCTTTAAGCCAACCTTTCACTCTCCTCTTTCACTTTCATCAGGACGCTCTTTAGTTCTTCTTCACTTTCTGCCATAAGCATGGTATCATCTGCATATCTGTGGTTATTGATATTTCTCCCGGCAGTCTTGATTCCAGCTTGTGCTTCCTCCAACCCAGCGTTCCTCATGATGTACTCCACATATAAGTGAAATAAGCAGGTGACAATATACAGCCTTGATGTACTCTTTTTCCTATTTGGAACCAGTCCTGTTCCATATCCAGTTCTAAATGTTGCTTCCTGACCTGTATACAGGTTTCTCAAGAGGCAGGTCAGGTGGTCTGGTATTCTCATCTCTTGAAGAATTTTCCACAGTTTATTGTGATCCCCACAGTCAAAGGCTTTGGCATAGTTAATAAAGCAGAAGTAGATGTTTTTCTGGAATTCCATTGCTTTTTTGATGATCTAGTGGATGTTGGCAATTTGATCTCTGGTTCCTCTGCCTTTCCTAAAACCAGCTTGAACATCTGGAAGTTCACGGTTCTTGTGTTACTGAAGCCTGACTTGGAGAATTTTGAGCATTACTTTACTAGCGTGTGAGATCTGTGCAATTGTGCAGTAGTTTGAGCATTCTTTGGCATTGCCTTTCTTTGTGATTGGAATGAAAACTGACCTTTTCCAGTCCTGTGGCCACTGCTGAGTTTTCCAAATTTGCTCGCATATTGAGTGCAGCACTTCCACAGCATCAACTTTCAGGATTTGAAATAGCCCAACTGGAATTCCATCACCTCCACTAGCTTTGTTCATATGGATGATTCCTAAGGCCCATTTCACATTCCAGGATATCTGGCTCTAGGTGAGTGTGAGTGATCACACCATCATCATTATCTGAACCCCATGAACAGTATAAAAAAGCAAAAAGATAGGACACTGAAAGGTGAACTCCCCAGGTTAGTAGGTGCCCAACATGCTACTGGAGATCAGTGGAGAAATAACTCCAGAAAGAATGAAGGGTTGGAGCCAAAGCAAAAACAACACCCAGTTGTGGATGGAACTGGTGATAGAATCATGGTTTGATGCTGTAAAGAGCAATATGGCATAGGAACCTGGAATATTAGGTCCATGAATCAAGGCAAATTGGAAGTGGTGAAACAGGAGATGGCCAAGAGTGAACATCGACATTCTAGGAATCAGTGAACTAAGATGGACTGGAATGGGTGAATTTAACTCAAATGACCATTATATCTATTACTGTGGGCAGGAATCCCTTAGAAGAAATGGAGTAGCCCTTGTAGTCAACAAAGAGTCCGAAATGCAGTACTTGGATGCAGTCTCAATAATGACAAAATTATCTCTGTTCATTTACAAGGCAAACCATTCAGTATTACAATAATCCAAGTCTGTGCCCCAACCAGTAATGCTGAAGAAGCTGAAGTTGAATGGTTCTATGAAGACCTACAAGACCTTCTAGAACTAACACCCCAAAAAGATGTCCTTTTCATTATAGGGGACTGGAATGCAAAAGTAGGAAGTCGGGAAACACCTGGAATAGTAGGCAAATTTGGCCTTGGAGTACAGAATGAAGCTGCGCAAAAGCTAATACAGTTTTGCCAAGAGAACGCACTCGTCATAGCAAACACTCTCTTCCAACAACACAAGAGAAGATGCTACACATGGATATCACCAAATGGTCAAGACTGAAATCAGATTGATTATATTCTTTGCAGCCAAAGATGGAGAAGCTCTATACAGTCAGCAAAAACAAGACCAGGAGCTGACTGTGGCTCAGGTCATGAACTCTTTATTGCCAAATTCAGACTTAAATTGAAGAAAGTGGGGAAAACCAGTAGACCATTCAGGTATGACCTAAATCAAATCCCTTATCACTATACAGTGGAAGTGAGAAATAGATTTAAGGGACTAGATCTGATAGATAGAGTGCCTGATGAACTGTGGACGGAGGTTCATGACATTGTACAGGAGACAGGGATCAAGACCATCCCCAAGAAAAAGAAATGGAAAAAGCCAAAATGGTTTCTGAGAATGCCTTACAAACAGCTATGAAAAGAAGAGAAGTGAAAGGCAAAGGAGAAAAAGAAAGATATACTCATTTGAATGCAGAGTTCCAAAGAATAGCAAGGAGAGATAAGAAAGCCTTCCTCAGCTATCAATGCAAAGAAATAGAGGAAAAGAACAGAATGGGAAAGACTAGAGATCTCTTCAAGAAAATTAGAGATACCAAGGGAACATTTCATGCAAAGATGGGCTCAATAAAGGACAGAAATGGTGTGAACCTAACAGAAGCAGAAGATATTAAGAAGAGGTGGCAAGAATACACAGAAGAACTGTACAAAAAAGATCTTCACGACCCAGATCATCATGATGGTGTGATCACTCACACTCACCTAGGGCCAGACATCCCCTTCCTTTACCTTTTATGAATCTACTCCAGTTTTTTTACTTTATGGTCACCACGAGGCTTATATAAAACATCTTATAGCAAACCAATCCACTTTAAACTGATAGCAACTTAACCCTCATTGGAAAAGACCCTGGTGCTGGGAAAGACTAAAGGCAGGAGAAGGGGATAACAGAAGATGAGATGGTTGCATGGCATCACCCACTCAATGGACATGAGTTTGACCAGACTCAGGGAGATAGTGAAGGACAGCAAAGCCTGGTGCGCTGTAGTTCATGAGGTTGCACAGAGTGGGACATGACTTAGCAACTGAACAACTTAACACTGATCACATACTAAAGCTTCACTGTTTTAATCTCCCCTGTTGTAAATTTGATGTTACAATTTACCTCTTTTTATATTATGTATTTTAACAAGTTATACTGTAGTAATCTTTAATACTTATTTCCTTTGACCTTTATATTTAATATAGTTAAATGCTTAATATACCACCCTACTACAAAATTAGGTTTCTGAAATCTCACTATTTACCTTTACCATTATGTTGAATATATTTATATGTCTTCATGTCACTAATTAACATCCTTTTTTTTTTTTTCATCTTGAAAAGCTCCTTTCAGCGTATTTTGCAAGGCAGATCTAGTGGTGATATACTTCCTTAGCTTTTGTTTCTCTCCGCAAGTCTATTCCTTCTTTGCATCTGAAGGATAACTTTTCTGTGTAGAGTATTCTTGGCTGGCAGGGTTTTGTTTTGTTTTGTTTTTTTCCCTTCAACACCTTGAATATGCCCATCTACTCTTTCCTGGCCTGTAGAGTTTCTGCTGACAACTCTACTGATAGCCTGATGGGACATTCCTTTGTAGGTTATAATGTTTGGTGTTTTGTTTTGTTTTTTCTCTCCTCTCTGGCTGCCTTCAGAATTCTCTTAATCTTTGATTTTGACAATTTCATTGTACTATGTCTCGGATACATAGTATAATTTCACTGTACTATGTCTTTCTTTATGGAGGATGGGGTAATCTGTTCACTTCATAAATGTAAATACCTAAGTCTCTCCCCAAGTAGGGGGCAGTTCTCAGCTATTATTACTTTAAACTTTCTACCCTCTTTTTCCTCTGGAACCCTAATTACTCTAGCACTTGTGCATTTGATGGAGTTCCATGTCATGTAGGCTGTCTTTGCTCTTTTTCATTCTATTTTCTTTGTTCTCCAATAACTGTTGTTTCAAAGTTCCTAACCTCTAACTCACTTATTCTATCTTCTGTTTGGTCTACTGTAATATGGATGCTTTCTATAGTATTTTTTTTTTCATTTCATCCATTTAATTCTTCGGCTCCAGAATTTTTGTCTGTTTCTTTTTTTAATGATTTCTATTTTGTTGAATTGTGTTTCTTTGTTTTCATGTAGCTCATTGAATTTTTTCAAAACAACTGTTTTGAATTCCATATCAGATCATGAAATTCCAATGTGCTCAGTTATTGGAGGATTCTTTTTACCTTTTGGTGGTATGTTTCATTGATTTTTCACTTTTATTTTAGTTTTGCGTTACTGCTTTTGCATTTAAAGTAGCAGACACCTTCCAAATCTTTACTAGTTGCCTTCAGATGGAATATACTGGGTTTTGGTCCTATTATATCTGGGATTTTCTCTGATCTCCTATGGATACTCCTGCTCCTTACTCTCTCTTGTGGTAGAATCCTTAAGCTTTTATGTTTTCTCTCATTCTTACTATTCACCAGGCTGGTTGCTGGAAACTTCCCTTTTGTTTTTCAAAGATTGTGCTATAGCTCGTTTGTGATTTCTCCCTTGTTCACAGATTTGGTCTATTTTTCTGAGAGCACTTCGTATACCAATGAATGAGCACACTTGGGAGTGCACACAAGGAACTTAGCCCTGAACTCCTGAATGGAATAACCCATAACTGTATCCCTCTCATGCTCTCTGACATTCTTATCTGCCTCTTTCCTGATTTCCTTCCTCCAATGAGTCATGGAGTTCCTACCTCAGTCATCTGGGTGCTGCTGCTGAGATACAGGTTTCTACAACAGCATCCCACACAGCTGTGGATGCTGAACATTCACTTACTGCTCTCCCTCTCCAACACAAGAGAAGTTGTTCCAGTTCAGTGGTGCAGTGTTGCCTTGAGTAAGGGATAGCACTAGCAAGCTCCTCTCTCTGTCTCCAGTGCATCCAAACTCTTTTGTTGTTTTTACAGCAACATGCTGAAATCTCCCCTTGGGAAAGCTGAACTTCTACAGAATCTCTCTCCGTGGGTTTCTGTTCAAGTCTCCAGGTTTTCCCAGGCTATGGCCTGGAGTAGTTATGGTGGATTTTCCAGCTTCTGTTAGTTTCACATCCATAATGAAGTCTGTCTATTACCAGATACACAAGTGGGTAAGAGTCTTCCCAGGCCCTTTGGCATATGGTGCTGGATTCTATACCTCCCATTAAGGTGCTTTCATTCATGGATAGATGCCTGATTAGTTGTTAGACAAAATGGAAGGACATCTTATGCTGCTGATATCATTCCTCAGCCCAACAGTTAATGTTTATTTAGCCCAAGGCTAAATAGTGAAATATTGGATAACATTTCCAGTGAGTTATTTTGATGAGTTTTTCTCTAAATAATGAGAAAAATACCCAAAAATATATAGGTCACAATTATTACTTGTAAATTACAACTTTCCTTTTTATTTTAAAATTTTCTGCAAATCACCTTTTGTGTATCAGTTTCGTTGTATGAAGGGTAGTGATACTACAGAATTAAGTGATTTTATCCACCTGTTCCTTCCTATAGTTATTATCCAAAAGATTTAGCTTCTTTTTACAGTTCTTGGCCATGATAGTAGTATGTTATCTACACAAAAGATGTTTGTCCAGCTGAAGATGGATCGATTAATACTGTGCTGTGTTGAGTCTTATACTACATCTTCTCAGGGAAATGAAACAGTATGGAAACAATCTATAAATAATTATAAATATAAGCCTGCTTTTACACCAAGTTTGAAAGATCTTGACTTTATTGAGGGGAAAACTGATGTTTATTTGCATAAGCTGGCAACATTATCTACATGTCAAGTTACCTTACATTTAATTTTTAGCAGTAATAATGAGACATGTCTATTTGCTGAAGATCAAACATAAGCCAGTGTTCACACAGGAAGAGAAATTAGCAAGTTAGCAGATTAGCAGGAATCAGGTTGTATTTAATGTAAGAATGATGATGGCTTAGCCTAAGTAAGAACTCTGCCTTGATTATAGTATTAGTATTTGAAAACAGTAATTACCTATTAACAGAAAACAGATGAAATACAAATAATTTTTGCAACTTACAATTGTTAATGTTAGTAAGGCTCAAGTTTTTTTCTTGGGGAAGAGGATACCACACTCAGCAGCATGTGGAATCTTGGTTCCCTGATCAGGGATCAAACCCATGTCCCCTTGCAGTGACAGCTTGGAGTCCTACCACTGGACCACAAGGGAATTCCCTCAAGTCTTATTAATACCTTTAATGATATCAGTATATGTTTACTATAGAAAAATATTTGCTCTAATAGAAGAAATATGGATAAAATCCAATTAGAATATGTAAATGTTTATCTCCTACAGCATATCTTATAATCTGCCTTTGACCATAAGATGTATGGCTATAATATATTCAGAGATAAATATTTTAAGGGCATTAAATTATTGATTACACGTTAATCAATATGTATAATAAATAATGAAGTCAGACCTAGTTTCTAAATAGAGTATTTTATCCTCCGTATATTTTATTTCCCAAAACATATTTTTAGGCTTACTGGCAGACTAGCAAGCTGTAATCCTGCTCTTAGAAGTTTGGAATGGACATCCAAGAATAATTCTATTACCAAAAAGTTTTACAGAAAATCGACCTTCTTTTTCTCTACTACTAGAAATATATTTATGTGATATTTTTACTGTAATTGACCTTTTCTGAAAGTATATGTATGTTTATTTTATTTTTCTGGGATTAATAGGGCTATGCCCTTCATTTTCTAAATCATGTTGCTAACAGGAAAATTAGAGGATTAATATAACATATGATGAAAATGTTTTCTAAATTACAGTTATTACTTGATGTAAGAAGAAGAAATGGAATAGAGAATAGTTTTCAAAGCAAACAGTTTATGTAAACCCTGATTAAACTTGTGCACGGTTAGTATGATTAGATAAGTAGCCACTGGTTTTGAATAGAAAAAGCTAAGTCTGTTTACACCAAATCATGATCTGGCTAATCCTGGACATTTGCACCTTACTATGCACTATTACTAATCCAGGATGATCAGCAAGACCCAATGAAAATCATCTCTGATGTCAAGAAAAAAAGAATCATTGTCAGATTGGATATTAGGCATTACATAAAGCAAGTAGGGTTGAAGTAGAACCAAACTTTAGAGGAGAGTTGAGGTTCAAGAAGGTCATGTAACAAGAATCAGAATCCTAAACTGGAAAACCAAGCAGTTGTTTAGTCAGTCAGTCACATCCGACTCTTGGTGACCCCGTGAACTACAGCACACCAGGCTTCCTTGTCCTTCACTATCTCCCCGGGTTTGTTCAAACTTACGTCTGTTGAGTCAATGATGCCATCCAACCATCTCATCCTGTTTTGTTCTCTTCTCCTCCTTCCTTCAATCTTTTCCAGCATCAGAGTCTTTTCCAGTGAGTCAGCTCTTCACATCAGTAGCCAAACTGTTGGAGCTTCAGCTTCAGCATCAGTTCTTCCAATGAATACTCAGGGTTGATTTCCTTTTAGATTGGCTGGTTTGACCCTTTGCTTGTCCAAGGGACTCTCAAGAGTTTTCTCCAGCATCACAATTTAAAAGCATCAATTCTTCACACTCAGTCTTTTTTATTGTCCAGCTCTCACATCCATACATGACTACTGAAAAAACCATAGCTCTGACTATACGAACCTTTGTTGGTTAAAGTGGTGTCTCTGCTTTTTAATACACCATCTAGGTTTGTCATAGCTTTTCTTCCAAAAATCAAGTATCTTTTAATTTCATGGCTGCAGTCACCGTCCACAGTGATTTTGGAGCCCAAGGAAAAGAAATCTGTCACTCTTCCTACTTTTTCTCCATCTATTTGCCATGAAGTAATGGGTCTGGATGCCATGATCTTTTGTTTTGTGAATGTTGAGTTTTAAGCCAGCTTTTCCACGCTCCTCTTTCACCTTCATCAAGAGGCTCTTTGCTTTCTGCCATTAAAGTGGTATCATCTGCATATCTGAGGTTGTTGATATTTCTCCTGGCAATCTTGATTCCAGCTTGTGAATCATCCAGCCCGTCATTTTGCATGATGTACTCTGCATAAAAGTTAAATAAACAAAGTGACAGTATACAGCCTTGACTTTCTCCTTTCCCAATTTTGAACCAGTCCAGCACAGATTACTAACTGCTAATGGAATTCATCTTAATATGAATTTGATAACTGAGCCAAATCTGACTTCATGATGATTCAGATTATAAACTTGAATCCAATTTATGGAAATGGCCTGAATTCATCTAATTATGTGTTAGGTGCCTTTGTATATTCAGTTATTTCTTTGCATGCAACTGTTTCCATTTATGAATAAAAATTTAAAATAAAATTATCTCAGAAATGAAAATCCACATCTGGAACAACTAAACTTTTGAAAGGAAAGAAAATAGAAGAGATGTGGTTTTCTTTCGAGCGATATTATTTAAAGTATATGTCCTTTGAAATAAAAATGACATTTTAATTCCAGGGGAATAAGTGGTGATAGTAAGTCACACAGTCATTAAGCTGGTGAAGCCAGTATTTAAGTACAAATCTAATACCAGAGCCCAGGAGCTTAATATAATCTTCCACTGTTCTATCCTATGGTGGTACCTTTTTTGAAAAGGATTTTACTGTATTACCTCCCTCCCCACAAAACTAGTTTACATTCATATATCTTTTGGGGATGTGAAACATCAAGCTAAAGAGATTTAAATTGCCAAATTTTAAATGTTAATTTTTCAAATTAATTAGGAGATTGATTTTACTACTTGGAAAGTATTTTGTAAATCTGTTTCTTAAAATTTTGTATATTGCATTTTGTTTTACCTAGAGACATCCTTTTAAATACAATTACATTTTTATAATAGTAATATGAACTTATTGTAGAAAATATATAAAATATAAAGGAGGAAATCAATACACGTAATCCCATCACCCAGAGAGAGAATTTAGGCTGATATTTTTTATACTCTCCTAATGTTTGTTTCTTTATAATGAGATCATGCAGCATGTACAGTGTTAGTTTAATGTATCAACTATGTATTGTAAGAAATAAGAGGAAAGAGATCTCACTGTGCAGAGGAGGCCACATTCTGTAGACCTCCAAATTTTTACATAGTAAAAAGTTGCCAGTGAAGTATAAGCACACCTTACCCTGCCTCCCACTCCACAAATCCATCTCTCTTTTCAGTCTCCAGACCCAGATATATACAATTCTATATTCTACATAATTCACTAACCTATATAGCTATTTCCTCATGCTATTAATAGCTCTTTGAAAACATTTGAATAGTTATATAATATTCCAGATTTACAGATATGCTATGACTTAAGAATTTCTCTGTCTGGGGATATTTAGATTGTTAGACTATTTTGTCAGAGATATATACTCAGCAATAGGAAGCAATCCAGGTGTGGGAGCTTAGTGCTAGACCCATACAGGTTCTTACTACCGCTACTACGTACATGGAAAGTCATTCCTTTTGTTTATAAAGAGCTTCCCTGTGCAGTCTTAAAGAATTAGTATTTCCAGAGCTATAAACCATGATGAAAAGGGGGCAGTTTAGGCCAGAGAGGGAATCAGTGAACTTTTATAAGTGTATATTATTTAACTTACTCTACTCAATTCCACAAGGTAGAAAGTATTAATCCCATTTTATAATTGAGAAATTAATGTTTATGCTTAAGCAGATGGCTCAGATTGCAAAGCATCTGCCTACAATGCGGGAGACCCAGGTTCAATCCCTAGGTCAGGAAGATCTCCTGGAGAAGGAAATGGCAACCCACTCCAGTACCCTTTGCCTGGAAAATCCGATGGATGGAGAAGCCTGGTAGGCTACAGTCCATAGCGTCACAAAGAGTTGGACACGACTGAGCAGTTTAGGCCAGAGAGGGAATCAGTGAACTTTTACAAGTATATGTTATTTAACTTTCTCTACTCAATTCCACAAGGTAGAAAGTATTAATCCCATTTTATAATTGAGAAATTAATGTCTAAAATGAACTCCAAAAAAAAATTTTCCTAATGGACAGTAGTTGCTTCTGTACAAGTTTCAATAACTGACTCGGCTGTAGTAGACAATACTTTGCTTGTTTTTTCAGCTAATGGAACAGAGTGAAAATATACCCTGAAGTTGGATCTACTCAGGGTTGAAATGTAACCCTTTTTGGTATTTTAACAACCAGCAAATTGCCCCGTCTTACTTTTTTTGTAACTTCTGGAAATGTTTAGAACTTTCCTTTAGATATGTTACAGAGAAAACAGAATGTTTTCCTGAAGTAGTATTAATTCATTAATCTGAACACAAATTCAGAACAGTCACGTTTTTTAACTGGTTCATATTTTTGTCAAAACATGAGGTCTCTCTTTTAAATGGCGATCTATTTCCAAAATTGTATTTTCTTTAGGAATCCTTCACCAGAATATATATAATGTTTCATGGCTGCCTTCAGCCTATGATATGAACTGAAGTTTGGAGAAACTTTTTGATTTGCTCTTAGTTCATCCTAGTTAATTCATATACTTCAGGAATGGTAAAAAACACTCGAAGAATGGCTCATATATAATCATAAAGCATTAGAATTGATGTTGTTCATCTGAAAATACACCTGTCTGAAAACCAAGTTCTACTGAAAAAAATGGACTAGGGGAAAAAAAAAGAATTCATTTATACACCCACAAATTGCAGTTGTGGGAGTCATCTATTAATCCTTAATAAAAGAAGGTTTATCTGAGTGGTTTTCCTCATTTTAATTTTTTTGTAAAAAGATAAATTAGTGCTTTATTTTGTAGCCTCAATGTAAATTTATACTACAGTGAGATACCACTTCACATGCACTATATGGCTATAATCAGTAAGACAATAACAAGTACTATCTGTGATATGGAGAAACTGGAGAGAATGTAAAACAATGCTTATGAGAATATAAAATGGTACCCTTTGGAAAACAATGTGTGGTGGTTTCTTAAAAAGTTAAACACACATTTACTATATGACTCAGCCCTTTCACTCATGGAGATATTTAATCCAAGAGAAATGAAACATGTCTATACAAAAATAATAGAATATAAATATTTGTAGCAGCATTATTCACAATAGCCCCAAAGAAGAAACAATTCAAATATCCATCAACTAGTAAATGGGTAAATAAGATATTTTCACATCCATCTCAGAGGATGCTGTTTAGTAACAAAAAGGGAATAAACTAATGATACATGTTACAACATGAACACAAGAGACTACATTTCTGTGAAATGGAATTTTTTACCTTTGAAGATGTAAGTGTCCAGACATTAGGCTGGGAGACAGGAAATGTTTGCTGTTACAGTTGGACATCTGGCGTTCAAAAAAGAAAGGAAAAGAGACTGTCCCTCTTTAGGACCTCCACCTATGCTCTTCCCTGTACCAGAAAAGCTGAAAAGTTCTGCCTCTTCTTTACCTGGCTAACACATGCCAGCACTTCAGGTATTAACTTAAAAGTATCTCCAGAGGAACTGTGTCCTTACCTCACAGTTTAATCAAGTCTCATTGTCATATTATCTTCTACAACCCCTTGCTGTCTTTTAGTAGCATTTATCACAACTGTAAATCATTAATTTATTCAACAAGCATATGCTGTTGAGCCGCCTCCTACATGCCAGGCACTATTCTTGTCTCAGACTACAGAAGAAAGCAAAGCATGGAGCACATCCTAGTGGGGAGAGACAGATAATGAACAATTAAGCAAATATGAAATACATGAAGATATGATAAGTGGTAGGGAGTATAGTAGAACATGGTGAGAGAAAAGTTTGGGGAGGGATGTCTTTATTTATATAGTATCTTCAAGAAAATTATAATAAGGTGACATTTGAGCAGAATTTAAATGAAGAATACACATTTTAAAGAGTATACCTTTCAAAGTTAATACTTTCTTGGTTTCTTCTTTTTCTTGATAAATCCAAGTCCTATAAATCAATATTCTTAAATTTTGAATGATTTGCATTGTATCTGATAATTCTTCAAAATAAGAGATACAGAAAATGCAGACAATTTAATCTCTTGCCAGATAATATTTGTGAATTTGTATTCTGTAGCATGTTATTACAATCGCATTGCCAAGTTAGAAGACATTAGCGTTTTCTCCAAAATGTCAGAATCATTTTACATTGTTACCAAATTCCATCTGACCACTATAAACTTACCAAAAAAAAAAAAAAAAAAAACAGTGGTAATTTCTTTGGCAGAGGTGGCAAGGAATAAGAAAAAAGCCTAATTTATTAAAACTGAAAAAGTTAGTTTTTAGCCGTAATGAATATTGAGACTTTCTTAAACATCATAAAACACAGTTGTCACTAATCCCCTTCCCTTCCTCCCAGATACTTAAGTTTCCGGTCCATTTGTTTTGATGTTTAGTTTTTATATCTGTAGAGAGCCATATATTACCTGTCTAGAGTTATTTTTTAATTGGTAAGGACATTCTTGTATATCTTCAGAGATAGGAGAACACTTTTATGACCTCTCTCTCCCTTACCCTCAGTTATTTCCTTTTTTAATTTATTTGTATTTGTTTAAATTTATTTATTTTTAATTGAAGGATAATTGCTTTACAATATTGTGTTGGTTTCTGCCATACATCAAGATGAATCAGCCATAGGCATACATGTGTCCCCTCCCTCTTGAAGCTCTCTCTCACCTCCCTTCCCATCCTACTCCTGTCACAGAGCACCAGCTTGAGCTCCCTGCCTCATACAGCAAATCCCTACTGGCTATCTATTTTACTTATAGTAATGTATATGTTTCCATGCTACTCTCTCCATTCATCCCCCTGCCCTTTTCCCACTGTATCCACAAGTCTGCATCTCCATTGCTGCCGTGCAAATAGGTTCATCAGTACCATCTTTCTATATTCCATATATATACGACAATATGCATTATTTGGTTTTCACTTTCTGATTTACTTCACTCTGTATAATAGGCTCTAGGTTCATCCACCTCATTAGAACTGACTCAAACGCATTCCTTTTTATGGCTAGTAATCATAGCATCTGGTCCCATCACTTCATGGCAAATAGATGGGGAAACAATAGAAACAGGAGAGACTGTTTTTCTTGGGCTCCAAAATCACTGCAGATGGTGACTGCAGCCTTGAAATTAAAAGACTCTCTTTGGAAGAAAAGCTATGACCAACCTATACAGCATAATAAAAAGCAGAGACGTTACTTTGCCAACTAAGAATCATCTAGTCAAGGCTATGGTTTTCCAGTGGTCATGTATGGATGTGAGAGTTGGACTGTGAAGAAAGCTGAGCGCCGAAGAATTGATGCTTTTGAACTACGGTGTTGGATAAGACTCTTGAGAGTCCCTTGGACTTCAAGGAGATCCAGCCAGTCCATTCTAAAGGAGATCAGTCCTGGGTGTTCATTGGAAGGACTGATGCTGAAGATGAAACTCCAGTAGTTTGGCCACCTCATGTGAAGAGTTGACACATTGGAAAAGACCCTGATGCTGGGAGAGATTGAGGGCAGGAGGAGAAGGGGATGACAGAGGATGAGATGGCTGGATGGCATCACCAACTCGATGGACATGAGTTTGAGTAAACTCCAGGAGTTGGTGATGGACAGGGAGGCCTGGCGTGCTGCGATTCATGGAATCGCAAAGTGTCAGACACGACTGAGCGACTGAACTGAAACTGGATAGATCAGTTGGCAGTGAGTCCACCTGCAATGCAGGAGACCCCAGTTTGTTTCCTGGGTCAGAAAAATCTGCTGGAGAAGGGATCGGCTACTCACTTTAGTATTCTTGGGCTTCCCTTGTGGCTCAGCTGGTAAAGAATCCCCCTGCAGTGTGGAAGACCTGGGTTTGATCCCTGGGTTGGGAAGATCCCCTGGAGAAGTGGAAGGCTACTCACTCCAGTATTCTGGCCTGGAGAATTCCATGAACTGTATAGTCCATGGGGTCGCAAAGAGTAAGACACTACTGAGCGACTTTCACTTTCATAGCCTGTTTATTGCTAGCTGACATTTGGGCATAACTGCAGTATGCTGAAACCCATATTCAATTTATGCATTTAACATGAATTTGTCCATGAACTGTTTTACCTGGGAAGGTATCAATCAGAAAAACAAAAAATGCATATGTATTGTTTTGGTTTGGTTTCATTTTTGTTTCCTGACAAATACTACCTTAATTTTATTTCTTCAGAATAAAATTTGTAGGCACTTTTATAATAGAAACTCTCTTTAAAATCTGTGACTAATTACAGAGCCTTATTTTGCCGTTTGGAGAAGGAAATGGCAACCTACTCCAGTATTCTTCCCTAGAGAATCCTAGGGATGGAGGAGCCTGGTTGGCTGCCATCTATGGGGTCACACAGAGTCGGACACTACTGAGGCAACTTAGCATGCATGCATGTGTTGGAGAAGGAAATGGCAACCCACTCCAGTATTCTTGCCTGGAGAATCCTAGGGACAGGGAAGCCTGGTTGGCTGCCATCTGTGGGGTCACACAGAGTTAGACACAACTGAAGCGACTTAGCAGCAGCAGCATTTTGCCTTTAAACATGGCTTAATTCATTATTATGAAGTGATTCCAGGGATGTTGTAATCTGCATAATCCAGAGCATATAATCACAGGTATGTTTAAGTAGGAACTCCATGAATCTCTGGGGAAATGTACTTCAGTGCAGTTCAGTTCAGTCGCTCAGTTGTGTCCGACTCTTTGCGACCCCATGAATCGCAGCACGCCAGGCCTCCCTGTCCATCACCATCTCCCGGAGTTCACTCAGACTCACATCCATCAAGTCCGTGATGCCATCCAGCCATCTCATCCTGGGTCGTCCCCTTCTCCTCCTGCCCCCAATCTCTCCCAGCAGCAGAGTCTTTTCCAATGAGTCAACTCTTCGCATGAGGTGTACTGGAGCTTCAGCTTCAGCATCATTCCTTCCAAAGAAATCCCAGGGTTGATCTCCTTCAGAATGGACTGGTTGGATCTCCTTGCAGTCCACTGGACTCTCAAGAGTCTTCTCCAACACCACAGTTCAAAAGCATCAATTCCTCGGCGCTCAACCTTCTTCACAGTCCAACTCTCACATCCATACATGACCACGGGAAAAACCATAGCCTTGACTAGACGGACCTTAGTCGGCAAAGTAATGTCTCTGCTTTTGAATATACTATATAGGTTGATCATAACTTTTCTTCCAAGGAGTAAGCGTCTTTTCATTTCACGGCTGCAGTCACCATCTACAGTGATTTTGGAGCCCCCCAAAATAAAGTCTGACACTGTTTCTACTGTTTCCCATCTATTTCCCATGAAGTGATGGGACCAGATGCCATGATCTTCGTTTTCTGAATGTTGAGCTTTAAGCCAACTTTTTTACTCTCCTGTTTCACTTTCATCAAGAGGCTTTTAGCCCCTCTTCACTTTCTGCCATAAGGGTGGTGTCATCTACATATCTGAGGTTATTGCTATTTCTCCTGGCAATCTTGATTCCAGCTTGTGTTTCTTCCAGTCCAGTGTTTCTCATGATGTACTCTGCATATAAGTTAAATAAACAGGGTGACAATATACAGCCTTGACGTACTCCTTTTCCTATTTGGAACCAGTCTGTTACTACAGACCCTTAAAACTGCTAATTTGAATCTAATTCAACAAGTCAAGATTTTCAAACAAAAATTTAGAGGGAAGGACAGTTCTAACTCTTAGAAATAGCCTTTAGAAACAGAAAACCTCCTTGCTATCTGAGGAAGGAGGTGTTTGACCTTTTTTCTCATAGGCTGGTTTGTGGACTTTTAGAAAGCAGTATCATGTTGTCCTCTTGACTCAGCCCCAGAGAAAGTTTTCACAATACCCGTCGTCATCATCATAGATCGCTCTTTCTGAAAGTGAAAGAAACTGAATGTTAAGTCACTCAGTCTTGTCCGATTCTTTGCGACCCCATGGACTGTAGCCCACCAGGCTCCTCCGTCCATGGGATTCTCCAGGCAATAATACTGGAGTGGGTTGCCATTTCCTCTGTCTAAATCATGTTAGGTGTTGGGTAAAACTGTCCTATTGGTTACCACCACTCCCTAATCCTCATCAAACTACAGTAGGTGATCTTGCTGTATGCAGCCCTGGTACCTGTATTGTTCCATTCACATAGCAGGACAATAAGACAAATCATAGTTGCTTATTCAAAGCTTAGTAAATGTTAATGATTTTCTAGTCCAGTCCTCTCATCTCACACATTGGGAAATTGAGTCCCAAATGGTTGTTATTTGCACAAATCACATAACAGAATAGAAACTAAATCACACGGTTCAGAAAAGTCTATGAGTTTGGAACTCAGATTGGTTGACAGCATTGAAAGTTTTTTGTTTTTGTTTTGTCCTTATCCGTATCAGCTGCATTGAAGTTTCCAGTCCCTAAAAGAAGTGAGGCAAAGCTGCCCACAGAACTACTAGGTCATGAACTAAAGAAAGACAACAATCAAGCCAAAATAACTTAAAAAAAAAAAAGATTGATAGTATTTTAAATGTGAATCTGTATACAAATGTTAAAAGTTTCATGAAATTATAAACAGGTCCTATTTTTCTTTCTGTACTTTTTCCATTTTATAATTGGATCAGTTCCCTGATTTTCATCATTTTAATATTAATAGTGAGGATAACGATGACGTTTGTTCCACTAGAATGTGAGCCGCAAGAGAACAGAGACCATGCTTGTTTGTTGGCTTTGGTCTGCCCAGCACCCAGCACAGGGCAATTAGTGTAATAATTAAAAATGATGACTCCTCAAGGAATTCCAAAAACTCTAAAGAGTTCAGTTTTTTAAAATAACATTGAATCTTATCAATCTAGAAGATCAACTTAATAAAACCTTTAGTGTTTTTATTTCCTGTTTGTTGCCTGAGTAAGCTTATGTTTATTTTTCTTCTCAGTTTCATTGAAATATTCTTTTTCAATAGTGAATTAACAAATTAGTATGATAAAATTCACTCTGATGAAGAGAAAGCTGCCACTCAGTAGAAGAAAAACCAAATAGATCAAATATAGTTGCAGAAGATCATATCCAAAGAATAAACCTTCCAACCAAAAGGTTAAAAACTATAAAATCAAATGTATTACATTTCTGTATATTTTCATATGATTAGTAAGTCTAATAATCTTTGTTTTGCCTATGTGATGTAAATCTTAATCCAGCAAATATTGCTCTTTAATTCAATTTTATATGTTACTTTATAATCAAATCCATGATGTTATAAAGACATTGAGTTTTCAACTTCTAGTTTCCCACTTAATTGTTTTTCTCTTATCCAGTAGTGAGAAGCAGCAGTTCTCCTAAAACAGCTCTTGGATTTTTTTCAACAGATGGAAGTTTATCTTAGATCAAAACAAAGCTTCTGTTTCAGTGTAGTCCTGCCTAAAGGCAGGGGAAGGGACTCAAGACTTCTTAAAGTCCCCTCCATATCCCTATATTTTATTTGCAAATGTCACTGCTTTTTAGTGAGTTAAAATAGATGAAGTCTACAGTGCCCATATAAAAGAAGATAGAATATACTTTTCTCAACTATCATGCTTTGTTAAGTCATTTTTGCCTTTGTTTTTGAAAACTTGGGGCTTAGGAATATAATAAACAAATGTAATACTTCAAGTAAACTTACTGTTTCTTAACCCTTTAGAAAAAAGTTCTTATTTCTCCACTGTATAGTTGTATTATTCCTATGTTATTTTTATTGTAATTGTATTGCCAAATCAGGTGTGAGATTAGATGTTGGATGTTACATGTAATCTGCACAGAAATCAAATTATTTAACCTCTAAGCCCACAATACCCCCTCCTGCTGGTTTGCTGTTAAATATTCAGTATGTTCTTGTCATGAATACAAATGGAGGACAAATTAGAATCTACAGACAGCTGACCTGAGCTTCAGATTAGAGACTGGGGGGCTTGTGCTGTTTTAAATGTTTTAATTATCATAGTCCCAGTAGCCAGTTGAAGGACACACATAAAATCATTTTTTAACAAAAGAAAAAGAGAAAGAAAAGCTTCATCTTCCTTCTTCTTAGTATGAATGTTTGAGTATGATTACATTTGCACTTCCATTGGAACTATGCTAATTTGCTGCATTAAATTAGGTCTATTAGTAGTAAGAATTTTTTAAACCTTTAAACATTTACAGTTTTATTTTCAGTTGGCATGTGTCTTCCATATAGGGAAGATGATATATATTCCTCAGTTTATTTCAAACAGTAGATCTGTGTTTACTTGTAAAGCCTAATTTAGACAACAAGTCTGGCAGTTCACAATTAATATGGTGAAAATGTGTAAGAATAATGGACCAGTTTAGATTTGATTACATGTATTTGTACAGTAAAGCACAGAGCACTGAAGTAAAATGAGCTAGAAAGATTGTTCTTGGAATTTAAAATATTTAATGTTTCATTAAATATTTTTAAGATTTATTTTTAAGTATTACTGCTTAATTAAAAACATTTCCAATTTAGAGTTGAAAAGGTATGAAGTAAGTAGAATGTTGTATTGGATGATGAAATAAAATTATGGCCGTTTATATAGCAAAGAAATACACTTTGAATCTTTAAAAAGAAATACAAGTAAATTTTTTATCTTAAGAGTAACTTTATATTAATATTCATTCTCAAGGTTACATTATTCTGATGTCTACAGTCTTGAATTTGCAATTTTTGTTTCTTGTATATGTTTGTCTAATGTTGATTTGATTAGTTATGGCTGACTAGTAAGCAGTGAAACATTTTTATATACTCTTGGGAAATAAATTTGGCAGAAAATCAGCATGAGTAGATTTAATTATCACTCTGAGACCTTTTCCTTTTCTAGCTTAGTGATCCTGAAACTCCATGTGTCTCACTGAAATCTGTGTGGACGCTAAGCTTCGCTTCCCAATTTGTTCCTCCATGCAATGATAAGCCAAGCAATTACTGGTTTATTGATTTTTCATCATGGTAAATTTAAAGTTGATTTTTTCCTGAAAAGGCAGGGGTGATTAAGTGTTTCCCCTCGGTTTAGTACAAGAGAGCTATGTGGCAGAATCTAATATCCTGAGGTCAACCTCTGCAGGCAGATAATACGGTGTCTTGGCCACGTGTTAAAGAGAGAAATCAGGGCTACAAATGTGATAGGATATATGTGGAGACAGTTTAATTTGCTCCATTTATATGAACAAGTCATGTGGCACATGCTTGGAAAACATCATTTTGAATGAGCTTAGAAGTGAGGGCCACGTGGGCAGAAAGAATGAGTGAGTACAAACAAAAATGATGTTATTGGCTATTAGGGGAATTTCACTGTCATTTTTAAATGAAAATAAGTAAACCATTGGTATATAAGATGTTCAAAATATAGAGTGAAATCTGCATATACCGTTATGAAGATTTGCTGGTTTGTAAAATGTAAAAATAGATAGGCTGTCATGTAAGAGAATCATGATTAAGCTCTGCATACTAAGTTTAAAAAATATATAGTACATTCTGATCTCTACAGGCAGTTTTCTAGCAGCAGTATATTTTTGTGTTTTTCAAAGGTAGCAATTTTTTAATCAGATATTCAATGCTTGATTCCAAAATAATCTACAAAATTATTTAGCAACATTTGGAAAAATACTAGTTCATAGACATTGTTAATTACTAGTTGTAAATAGGAGTATAGATAAATAAACAAGTAAACATTGTTGTGGGAAACCTTAAATGGGAGAATGGCCAGAAAACTCATCAATAACTGGATTGAATATTTACTATAATTCTTATGAGAAATGGTAGTGTTCCAGTTTTAGCTTTTCCAGTTACAGCAAGCAAATGCATTCACTAGAATATAAAACAGAAGATGCAGTTTTCTATGTGGTAGTTTTTCTTAATCTAGTATTGAAAGCTAAATATTTTACAAAAATGTTGAACAAATTTAACCCGGTCCTGAATCTACAGAGCCCATTTTTCAACTGGTTTTATTATTTTGCAGTTTAATTCCTCAATATTTACTCATTACCAATCCATGTTATTATATGTATATTTTATCAGTGTGATTCAGAAAGATTTTAATTGTGTTCCCCTGATAACCTAAGAATGATGATTGTTGGCTGCTTTGTGTATCTTGTTTACTAAAAAGTCCGCTTGTTTGTGTCATCACAACAAGTGTCATTACCTGAAGTTAATTGTAGACCGTACTTTTGGTGAATAACTGAAATTCCTCATTTTTAATATTCAGATGCTTTTATTTATAAAAGCTAATGAACATTTAAATTCCTTTGAAACAATGGTGCTAAAGGCAAATATTTTATGTTAAGCGAAGCTTACTTCTGATTCTAATACATCTTTTACAATCTTCCACAAAGGATATAATATAAATATATTAAGATCATGAATACCATCTGTTCTCTCACTAAGCACTAAAGCTACACATGCCACCAGAGGTCTGCTTCTGATTGTGTCCTTTCCTATGGATTAAAACTCATGTGGCTAGAAAGAGATTGCACTTTCCAATCAGGAACCCCCTTACTTCCTCAGTGTATGAGCTCTGAAGTTTTGTAGATTTTTTTTCCCCCCTCACATCTGACAGTAACTGTTTGGCTACTTTTTGAAACTGGTGAATCTTCCACCTCAAAGTTACATTAGAAAGATTTGTGAATTATTTCTAGTCATGTGGTAGATTTACGTGAGCTCATCATTTTCCAGTACAGGTTGACTCTTTTAAGTTAGATGAGCATGAGCTTCACTATTCTGAAGTTTTTATTTAAAGACATTTTCCTATGAAACAATAAAATTTACAATAAAAAATTCTAGCTTCAATAAAAACGTTTTCTACCTGGGTTGATGTGACGTCTACATGTGTGTAAATTATCCATACAGTACTTAAACAAAGGCTTCGCTGGTAGCTTAGCTGGTAAAAAATCTGCCTGCAATGTGGGAGACCTGGGTTTGATCCCTGGGTTGGGAAGATCCCCTGGAGAAGGGAACAGCTACCCACTCCAGTATTCTGGCCTGGAGAATTCCATGGACTTAAACTTAGGACATGATCTTAAAAAGCTTATTTTTAAGCATAAAAGAAAGAATTAATTTTTCTTTCATCCAATGAAAAATGGACCATTAGTCAACCATACAGATGGTTATTTCTTCAGGTATTACGCAGTCCTGTACTACATCCTCATCCCTTCCCCAGAACAATTACAGATATTTTTGGACTAAGAAAATGGCAGTACATTACCCTTTCTTTAAATGTCTTTGTCTGCTAACCTTCAAGTAAATGTTAGTTGATTTTCTAATAACTAATTGATAAATCACATTCTGATGCTCCTTCACCTGACTTCTAGTGTTGACTTCACAGCAGTGACCACTTACACTTAATAGCTGTTTAAAGGGAAAGGTCAGTATGGAAACTGGATCACCACCTTCCTATTTCATACATATCCTTCCATTAGCAAAACCCCAAGTCTGTTTCAAGCACCAGGCTTAATGCTAGGGCTCTAAAGATAAATAAGACATGGTTCTTGCTCTAATAAGGTTTGCAGCCTATTAGAGATGATATGTCGTGTGCATAAATTAGTGTAAAGCAAAGTAGAAATAAGCTTCAGTAAAGGAATACAGGTAGACTGCCTGTGAGAAGCGGGGAGATTACTTGCAGCTGAGAGAATTGGGGAATGCCTTGAGGAAATTGCTTACATTTTTCAAATCTGTCAATATGAACAAGCCTGCAGTAAACATGTAGGTGGTGGGGGAGCTGAGAGAACAGTTTTTGAGTTTATACCCAGTGCTGTTACCAGTGCTAGTACCTAAACATAAGTTATCTAATTTCAGCCCCACAGCAACCCTATGAATTATGTATTTTCACTTTATAAATAAGGAAACATGACAATTTAGTGACTTACTCAAGGTCCTACAACTAGTAAGTAGTAACTAGCTGGAATTTGAAAATTCATATCCTAACTTTATATCTAGAGCTCTTTTTACTGTTACAGTCAACTAGCCCACCTAGCAACTGGACCTTAATCTTGACTTCCACAGCAACATGCTCTAAACTGTACCAGTGCTTCCCAAGCCTGGCATACATCAGAATCACCTGAGAGTAATTTTTAAAATATTTCAAGTCCAAGCACTTTATATTTTTTCTGAATTTTGAGACAGTCAAACCAAGAGCCTATATATTTTCTTAAAGTTTCCCTAGTGCTTCTGATTTTTAACCAGCACTGCTGCACAAACAAGCATTTGGACACAACAGCTCTATGCAGTTGAACTAACTAGTCACCATCATGATTTACCCCAGACAAGAATGGATAGATAGTCATGTGTTCATATTTATTCATATGTCTTTTCAACTAGTCACTGATTATTTAAATATTCAATGGCACAAATTTGAAAGTGCCAAAATTTCCAATTTTTAAAATAAATTTTCCAAAAAAACTTACACAATGAATGTCAGTAATTTGGAGGAAAACCCAGAGACAATAGTGGAGTACCCTCTTAAGAAAGGCTACCTCACAAATATCTTTGATAGCAGAGAGAACATTATTTTAAGCAAACATATAGGCATCTACAATTCTTAAGTTGAAAGATTCAGAAAAGTTGTATTTTGAATATGGAACACTTTTGAGAATACTGTAGCCAGTTTGTTTCTCTTTGTCTTTTTGTGTATGTGCAAGAGTCATAGATAATTTTTTTAATAAATGTATTTGTTTTAATTGGAGGCTAATTACTTTACAATATTGTAGTGGTAGTGTAGTGGGTTTTGCCATATATTGACATGACTCAACCATGGGTGTACATCTGTCCCCCATCCTGAAGCCCTCTCCCACCTCCCTCCCCATCCCATCCTTCAGGGTCATCCCAGTGCACGGGCCCTGAGCGCCCTGTCTCATGCATCGAACCTGGACTGGCGATCTATTTCGCATATGGTAATATACATGTTTCAGTGCTATTTTCAATCTAAAAGAGCTCTTTTAATAAGTAGAGATAAACAATTCTAAGTATTAAGAAAGCATAGTGCCATAGATGGACAGCTTTTTCTTTCTTACTGAGGTATAAGAGAATTGTGTACTATAATCAATGATATCTTAGATTTGATGAAATATATTAGTACCTGTATCACATTATTTTATTGTACAGTTTTATCATTTAATTTCTCTGTTGTGACCTGCCATGGTCAGCTCAGCAGTACTTGGTGATGATGACTAACAAGAGCCTATTTCTCAGCCCATGCTTAGCATGTTAGAAATTGTAGACATTCAAGAGGACTTGCTTAAGTATGAGATATTAGAGTATATTAAGATGTTATTGGAAACTTTAGTACCTCTAGCAAGCTATCTCTTATAGAAATAAAATTCCCTGATAATTTTGAAACTAAAATTAATTTTGTTTTTGACAGGTGAAAGAGTCCATTCCCACATTAACCTCTACTGCTAAATGAGTAGTTTATTTCTAACTAAGTTAAGTCTGGAGATGAGTCTCTTTGTTTAACACTTCTTAAAGTAAAAGTTAACATCCTACCTTTATCTAATTGCTATCAAAGACATTAGCCTATTTGGCTCTAGCATGATTCGATTGCATGAGGTCATGCAGCCTAGCTGTAATAACTTAAAGTGCTTCACTTGGTGATAAGAAAATATATTAAAATGCTCTCAGGTTCATTAGTTATTGCCTAAGGTCATGCTTTATGGTCTGTCCATTTACTAAAGTTAGTTGAAATAGCACTGACCTGAAATCACATTTTTAAGTCTTTCAATATAAGAAACATTAAATTTTAAGAAATGGTGTTTGTATTTTAATCCACTTAAAGAAAAGTTATTTATCTTCATTTTTACCACTTGTAGAGGAGTTGGAACTATATTTAATGGTATCTTGTCACTAGAATATACTTAAAACCTTTAACAACAACAGCAACAAAAACTACTGTATAAATGAGTGGCTTTGATTTAATTTCATTTTTACTATGATTTGAAATCCTTCTCTGTACTTTCATAAATAACCAAATGAGAACAGGTCCCTCCAAGTCCACCCTTTGTGTCCCTCATGACCATGTGCTGCTTCATTAGGCTGGCTCAACCACCTGGTATGGAATCTTTGGTCTCGGGAGACTGTCTCAACATCTGGCATTAGCTATGATCTTTGTATATGTATACTTAATCTTTTTATTGACATTTTATAAGAAAAAAAGTGGGACAAATTAGGAAGATGTATAGAACAATATAAAATAAAGCTGTAGTGTATCCATGATGCCATAATATTTTACAGTGTATAGAAGAAACAAAGCAATAGAAGATCAGTAAGTATGTAAAGTTAATTTAGAACTTAGCATGATATATATGACATAAAATATATATATATTATGCAAGATATTGTGGTTGAGTTATTCTAGGGTTAAACTCCATTCATCCTTAAAAAGAAATTATATATTCATATTTCAATCAGCATTAAACTGTTATAGCTTTTTAGTACCATTTATAATAGGTTAAAACAATTAAGATGATTTCATGGTAAAATAGGAAAAGGGTTTGGCATCTTATTAACTTTCTGAAAGATAATGTAGTTGAGTTTCTGAACTAGGAAATATGGAGATAATGTATAAAAGTGTTTTCTTATCACAAAAAAAAAAACTAAGAACAGTGTCTATTATGTCCTGAAAAAAAGTAAAAGGAGTTAGTGGGTAACTATTAATATAACTGAACTAGTTACAATTAAAGTGAAAGTGCTGTGGCTTGTTTTTAATTGAAAATCTATTTCTTTATTAGTTTAAGAATTGTTAATAAATAGAACAAAGAAGAACAAATACTCTATGTTATCACGTAGGTAGAATCTAAAAACTAAATTTATATAACAAAACACAAACAGACTCACACATATAAAGACAAGCTAGTGATTACCAGTTGGGAGAGGGAAGGTCAAAGGGATGAGATAGGGCTATGGAATAAGATGCACAAAGTGCCATGTTTAAAATAAATAAGCAGCAAGGATATAGTATACAGTGCAGGAAATCATAGTCATTGTTTTATAATAACTTGAAATGGAGTATAATCTATAAAAATATTGAATGACTGTAGTACACTTGAAGCTAATGCAATATTGTAAATCAACTATACAACAAAAACATTTTGAATAATAAAAACTGAAATTACTTTTAGTATAATTTTTAAAATTATCCTATGTATTTGAAATGAGACAAAACAGGCACTTTGTGCACAAAATAAAGCAGCTTGTGTGATGTGTTGTTCTTTTGTTTGTATATTTTACAGTCCTTCTTTGTAGTAGTATTTAATATTTTTATTAGAAGCAAATGAGTGAATTATCAAACAAGGTATGGGTGTCATCTGTAACTATTTAATTTAGATAAAGTAAACATTCGACTCCATAATGTATATACTTACAGTATGGGACAATGTTGAGATCATATGTAATAGACCTGTAGGTGAATAGAGAGAAATTTCTTCCTGGAGCCCAGGAGATGGAGAGTGACTCTGATCTCAGTCTGCTGACCTGCTGAGTGATCTTGATTAGTGTTCATATTATACATGTACAGCTAAGATTGTGAAGATTGTGCAGCTATTAAACGCATTGCATTTTTAACTTAATGGGACAAAGATTAACAGCAGCATTGAGCACTAATTTAATATAACAGATTCACTAAGCGTAATTTTAGCAGTTGAAGACAAACCTCTCTAATAATTGGTGGGGGGGAGTGGAGACATCATTTATTATTCTGATACTTAAGTGAGGTCAGCACATTAAATTATATAAAACTTTTGTTTTTCAATTATTATCTTTTGCTGCCCTATTTTGAGATCAGCTGAAACTGGTAATTTTATCATGGTTTTCTCAGTAATGTGATTTATATAATAAATATCTCATTTCCTGTTGTCTGCTAGGAGATGGGCCAGAAGAAAGACCTCTAAAAGAAATAAATAATAGCTATAGCAGCACTTTTACTGCAAACTTCTTTACCTATTAGACTTTTTTTTATGGTAAATTCAAAATTGAGAAGTGTTCTTAATGTAGGTTCCTAATTAAGTAGGTATAGAATACCATATTGGAGAAGGCAATGGCACCCCACTGCAATACTCTTGCCTGGAGAATCCCATGGACAGGGGGAGCCTGGTGGGCTGCAGTCCATGGGGTCGCTAGGAGTCGGACACGACTGAGCAACTTCACTTTCACTTTTCACTTTCATGTATTAGAGAAGGAAATGGCAACCCACTCCAGTGTTCTTGCCTGGAGAATCCCAGGGACGGCGGAGCCTGGTGGGCTGCCGTCTATGGGGTCGCACAGAGTCAGACACGACTGAAGCGACTTAGCAGCAACAGCAGCATACCATATTTGTGGGGTAACTTAAACTGGCTTTTTCACAGCCACATAGTTCAGGTAATTTCAGAATTATCCAGGATTATGAGAATGCCAGGGTTTTTGTTTTGGGTTTTGTTTTGATTTTCTTTGCTCTTTAGATCCCAGTGAAGAATGTTAAGGATTTCAATATGTGACCATGTTAAAATTGTATGTTTTTAACTGATTAGCAACGGAAATGGGATGTTATAGATTAAAAGTTTAGATTGATTTAGTTAACCACTTTGAGTGTATAACAATTTTAACATTACTAGACAAATACTGTCATCTTTAATTGTCAAACTACATGCCGAAATAATGAAAGTGAAGATAAGTTTGTAATTTTCACATATGATCAAAGAGGGACTTCCCTGATGGCTCAGATGGTACAGATCTGCCTGTAATACAGGAGACCCAGGTTCAATCCCCTGGAGAAGGAAATGACAACCCACTCCAGTATTCTTGCCTGGAGAATTCCATGGACAGAGGAGCCTGGTGGGCTGTAGTCCATGGGGGTCACAAAGAGTCAGACATGACTGAGCGACTAACACACACACACACACACACACACACACACACATACACCTGAGATCACAGAACATGCCAACAGTGGAAACCTTTAGTACTTTGACACCTGGTGATATGAGTTGGAACATTTTTAATAAAACGTTCTTATGTTCTTTATGCAGGAGTTTTGCTTTCTTTGTATAATACAAAAATAAGGGTGCTATATTGATATGGTGAAGAGAATTTTTCATATCTCAGTAGTATTTCTTCATGAAGTTTGCTTTTTTAAAGAAAAAAGCTTTTAAGCTGTATTTATTTAATACAAGCCTTTCCTAGTAGTGTTAAATAATGTAGTGTTATTGCTGCTGCTACTAAGTCGCATTAGTCGTGTCCAATTCAGTGCGACCCCATGGACAGAAGCCCACCAGGCTTCTCTGTCCCTGGGATTCTCCAGGCAAGAATACTGGAATGGGTTGCCATTTCCTTCTCTAAGGCGTGAAAGTGAAGTTGCTCAGTTGTGTCCAACTCTTAGCGACCCCATGGACTGTAGCCTATGAGGCTCCTCCATCCATGGGATTTCCCAGGCAAGAGTACTGGAGTGGGGTGCCATTGCCTTCTTCCAATGTAGTGTTAAATAGTGCTAAATAAATAAGTGTGTTTTCAGTCAAATAGTACTCTCATTCTGAAACTGGACAATTCTGAACAAATTTAGCCAGAGCTGCTCTTGGGTAGTTTTCATTACAGGATGCTCTCTAGATAGCTGCAAATGGTATAGGAAATTGATCTAAATGTGTTCTGCTCCAGGACATACTCCAGAAACAGGCTATGGGGGAGATGGGGCTGGGAGGTGTTTGCTTGTTATTTTCCCTTCCTTTTTTTTTCCTCTAAGTAAATTGCCAGTGAATGACTTCTATTCTTAGATACTTTTCAAGTTACCCTTTTCTTCCAAGTGCCATTTTTTTTCATCTCTTTACCTTTAGAAATAAATCACAAAATTATAGATCTAGGAGAAAACTTAAAAATATCTAGTTCCGCTGTCTCATTGCTGTCTTACTTTACAACTAAGAATTCATTTTGCCCCATCTCCTCAAACCCCCATCCCAACTCAACAGAAATGTGCTGTGGCGAAGGGGAAGAAGTGAAACTAGGTCAAGGGGTGGAAGATGTTTCAAAGAATATGATTCAGAGAAGGAAGTTCTAAAGATCACCTTGCTTTAAAGAGTGGCCATTTCTAACAAGAAAACTTCTGGAGAAACAACCCTTACTATTGCAATAGGCAGAAAAGGGCAGTCTAGTATTGTATGTTAATTCACTCTACTCAGTGGTTCCCGACCTGACTCCCAGGGTTTTACAACAGTCACACCTTCAGTTATCTTTAGCAGAGTCAGGGAATTCTGGGAAGCAGATTAAAGTAACAAAAGACTTGTTAAATCCCTTTCAACAAATGCCACAAGAAGCCCTAATCATCACCTACTGTGCTGAAGCAGTAGGTCTTTGTTCAGAGCTAAGCACTTGCTGAGTGAGTACCTTGCATTGGAAGAGCCAATAAACTTTCGTTCTCTCAGCCTTTGAAGCAGTTTTAGTCAAGTCCTGTATTCATATTTTGAAGTTTGGACTTCTAATTTGTTTTCTGTTAGGGGTGAGGGGGTGCTGGTAAAAATGGAAAGAGAGGTCCAAGCAGAGAATATAGGAAATAGTTTTATCCCATACCTCCCTTTTGGAATTCCTACACAAACAACTTTCTTTTTTAAAGAGATGCTCCGTATATGGGTCAGGTTAGAGAAAATAGACTTTTTGATCTATCTGGAGAAGTCATTAAGAAAGATTTTATACTGGAATGAAAATCATACCTGAGATGGTAAAAATAAAGGGTGAAGAGGGCTTATTTAAAAGTTTTAGCAGTGGAATTCTTGAAATTATTTTATGACTTCAGTATTATGATATTCTCCCTTGTCTTGAATGCAGTTAGGGAACAATTAAAATTTTTGTATTCTCAAAGCCTACTCAGCTAACAGGGGAGCAAGATGACCCAATCAAGGCAAAGAAACCTATAATATGCCAAGCTCTGTGCCTTACCTGTGTTCTCTCATTTAGTTTTATGTTCACAAGAATCTGCTCAAGGAGATAACAGTTTACAGGTAAGGAAGCTGAGTCTTGGAAAGGTTGAATAATTCTTCTATAGTCACTATACTAACAGGACAAGAACCAGGATTAATACTCCGTTTATATATCCCAAACCCATGATTTTTTATATGTTGTCTAAGTAACCATTATAAAAGAATAAAGTTAGCTCTAAATAGCAGTAGTTGATGAAAGTAGAATATTTATCGTCACAAAGCCCACTAGTCATTAAATCAACAGATATTAATGAATACTTATTAAGTATATAACACTTTATTAGGTACAAACAGACATTTCTAAGCTCTTTCCCCTCCAAGAGTATCCATCTTTGAAATTGAATTTTGTGGCTACCTTTAAACGTATATGTATAATCTTAATTTCTCTCACATTATATGTATTTTCTTCATATAAAGCCGTATCTCCAGTGTGAATTATTCATGCAGTGTTTGGTTCCTGATTATGCACACACTGCCCTCAGTCACTCAGGAAGCTCAGGTAATGGAAATGTGTTTTAATGACAGTTTAAATCAGAGGTGAGCACATTGCAGCCGACCTGCCAAATCCAGCCCACCACCTGGTTTTGTAAATAAAGTACAGTAAGAACAAAAGCCATACTCACAGTTTACATATTATCTGTGACTGCTTTTGTCCTCAGTTCAGTTCAGTTGCTCAGTCGTGTCCGACTCTTGGTGACCCCATGGACTGCAGCGCACCAGGCTTCCTCGTCCATCACCAACTCCCGGAGTTTACTCAAACTCATGTCCATTGAGTTGGTGATGCCATCCAGCATCTCATCCTCTGTCATCCCCTTCTCCTCCTGCCTTCAATCTTTCCCAGCATCAGAGTCTTTTCCAATGAGTCAGCTCTTCGCATCAGGTGGCCAAAGAATTGGAGTTTCAGCTTTAACATCAGTCCTTCCAATGAACACCCAGGACTGATCTCCTTTAGGGTGGACTGGTTGGATCTCCTTGCAGTCCAAGGGACTCTCAAGAGCCTTCCCCAACACCACAGTTCAAAAGCATCAATTCTTCGGCACACAGCTTTCTTTATAGTCTTTCTTTTGTCCTACAACACCAGAATCTAGTAGTTATGACAGAGCCATATGGCCTGCGAAGCCTAGTATATTTACTGTCTGGCCCTTTATAGAAAATGGGTGCTGACTGCTGGCTTAAATCATAAACCAGCACAATAAAGTAATTCTAATAGCAAAATATAGTTACAAACATAATTCACACACATATATATACTATCTATATCTGCACACAAACACATGTGTATATATATACATATATATATGTTATAAAGACAAAGTAAACATGAAAGAACAATTATCTGGGATTAGTTTTTTTGTGTTTGTCTGATATCTGTGCCCCTAATGCTCCTGTCACCTAGCTTCTTTGTCCTGGATGTTAAATATTAGTGTCATAATCCTCATAATATATATATATCTCAAGGTACACTTGGGGCTTAAACTTTGTTTCATGAATGCTGTTCTTCCTATGAATAAGAACTTAGCTTTGATTTTTAGGTATCTGTCATATTTTTGTGTACTTGAGAGATCAGGTTCCTATTTGAATATATCAGTTGTCCTCAAATTTTCATGTGCCTCGAAATCAGCTGGAAATTTATAGCACCACCCCCAGAGCTTCTGATTCAGTAGGTCTGGGATGGGCACTGATTACTGCATTTCTAAAAACTTTCCAGGTGTTGCTGATGCTTTTGCCCTTAAGACTACACTTTAAAAAGCCCACTGGAATAAGCATTGGAAGATAGTATGAGGGCAACAAGAACCCATGAAAGCATTCAGTGAGATAGCCTGAGTCTTTGGGAAATTTACCACACTTTGCCAGAGAGGGTCTGTAACATTAAGAGGATTTGTTAAGTAAGAATGAAAAAGCAGAATACAAAATAGAATACATACTATAAAATTGGTAATTGTACAGTCAACAAATGTAATATGCAGTGAAAAAAGTGGTGTTAAACAATGAAAGGTTCTTTGCTATTTTATTTTGCTACATTTGCTTACTGGCCTTCCTACTTAATAATTTAATGACTTTGGCCATATTATTTAATCACACTGAACTTCAGTTCTCTATGTAAAAATAAAAGCAAAACAATTCCTGTCTCACAAGAATTTTGTAAGGATTAACTATATGAAAGCACTTAGTAAAGTCTATTTTGGTGTTAGCTGGAGGCTATGGACCTTCAAAATCTTGATTGTGGAATGAAATAGAGATTATATTTACTAGGAAATGATCCCATCATTAGGGTAAAAGAAACCTTTAAAATGTATTAGAGGAAAAAGTTATCAACACTGACTTCACTGTTATTAAGTGTATTAGATTCATTTGTTAGATATTTCATTTAAATTCTGAGGTTCAGTCTTCAAATTTCCATTAATTTGGACTCTTCAGACTTTTGATGTTTTCATTTGTAAAAACTGTTTAGCTCTTGGGTATTACTAACACAAATATCGATGTGTAGCTTTGGCCTGTTAGCTATCAATGGAAATCAGAAAATCAATAAACTTAATAGCTGTTCATTACATAGTTGATGCATTTGCAGGACTATGTTGAGTACTGTCAGTGAGTAATCAATTCAGTCAAAATCTATTACCAGATTACTGACAGAAATTTCTTATATTATTTCATGACTGTATAGCTACTACAGCATATTTTCATGATGCAGTTTTTGTCTTGTGGGATTCATATTGCTTATAATTTGTGGTATTTCCATTCAGTTGGAAGCACCTACTACCTAGGAAGTATTGTTCCTAGATTAGCTGCCTCATTACTCAACGCTATACAGGACTCCAGCTCAGCGGTCAGCTTCTGCCCTAGGATTAATTTAATTAATTAATAAGAATGAATCTTATCCATTCCTTTAGCCAGCTTATATTGTCTGAATCTGCCCTGTGTGCTAAATACCATATAGGGACATATATCTGGGCTCCTTTGTAGTATATCAGCTAGTGTAAAGCAGTAATATAAGGAGAATATTAACTACTGTACAGTTGCACTCATCTCGCACGCTAGTAAACTAATGCTCAAAATTCTCCAAGCCAGGCTTCAGCAATACGTGAACCGTGAACTTCCAGATGTTCAAGCTGGTTTTAGAAAAGGCAGAGGAACCAGAGATCAAATTGCCAACATCTGCTGGATCATTGAAAAGTCAAGAGAGTTCCAGAAAAACATCTATTTCTGCTCTATTGTATATGCCAAAGCCTTTGACTGCGTGGATCACAGTAAACTGTGGAAAATTCTGAAAGAGATGGGAATACCAGACCACCTGACTTGCCTCTTGAGAAACCTATATACAGGTCAAGAAGCAACAGTTAGAACTGGACATGGAACAACAGACTGGTTCCAAATAGGAAAAGGAATATGTCAAGGCTGTATATTGTCACCCTGCTTATTTAACTTATATGCAGAGTACATCACGAGAAACACTGGGCTGGAGGAAGCACAAGCTGGAATCAAGATTGCCGGGAAAAATATCAATAAACTCAGATATGGAGACGACACCACCCTTATAGCAGAAAGTGAAGAGGAACTAAAAAGCCTCTTGATGAAAGTGAAAGAGGAGAGTGAAAAAGTTGACTTAAAGCTCAACATTCAGAAAATGAAGATCATGGCATCCGGTCCCATCACTTCATGGCAAATAGATGGGGAAACAGTGGCTGACTTTATTTTTGGGGTCTCCAAAATCACTGTGAATGGTGATTGAAATTAAAGCCATAAAATTAAAAGATGCTTGCTCCATGGAAGAAAAGTTATGACCAACCTAGACAGCATATTAAAAAGCAGAGACATTACTTTGCCAACAAAGGTCCATCTAGTCAAGGTTATGGTTTTTCCAGTAATCATGTATGGATGTGAGAGTTGAACTCTAAAGAAAGCTGAGCGCCAAAGAACTGTGGTGTTGGAGAAGACTCTCGAGAGTCCCTTGGACTGCAAGGAGATCCAACCAGTCTATCCTAAAGGAGATCAGTCCTGGGTGTTCATTGGAGGGACTGATGTTGAAGCTGAAACTCCAATACTTTGGCCACCTGATGCATAGAGCTGACTCATTTGGAAAGACCCTGATGCTGGGAAAGATTGAGGGCAGGAGGAGAAGGGGACGACAGAGGAGGAGATGGTTGGATGGCATCACCGACAAAATGGACATGGGTTTGGGTGGACTCCGGGAGTTGGTGATGGACAGGGAGGCCTGGCGTGCTGTGGTTCACGGGGTCACAAAGAGTCCGACACGACTGTGCGACTAAACTGAACTGAATAAGAATAAAATCAGTGCTGTGTTGGGGGTTCAAAGAAACCGTTCACTTTAATCAGTAGGGATTGGGGAAGGCTTCATAGGAAGTGGCATTTGAGCTGAATTTTGCAAAAGTAAAATTTACTTTAACCTGAGGGAAGAACTTGAAAAGATGTAGAAGCTTGTAGGAATCAGACTTACAGGCAAAGGGAGGGGTTTTGGATAAGGTAAATTCTGTGCTGAGAGTTAAAGAATAAGTAAGATGAAATGGGGAAACATTAGGAGTGTTCCAGATAGAGGACAGCATTTGTGAAACCTAGAGACAAGAGAACATGGTTTCTCAAATAACTGAGAACTGAATAAAGCTTAACATGGCTGAAACCAAATGATTCATGTAGGGAAATGGTGTGCTTGAGGAATGGAGGCCTTATCATGCAGAGATTTACAAACCCTTTCTTTTTTTTTTTTTTTTTTTTAAAGGAACTATTCTCCAATTTATTTATTTATTTATTTATTTTTGAGTTTTAAAACTCTTTTTTTTTTTAATTTATTTTTTATTTTATTTTATTTTATTTTTTTAAATTTTAAAATCTTTAATTCTTACAACCCTCTAGAAATTTTTTAGGGCTAGAGGTTTATCCACAGCAGAGTTTTTTTGTTTGTTTGTTTTGTTTTTTAGGTGATACTATGAATGTCTGTTCTAAAGCAAACATTTTATGGTCTTGAAAGTCCATAAAAGAATAATAGTACTTGGTGAAAGTAGATGTCCTTTTTTGTATACAAAGTAAAGTATGATAGTTCTTGCTTTGTAGCAGGACTAGGATTATTCTCTATTCAGAAAAAAAAAAAAAAGAATGGAAATATTTCAAGAATGCTAGAATTTCCACATCTTAATCAAAAACTTGTTTAACATTCGTACATTCATTTTTATGTTTGGCTGTGCTGGGTCTTCCCTGCTGTGCAGACTTTTCTCTAGTTGCACTAAATGGGGACTGCTCTCTAGCTGCTATGCACGGGCTTCTCGTGGCAGTGGCTTCACTTGTTGTACAGCACAGGCTCCAGGGCGTGCAGGCTTCAGTGCTTGTGGCTGCCAGGCTCTAGAGCACAGGCTCAGTAGTTGCGGCACATTGGCTTAGTTGCCCCACAGCATGTGGGATCCTCCTGGATCAGGGATCGAACTCGTGTCTCTTACATTAGCAGGCAGATTCTTTACCACTGAGCCACCAGGTAGAGGTATTAAAAATAATTTTTTTTAATAAGAATTCTTATAATATCTGTTTTTAATCCAGTACATTAAGGATATTTGTATTGGTGCTTTGCTTGTTTGTTTTAAACACTGGTCTTCCTGTAAGGACTTTGTGTCCTAGATCTTTGCCCAGCTTTACATACTGATCAAGCTCTGCTTTACATATTGGTCAAGCTATACTTGACCCATCCATCTGATACCCTGTCATAAGGTCAAGAATCTTTCCTCTCTCCCCATCCTATTTACTTTCTTTCTTCTCTCTTTCTCATCTTTTTATTTCTCTTTTCTGTTTTTTTCTTGCCTTTTTTTTTTTTGGTTTGTGTCACATTTGCCTTCTCACCCTCCTTCTGTATCTCTTTCTCCCCATTCCTCATTTTTCTTACTCATCTCTCCACAGCATATAACTAAAGTCTGTGCTATATTTGTTATACTTAATAAATACCATATTGTTTCCCTCTGCTTTTAAAACTATATATATGTAAGATATTTTACATTTCTCTCCAGATATGTTTTCTATTCATATATGTAAATATATATGATTTGCTTTCTTATATATTGTATTTCTCCCCACTATGGATCAATGATATTTAACTGACAAATATTAATCTCTCCTCATTGATTATATACAACAAGCCAGGAGAAAGCTGCTGGGGTAATATTGTAAAGTTGAACCAAATCTCTAATCCCACATGATTTTGGTATATATTTTTTTATATTCCTCGATTAAATCTGTTTATATATTAAACATTCACATGTATATGTATTTCTGTTCAAGCATATGTGTGCATTTGTTCCTCTCTTACCCTTTTTGCATCTGCATTCATGACTTGCTTCTACGATTTCTTTTTTGTGCTGTTCTTGACTGTTTTTGAAAACATGTTTGTGCTAGCCTAATAAAATGAGTTAGTTAGTCAGTTGATATAACATCAAAATTATCTTTTCCTTGAAAGTTTGGTAGAATTTTTCTGTAAAACCTTCTCAGCCTAGTGTTTATAAAAATTTTTTCACAAATGATTCAGTTTCTCTAGGAATTAGAGGACTACTAAGATTGTAAACTGCCTTTTGGATCTTTGTGGATTGCTTACTTCACATGATCTCAGCAATTCATTTAATTTAATTTTTTTTAATATTTTATCCATTATTATTTGTTCCTGGGTTTAGCAGAGGTATCATTTAGAGAATCTTGTTATAGCAGAAAGTGAAGAATAATTAAAACAGCCCCTTGATGAAAGTGAAAGAGGAGAGTGAAAAAGTTGGCTTAAAACTCAACATTCAGAAAACTAAGATCATGGCATCCAGTCCCATTACTTCATGGCAGATAGATGGGGAAACAATGGAAACAGTGACAGACTTTATTTTCTTAGGCTCCAAAATCACTGCAGATGGTGACTGCAGCCATGAAATTAAAAGACGCTTGCTCCTTGGAAGAAAAGCTATGATCAATCTAGACGGCATATTAAAAAGCAGAGACATTACTTTGCTGACAAAGGTCTGTCTAGTCAAAGCTATAGTTTTTCCAGTAGTCATGTATGGATGTGAGAGTTGGACTATAAAGAAAGCTGAGCGCCGAAGAATTGATGCTTTTGAACTGTGGTGTTGGGGAAGACTCTTAAAAGTCTCTTGGACTGCAAGGAGATCCAGCCAGTCCATCCTAAAGGAGATCAGTCCTGGGTGTTCATTGGAAGGACTGATGCTGAAGCTGGAACTCCAATACACTGGCCACCTGATGCGAAGAACTGACTCATTTGAAAAGACCCAGATGCTGGGAAAAATTGAAGGCAGGAGGAGAAGGGAATGACAAAGGATGAGATGGTTGGATGGCATCCCCCTGAGTTTGAGCAAGCTCCAGGAGTTGGTGATGGACAGGGAAGCCTGGCATGCTGCAGTCCATGGGGTCGCAAAGAGTCGGACACAACTGAGTGACTGAACTGAACTGAACTGTCCAGCATTATCTAAGAAACAGAAATCTTCATTTAAACGTCTTCTCTCTCCACTGTGACTTACCACATCACTCAATTAAAACTGCTGTTTTTAAAATCACCAAAGCTATCTAGATAATTTGCCAAGTCTAGTGAGATTTTTCTCCACTAGACCCTGTAGCAGCTTTTAATGCAGCCCACCACACTTCTTGACACATCCCTTTTTGTCACTTAAATATGGCATAATACGTATCTGTTTTTCCTGCCAGCCCTGGCCAGCCCTCTGTCTTCCCTCTACCCAATCTGCAAGCATTGGTATTCATTGGAACTTAGTTCTTTTCTATCTCTATATTTTTCTCCTCAAGTGAATATAAACTGATAACATTTATATAAAATATAAATATTATAAATATGTTATGCTTATTAAGTATAGTATGCTTATTACTTCCAAATATACATCATCAACCTAGACTTTCTCTTTGGACTCCAGAACTAGAGACATTCTTTTTAAAACACAGAAGCATCTCAAAGTCATCATCTTTAAAGCTGAACTCTTAATTCCACCTCCAAGTGTTCTTTGTCTTTATTAATATCACTGTTTATTAGTTACTTGATCCAGAAAATTGAAAGTCATCTTCTCTTTGCATCACTCTGCACAAAATTCATATCTATCCTTTACTTAAAATATGTCCCCATCTTCCCTGCCACCCCTGATCTGGGTAGTCATCATCTCTTGCCTAGACTCCTATGATAGCCTCACAATTAACTAGTTTCTTTACTCTCTCTTGATGTGCTAGAGAATGACCATTGGCTACTTTAGACTGATTATTCTGATTACTCCTTAAGAAGCTGGCATTTAAACTAAATCTGAACAGAAAGTGACTTGCCGTGCAAAGACCATTCTAGGTGGAGGGAACAGCCTTTATAAAGATTATAAGGGTGGAGACGGGGTGCTTTCCTGGTGGCTCAGTGGTAAAGAATCTGCCTGCCAATGCAGGGGACACAGGTTCGATCCCTGATCTGGGAAGATCCCACATGGCACAGAGAAACTAAGTCCTTGCGCCGCAACTACTGAGCCTGTGCTCTACAGCCCAGGAGCCACAGCTGCTGAAGCCCTGCAGCCTGTGCTCTGCAACAAGAGAAGCCCCTGCAGTGAGAACCCCTCACCGTGCAATGAGAAGGCAGCCCCGCTTGCTGCAACTAGAGAAAAGCCCATGCCGCAGTGAAGACCCAGCGCCCAAATAAATAAATAAAATTATAAATTTAAAAAAAGATTGTAACGGGGAAGCAAGTTTAGAATTCTTAAGAAGCACAAAGAAGGCCTGCATGGCTAGGGCAGGGATTAGAGATTTAGTTGAAGAGTTTAGCAGGGTTCAGATTATGTAGAGTTTTATTAATATAAGAGCATGAAAGGCATGTCTGACTCTTTGTGGCCCCATGGACTGTAGCCCGCCAGATTCCTCTCCCCATGGAACTCTCCAGGCAAGAATACTGGAGTGGGTAGCCATTCCCTTCTCCAGGGGGTTTTCCCAGCTCAGGGACTGAACCCAGGTCTCCTACATTACAGGCAGATTCTTTACCATCTGAGCCACCAGGGAGTTTGAATGTTATTCTAGATGAGATAGGAAGCTAATGGAAGGTGATAATTTAAATTTAGGAAGTAAGAGAGAAAAATCAAGATCTCAAGTTTGGTAAAGATGTCAAGACCTAAAGATTTGAGGGTCATCAACATATAGATTGTATTTATGGCTATGGGTCAGGCTTCCCACATGGCAGTAGTGGTACAGAATCTGCTTGCCAGTGCAGGTAGACATAAGAGACATGGGACAGGTTTGATCCCTGGGTCAGGATGATCCCCTGAAGGAGGGCATGGCAGCCTACTCCAGTATTCTTGCCTGGAGAATCCCATGGACAGAGGAGCCTGGCGGGCTACAGTCCATAGGGCTGCATAGAGTCAGACACAACTGAAGCAACTCAGCAGCAGCATAACTCTGGATCACCTAGAGAAAGAACACAAAGGGAAGAGGAAGGGGTCCAGTCTGAGCACTGGAACACTCTAACATTTAGAGGGGCCTTTATAGGAAAATGAAGAATTGTGACCAGTGAGGAGAAAGCCAGAAGTGAAAGGTGTCATAGAAGCCAAATTTTTAAAGTTTCAAGAATAAGGAACTTGTCACCTCTGTTGAAATGGGTCAAAACACAAATAGAATCCTGCTACTATGAAGCTCACCACTTAGTAATTTCAAGGACAATGAAAAGGCAAACTTTATGTACTTTCTAGAAATTTTTAAAAGCAGTAAACAAGTATCTGCCATTTTCCAAAAAACAGAGTCTTCAAGGCACTTCCCTCCTTAATAAAGGAATGCCACATTTTTAGCAACAGTAGCCTGACTTTATTTAGCTCATCATTCAACAGATAACTACTACAGTTTTTGCAAATGTTAGCATGACCCAAACACTGTTCTTGTTAGACTTTCAAACATAATGTTTGGTTCTCTGCTTCACGCTGTTTGGCCCATTGCTACTTTATAGCAAAATTTCAGGATGTTTGATAAACCTTTGGACCAGATCCGATTCTCCAAGAACTTACAGCTTTATAGTACCTCTGACTGGACAGACACAGAGAAATAAACATGTTCTTCCTCACAATCAGCACATGGAGGAATAAATAAACTTGTTTTATTAAGAAGGAACCTTCCTTCTGTCATCAGTTTTGAACAAAAACTTTTTGCAGTGAGTAATTGTTGTTTGAGGTGGTAACTGGGTTTATTTACTAAACAAGATTTTTAGCAGGGAGACATTGAAATTTATCTTTTAAATCCATTTTCGGGCTATTTTGGCTTTCTGACATGTTGGACAGTAATTGCTTCTGGGGATTTGTTTCACTTCATGGCACATAGATGGGGGAAAAATGGAAACTTTGACAGACTATTTGGGGGGGGGGTTCAAAATCATTGCGGCTAGTGACTGCAGCCATGAAACTAAAAGACACTGCTCCTTGGGAAAAAAAAGTTATGAAAAACCTAGACAGCATATTAAAAAACAGAGACATCACTTTGCCAACAAAGGTCCATATAGTCAAAGCTATAGTTTTTCCAGTAGTCATGTATGGATGTGAGAGTTGGACCATAAAGAAGCCTGGACATCAAAGAATTGTTGCTTTCAAAGTGTGGTGCTGGTGAAGACTTGGACAGCAAGAAGACCAAACCAGTCAGTTCTAAAGGAAATCAACCCTTAATATTCTTTGGAAGGCCTGATGCTGAACTGAAGCTCCAATACTTTGATCACCTGATGTGAAGAGCTGACTCATTGGAAAAGACCCTGATGCTGGGAAAGATTGAGGTCATGAGGAAAAAGAGGTGACAGAGGATGAGATGGTTGGATGGCATCACCGACTCAGTGAACATGAGTTTGTGCAAACTCCAGGAGATAGTGAAGGACAGGGGAGCTTGGCGTGCTGCAGTCTATGGAGTTGCAGAGTCAGACATGACAGCGATTGAACAGCAACAAAAGCCTCTACATAATCCTGATCCTTTCCTCAGTTCCTCATCTCTTGGATTTCTCCTTCCTCCTAATTTGTGAGTGCTGTAGGACCCTCTTCTCTTCTATGGAACAATAAACTCATCTCTGCTGAAGTGCTTCTTCCAACCAGAGATCATATGTGCACTTTAGTAGATGTCCTATATTGATTCAGGGCTTCCCTGATAGCTCAGTAGTAAAGAATCCGCCTGCAATGCAGAAGACCCCGGTTCGATTCCTGGGTCAGGAAGATTTGCTGAAGAAGGGATAGGCTACCCACTCCAGTATTCTTGGGCTTCCCTTGTGGCTCAGCTGGTAAAGAATCTGCCTGCAATGTGGGATACCTGGGTTCGATTCCTGGGTTGGGAAGATCCCCTATAGAAGGGAAAGGCTACCCATACCAGTATTCTGGCCTGGAGAATTCCATGGACTGTATAGTCCATGGGGTCAAAAAGAGTTTGACACAACTGAGCGACTTTTACTTTCACTATCTTAATTCAAAAGAGAATACAGAAATTTAGTGGGAATACTTGCCCAAGATAATATAGTTAGTTGTGAAGCTAGAACTTAGAGCACTTATTTTCAGTCACTTCATCTGTAAATAGAGTTAAACTTGCCTAATATTTTGCAGCTTTATGACTTATAGCATTATATTTGTTATGAAAAAACACTCTTAGAAGCAAATTAATGGTTAGTATTAATATTACTTTTTTCCTATAGCTGATTTCCCTCAAAGTCATGGAGGCATAAGCTAGTATGTATCTTATTTCCCCACTTGTTAATTCCTTTATTTCTTCGTTTATACTTTGCTCCTCATCATATTTGAATGACTGTGTGTGTCAGTTTACTGTGAAAATGTGGGAATTAAGTATGATTTACTTTATTGATATTACATTGAAAACAGGTTAAAATTATGGAAACTTATCTCCATTTTAATAAAAGTATGGTCATTACTGATGTAAGATTTCCAATTTAAATGCTTTCTACATTCTTTTTCTTAAAGTAGAATTTTCAAAATCAAATCATTAGGTTATCTCACCAGGATATTTAATTGAAAGCATTATACAGCTATGCGTGTGATTCATAGCACCTACTTACTATCATATAATTTTCATAACATTGTTTAGGTTTTAATCCTACCCCAAGTTAGCAGCAGTAAAGCAAACCAAATAAGAATCATGTGCATTTCTTGATAACAGCTCAACCAACTGTATTTCAACATACCCTAATTTCAGTGCACCCTAATTTAATAATATAGCTGACATGGCACTTAAGGCTTTTCTTGATTAGAAGCCAAAAATCTTACTTGCATTTTTTTGAAAGGAAAAACTATCATAAGAACTAAATACTGGCAGGGTGATGGGCCAAACAGAGAGGATATTATAATTGCAAACTTCTGAGTTCAGTTTAGGATGTGTATGTATGTTGCTGCTTAGGTGATAGTTTGAAAAGTAGAGATTATTTATGTATTTGGTTTGGGATCTCTGTGCCCCTGTTCTGTTCCCTGAACAGTTAGAGTTTCTCTAAGTTTTAGTCTGTCAGACTCTTAAACATATACACTCATCCTTGGTTCTTTACACTTACTAAAAAATTGCCACTTCTATTCATCTGTCATTCTTTTTTCTCCCTTCTGGTTTTTCTCTTTTTGGTTACACCAATAAAATGCATTTTTCAGACTGCATTCATTGACAGTCCCCCTCCAAAAAAATCTTGCCATCTACACTTTTTTAGTCATTCAGGCCACCGTTATCTTCTTATGTGACAATTTCTGAGTAAAATAATATGAATATGGCTCAGTTATGGACTTCAAAATCAGAATAAATAAAAAGTCACAAAAAGGAATTCCCTGGAAGTCCAGTGATTGGAGCTTGGTGCTCTAACTGCTGGGGCCTGGGTTCAGTCCCTGGTCAGGGAACTAGGGTTCCCTCAGGCTGTAAAGCATCACCAAAAAGAAAACTTTACAATGGCAGTAACTATTCATGATAAATAACAATTTTACAACTTGATCATTTCATAAAAACTTTTTAAAATTGGTTTAAATATTTGACAATAATATCTTGTTTTAAGTATTATACCTAATTAATATTGAGAAGATATCTAATTTGATTAATCATGTGTATTTCAACTTATTCCTGAAATGGAATTACATTATAAATTATATTTTGCATCCTCATGCTAAAATTCAACGTAAAGTGTTAGGAGCAAAGTTTCTACTAAGAATCAATTTTACATAAAATTCAAATAATTAAAACAGTTTTTAAAAATAACTGGTCAAATGATTTACACTCCCTGATTTCAAGACTTACTATAAAACTATGGTAATCAAGATTGTGGATTACTGTAAGGATACACTTAAATGGAACAGACTAGAAAGGCCAGAAATTAGCCATCAAATGTATGACAGATTTATTCTCAATAAAATTACCAAGGCAGTTCAGTAGAGAAAGGGAAATCTTTTCAGTAAATGTTGCTGAAAAATACTGGATATCCTTATGGGGAGAAATGAACATTGGCCCTTAACTCACGCTATACATAAGAAGTAGCTTGAAATATATTATAGACCTAAATATAAAAACTAAAACTATAAAACTTCTAGAAGAAAAAATAGGGTCTTTTTCAAATCTTTGTAGTCTTGAAGTAGGCACATATTTCTTTGATAGACACAAATAGCACAAACTATTTTTTATTGATAAATTGAATTTTTTATTAAGTTTCTACTCTTTGAAAGATTCCATTAAGAACAAAAAAACAATTCGTAGAATGATAGAAAATATTGGCATGTTGACAAAAGATGTACAAAGAACTCTTAAAACTCAAATAATAAGACAATTAAATAATGAGCAAGAGGTTTGAACACTAACTTTAAAAAAGAAGTGAATGGTCAGTAAGTACTAAAAATACTCAGTGTTATTAGCCATCAGAGAAATCCAAACCCACCATATAATCTAGCCTTTCCAATATTACATATTTACCCAAGAAAAGTGAAAACATGTCCACACAAAAACTTGTGCATAATTATTTTGGCAGCTTTATTCTCAAAAGCCAGAAACTGGAAACAACCCAAATTATATCAACAGGTGAATGGATAAACGAATTGTGGACATATTCATATAATAGAATTCTATATTGTTATATATGAGTTATATATATATATATATTGTTGTATATGAGTTATATATTCATGTAATAAAGTTCTGTCAGTAATTTAAAAAAAGAAAAGGGAGATACCCAGCAACCTGGAGCTATCACAAAAATATGGAGAGTGAAAGACCTCAGACATGAAAAAGTATAGCAGTTTATATGAAATTCTAGAAAATGGAGACTAATCCTTTTTGGCAGAAAGCAGATCTGTGATTGTCTGGGGTCAAGGTATAGAAATTGACCACAGTGAGAGGCATAAGGAAATGTTGGCGGTGATCAAAGTATTCTATAGTTTTATTTGGGTATTGTTTACACAGGTGGTTTACATTTATCAAAACTCATTGAATGGTATACTTACAGTGAGTATAATCATTATACATAATATGTAAATTATATTTCAGTGAAGCTCAATTTGAAGTGTTTAGTAGTTTCTTTAAAACTATTGATTTTGTTGCTGTACTTCCTTAATATTAGAGCAAAATACTCTGCTTTTAAGAAAGAGAAATTAAGGTCTTCTACCATCCACTACTATTCTCCCTACCTCATCTCTGTTTAAAAGATCAAATTGTATATATATTTGATAAGAATATGAAATACGTGTAAGCAGTCATAGCTATTCATCATTTAAGGCATGTAAGGTTATCAGAGATTCAAGGGCTAAGTAGACACTTGGTGCAATGGGAAACATACAAAATGTGAAGTTCAAAGACTTCGTTTCATATCCCCACTCTGCTTCTTACAGTATCTCTTAAACTTTGAGTGTCACAAACCCGATTTGAAAAACGGGGATATTATATATTACCAAAAATTATGTCTGTTTCAGTGACAAATGAAATAATAGATGCAAAGCTATTTTGTAAATACCACAAATCCTTGTACCTATCCACTGTACCTTCAGCTCATAATTACTTGCAAATAGAAATTATAAACAAAAATTCGATTTTTCCCATGAGCTCTGAGAGAGCAAAAACAAATGTCATTTCAACCAGAAATCTCTGGCACCAGACTAGCATCTGGCAGATAGAGGCATTAAATAGATGTTGGCTGAATTAATTTCAATTCCTGTTTCTGAACCCCAGCATTTTTATCAATATGTTTAGGGAAATTAGAGTAGGTAGAGCCATGGCTTATGAGTCCAAACAGAAAATGCTTTTAAGAAAATGTATTAGAACTCATAAATTTTATCTTGACAACTGTGATATTCAAATATGTTAGGTACCTGTTTGCTTCTGACATCATAAAGGAATGGATCACAAAAGACTTGAATTTAGGCTGGCCTCTTATCCTGGCATAGCAAGTCCCCTGGTTCACAGCATTAAGTCCTTAAAGAATATACTTCATTCATTGCTTCTAAACCATGTATGTGAAGTGAAGTGAAGTCGCTCAGTTGTGTCCGACTCTTTGTGACCCCATGGACTGTAGCCTACTACGCTCCTCCATCCATGGGATTTTCCAGGCAAGAGTACTGGAGTGGGTTGCCATTTCCTTCTCCAGAGGATCTTCCTGACCCAGGGATCGAACCCTGGTCGTCCACACTGTAGGCAGACGCTTTACCCTCTGAGCCACCAGGGAAGGACAACCATGTATAACTTTCTATTAAAGATTAAATCTAATAAAGAACTAGCTATGAGAGGAAACATAAGATGAAGTCAAGCTGATCATCACCTTCTTTATTCTTAAGAAGTTAGTAGTTCAAATGCCTTTTTTTTTTTTTTTTTTTTTTTTTGGTAGAGGGCTCCTGAATATACTCTCTACCACAATCCTGTGGTGTTAGGAGTACGTGGCAGCTGTACAACTCCAAAGGGTTCTGACACCAATACCAGTATAGCTGACGTTTTTCCATTAAGTTTATTTCATTAATCTGAATGCCACATATGCACCCTTCTCTAGCTAGTGGGAGGCCAGAACGTAAGAACTTGCAAACAAAGACAAAAACCATTACTGGGGTGATATGAAGAAGAGAGTTGCAGATTTTTTTTTCATTTCCTCTGCACCTTGGAGTGAGCATAACCATTGCTTTGTGGGGGGATGGGGGGGGAGTACTATAAGGATGGTACATCTTTTCATTTTCTCTGGGTTGGAGAACTGAGTGGATACTCTGTCTCTGGATTTAATATTTATTGATGGAAAATTTGTCTTCTCCTTTTACTGTCATTCTGTAATAAACTGATGCATTAACTTTGCAAAATTTAAGACTATGGAGTTATTATATGCACTTACAAACACTTTTGGGTAAATGGTTCTTTTGACCTTCTATTACTCTTCATTTTCATCTTATTGACTTTCCAGTTTTAACATGTTTTGTTTAATAAGAATTTAAACATAAAATGATAACCTTAGATAAAGAACCAAGGGATTTTAGTACTTCATAGCTATTCTTTCTGTTTTTAGTAGTTTTTGACCTTTGTAAGTGTATATAATAGTCACTATTAATGTTCTTATTTTCTCAAATTTGTTATAAAAATTATACCTTTACTGCAAATGATATATTACATTTTAATCATGGGAAACTGTAGCAATATCTATATTGAACCCCAAATATAATATGAATATATGTGATCTTACTTTATATTAACATCTGTATTTTTTGTGTATGTGGGGGGATATGTGTTTATTTACTTTAGGTGCATTTTACTACATTTATATGTTCACAGAGATTTTATATAGAGGCATTAAAAAAGTAAACAGGTATAGTCAGTCATGGGTGTTTATTTTATATGTGTGTGTGTATATATATATATATAGGTTATTGGGGATGCAAAGGATATAAAAGATAGAAGAATCTAGTAATTGCCTTTAAGATCAGAGCACAAAGCATTAGTTTGGATTTTACAAGGCCAGCCAGCAACAAAAGAGCAGTAATTTATGAGCTCAGCGTAAAAGAATAGCATAATTGCATTAAAAATTAATGCTAATGAACACTAAAATGGGGAAGGTGGTTATGATGAAAGTTTGTATTCATCTTCTCTGGTTTGAATGATGGCTAGTGGCTTGATTAATGGCTTAATTTCTATCAATTAGCGGGGAAAAATCTCCTGCGAGACAAGGGTAAATTGAGCATTGAATTACATATCTTGCTTTTGTGTGCTAAGAAAAAAGAGCTGCGTATCTCTGATATTAGCCACAGTGACAAATGTGGTGTGCCCTGCGATGTCTGCATTAGCTCTCCTGACAGGCGAGTTGTGTGTGGTTATGGGGTGTTTGGAGATGGCTGGCAGACAGCATTCACTGCGAGTGCCTCAGAAACACAACTCTTCCATCTACAGAATTTTAATTAGAGTCAATGAGAATTCTGAAATTTAAATGGACAACAAATAACAATTTCAGAGTCTATATTCTCCCCTGTTAATCCAGTATACTTCAAATTATATTCCTTTCTTCTATCCAATAGCTTTAGCTTTGTTGGAATTATTACTTTTATTAAAGTGAATTTAACTACCCATGTTTATTACATTTGAGATAAGCATAAGGTAGTAGTCTATTAATATTTTGTTTAGTCAAATTCTCAGAAACCATTCTAGTTTTTTGTAGCAACAGTTACTGCACGATAAATAACGGCTCTCAAGTAGTAATTTACATGAAAAAATGATAGGTTTTCTAAGAATTTTGTTTCTTTTATTCATTAATAAAGATTACCAGAATGTGACATATATAATTCTTTAAAAATTTATTTGAGTAAGAAAGTTTCCAAAAATATACATCTGTAATCTAGCTCAAGATAATGCCAGAAGACCAAGACAATATTTATGGTGTCTCTTCTGCTAATAAAGCTATGTTGTATTTTACTGAAGGAATAAGCATTAAAATGCAGAATAAGAACAATACTAGGGACATTTACTATACTAGTAAATGGTTAAGAAGGTGGGAAAAAGAGTATGTTGCCTGGCAGGAGGGAATAAAGACTTTATTTGACTAGTAAATAATGACTGGATCACAGTTCAGGGATTGGATCCCACTTCTACCACCAACCAGCTGTGTGACCTTGGCCAAGCTACTTAGCCTCAGTTTCTGATCTATACAATGGAAATACTAACACTACTGTCTTTGATGGCCATGATCATTAAATGAGGTGATCCATGTGAATCTGCTTAGCACCGAATGCCATAAATGTAAGCTTCTGTCACTGCCACGATGACTGCTCCTGCTACCAGAACAGCTCAGCTCACCTTTTTAACAACCATTTTAGTGAAAAATTAGCCTCTGTGACCTTCCTCACTGGAAAGGCATTCCAGATATTGATGATCAAAACAAGGGTCTGTAGACTTACAAACACTACACTAACTGTTTTAAAACATGAATTCTACCAGAGGACTACTCTTATAGGGAATGTGTGTTACTAGACATCCATTAGGATTCCATATGGCCAGAAATTGAGAGGTGTATACACTCACTTTTTAGCTAACTTCTATGTCTTTAGTACGATTACTAGATCAGTGCTCTAGACCTAGCTCTCAGCTATTCAGTGCTTTTATTGCTTCCTGAGCCCTGTGCCTCCTTTTGTAGCACTCTGTTTTCCTCGATATTACATTGTCTATTTGCGTGTGTATTAATCATCTCTCCCATTAAAACATAAGTTCCACGAGGGAAGAAACTCTTGTCTCTAAACCCTGGTATGCAGAACACTTGCCTGAATGTGCTCAACTATTTGGAAGTAGGAAAGGAGAGAGAAAGAGAGGGAAGAAAGGAGAGAAGCAATGTCTCAGCCATCCTATGATGTTTCAGCTAGTTTCCCTATGTCACAGAGGAGAAAACAGACCATCACAGCCCACTTGCCCAAAGGTCACAAAGCTAGTAAGTAGCAGAAACAGGGTTTAATCCAGATAGTCTGGACTCAGAGCCATAACTAACCACTTAGAGACATTTAATTTCTTAAGTTACAAATTTCTTATAATTTGACATTGCTCCCCCATGATTTTTTTTTTAATAGTTACTTTATGTGCATGCTAAGTCACTTCAGTCCTATCCGACTCTTGTGACCCTGTGGCCTGTAGCCCACCAGCCTCCTCTGTCAATGGGATTCTCCAGGAAGAATTCTAGAGTGGGTTGCCATTTCCTCCTCCAGGGGATCTTCCCGACCCAGGGACAGAACCCACGTCTCTTACATCTCCTGCATTGGCAGGTGGGTTCTTCACCACTGGCACCACCTGGGAAGCATGTCTTTTAATTTTTAAGTTTCAGCAAGTATTTATTGACTGCTTACTAAATCATAGAGCACACCATGCTAACTGCTGAAGTTGACACAAAAAGGTATGTCCCTATAGCTGGGAGAAATGAACCCTTTGCTTATGAACAGATTAATATCAGTGCAAGGTAACATATGCCGAGAACCAAATGAATTATGGAAGACGTCCTTTACTCACAGATGCCAAGGGAAAGTGATAGGGAGGATTCAGAAAAAGTTAAGAGCATTCTAGGTGAGAAGAACTAAATGAGGTAGAATTTGTGTAGATTTTCAGTAAGGATTTTGTTTTTCATAAAACCTAGTCTGATTCTCAGTTCACTTGTACTTACTAAAATGTTTATCAGAAATTCTTCACTGGTTCAGTCACATTAAAAATATTCCTGTTACTTAATTTGATATGGATAGCAGTTTGTTGTAAGTCTGTCTTGGACCCCGTCCAAGGGGGTTTGTTACTAGAGATAATCCAGGAGCCTCATTGGCAGGTATAAGTTGGTACTGTACCATAAGCTTCCAGAAGACTGGTAGACAAGCCACATTCTACTTAAGAAGCTTTCTCATCTTTCACGTTATTTATGGATATCAGGTAGTGTTAGTGTTGGATGGATTTCTATATATATTTTGTATGCTTTGTGAAAGAAACTTACTTAAAATACACTGTTTTGGAGGGAAGCCAGTGGCTGTTTAATTAAAATTTTTGTTCATGAGACGTTGCTTTAACTTTAGAATTCCAAGTAAGCTTTATGGGATGTTTTATTTGTTTATGAATTTTATTGACTAGCCATCTTCATTTGTTTATTGAATAACCAGTTTGTTACTGTTTGCTTTTTTTCCTTCTTTTAAAACACTTGAAAATGCTTTACATTTCAAGGACTTTGTTTTGTTTTCAGTGTCTGTATTGTACCATAAAAGGGATTTTTCAGATATTTCCCTTCTTGACTAAAATTTTAGTCCATTTAAAATGAAAATAAGATATTATCTTGTATTATTTATGTATTTATAGCAGTATATTAGTATATAATTTTTTTCCCCTTTGGGAGAGAAAAGCAGCATAACTAACTCAGCAACTATGAAGCCAACCAACCCAAATTCTTTGTAAAATAAAATGCATTTTAACTTTGGGGAAATTCATAAATTATTAATATTCAAAAGGAGTCAAGGTACCTTTCATGAAACTCATGTTGTCCCCGAGCACATGATTACATCTTGGGAAATAGTGCCATCTGCTGTTTTCAGCCCTGCCATTGCTGCCAGTTTAGAGATGGGCTTGTTTGTAATCTGCAAATAGTTTACAGATTTACATTTTGTCTTTTCAAATAAAAAATTTTTATTGGACCTTGTCATCATTATTTACCAATCTTAAATTTGTGTACCATTTGATAATATTTTCAAAGAAAATTCTGTGTGTCATGTGAAATTATTAAATACAACTTTAAGTAGCAGGTGAGCCTAATTTTTATAAGATCAGTAGTAACAAAATATTTGATTTTAATTTTCATCTTAAGAGGAATAAAATAATATTCCATTCAGCAAGTGAGTTAATACCTGACTTTTTTAGTCTCTAGTGACTTAATTTTGACTCCATTATTTTTTCTTACTATGAAATATGAAATATTCTACAGACTTCTTGTAAGCAACCTATGAAAGTCATTTTGTTTACCAGTAATGTATTTATCAAAAAGCATCAAGTGCAAACATAAATGTTTACCTCATGTTTATCAGGTTAATATTTTAAAACATCCTATAATTTTTATTCTCCCAGTAACTTTGTCACTTGTCTTCATTTTTACCTAATGGCTGGTAAATGCAGGATACTTTGTATGCTAGGCACTCATGCCAAGCATATAAACAATAATCAGTTTTAATCCACATTTTTCCCAGTCTTAAAATTGGTATAGAAATTTTAAATGACAAATTGGCATGTAAAACTTAAGAGCTTGAATTTAAAAACAATTTACTATATATTACTGATGTGTTTTATTCTGCTTCCCAAAATGACTGGGTTATACCTAAGACATACATTTGTGGGCATTGATCTTAGAATTTTGAGTATGAAGCAATTTAAAACATGTTTTATGCTTGTTTTTAGACAGCATGGAGCTGAGCTATTTATAAGGCTGGAAATGTAAATATCCTATGAATCTTTCAAATTTTAGTTTATATATCACTCTCTTACTCTTTAATTTAAATATCACACTCTTTAAATATCGCCAGTAAAATGGTTCCCCGCATTGAAAGGTAAAAGCTATGTTGGTTTATTTTCATATTGTAAGTCAGGCAGACAGGCTTTCCCCTATCTGTCCTGTCACTTTGTTAGTCCTCATCTTTAAAGAAACACAAAGATAATGTTCTGTTTTTCTTCTAATCTTCTTTCCATCCTTTATAATTTCTCCAGTGCTATTTTGTTAAACATACTGGCTCTTTGGCTAGCTTCTATGATAACACTTTTATTTGTGTTAGGAGCTGGTTGTATGCCCATATTTAAAGCTACAAACACTGGAAGCCTTACATCAAGTACTGTTTGTGAGCTCACCTCTGACATCTAATACTAATGATGTGCTTTGTAAATCCAAATGAGAGAATATGTTAGAGAAAAAAATCCGAAGGGTCAAACAGTTGATACTTAGGAGACATCATCCTGAAGTCAGAGATAGTGTTTTTGGTTGGAAACTAATGATTATGAAATAATTGTGAGAGTAGTTAAGACCCACACAAACAAATGTGTTTTCATATTAAAAATTAAAGTTGAATCACCTGGAATGGTATTTTTATGATTTTTCTGTGCTATATTAACGCTATTATACACGTAAATAGTAAAACACTATTCTCTGGTACAGGATGTGTTAATATTAATAAGTTAGCTGGGCAAAGAATCTTCTCGTTTTGCATGCTCAATTTGTACATTGCATAATTAAAGTCCACAGGAGCTTTTATTCTAAAGCATGTGGAACTATTTGGTCTTCCATGACACTCTGACAGTGTTTGCTTTTATGTTGAAAAATATATTCTTCCAAAGATGGAAGTGTTGTCTCTGAAGCTATTTCCACACATTCCATGCAGGATTTCTCACATGAGAGAAGACTGGTTAGAGCTGTCAGGGACACATCTTCAGAAGCACTGTCTTTCTCTTAAATAAACTGGAACTTGCATAAGACTATATACTTATAATTTGTGATTGGCCAAAAATTGAACCAAAGATTTTTCATAAAATGTTAATTTTTATTTTTTTAGCATATTAAACCAGATTTACTTTTATTCTCTTTATGTATCATTTAACCTTTGCAGCTTAGTATGTAGGAGTTGCTTTGATGCAAGTAGCTCTGCCTTGTTAAACCAGTTGTTACAGTTGTTTTTTAAGTAAATTCAATTATTCATAAAGGCTAAAATCCCAGCATTTTTAGATACCTTGGCTGAGTGTTCAGTAGTTCCTAATTCAACTGTGTATTCATTTCAGCTTAGACTAACCATAAGAGTGTGATCCATAAAGTTGCATTTTTTCCTGCCCATCTGGCATGTGAAAAAAATGCAAAAACATGAAATGACACATGACTGTGGCTGTTTATTAAAGCACTAATTATAAAGGCAAACAACTGGGAACAACGCAAATGGCCATCACTAGGTATTGGTAGGAAAAAAAAACTATTATGCAACCGTATAATAAGTTGCTGTATATCTGTAACATAGAATGAGCAAGTCTCTATACTAAAAGACATAGTGCTAAGTTAGAGAAGTAATACACATAGAAATTATAGCATTCTAATTTTGTGTAAGAAAGAAGAGAATATGTATGTTCATATTTTCAAAAATAAGCAATGGAAGGATAAAGATCAAAACCTAATAAAAAATGATTGCCTGTGGATTAGGGGAAGAACTAGGGGAGTGGGGGAAGAAAGGAAACCTAGACTTTTCTGAATGATGTTTTAATTTTGACTTTAGAAGAATGTTTTATGCAATCAAAAACAAATATTAATTATGAAAACAACAGAGCAAAAGATTTTAAAACTTTTTTAAAAGCTGAAACAAATGAACCTGTTATATATCACGTTGGTAGCATAATCACATGGAAAATTATTTCTCCAAGTGACTTTATAGTGTTTTGACAGCTCATCAGTGGAACAAATCCTGAAAGCAAAAAGAACCATGAATTTTAAATTGCATAACTCATCTTAATAGTAGTGTTTATCTTATTATTTTGAAACTAATACAAAGGCAACTCAGAAAGAACAAGTAAGTACTTTTGATCATATCTTTAAAGCCTAAGTAATATTCTTAGAATAAGAGGAATAATATACAAATATAAAAGACACAACAGAAGTATTACAGTCTTGAATTCAGTTGGTAATATCAGCACAAACTTATTTTTGTTTTTTCTCTTCTAAAAATACATATTTCCTATCCCACCCACTGAAAAATATGAGAAGCAATGACAATCCAAAAACAATGGGAACCTCTACTGCTCAGGTTATTATCTTTAAATAAATGTCATTTCCCACTAAAAGGAATCCAAGCTTTTTGGGGAAATGGCTGATTGCAAGTCTAAGATAGGAACTGTACAGGATGAACCTGGGACCTCTTCAGTTCAGTCACTCAGTCATGTCCGACTCTTTACAACCCCATGGACTGCAGCATGCCAGGCCTCCCTGTCCATCACCAACTCTCAAGAGTTTACTCAAACTCATGTCCATTGAGACAGTGAAGCCATCCAACCATCTCATTCTCTGTCATGTCCTCCTTCCACCTTCAATCTTTCCCAGCATCAGGGTCTTTTCAAATGAATCAATTCTTCGCATCAGGTGGCCAGAGTATTGGAGTTTCAGCTTTAGCATCAGTCCTTCCAGTGAATATTCAGGATTAATTTCCTTTAAGATGGACTGGTTTGATCTCCTTGCAGTCTGAGGGACTCTCAGGAGTCTTCTCCAACACCACAGTTCAAAAGCATCAATTCTTCGGCGCTCAGCTTTCTTTATATCCAACTCTCACATCCATACATGACCACTGGAAAAACCATAGCCTTGACTAGATGGACCTTTGTTGGCAAAGTAATGTCTCTGCTTTTTAATATGCTGTCTAGGTTGGTCATAACTTTCCTTCCAAGGAGTAAGAGTCTGTTAATTTCATGGCTGCAGTCACCATCTGCAGTGATTTTGGAGCCCCCCAAAATAAAGTCTGTCACTGTTTTTTTCCCCATCTATTTGCCATGAAGTGATGGGACCAGATGCCATGATCTTAATTTTCTGAATGTTGAACTTTAAGCCAACATTTTCACTCTCCTCTTTCACTTTATCAAAAGACTCTTTAGTTCTTCATTTTCTGCCATAAGGATGGTGTCATCTGCACATCTGAGGTTACTGGTATTTCTCCTGGGAATCTTGATTCCAGCTTGTGCTTCCTCTAGCCTAGTATCTCTCATGATGTACTCTGCATAGAAGTTAAATAAGCAGGGAGACAATATACAGCCGTGGTGTACTCCTTTCTCTATTTGGAGCCAATCTGTTGTTTCATGTCCAGTTCTAACTGTTGCTTCCTGAACTGCATACAGATTTCTCAAGAGGCAGGTCAGGTGGTCTGGTATTCCCTTCTCTTTCAGAATTTTCCACAGTTTATTGTGATCCACACAGTCAAAGGCTTTGACATAGAAAGTAGAAATAGAGCCGAAATAAAGCAGAAATAGATGTTTTTCTGGAACTCTCTTGCTTTTTCCATGATCCAGCAGATGTTGGCAATTTGATCTCTGGTTCCTCTGCCTTTTCTAAAACCAGCTTGAACATCAGGAAGTTCACGATTCACGTACTGTTGAAGCCTGGCTTGGAGAATTTTGAGCATTACTTTACTAGCATGTGAGATGAGTACAACTGTGCAGTAGTTTGAGCATTCTTTGGCATTGCCTTTCTTTGGAATTGGAATGAAAACTGACCTTTTCAGTCCTGTGGCCACTGCGGAGTTTTCCAAATTTGCTGGCATGTTGAGTGCAACACTTTCACAGCATCATCTTTCAGGATTTGAAATAGCTCAAATGGAATTCCATCACCTCCAGTAGCTTTGTTCATAGTGATGCTTCCCAAGGCCCACTTGACTTCACACTCCAGGATTTCTGGCTCTAATTGAGTGATTATACCACCATGATTATATGGGACCTCTTGCCAGTCTTAACAAAAGAGGTCATATCAGAAGAGTGCTCCCACTCTCCCACTCTTCATATCCAAGAGGCTCCCACTTGGCAAAGGTAGAATCAAAATGTGAAGATGATGCCCATGGACTGAAATGCATTAAATATATAACTATTCATGAGCTCATAATGGTCACCTTTGGACCAGAATTGATCAATAAAGGGAAAGAATTAAACACTCTGCTTTTTCCTGTACAGACTATATTTCAGTCATAAAATAGTCAATGAGGGAAGTTCTTTAGATCAGAGTTAATAAATACGGTACAAATAATAGAATTAGAAAAAAATCACCATTTTTCAGTGCCTAATAAAATAATGGATCTAAGCAACAATCATTAATGTCTGCTAAAACCATTAAGTGAAAGTTTAGTGGAGAACTTAATAATAGGGTAGGACTGACATCATCTTGAACACACTGATCAACCTTAACATCGTTAAAAGTGGAAGAAGCACACCCTAATCTGATGTATTTGGAATTACACAGCACTACCTGTGATGTATGCTTGACGAAAAGAAACTGAACCTGATACTTAAGCCTGACTAGACCTAACTGCTGGTTTACAGAAAATATGAAGTCCAGAAGAACATCTTAAATGACACCATGATAATAATATCAGCAAAATCCAGAATATAGAAAATTTTAGAGGCTAAATGATCCATTTTCTCCAATAAATAAATGACAATGAAAGGAAGGCTTGGTGGACTGTGATTAAAAGGAATTTAAGATACTTGTTGACTAAGTGTAATATGTGGACTTTGTTTAGATCCTATTTCAGACGAACCAACCGTAAAAAAAAAAAAAAAAAAAAAAAAAAAAAACACTTTTCTTGGGCAATCAGTAAAAATTTTACATGGACTATACAGGATGATATTAAGGAATTATTCCTAATAATGTTGGACTTAAAGATAGTATTGTAGTTATGTTGCTAGTGTTTTTCCTTAAGCCCTTATCTGAGATGCCTACTAAAATACTTACGGGTAACATGGCAAGAACTGACTCATTGGAAAAGACCCTGATGTTGGGAAAGATTGAGGGTAAGAGGAGAAGTGGGGTTCAGAGGATGAGATGGTTGGATGGCATCACCAACTCAGTGAACATGAGTTTCAGCAAACTCCAGGAAATAGTGAAGGACAGGGAAGCCTGGCATGCTGGAGGAGCCTGGCAGGCTACAGTTCATGGGGTCACAAGAGTTGGACATGACGTAACAACTAAACCATCAAAATATCAATGCCTACTTCAATTTTGGGGGGGAGTGGACCTGAAGTACTTAAAATTAAATCCCACACATTATGCCACTGGAGAAGGAAATGGCAACCATCTCCAATATTCTTGCCTGGAGAATCCCAGGGACGAAGGGGCCTGGTGGACTGCCGTCTATGGGATCACACAGAGTTGGACACGACTGAAGCAACTTAGCAGCAGCAGCAGCATAATGCCATGTTGTTGTTGTTCAGTCACTCAGTCATGTCTGACTTTACGACCCCATGGAAGGGAAACCCACTGATAGATTAAATAATAAGAAAATTAATATATAATTAATATAAATATAATTATATATCATTATACCAGAGGCTTCCCTGGTAGCTCAGTCAGTAAGGAATCTGCCTGCAATGCAGGAGACCCGGGTTCAATCCCTGTGTCAGGAAGATCCCTTGGAGAAGGAATGTTCTATTTGTGGATCTCTAGGGGTAAAATGTTTCTGTTACAACTTAACCATAACATCTTTTTTTGTTTGTTTGTTTGTTTTTTGTGGGTTTTTTTTACATCTTTTTTTTTTAATCCAGTTAAATTTTGTAAGTCATAATATTACTTCATAGAAGGAACATTGTTTAGGTATAGTGCTGTTAATAAGCTTACACATCAAAATACATGGACATTATATGCTCTCTTTTAGACCAAACCACCCTGGTAGAACAAGTAAAAAGAGTCAAAGAAATTGAAGCCATTGAAAGTGATTCTTTTGTTCAGCAAACATTCAGATCAAGTAAAGAAATCAAAAAGGTAAGTTTTCATCCAGGCCTTATGAATAAGCCTTTACATTCCAACTAAAGAGATGCTTTATTAATGGATTTTACTTAAATATAAGTTCTTCTAGTTAGATGAAGTAGGGCAAAAGAGTGTCAGCGTGTTATTGAGAGAAAAAATGAATCAGTGAGAATCAGTTTGTTTAAACTGTTAAAAAAAAAACCTGTAAAAATGTTTCTGATGGTATTTTTATTTTAAAATCCACCAAGAAGACAAAGTAAAATGTCAACATGACAGTTCTATAGCAGTAATGTGCATTTTGTGAACATACACCATTTTCTTTTCAAATGCATACATCTGCTTTTTGAATTGACATTGCTAGAGAAAAGTTAGAAAAGAACTTTAACAATAAAATTATTGCCCACATAGTAACGTATATCTGTCTACACTCTTTGTCTATATATGGGTATCACTTACTCAGCTCTAATAAAAGGAGCTTTCGTTGGCATTTTATTTCTGTTGAATATTGGATTTATTATTTCAATCATTATCAGGGTTATTTTTTGGAATTTGTATTCCTTTAGGAAGAAAACGCTGTCTACTGTGAAATACATGTATTCTTTAATATCAAACATATAATGAAGATGTGGTATAGTTACTTTTATTCAAAAATATTCTGCATCTGTAGATATATTAATGACTGTGTGTATGGCATTCTACTGATGAATGTATTGGGTTGGCCAAAAAGTTCATTCAGATTCTTTTGTAAGATGGTACGGGAAAACCCAAATGAACTTTTTGGCCAACGCAATATCATAGTTCATTCATTTTGTTTCCTCAGATAAGTAGATATTTAAACAGTTGTAAGTTTGGAGGTATTATATATATGTTTGTGAATATCCATTATTATCACCAGAGGATAAATTTTTCAAGATGGAGTTATTTGTTAAAGGTTAATATTGTTTATTTTCGTACCTATTCCCAAAGTCATTCTCCTAAAATACTGTATCAGTTCAAATTCCACCCCAAAGTACAGGGAGAAGTGTGCCTCTCACACCCTGGTTAACACCTAACTTTTTTTTAAATCAGACTTTTTCATGTTTACTGACCTAATAGGTAAAAATTGACCTTCTGTTGTTCTGTTAGCATTTCTTTTATTGTTAGTGAGATGGGTGGCTTTTCAGTTACTATATATATTTTAAAATGATTCATTCTGGAGACATGAATTGAGCATGTGCAAGATGCCGGGATGCACTAGACAACCTTGGTTAGTCCATGCCCCTGCCCTGTTATTTTGCTGATTTCGTTTGAACATTTTGTAGTTTGCCACCACAATCTCTGAAGAAAAAGGAGCTGTGAAATGCACATTCATAAATATAGCTGCCCATTTTATTTAATATCTTACTTGTACATGTTATGGGGTCATTCACTTGTCCTAGTAGAATTGTAATTTATTTTGAAGTTGACTTCAGTAGTATTTGTTTTCTAGAGTTCACCTTGACTTCCCAGTTCTCACTGGACACACTTAAGATAAACTAGCATTTTCTTTCTGTGGAACTATTTATTACTCTATGGTTAATATACTAAGTTTTCTTCTAAATAACTTTTTCCCATATGGTATTAATTATTAATATAATAAATTTATTTGCAGTTCTGTTCCTCTTTTCCAAGATAATAGCAGTTCTTCCAGTAACTAGTAAAATTGACAGTGATTGAGGAAATTGATCCAAACCCTGTTTAATATAGTGGAAAGAGCATGAACTTCGGACTCAAGATCTGACTTTGAACTTAACTTTTACACTTCCTACCATAATTTATGATCTAGAGCAAACCTCAACCTCTTTCTAAGCCTCTGTTTCCAAATTCATAACATTAAGCTAATAATATCTACTTTTTAGAGTAATTGAGGATTAAATATAATGATTATCAAATATCTAACATGTTTATTAATCCATTGAATGTTTATTTCTAAATTATAGACTAGCATCTAAATTATTTGATATCTAAGTATGTTCTACACACTAAGTATGTATAGTGTATACAAAACTTGAAAAGTTCTACTGCAGGTATTCAATCTGTCTGAAGTATAAACCTTACTTCATTTATGTTCTTCTGATATTGCCCTCAGTCTCCTTGCTCACAAATCAGAGAGCTTACTGATAAACACAGAAATTCTTTAGAATTTCTTAAAAGACTTCTGAAATGTATAAATGTAATAATATCTATATATTTTAATTTCAGGATTTATAATTTTTCTACCTTGTTATATTCCCAAGAAAAGTTTTAAAATATTATTTCCTTTGGTTATTAATCTTAAGATAACTGATTAAAGCCAAGAGAAAAACTGTTCTTCCCAAATTTATAACAAACCCTTTGTGTAGTTAAATGGGCTTCCTATGAAAGCAATATAAAGGAATTTCACCTACCTCTCTCATCAAAGGGACCACCATTATTAATTATTTTAATAATTAGCTTTTATTTGCTTTAGTTTTTAGTGCTGAGTTGGAATTTACTCAGTTTCAATATGGCTTTTCTTATACTTCAATTCAGATGCCACAGTTAAGCATTAAGAGGACAAGGATGGAACCCCTAGGGGGTCTCTTCATTTTGTAAGCAACCTTAAGAAATCTGTGTGAGGGCAACCCACCTTCTGTCTCAACTATCTCTTAAAAAAATTTCCCCTTAACAATAATTCATAGAAAGATATAAAATTAGAACAGGCTAGCTCTTGGCTGGATAAGAATGACAGAGAAGCAGTTCAGTTCAGTTCAGTTCAGTTCAGTCGCTCAGTCTTTGCGACCCCATGAATTGCAACGTGCCAGGCCTCCCTGTCCATCACCATCTCCCGGAGTTCACTCAAACCCACGTCCATCGAGTCGGTGATGCCATCCAGCCATCTCATCCTCTGTCATCCCCTTTTCCTCCTGCCCTCAATCCCTCCCAGCATCAGAGTCTTTTCCAGTGAGTCAAGTCTTCGCATGAGGTGGCCAAAGTACTGCAGAAGCAGCCTCAAAATATTAATCCAGCACTGCGAGTTGAGCCACTTAGAAATATGTTTAGTTTAAATATTTTACCAATAATTTTATTTATTTCCTCTAAAATTCAAACCAGATTACAATAAATCTTGCATTTAGCAATTAGGAAGCAGTGGTCAAAAACATGAGAGGGAGGGTCAGACGTGGAGCCACATTCTGATTCTGCCATTTGCTGACTGTATCCTTCAGCTGTGTAATAGTTTCATTACACCTTGACTCTCTTCTCTTGAAGTAAGCCAGAAAGAAAAACACCAATACAGTATACTAACACATATATATGGAATTTAGAAAGATGGCAATGACGACCCTGTATGCAAGACAGGGAAAAAGACACAGATGTGTTTAACGGACTTTTGGACTCAGAGGGAGAGGGAGAGGGTGGGATGATTTGGGAGAATGGCATTCTAACATGTATACTATCATGTAAGAATTGAATCGCCAGTCTATGTCTGACGCAGGATACAACATGCTTGGGGCTGGTGCATGGGGATGACCCACAGAGATGTTATGGGGAGGGAGGTGGGAGAGGGGTTCATGTTTGGGAACACCTGTAAGAATTAAAGATTTTAAAATTAAAAAAAGAAAAAACTAAAAAGAAAAAATAAATAAATAAAATAAAATGGGGATAATACCTGTAGCAGAGGTTTTTATAGGATGAACAAGATATTTACATAAAACAGTTAACCACATGCCTGGCATATATAAATATTCAAGAAATGAAAGCTATTGCCACACCTCGTCTTCCTGCTGCTAATCCACCTTCTCCTCTCACTGAAGACCAAGTGCTGGATGTGTGTGCGACTTCCTTCAGAGCGATTTTAGACACAAAAATTTCCATTTTAGTTCTGCCAGAGATTGTTTTATGTAATTTTTTATGTTCTCTATACCTGAAATTCTCCTTACTTGAGGCTTGGTGATCTACTGTATTACCAAGCAAAGAGTTTTAAAATTACTTTACACAGTAACTTACTGGTTTCATGTATAGACATCAGCTTGAAACCAGTTTGTTTCGACACAGCCATTTGGAAATGTTAAAGCACTAAGCAAATGGCATAAAACAATGTTGTATCCCAGCCACTTTTTCATATATATTTAAATAACTTAACTAAAATAATAATTACCATTATAATGGCTACCATTATACTAGACATTTAATTTTTATAATTTAACTAGTATCATAGTAACATTTATAACTGAGGTTCAATAAATTTTATAATGCATGGTTAAATCTAATAAATGATTGAAAGCAGCATCTAAACCAAATTTGTCTAACACCAGAACCCATTTTTTTTCCTACTGATTAAATGTCTCTCATAATTGTAACTCAATGCATATTCCCTGTTAAGTTATAAAAAAAGCATGCTTTGAAGTGACCCTAAAAGGGGAATATGCTAAAAAGCCTCAGAAGATGGCATTTACCTTGGTAAACATACAGTAAGGCTAATAAAATATTAGCTATCCAACCCTGGACTTGTATTAGTTGTCACATATCAAAATCATCAGAAGAGCAGAGATGGGCCAGCAAAGCATAAATTCGCACTGGACTGTAATATAAAACAGTAGGCCAATTTATTAGTTTTTGAAAGTGATATCCCTTCCATTTGCTAAAATGTCTGTGTCTGCAATATGAGGTATAGATTCAGGATGTCCAAGAAGATGAATTATTTATCAGGAGATGACTTAGCAAAGGAAGGTAAATTATCTAGAGGACCATTTCATCCAGGTCATGGGGAGATCTTATGGGCTATCCTTTTCTTGAAAATTAAATTATGACCCAAGTTTCAACGTCCTTCTCTCCTGGACAATTCTACACATGTTGGTATAAAATTTGTATCTCTAAAGAAGGCTTTTGTATAACCTAATGACCCCTTCCATTGGTAGAGTCTTTAGCTGTATAAATTCCACTAATTCAACTAGGGAGATATTACCAGAAAAGTGGCTATCACCAGTGACATGCTAGATGGTGTATCTCCTGCAACACGTTGGTTTAACTAGTTTTAACTCTCTACCATCCTGTTCTCTAATGTGAGTAGACAGTCTGACAGTTCCTGATATATCATCAACTTGAGAAACCAAGATGCAACTTGTTTTCAGACTGCTCTCCCAGATAAGCTTATTATACGTTATTCAGCCCTAACGTTGTTGTATTTGGCCGATATCCACCAGTGTTCAGAAAGGGTACCTAACTAAGCAGCACGGTCATTTGTTCTTTTACTTATAAAGTACATATTAAAACAAATTGTTCCAAACTGAACCACCAGGTGGCAGTGCTACTTAAAGCCAGATGTTTGATCGTGGGCTGGCCGTATTAAGGGTTTTGTAAAAGTCAAATTTTCTCTAAAACAGCTTTCCTCACTTAAAGAAGCTATTAATCATTTTCCTCACGCATTTTTAAATTCAGTTCAGTTCAATCAGCCGTGTCCAACTCTTTGCGACCCCATGAATCGCAGCACGCCAGGCCTCCCTGTCCATCACCGTCTCCCAGAGTTCACTCAAACTCACGTCCATCAAGTCAGTGATGCCATCCAGCCATCTCATCTTCTGTCGTCCCTTTTCCTCCTGCCCCCAAGCCCTCCCAGCATCAGAGTCTTTTCCAATGAGTCAACTCTTCGCATCAAAAGGGCCCAAAGTACTGGAGTTTCAGCTTTAGCATCATTCCTTCCAAAAGAACACCCAGGGCTGATCTCCTTTAGAATGAACTGGTTGGATCTCCTCGCAATCCAAGGGACTCTCAAGAGTCTTCTTCAACACCACAGTTCAAAGGCATCAATCCTTCGGCGCTCAGCTTTCTTCACAGTCCAACTCTCATATCCATACATGACCCCTGGAAAACAATAGCCTCGACTAGACGGACCTTTGTTGGCAAAGTAATGTCTCTGCTTTTCAATATGCTGTCTAGGTTGGTCATAACTTTCCTTCCAAGGAGTAAGCGTCTTTTAATTTCATGGCTGCAGTCACCATCTGCAGTGATTTTGGAGCCCAGAAAAATAAAGTCTGACACTGTTTCTACTGTTTCCCCATCTATTTCCCATGAAGTGATGGGACCAAATGCCATATATTTGTTCTCTGAATGTTGAACTTTAAGCCAACTTTTTCACTCTCCTCTTTCACTTTCATCAAGAGGCTTTTTAGTTCCTCTTCACTTTCTGCCATAAGGGTGGTATCATCTGCATATCTGAGGTTATTGATATTTCTCCCAGCAATCTTGATTCCAGCTTGTGTTTCTTCCAGTCCAGTGTTTCTCATGATGTACTCTGCATATAAGTTAAATAAGCAGGGTGACAATATACAGCCTTGACGTACTCCTTTTCCTATTCGGAACCAGTCTGTTGTTTCATGTCCAGTTCTAACTGTTGCTTCCTGAACTGCGTATAGGTTTCTCAAGAGGCAGGTCAGGTGGTCTGGTATTCCCTTCTCTTTCAGAATTTTCCACAGTTTATTGTGAACCACACAGTCAAAGGCTTTGGCATAGTCAATAAAGCAGAAATAGATGTGTTTCTGGAACTCTCTTGCTTTTTCCATGATCCAGCGGATGTTGGCAATTTGATCTCTGGTTCCTCTGCCTTTTCTAAAACCAGCTTGAACATCTGGGAGTTCACGGTTCATGTATTGCTGAAGCCTGGCTTGGAGAATTTTCAGCATTACTTTACTAGCGTGTGAGATGAGTGCAATTGTGTGGTAGTTTGAGCATTCTTTGGCATTGCCTTTCTTTGGGATTGGAATGAAAACTGACCTTTTCCAGTCCTGTGGCCATTGCTGAGTTTTCCAAATTTGCTGGCATATTGAGTGGAGCACTTTCACAGCATCATCTTTCAGGATTTGAAATAGCTCCACTGGAATTCCATCACCTCCACTAGCTTTGTAGTGATGCTTCCTAAGGCCCACTTGACTTCACCATCCAGGATGTTTGGCTCTAGATGAGTGATCACACCATCATGATTATCTTGGTCATGAAGATCTTTTTTGTACAGTTCTTCTGTGTATTCTTGCCACCTAATATCTTCTGCTTCCGTTAGGTCCATACCATTTCTGCCCTTTATCGAGCCTATCCTTGCATGAAATGTTCCCTTGGTATCTCTGATTTTCTTGAAGAGATCTTTAGTCTTTCCCATCCTGTTGTTTTCCTCTATTTCTTTGCATTGATCTCTGAAGAAAGCTTTCTTATCTCTTCTTGCTATTCTTTGGAACTCTGCATTCAGATGCTTTTATCTTTCCTTTTCTCCTTTGCTTTTTGCTTCTCTTCTTTTCACAGCTATTTGTAAGGCCTCCCCAGACAGCCATTTTGCTTTTTTGCATTTCTTTTCCATGGGGATGGTCTTGATCCCTGTCTCCTGTACAATGTCACGAACCTCTGTCCATAGTTCATCAGGCACTCTATCTATCAGATCTAGTCCCTTAAATCTATTTCTCACTTGATTAGGATTTGATTTGATTTAGGTCATACCTCAATGGTCTAGTGTTTTCCCCCACTTTCTTCAATTTAAGTCTGAATTTGGCAATAAGGAGCTTATGATCTGAGCCACAGTCAGCTCCTGGTCTTGTTTTTGCTGACTGTATAGAGCTTCTCCATCTTTGGCTGCAAAGAATAGAATCAATCTGATTTCGGTGTTGACCATCTGGTGATATCCATGTGTAGAGTCTTCTCTTGTGTTGTTGGAAGAGGGTGTTTGCTAAGTTGTTATTTTTAAATTAACCATTATTAAATAATAAATTTTATGTTCTGATCCTAACCATTGAGAACTTTATGTTTTCTTTATATACCTTATATGTATAAAAGCTATTTTCGAATAAAACTGATGTACTGTGTAGGTAAAAACAAAATCAGATTACTTGATTTTTGTAATAGAATGTTATCTCTGCCACCTGAATATGTGCAGTCTGCATCTTTGGCAACTAGAATAACAACACTTCGCAATTTTTTAAGGTTGTTCAATATGGACAGCTAGTCTCCTAGCTGAGCCCTGTCATAGCCTGGCCTAGTTATACAGTATTATTACTACTGTTCTGAGTAGTACTAGTTACTTCAGTATTTTTGCCTGGAGAATTCCATGGACAGGGGAGCCTGGCAGTCTACAGCCCGTGGGATCACACAGTCAGACATGACTGAAATGATTTGGCACACATGTAATACTCTTTTCCCTGTGTGGCAACACATAATTTAAAAAAATTGTGTCTTGGACCTCACTGGGCTGGGATACTTCCCCACTTCCCTCTGGGTGGAACATGGGGTTTTACTGTTACATGTCTTCAGTTTTATAAAAAGTCAGTATAGTATCACTTAGGGCTATGAGTCTTCTATGACCAGTATTTTGGAGATGTAGTAATGTTTGAGGTGTGGGAAAAAAATATATTGGTTGCAAAATAAAAGAAGAAAACTTCCAAATCAAATTTACTGAATATTTCTTTAAACATCTCTATTGTAACTTGTTGCAATTTGTGTTTATATATATATATTTTGGTATTTTTTTGTTAGAGATCTGTCACCCCTTCAGCAAAATGTCATCTTCAGTTTGGACAGGGAACATGTCTTCTTATTCTCCCTGGTGTACCCAGTGCTAAGCAATTAGTAGTGCTTAGTAAGTACTGGTTAAATAGACGAATCTCCAATTCTGAGATAAATCATTCTAATAGCTAATTCATGCATATTTCATTTTCCCCAGTGACATCTGTTTTACACTTCATTCAGAGAAGTGGATGTTCAGAAGTAGGAAAGTCAACAAAACATGGAAATTGAAAAGCTATAGGTTTAGAACAGTGGGTGCAGAAAAAAAATAAGGCTAGTCAATCATCTAGAGTTTTTTAATTTTAACTTTTAATTCTAGCTTCTCATCTAGTTTATCTCATCATTCATTTCATATTATCCCTGCAGCCCTGCTGTGAATTAGGCACTTCCCTGACCTTCTCCTCCCTCAGGGAAGGAGATGTTAAAATTAACCTGAGTAGTACTATACTCTTGGTTCTTTCCAAGCAGGCACAATGATTTATTAGTCTTTTGTCCCTGGTACCAAGCACAGTACCTGGCCTATGGTATTTTGTACAGTGGAATAGGATTCAACCACAAACAGGAATGAAATACTGATATACATGTTAAATGAAAGAAGCCAGTCACACACACACACACACACACACAAAACACATATTGTATGATTCCTTTTATATAAAATGTACAGAATAGACAAATCCGTAAAGATGGAAAGTAAATGAGTGGTTGCCTAGGGATGTCAGTGTTGGGGAGAAATGGGGAGCAGTGACTGCTAATGGATATGTGTTTTTTTAGGAGGGTTATACAAATGTTCTAAAGTTGTTTGGAGTGATAGTTTCAGAACTCTGCTGATATAATAAAAGCAATATGAATTGTGATATGGAATTAAATTTCAGTAAGGCAGTTATTTAAGAAACAGTAATAAAAATCTTTAGATTTGCTTTTTACACCTAAAGAGACCAGCTCAATGGAGGTTTGTTGCTACTTGTTTTGATTAATAGAATTTACATCTGTGCAATGTATATACTTTTTCAATAGTATAGACTCATAAGTACAGATTTCTTAAGAAAAATATGTTGACTGTAAGAATAACATTTTCACAATTTTTTTGTATTTGTTTGCTTGTTTGAGGAATAGTCTGTTATTCAGTATCCTAGGGCCATGTTGCGGTTAGTATCATCTCAGAGGAAGCCAGTTGAGCAATTATTATTCAAAATCGAAAGTGCTTTATGTTTCAGTCAGTGGAAGCTAGTGAAGTGAAGCATGCAGCAGCCACACCAGGACCAGCATCAGTGGTGTCTGATCCACCGAGTACTGAGAAGGAAATAGACCCAAGCAGCATCCCTACTGCTATCAAGTACCAAGATGACAATTCTCTGGCTCATCCAAATGTAAGACCCTTAAGCCTTAAGAATGTCAGCTTAAGTCTAGTTCACTGAAGTTAATTCAGACTGCTGTTCTTTTGGGCTGGTGACAAAAATACCATTGAAGGAAATGGATTCATATGTTCGTATTTGCCAAAAATAAGACAGCTCACCCCCAGCCCTTAGAGCTGTTACTAGTATTTGAATCTGGTTTTGGGCCATCCTGTGTTACCTGATTTCTAGAAGATTCTTTATGTGGTTAAGAAAAACAGACAAAAAGAAGAGTTTTGTTTCGTTTTTTCATCTGGCACTGAAAGATCTAATTCTGGCTCTGTTCCTGTTGGCTTATTGACTGTGGGCATGTCATTAATGTCATATTGTGCTGTCTTCTATGAATTAGGGTCATACCACTCTGTCTCTCAGAAAGTCTGTAGGAAATAAACTTTACAACATGAAATGTAAAATTGCTAATAATTTTTATATTAGCCCTTTTACTCAAACTTTCCAAGGGTTATTCCAAATAGATGATCTTCAGTTAAGAAGTCATCAAGAGTTAAGTAGTATCTAAATCTTGTGCTAAAGAATGTATTCTATAAAGATGATTTGTAAGATCAAATCCAAGTTATTTGGCAAACAATGATATTTTTCTTCTTTTTTTTTTTTCATTTCAGTTATTTATTGAGAAAGCTGATGCTGAGGAAAAATGGTTCAAGAGATTAATTGCTCTCCGACAAGAAAGGCTAATGGGCAGTCCTGTGGCCTAAAGTAATATTCACATGGTTGAATTAACAGTAACATTGGAAATTTAGGTTTTTAAATCCTAGTATTAACTTTTTACTCTTAAAAATAATTTAGCTGATTATATAAAAAGGGTAATCTCATTTCATTCTTTTCTCATGTAGGCTCTACTAGTTGTTGATTTGAACTTAATCAAACATTGTGAATTTTGAAACTAGTATAAAGTTTAAGAATGCATGAAAATGTCATACTGTTAATAAAGCTAATCCTAAAAGTATTAGTATTAAAATAAATGGTATACAGTAGTGTTTCTGAGTACAATTTGAAAAATATCAAGTTGCTGTTTAAAGACAATTTTGATTGGTCATGAATATAAAAGAATCAAAATATATGCTGTGTGAGTGTCAGATTTCATCTTCCATGTATTTTAAAACCATTTGAAATGTTTTATTTCACCTTACTACAAAATTTTAAGCACAATAACAAGCACTGTAAACAATCTAAGCAGAATGAGCCATGCTAATCTTAGAGGAATAACACATTTAGTGAAAAACCTACTTGAAAATTAAATAAATTGATGGTTTGTTTGAATTGAGATCAGCTTTTAAGAGGTGCTTCTTTGGAACATGTTAGCAGTTCTCAGCTCCTTCTTTTGAAAAGTACACATTCACACTAGACCTAACCAGTTGACCAGATATTCATGATGGAGAATCATTTCTGACAAAACTGCTAAGAGCTCTCACTTCAGCCTTGCTTAACCAACTGCTGTATACTGCAGAAGAATCCAGCTAATTGTAATTTTGATAAGGCTATCTGTCATTGTAGAATGCCTTTCTCTGGTGGCTGAATGAAAATCAGCTATGCATTCCATACTGAACATGCCAGAGATAAAGGCTTTTAGGCCTGTCTTACAAACTAGTTTTCAACAGCTGATGTGAATATTTCCCTTTTCTATTCTGCTCAGTTTTGTATCTGTGAAGACTGTAGCTCAGAACAGAAGCTAAGCATGAAAAGTTCTTGGGCTCAGATTGATGCCATCTTTTTATATTTCTGAAACTGCTAAAATTGTAATCCCTGTTAAAAATGAAAACTCTAAGTAACTTAAAATCAATTGCAAAAGGATTGGAAACAGACTGATGAAAAAATACTTGCTTTCTATACAGACATGTTTCCATTTTCTCAATATACACTAGTGGATATTTTTCCTTAGTTGTAAGTAAAGTGCCCAGTATGAGCTCAGGTTTGTGTGATTTTTAACATATACAAATTTTTAGTGACTTTAAAGAGGGACCACAGTTACTGAATAATTTTTTATTTCATTATTACATAAATTAAATAGTAACAGAACTATCACCCTTTGGGGAAGTATGTTTTAGTGGTCTGGGCAAGAATACAGTTTGTCATTTGGGCCACTAATGATTCTACAGAGAAGGTGGACTAGGCATTTTTTCTCAGAATGCCTGATGTTCCTCATATATAAAATAGTGAAAATACTATGATCCACTTTAATTATACTTAATATCAGAGTTCCTCTTTGGCAAGTGGTCTGAATACAGAGCTTTGAACTGCAATAGATTTATATTTTAAAGCTAAATTTTTCATGAGATAGAGAATCAAGTTATTTTTTATTTGACTAAACTTTAGTCCCTGCAGGAACTCAATGACTATTCCCCTTCTTCCTGATTTCCAATGTGATTTATTTTAATGTATTATTAACTTTGTTTACCTGAATTCCTGTTGAAGACAACAGTGTTACCACATAAGTGAAATCAAATTTAATGAAAAAGACTTCATAGACCACTATCAGATATATCACCAAATTCAAGGTAGGCGATCCATGCAGGCCTTCTTTAATATCCTAATAATGAATCTATAAAACAGAACAATTCCTTTCATATCAGTTGATTACTGGCAACAATTTCGACTTACATAAGATCTCAAAGTACTTTTTGAAACGTTGACTTTATACAAAATGATGAGAACTGTATATACAAGTTTTCATTTCTGAACAAGTTTGTTCTCAGCGAAATGGAAGAAGAACATTTTTTCCTCTGGCCCTCCCTAGTTAGGAGGAAGCAAATACCCAAGGATATGAGAAGAGAGCACTTGGAGTCATTCACCTGCTTCTCTTCAGCATCCCAGCAGGTGAAATGAAGATACTGATAGCAGACCTGCCTACTTTGATTTTTCAGTAAAGTAACCCAAAAGAAAGCCCTTGATAGAAAAAGTGTGCTGTTTATTCCAAGGGAGCATTTTGTCATGGTGGCCCGTCTTAATGAGACATGGAGCAAATGGTTGCACGTGTAATCATTTGGGAAGCTGCACTCCAGCCTCAGTGCACTCCTCGTGTCTGCTTGAACTGCCCTGGCCAGTAGACCCAGCTTTGTCCCTGGATTTCCCGGATCTCCCTTCCTGCCAAGACCACAAGCAGCACCAAATGGTCTGCAGTTAGTAACCTACTGTCTGCTTACTCGAGGAATCTCAGGTCTTCTTCAGTCAGATTTACCCACTTACTCATTAACATTTTTCTAACTACCTAGTTTTTGCTGGACAGAGTAAGGGTGATTGGGTATACATGGCGAATCCAATGGGGATCCTGCCTTCAGGAGGTTTAGTTATGAAGCCTAGACAAATGTATGACATAAAAGATATAATACTTAGTGACAGGGAGAGGACATGGTTGCAAAGAAGAAAGTTGGACAATTAAAGAAGTTAATGTAAGTTAGGAAATGAAGGAAGACTTCATGGGTGAGATCACAGCTAAATGGAGACTTGAAGTATGAAAAGCCCCTGGAGCCACAGGATCTCTCAGCCATCCACTTCCATCTTCCTGATAGCTGCTCAAGGAGGCTAGAAACTGTTGCACTTCCCACCCTGGGAAGAGCCCCTCATGTAAAAGACCCAAATGGCCTTTCCCTCTCCATCTTATTAAAAATCGTGGCAAAATCTTAGGTTCCTGGTTACCCTCTAGCTTTCTCTGATCGTTGCTTCCTTTTGGTGGAGAATCAGAGGAGTAAGCCAATTTGGCCACTGTCTTCTATCACCACCATGCTTGAGTGAAACATGCAATGGTAGCTGATAGAGACTTTCAATACTTCTGAGAATGAATTGCATCTGCCAATAAGGCTTGCACAACCATGGGGACCGCTGTACATTCCCTAATCCTGTTTGATTTTCCAGCATGTATTGTTATAGAAGACATTGTTTTGGAGTGAAATGATACAATCCATTTGCATATGGTTAAAGCCCTTGCCAAACTTCCCTTTGGTTTGGATATCAAGTGAAAATCTGTAAGTGAGCAGCTAATATAGTAACAAAAGCTAGAAATGAAACGAGACACTGGACATTTTTGGTTACTAAACTATGGATGAATTGATCTGGAATTCTTATACCCATGTTACTCCTTCCTTCCCCCTGCCTCACCACCCCAAAATTCTTTGTAAGTGTGACAAAAGAGGTTTTGAACTGTCTCTTAGCCATTACTCAATAGATCAGCACTTGGATTATTTAGAAATGTTTTTTAAATGTCATTCTTTAAATGTAACCCTACTTATTACTCTTTGGAACTTCCTTACGGAATAATGGAAAAGCAAGTCATCTTGATAAGAAGACATCTGAGTCTTTACAGAACAGAAATAAAAAATGGAGGTAAGAAAACTCTGTGAATTCTCTACTCATCTTCACTTTTATCATAGAGATGGATGTTGATCAGTATTCTATTTGGTGGAGTTTTATTCCAAATCAAAGAAAATGCTCTGTCATGTATTTCCAAGTTATTTTTGCTATCATTGATGCTATGATCAAGAATCTAACCCTTGCCTGACACAAAGAAGGCTCTCAATAAATATTTTTTCAATGAAGGGAAAATGAATTTGCCCATCTGAAATGAGCAGTCCTTTTAACAATATGGCTATTTATATTACTCAGGCTATTTGGAACCAAAAGTAAATCGGTGTCCAGGTATATACACAAAAGAATTGAAAGCAGAGCCTTGAAGAGGTATTTGTACACCCATGGTCATAGCAGCATTATTCATAATAGCCAAAATATGGAAGCAACCCAAGTATCCAGGGATGGATAAAGTAAAATGTAGTATATATGAATGTTTATATATACAATGGAATATTCCTCAACCTTACAGGAGAAGAATAATATCTGTTGGCCTTTGAATGGACTAACTCCCGCTGGAGCCAGATGCAACAGTACACCTGGACAGTGTTGCCCTAAGGGTTTAGGGACAGCCCACACTTGTTTGCCCAGGCCCTGGGAAAGGAACTAAGGGAAATACACCTGAAAGAAGAGGCTATTCTACAGTATTTAGACATGTGAATATGTGGCCCCTCCATGGAGGCCTCAGATCAGAACACCATTGAAATTCTTAATTTCCTTGGGACCCAGGGTTATTGGGTCTCCCAGAAAAAGGCACAAAATCTCAAAGCAACAAGTTAAATACATGGGACACATTATAAATCCTGGAAGTAGACAACTATGTCCAGATAAAAAATGAGCTATGTTAGGCCTGGGCACTCCAAAAACAAAAAGATATCTCTGTACCTTGGGCTTCCAAGTGGCACTAGTGGTAAAGAACCCTCCTGCCAATACAGGAGACATAAGAGATGCGAGTTCAATCCCTGGTTCCAGGAGATCCCCTGGAGGAGGGCACGGCAACCCATTCCACTATTCTCGCCTGGAGAATCCCATGGGCAGAGGAGCCTGGCAGGCTGCAGTGCATAGGGTCACAAAGAGTCAGATATGACTGAAGTGACTTAGCACTTAGCGTAAGAGGAAGAAAAGTGTGCAATCTGCTACAACATTGATGAACCTTGAACACATGCTAAGAGAAATAATCCAGTCACAAAAAGACAAATACTATGTGATTCTACTTATATGAGTAATTAAAGTCATAAAAGCAGAAAGTATAATGGTGGTTACCAGGGCCTAGCAGGGAGGGGAGATGGGGGCTATTCTTTAATGGGAATAATTTCAGTTTTATAACATGAAAAGGGTTACAGGCATAGATGGATGCACAACAGTGTGAATATGTTTCATAACACTGAACTGTACACTTAAAAATGGGTAAGAGAGTAATTGTGTGTACTTTTACACCACCAAGAAAAAAACTATTTAAAAAATTAAATTTAAAAAGACACAAATTTTGTTGCCAAATGAGTTTGGTTTCTGTGATTTGTATCTCCGCATGTCTCTGAACTGAGCAAGGCCTTTGGATACCATGAGGAAATACAGAGTACACAGGGCCTTCTCTGTTGCATTAGTGATGAGCAACAGTGGGGCCAGAGTTTAAGCCAGGATCTCATAGTCTTCACTTGCCCAGACTTTCTTTCTGGTCCAATTTTTTAATTATAGAAATAATATTTTAAGTGATACAGATGTGGTCATTCAGGGTCCACACATGGATGCTGTGACTGCTCTCCTCGCAAACGATAGGTCCCTTTCAAGAAGTAGACTCTACCAGCATAGTAAGACAGCACTTTCAACTCAACAATGTACCATTTTATTTTTAGGTCTTGAACGGCAAAATGATCCTGCAGCAGTGCTGAGAGAGAATGATGAACTGAGTTGACCCTTTCTTCTTCACATCTTGTAACATAGTACTAAGGCTTAAATCCCAGTGTAAAAAAACCTAGTATAGTACATGCTCCCTTCATAATCTTTTAAATAATTAACTGCCAAAATCCCACGTCTTGAATAAAATCCATAGCTATGGTTTATCTACCTGTGCCTGTTCTATGAAAATATCATAAGTTTAAAATGGAACTGAAAACAAATAATTGAGAAGTAAACAAATATTTTCAACATACCAGTACAATGGATTGAATTACTATATTAAAGAACAGGTAGATTTTTTAGCTGGATTATTTAGCCCCATTGTAGCTTTTTTGTTTCCTCTTTCTGCTGCAGCAAATCTAGATAACTCACTCATTAATAGTTTGAAAAAATACTTTTTTGATAATGCTGTATATTTGAATTGGCTGCAGTTACCACATGCAGTGGAAATGAGAAGTCATCCAAGGTTATAATCTTAAGTAAATATACTTTCTCCATGTTCAAGGTAGATCATTAAAAACATTTTGTTAAACTACCATAAAGCATAATTAGCAGCCCAGTCCCTGTGTTATATAATAGCTGTTCCATCTAAAATATTTGAATTTTCAGGAAGTAAACCATTTTCACAGTAACATTTGTTCTCCCACAAGCACACTTGTGTTTCCAAGGTCACGTGAGCCGTTTTCAACAAAGGTGCTCAGAGGCTTTTAACTCACATCCTGGTGGCTCAGAGGGTAAAACGTCTGCCTGCAATGTGGGAGACCCGGGTTTGATCCCTGGGTCGGGAAGATCCCCTGGAGAAGGAAATGGCAACCCACTCCAGTACTCTTGCCTGGAAAATCCCATGGACAGAGAAGCCTGGTAGACTACAGTCCATGGGATCCCAAAGAGTGGGACAAGACTGAGCAACTTCACTTTCACTTTCACTTTCTTTATGATTAACTTGATAAGAGAAGGTGACAAATGATTGGTAAATAGGTTAGTATTTGACACAGTCTAGAAATTCCCAGAGACTCAGTTTCTGTTTGGGTTTCTTGAAGTTCCACTTTCTAAGTATGTTTATCTTGCCATAATAGTGTAATATAATTCCCAAAAGACATTGTTCAGTTAATTTCTAAATCCCTTTGAAAGGCATTTACACAGACTTTCAGAGAACTTTGAAAGGGTTACAAAACTTTCAAAGAATTATCTTATTTTTTGAGAAACCTATTTTAGAATTTATCACAATACATGATAAAGATCTCTGTTCTTTTACTATCAAAGACAGCATAGATTTGAAATGTATTTTTACTTTGGGAATTTAAAATATACTGTTTAAATGTCAATGGGAGATTTGAATATTGGATTCTTTTTTTTTAAGATTATTTTAGATGTGGATCATTTTCAGAATCTTGAATTTGATAAAATGTTGCTTTTGTTTTAAGTTTTGGGTGGTGGTTTTTGTTTTCTTTTTTTTTTTTTTTTTTTTAAACCAGAAGCACGTGTGATCTCGTCTCCCCAACCTCTCCCTGGCCAGGGATTGAACTCACACCTCCTGCATTGGAAGTCAAAGTCTTAACCACTTGACTATCAGGGAAATTCTGAATGTTGGATTCTAGTTCAGATGTGGAATTTGTAAATTAAATATGAACAGCCACCATTTTACTAAACTAATTCTCTTTCTGCTAAGTATGTCAAAATATGTTCTCAATATTCATTTATATATTTTTCTATAAATTATATAATTTATACCAGCTAGCAAATGATCACATATAAGTTATTAAATGTGATCATTTGCTAGTAAAAGAATACATAAAATGAGATTTATATCAAGAATTAAGCTTTTGTTAAGTGATATCTTCCACACTTTTGTGATTTGAATTTTTTTTCATTGAAAAATAACCAACAAAACACAAAAGGAAAGTCATCCATATGGAACCAGTTTTTGAATGTAAACATACCTATCCCTCTTGGTCAGCTGCATTGTCTCTCCCTACCTAGTGACCATTTTTTTTCTCTCTTTTAAAAAAATTTTTAAATTTATTTTTAATTAGAGGATAATTGCTTTGCAATATTGTGTTGGTTTCTGCCATGTATCAACATGAATCAGCCATAGGTATATGTATGCCCCCACCCTCTTGAATGTCGCTCCCACCTCCCACCCCATCCTACCCCTCTAGGTTGTCACAGAACACCTGGTGACCATTCAGTTCAGTTCAGTTGCTCAGTCGTGTCCAACTCTTTGCGACCCCATGAATCGCAGCACGCCAGGCCTCCCTGTCCATCACCATCTCCCGGAGTTCACCCAGACTCACATCCAACAAGTCCGTGATGCCATCCAACCATCTCATCCTCTGTCGTCCCCTTCTCCTCCTGCCCCCAATCCCTCCCAGCATCAGAGTTTTTTCCAATGAGTCAACTCTTCACATGAGGTGGCCAAAGTACTGGAGTTTCAGCTTTAGCATATTTCCCTCCAAAGAAATCCCAGGGTTGATCTCCTTCAGAATGGACTGGTTGGATCTCCTTGCAGTCCAAGGGACTCTCAAGAGTCTTTTCCAACACCGCAGTTCAAAAGCATCAATTCTTTGGTGCTCAGCCTTCTTCACAGTCCAACTCTCACATCCATACATGACCACTGGAAAAACCATAGCCTTGACTAGACGGACCTTAGTCAGCAAAGTAATGTCTCTGCTTTTGAATGCTATCTGGGTTGATCATAACTTTTCTTCCAAGGAGTAAGCGTCTTTTAATTTCATGGCTGCAGTCACCATCTGCAGTGATTTTGGAGCCCAAAAAAATAAAGTCTGACACTGTTTCCCCATCTATTTGCCATGAAGTGATGGGACCGGATGCCATATCTTCGTTTTCTGAATGTTGAGCTTTAGGCCAACTTTTTCTCTCTCCTCTTTCACTTTCATCAAGAGGCTTTTTAGCTCCTCTTCACTTTCTGTCATAAGGGTGGTGTCATCTGCACATCTGAGGTTATTGATATTTCTCCCAGCAATTTTGATTCCAGCTTGTGTTTCTTCCAGTCCAGTGTTTCTCATGATGTACTCTGCATATAAGTTAAATAAGCAGGGTGACAATATACAGCCTTGACGTACTCCTTTTCCTATTTGGAACCAGTCTGTTCCATGTCCAGGTCTAACTGTTGCTTCCTGACCTGAATACAGATTTCTCAAGAGGCAGGTCAGGTGGTCTGGTATTCCCATCTCTTTCAGAATTTTCCACAGTTTATTGTGATCCACACAGTCAAGACTGGGAGAAAAAGTCCTCCCAGCCTAGCCCTGTACTTGAACAAATGCATTTCTATTGAGATATTGACACATGGGCTCTCTTTTTGGACCAGGAAAACAGATTTGTCTGCAATTAATTTTTTTCCATGATCATATGCTTTAGATAACTTTCCAGAGCAGTCCACCTACACCTCATTCTTTTTAACAGTTGCATAGATTCCTAAAAGTGTAATTGCTGAGCCATAAACCAGTAAATAACAACACTAAGTAAACTTTCAAATTGGACAATTTCATGCAAATCATTATCTCAATCTGTTCTTTGAATCATTTAAGAATTAAAAAGTCAATTTATAATGAGGGGACATTGTATGTAGCTTGTTCTCTCCATCACTTATTCAGATTCATTCTTCACTCTTTCTTTTTTTTTTTTTTTTCTCTGCAGTGTCCCAGGAAGCTGGCCTTTATAGACTGAATCACCCAGTTTTCCTTGCCCTCTGGCTTCTGATTTGGGTTCAAGCAATAGCAGGCTCTAACAGGAAATCACAGGAAGGAAGAGAGAATTGGGTCTCCATGCCCTGCTGTTTCTGCTGTAGCTGCTTTCCTAAGGCCACAACTCCTGCAGGCTAGCCCCTCTCTCAAGGGTACAGCTGTCACCTTGTTACAGGTACAGCTTCCTCCCTCCCCTTGTGACCTGGAGATTGGTGTCAGTCCCTGATTGACTCCTTTAACCCTTTTCACATCTCTGTATATAATGCCTTCATTAAACTCTTTAGAGTATGTCATTTGTTTCATGCTGGGACCAAACTGATAAAATTATTTGCAAGGGCAGTGCATCGATTAGGATTAATTAAGTACACCATTTAATTTTGCCTTCATACACAATGACAACAGTTAACAACAAATAGTGGCTTAAATAGAAAAAAAAACATTTATTTATCTCTCAAGGGAGAGACATTGGAAGGTGGGTATGGTGGCTTCATATGGCAAGAACCCAGGCTCTTGTTCTAACATCCTCCTTTCTGTCGGTGGCTTCTACAGTGTGGTTCAGTACAGCTCTAGCCATCATATTCACATCCCAATGCCCATATTCCAGGCAGTGTGAAAGATATACTTACTCCCTTTCTTTTAAGAAGACTCAGAAGTTGAAAATAAAGGAAACTTGGAAGCTTATACCTCATCCAGTAGAACTTAGTCAGCTGACAACTCCCCTGTCACAAGACAGGTTAAGAAATCTCCTTTAACAATATAGAAAATCCTAAAGAAATCCAGCTACATAGCACATCTACACACTCAAATTTCTGCTTATTCAGAAAATAGTTCCATCAAATGCTGCTGACTGGCATACTTTTTTTTTATTTTTGTAATTGAAGGATAATTGCTTTACAATATTGTGTTGATCTCTGCCATACAACAACATGAATCCACCATAAATATACATATGTCCCCTCCTTCTTGAACCTTCCTCCCTCCTTCCATCCTACCCCACCCCTCTAGGTTGTCACAGAGCGCAGGATTGAGCTCCCTGCATCATACAGCAAATTCCCACTGGTTATCTGTTTTATATAGGGTAATGTATATATTTCAATGCTGCTCTCTCACTTCATCCCACCCTCCCCTCCCCCTACCGTGTCCACAAGTCTTTCTCTGGGTCTGTACTGCTGCCCTGCAAAAGATTCATCAGTACCGTTTTTCTAGGTTCCATCTATATGTATTAATATATGATATTTGTTTTTCTCTTTCTGACTGAACTTCACTCTGTATAACATGCTCTAGGTGGATGAACCTAGGGCATACTCCTTTTTCCAGCTCTCCAAAAGCTACTCAACAAGCAATCTTTTCATGAAGATACATTAAGCTGTGACAGTGGTAGCTTTATGTGCAAACACTTCAAACACGAAGTGAGTGGCATCTCAACTCTGAGATTCCTAATCACCATTGCTCCTCAGCTCTCTATTCCAGACCACCACTAGTCACTGAAGAGTGGTTCTCTGAGCCCGAATGTATCTGATTTAGAGAGGTCTGGCGTGAACGTTTCAGCCTGACTATGTCAAAATGGTATGATTATCTTGAGGCGAGGCCTCAGGGAAAAAGAGGCACCAAATCATCAATTTAACCCTTGGTCATAATCACCTCCTTTCCCAGTTAGGAAGTTTCCATGTCTATTCAACTTTTTCTCCTTTAAAGGAAAAAAAAAAAAGAAACTTTCATTCATCTTAGGTTGTAAGCACTTGGAAAATGCTCAATTCAATTCTAATTCTGCACTTATCAGCCAACCTTTTCTTAATGATTTCTATCTACCCCAGCAGGGTCTTCCTGTCAACAAATATTTTAATTTACTAAAAATTGAATTAACCAGGTGTGTGATTTCAGGTGAGTGAAACAATAAATTTGGATTTTTTTTCAACTTTAGCTCCTGAAAAGCCAAGCAAAACCATCTAAGATAAACAAGAAGCATAGTCTGGCTCTCTTGGTCTTAGAAGAAAAGGTTGAGAAGGGGACTTCCAGTGCTTCAGCTCTTCCCAGGTCACTGTATTAAGGCCGTAGATCAGCTAGAAATTAGGATCAGAAATCCCAAAGGAATAGAGATGCATTTACCTGGAGCATGCCCTTGCTTATATGTCTGGGAACCGAGTTAGCTGGCAGGAAGGGGCAGAGTGATAGACGAGAACCTTAACTCCAACACATCAGTGACAGGTGACAATATGTAATAGAATATTTGTTACCTACTGTGATGGCTTTAAAGCATGTCTTCAAATTCTTTGACACCTCTCATTGAGGGGTGGGGGTCTATATCCCCTTTCTTGAATCTGGGTCAATCCTAGTGACTTTCTTTTAACCAACAGAATGTATCAGAAGTGACACAGCCTAACTTGCAAGACTAATTCACAAAAAGCTTATGCCTAATTCACGTGGAGTACTCACCCCAGAGCCCCGAGCTGCCGTACAAGATGACCAATGACTCAGGGGTGGCCATGTCCCAAGAAAACCCAGGCCGTAGGGAGGGTCTACATTGTCGGTGTTCTGGTGTTCAGTTCCAGCTGAAGTTCTGGCCAACAACCAGCATGTGAGTGTGGACTCCTCCAGCCACAGTCCCCTCTAGCTGAGGTTCTACAGACAAGCCATCTTCACTTCCCAGTCTATACTCCTTACCCACAGCATCTATGAGCATAATAAAATGTCACCCCATACCACAAGGTTTTGGGGTGGTTTGTTACACAGCTAGAGTAACCAGAACACCAACCCTACAGAGTCACTGAAAACTTGGTTAAACCATACACTGGACAAACACATGTTTATGTGGAGGTCTGCTGAAAGCTGGGTGATTGCCCCTTATAGCAGAGAAGCTGTGTGGTGTATGAACATGAGCTATAGAGTTAAACCTCCTGTCTCCTAAGCATTTATTCCATATCTAATAAACAAATAATTCCTATTTTGCAGAGTCTGTATGTGGTTTAGAGTTGATGTGTTTACGACACTCGGCACAGTGCCTAGCAAAGAACTAGAATCAATTGAATAGTTAAAAAATAGCAGTGCCCGATTTTCTGATTTTATATTCCTTATCATTTCACTTAGATTGAATCTTTATGCTCTTGTGAGTGATCTGATTTTATAAAGTTGACTCATCATATACAGCTCAGTTGGACAGACAAATCTGTAATAGTATTTGGGTTAAATGGTAAATATAATTAGAAAATGAGAGTGCTACATAAAAACAAATACTGGGTTATCTGTTCTAGCTAAATACTAGCACCTTTAGCTACAAATAGCATGTCCTACAAGCTGACTGCCATAAGACTGAATAAGCAATAATCATCAAAATGACTGAGAATTAAGAAAGAAAATTAATTCCCAAAGGTAATCACTATAGATCTCATTAGCTCAAGAATAACCTACCTTAGGACTTTAATTAAAAATAATATTTATCCCAGATAAATGAGTGCTGGCAGGTTTCTGCAGGATCCATAATCTTAGTTATGCTAAATCTTCTTATATTAAGGCAGACATCATTAATCTCATTTGCGATGCCCTCCAGTCTGACAGCTCTTATAGCACTGGGGCTATTTCTTACAGTAGCCTTTTTATCTTCACAAAAGAGTTATAACTCATGCAGATACCTAGTGTAAAAAGGTCTAGGCAATTAGAGATATCACTCTGAGATCTACACTGGCATTTTATCATGTCAGAAGGCTTCTCATAATGAGTTTGTTCTTAAATGGAGGCCAATATCTCAACACTACCATCAAATTAATGGTGGTTATGTTATTATTTTATTTATTTATCCCTATCATTCTTTGTTCCAGAGAAGCGTCAAGTATTTTGTAATTCAAAGGATATGACCAGATAAAAGAGAAATTGTAACAAGTCAGTGAAGAAACTAGGGCCAAGAAGAGAATGAAAGGAGAGACAGCAGGAAGTTAGAAGGAATGAGGTTAATATTGTAAATGCATGCTGTAAAGTTCTGCAGAATTACACACCTGCAAACTTGTCAGCTGATTGTTGGCATATATTCCCAATCTTGAGCTCCTCCTGTGGCTCAGCGGTAAAGAATCCACCTGCAATGCAAGAGCCGCAGAAGACAGGTTTAATCCCTGGGTTGGGAAGATCCCCTGGAGGACGAAATGGCAACCCACTCCAGAATTCTTGTCTAGAGAATCCCATGGACAAGAGCCTGGTGGGCTGCAGTCCATGGCGTCACAAACAGACACAACTAAAGCGACTTGGCATTCCCAGTCTTATGTAGTGATTAATCCTGAGAATTTTTCTCTCCACCTATTCTGATTATTTTTGTACTAATAATGCATGCACTGGGTTGAAGAGCATCTCCCCAAAATTCATGTCCACCTGGAACCTGTGAGTATGACCTTATTTGGAATTAGGGTCCTTGCAGTTGTAATCAAGTCACACTGGATTAGGATGGGCCCCAAATCCAGTGTCTGGCATCCTTACAAGAAAAGCGGAATTTGGATTCAGAAACACAAGGGGAGCAGGCCATGTGACGACTGAGGCAGAGACTAGAGGGATGAGGACAAGCCAAGGAGCGGCAAGGATTCTTCCCCAGAGCCTTCCAAGCCAGCATGGCCCTACTGACAGCTTGCCTGCTATCCTCCAGAACTGTGAGAGACTAAACGTCTGTTGTTTCAGCCACCTAGTTTGCAGTATTAGCTCTAAGAAACTAGTACAACCCTTAAACACTTTTTTTCCTAAGAACCTAGAGTACGTGTGCAGTATGAATATAAGGATTTGAAGGGGAGAAAATGAAGAAAACAAATTAAATTCCAAATATGTTGTCTATTAAGCTGTTTGTTTAAAACCTATGGCTCTCCTATACATGCTGGACAGTGACAAAACAAGTAACAAATAAGTGAACAATGTTAAGAGGGAAAAAACTCTTGGAGGCATCCAGTCACATTTAGTTTAACAGATTGTTTTTCTATGGGTAAATAGGCTTTTGATATTTTATTGCATATATTATGAGAGTCTGATTTTTCCAAAGCTCTACAGGGAGGACAGTCTTGAGCAAGACTGCTGTCCCACTGGCACAGAGGAGACTGGCTCTTTCCTTACCTCCCACTGAGGGAGGGGCTTACTGAGAGCTGGAGTCAAAACCCACAAGTACTTGAGTTTGAAAAACTGGAATGTGAACTTTTTAGAGAACAGGCAAGATGATTTCAGATCTACTTTAAGACACAGAACTAGAAAGGTAATGTAATACCCCAAACTGATAATCAACTTGTGCTAAGCTTATGCAAACCAGATGAAAACATTAGTTTATAATCTAAATACCTTGCAGAAATGAAGCTACTGCTTCATGGTATCAATATTGTAAGATATGGACAGCCAGTAATGTGGTGACTGGCGTCCACTTACAAAGAAAGGCCTTTGTCTGGGAGCCAGGGCACTTCTCAGTTCTCACAGGACAGGCTTCACTGTCAGTGTGGTTTCGAGCTACATTCAGAAGCCAGTGTACGCAGATGCTACCAGGCTCAAGTATCCTTCCCTGCCATGACAGCTCACTTTCACAGTAACTGGATCACAGGCTTGGGCCAGATTCAGCCCGCAGGCTTGTTTTGCTTGCCTTCTAAGGTATCTTGTTTTTAATTAATTGCTCACTTTTAAAAATTGGAAGGTTTCATATGAAATCCCATACTACCAGTGGACATGAATTGCTGCAGGGCAGTCCGGTCTGCTAGAGACAAATCCATTCAGTGCCCCACCATGCAGGCCCCTCTAGGAGCCCATGGCCATACAGCACAGGTGCCCAGCAAGACTCGCCGGGTCCCACTTCCCGCTGTATGACCTTGAGGACGTGATTTCTCTTCACTGACCCTTTGCTTCCTCTTATGTAAAATGGGTGTAATAATAGCACCTATCTCGTTAGACTGTTTGAAAGATTAAGCGAGTTAACACACGTAAAGCACTTAAAGTGCCTGGTACCCAGTGGAAGCTCAATGCATGTTTGTTGTTATTCTCTTCACTGTCTTACCTATTCCACTTTTCCCACTTTTATTACTTACCTGGCCCTTATTGGTCTTGTGTTTCTGATGTGGGCTCTAGGTAAAGCCCCATTCTCAGTTGGATGTAGAGACAGCTAGTCTCTTATGTGCTAGACAGTGGGAGTTACAGCCAGTGCGCTGAATGAGAGCCCAGCTTCTAAAGCCAGCAAACCTGATGTCCAGTCCCACCTCTACTGCTTCTTAGCAATATGCTCTTGCACAAATTATAATCCTTAACTCTCTAAAGCCTGTGTTTACTTAATTCTATAAAACAGTAACAGAACTGCTGTGAATTAACGTGCCTAGCACATAGTAGGTTTTAGCTTTAATTATTAAGAACACTCAGCAGACCACAGCATTCTGCCCACCAGCAAACCCAGGCCTGGCCCACCTCAGTTTCTCTCATCAGGGTCCAGGGGCTTCCAGGTCTGAGGGAGATATGAATTAGGAATAAACCAGGTATAGCTTGGAGCTACTTATTATTAACTCCTTGCCACCCTTTTATCATGTTATCCCCAAATATTTATCCCAGGTAGCATTAAAACTTGCATGGCTTTGAGATTAAAAACACTTCCTCAAAGATGGAAGCAAAATTTTCCTACCATTTCAAATAGTAAAAGCATCTAAGCATATGACAAAGATGAAGGCATTCAAGTTTTTAAAGTTTTCCAAAATAATTCCCTCAAGCCCTGACAGTCTTCTCATATGATTGCCTTCACAGTGGGACATCCACCCACAGCTTGAATTCTCTCCAAATCTTATCAAAGGTTTAAAAATAACTTTTGAAATAATGCTTTAGACAGTCACATTAAAAAGTTCCTGAGAACAGATGACCTCAACAGTATTTCTTAAAGAATGCTACCTACTATTCAACTTGTTTTAGGCTTCATGATTCTAAAATTTTTCTTTTTTTTTTTTTTAAAGCAGCAAAGTGTTTCTTCTATTTTAGACACAAAAGAAATAGACAGTTGCAAACATCAAAGAGTTGACTCAATAGAAAAACCCTCCTTATGAAATTATTGTCTGTAGAAAGTTTTCCAAATTTCAGTGAAAATAAAGATTTAAAAAGAACTGAATGTTAAGTTGATTTTTAAAATTAATCAAGTCCTGGGAATTCCCTGGAAGTCCAACAGTTAGGACTCGGCACTTTCACTGCTAGGGCCCAGGGTTCAATCCCTGGCTGAGGAACTAAGATTCCATTAGCTGTTCAGCCTAACCAGAAAATTAAAAAAATTAATCAAGTCATGTATAAGAAGGTCATGGCAGCGTTAGTCTTAAACATAAAAAAAAAAAAAAACTTTCAGCAGTAGATGGGTAAATTACTTATGGTAAATTCCTACAATAAAATACTACACAGCAATGAAAAAGAATAAACCACTGCTATATGCAACAATATAAGTGAATTTTTCAAACATGTTAAGCAAAAGAAGAAAATCTCAGAATGCTAGTTACCTTTGAGAGAGAGGATCTGGGAGGGAACATGAAATTTTTAAAATGCTTAGTATCTTCAGCTGGGTGGTGTTTACATAGGGTTATTCATATGTAAATCTTACTGAACTGTATGTTTAAGCTTATTGGACTTTACCATATTTATACCTCAATTAAAAAGTTAATTTTAAAAAACTGTTAGTCTTTGGTTGTGGATTTTTGAAACTACATGTGGCTCCATTATAGACTCTGTGGAAATTTGTCACAGAAAAAAAAGTTATTGTAACATATTTGTACTTTACATTCTCACTCAGATTCTTTGGAGTAATAGCCTTTGTTTTATTCATTAAATAACATTTTTGTTATTGTTTGTTTTTCAGGAAAATTCAAAAATCTTTTGATATACTTAAACCAAGCAACCTATATCAATGTTCAGACAGCCCTAGGAGTTTCACGTGTAGGCCGTTTCACACCACCAAGTTCTTTTTTCATTATGTGAACTGCCTAGGGGTGTAGTGAGTAGAAACTGACCTTGAATTGGTCTGATCTGGATCAAAATCCCTATTCCACCAGTCACCAGCTAGAGGACCCAGCAAACCACTCCATCTCCCTGAATCCATCTCTTCTGCAAAATGGAGATGGTGCCTCCCTTGCACTGTTAGTGAGAGTATTGGTTGGGATAAATTTTGTAAAACTTTTGCTAGACAACTTTTAGATGGAAACTGTCACTAAATGGAAGTGAGCCCTTATCTAAGTTTATATTTTAAAAATATAGATGTGCTTTCACCAAGGAAACAAGAATTGAGAGACACGTGTACCCCAATGTTCACTGCACCACTGTTTATAATAGCCAGGACATGGAAGCAACCTAGATGTCCATCAGCAGACGAATGGATAAGAAAGCTGTGGTACATATACACAATGGAGTATTACTCAGCCATTCAAAAGAATATATTTGAATCGGTTCTAATGAGGTGGATGAACTGGAGACTATTATACAGAGTGAAGCAAGCCAGAAAGAAAAACACCAATACAGTATACTAATGCATATATATGGAATTTAGAAAGAGGGCAACAATAACCCTGTATGCGAGACAGCAAAAGAGACACAGATGTATAGAACAGTCTTTTGGACACTGTGGGAGAGGGCGAGGGTGGGATGATTTGGGATAATGGCATTGAAACTTGTATAATATCATATATGAAACGAATTGCCAGTCCAAGTTCAATGCATGATACTGGATGCTTGGGGCTGGTGCACTGAGATGCCCCAGAGGGATGGTACGGGGCGGGAGGAAGGAGGGGGGTTCAGGATGGGGAACACATGTATACCTGTGGCAGATTCATGTTGATGTATGGCAAAACCAATACAATATTGTAAAGTAATTAACCTCCAATTAAAATAAATAAATTGATATTTAAAAATAAAAAATTAAAAATCCTTAGAAAGTTAAAAAAAAACAGGTTGGAGTTTCTGGTATGATAACTGACATACAGTACTTGCTCAATATAATGCTCAATAAATACTTTCTCACAGAAAAAAATATATATATAGATGTGCTTAAAAATGTAAACATGCTATAGTTTTAAAATGGCACGTGCTTCAAAATGTCCAAGCCTCAAATATTTACATCTAAGAAATACGGGAAAGGCCAAAACTTGCCCATATTTAGCAACAGTATAATCTTTGGTTCAGCCCTGACCCTACGGTGAGCCCTCACTCCCTCCCCAGTGTTTTTTTAGCACCTCCATCCTCTCTGTCCTTCTAGAGCAGAACTCTCCCTGACTGCTCTCCTACAGACTTCCTTTCTGCCACCTGAATGTTAGGACCCCACCTAGGGACTAATGGGCTTCCCAGGTGATGCTATTATTGGTAAAGAACCTGCTTGCCAATGCAGAAGTAAGAGTCATGGGTCAGGAAGACCCCCTGGAGAAGGAAATGGCAACCCACTCCAGTATTCTTGCCTGGGGAATCCCATGGATGGAGGAGCCTGGCAGGCCACAGTCCATGGGGTAGCAAAGAGTTGGACATGACTGAAGGGACTTAGCATAGCATAGTAGGGACTAAAGCCTCTATTTCTGCTCTCAAGAGCCAACTAAAACAACTTTGGCAAAGGCATATCTCTTGTAACCAATACCCCAAAGGTGATATTGTCTCAATATTTGTCCAAATAAAATATGACTCAATTACAATTCATGCACAATAAATAGCCAGCCATGAATATGCATCTCCACAGAGAAAACAAGATATAAAAGTAAACACAACTCAGAAAGTGTGCTGCTTGTTCATGGTTTGGTGTGAACAAAACTGGCTGTCACCTCAGTAGCAAGCACCGAAAGGGAGGATTTGACACGGAAAGGTTTCCTCCGTGAAGTTAATTTGCTCTGTTACTTGACTAGAAGAAAAACTTGCTCTAGAGAGCACGTTTCTCAAAGGGAGAAGGATCCTATTGGCATTTAGGACAAGGCAGTTCTTCACTGTGCCAGACTGTGAGAGGCTTAGTGTCCTGGTTCCATCCAGCAAGAGTATAAAGATGCTTTCAGGGATGCAGCACGGTTGGCAACCAACTCCACCTTGGCATTGTCTTCCTGGGAGTGGGAAGGGTCACCCCTGGTAGATGGGAGCACAGAACATAGATTGAGGTCAGCTACGGAAAAATAAAATTACATTTCCTACTCAGGAGTTTGTGAATGAGCTGGGTACATTAATTTCCTATGAGTAGAATTCAGGCTTGGGACTCGGGCGTCCATTACTAAGTGTGTGACTCCTCAGGGCGGCACTAGTCATATTGTACACGTTGTAGACTTGTAAATTTACTAAATGATTGTCTCCTTAATGGAAGTATCTTGAGAGAGAGATGCCTGTTCCTAACTTGAACAATGGTGCCATATGGATCAGAGGTAGCCCCACCAGGGATTTTGAAGACCTTGGACCTATGCTTTTATTTTATAGGTCATGTAGCACTATGTATGACTTCCCCACTTCTCATAAAGGTATAATGCAAACCTGTATGAGGGCTGGTAAGACAGCTGGTTGAAAAGAGGATGTGCACTAAAAGGAAAATGAATCACACCTTTTAATAAAATTGGATTTGTGATACAAAATTTGAAGAAAAAATAAAAAGATCATGGGGTTAGCACAGATGTTCCCAGTTCAGTTCAGTCATTCAGTAGTATCCGACTCTTCGCAATCCCATGGGCTGCAGCACGCCCTTCCCTGTCCATCACCAACTCCCGGAGTTTGCTCAGACTCACGTCCATCGAGTCGGTGATGCCATCCAACCATCACATCCTCTGTCATCCCCTGTCATCCCCTTCTCCTCCTGCCTTCAATCTTACCCCAAATGATCTCAGTTCATGATCCCTTCCTGCCTCAGAAATATTTACAGTTTCCCCTAGATCTGAAAAAATACTCAGTAGTTAGTTCTGTTTATTACCAACAACTCAAGTCCAAACAACTTAAGTATGTATGTCCTGAAAACTCAGTAGCCTTTAAAAAAATAAATTGAAAAAAATAATTTTTTATCATTGTAAATCATCATACTGACAGATATGTACCTGTTTAGCAAGCTCAACATTTCAAACATTGGGAACAGATTGAGATTTGCCAACAACATCTCCTATTTCATATTGATTTTCAGAAGGTACTTCCTTATCATCATGGGAACATCTAAAAACCTAGCTTTCCAAAGCTATGACATCCCCTAAAGGAATGTAGCACAATATTGAAAAAAGTATGTGAAATATCTCAAGATAGTAGTTTCACAGTGTCCAACAGACATCGTTTCAAATTCTCTCAACATTATAATGTCCCAGAATCTCTGTGCACAGTTTAAAGCAAATGAAACCCTAGACACATTGAAAGTAACGATAGTAAGGTTGTTTATTATGGCCTAACACCCATGGTTCTGGAGAACTAGAATTAAGTCTGAAAGTACAGCACTCAAGAGCCTGTTCATTTTTCTTGGGCACTTGAGAAAAAGTCTTCAAAACATCTTGAAAATTCTGAAGTGCTGTAACAATAGTAACTGCAGAATTAGCTGGTGAAAGAACCATCTGCTGGAGAGTAAGCTCCAAGAAGGCCAGGAATTTTGTATACTCCAGTACTCTTGCCTGGAAAATTCCATGGATGGAGGACCCTGGAAGGCTGCAGCCCATGGGGTCCCTGAGGGTTGGACACAACTGAGCAACTTCACTTTCACTTTTCACTTTCATGCATTGGAAAAGGAAACGGCAACCCATTCCAGTGTTCTTGCCTGGAGAATCCCAGGGACGACAGAGCCTGGTGGGCTACCGTCTATGGGGTCGCAGAGAGTCAGACACGACTGAAGTGACTTAGCAGTTAGCAATGCCTAGAATAGTGCCCAGGATATAGTTGGTTTTTTATAAGTAGTTGATGCATAAACTCCTTATTGCCAAATTCAGACTTAAATTGAAGAAACTATGGAAAACCACTAGACCATTCAGGTATGACCTAAATCAAATCCCTTATGATTTGGATTATGGAAGTGAGAAATAGATTTAAGGGACTAGATCTGACAGACAGAATGCCTGATGAACTATGGAGAGAGGTTTGTTACATTGTACAGGAGACAAGGATCGAGACCATGCCCAAGAAAAAGAAATGAAAAAAAAAGAAAAATAGCTGCCTGAGGAGGCCTTACAAATAGCTGTGAAAATAAGAGAAGTGAAAAGCAAAGGAAAAATGGAAATATACAGCCATTTGAATTCAGAGTTCCAAAGAATAGCAAGAAGAGATAAGAAAGCCTTCCTCAATGAGCAGTGCAAAGAAATAGAGGAAAAGAACAGAATGGGAAAGACTAAAGATCTCTTCAAGAAAATTAGAGATACCAAGGGAACATTTCATGCAAAGATAAGCTCAATAATGGACAGAAATGGTATGGACCTAACAGAAGCAGAAGATATTAAGAAGAGGTGGCAAGAATACACAGAAGAACTGTACAAAAAAAAGATCTTCATGACTCAGATAATCACGATGGTATGGTCAGTCACCTAGAGCCAGACATCCTGGAATGTGAAATCAAATGGGCCTTAGAAAGCATCACTATGAACAAAGCTAGTGGAGGTGATGGAATTCCAGTGGAGCTATTTCAAATCCTAAAAGATGATGCTGTGAAAGTGCTGCACTCAATATGCCAGTAAATCTGGAAAACTCAGCAGTGGCCACAGGACTAGAAAAGGTTTCACTCCAATCCCAAAGAAAGGCAATAACAAAGAATGCTCAAACTACCACACAATTGCATTCATCTCACACGCTAGTAAAGTAATGCTCAAAATTCTCCAAGCCAAGCTTTAACAATACGTGAACTGTGAACTACCAGATGTTCAAGCTGGTTTTAGAAAAAGCAGAGGAACCAAAAATCAAATTGCCAACATCCGCTGGATCGTGGAAAAGCAAGAGAGTTCCAGAAAAACATCTATTTCTGCTTTATTGACTATGCCAAAGCCTTTGACTGTGTGGATCACAATAAACTGTGGAAAATTCTGAAAGAGATGGGAATACCAGACCACCTGACCAGCCTCTTGAGAAACCTATATGCAGTTCAGGAAGCAACAGTTAGAACTGGACATGGAACAACAGACTGGTTCCGAATAGGAAAAGGAGTACATCAAGGCTGTATACTGTCACCCTGCTTATTTAACTTATATACAGAGTGCATCATGAGATGTGCTGGGATGGAAGAAGCACAGCTGGAATCAAGATTGCCAGGAGGAATATCAATAACCTCAGATATGCAGATGACACCACCTTTATGGCAGAAAGTGAAGAACTAAAGAACCTCTTGATGAACGTGAAAGAGGAGAGTGAAAAAGTTGGCTTAAAGCTCAACATTCAGAAAACGAAGATCATGGCATCTGGTCCCATCACTTCATGGCAAATAGATGAGGAAACAGTGGAAACAGTGATAGACTTTATTTTTCTTTCTCTCAAAGAGTCAGACATGACTGAGCAACTGAACTGAACTGAACTGATGAATTAAGGGATAAAAAGAAAAGAGGCCTCAGTGAATTTCAAACTCTTTGTTATTGTTGTTGTTCAGTCAGTAAGTTGTGTCCAGCTCTTTTCGACCCCATGGACTGCAGCACGCCAGACCTCCCTGTCCATCATCAACTCCCGGACCTTCTCAAACTCATGCCCATTGAGTCAGTGATGCCATCCAACCATCTCATCCTCTGTCGTCCCCTTCTCCTCACACCTTTAATCTTTCACAGCATCAGGGTCTTTGCCAGTGAGTCAGTTCTTCACATCAGGTGGTCAAAGTATTAGAGTTTCAGCTTCAACATCAGTCCTTCCAATGAATATTCCAGGCTGATTTACTTTCGGATGGACAGATTGGATCTCCTTGCAGTCCAAGGGACTCTCAAGAGTCTTTTCCAACACCACATTTCAAAAGCCTCAATTCTTCGGTGCTCAGCTTTCTTTATAGGCCAACTCTCACATCCATACATGACTACTGGAAAAACCATAGCTTTGACTAGATGGACCTTTGTCAGCAAAGTCATGTCTCTGCTTTTTAATATGCTGTCTAGGTTTGTCATAGCTTTTCTTCCAAGGAGCAAATGTCTTTTAATTTCATGGCTGCAGTCACCATCTGCAGTGATTTTGGAGCCCAAGAAAATAAAATCTGTTACTGCTTCCACTTTTTCTCCTTCCATTCGCCATAAAGTGATGGGGCCAGATGTTATGATCTTAGTTTTTTTTAATGTTGAGTTTCAAGCCAGCCTTTTCACTCTTCTCTTTCACCCTCATCAAGAGGCTATTTAGTTCCTCTTCACTTTCTGAGTGGTAGCATCTCCATATCCAAGGTTGTTGATATTTCTCCCAGCAATCTTGATTCCAGCTTGTGTTTCATCCAACTCATCATTTGTCATGATTTATTCTGCACAGAAGTTAAATAAGCAGGGTGACAATATACAGCCTTGTCATACTCCTTTCCCAAATTTGAACCAGTTCTTTGTTCCATTTGTTTCTCACTGTTGCTTCTTGACCTGCATACAGGTTTCTCAGGAGGCAGGTAAGTTGGTTTGGTATTCCGATATCTTTAAGAATTTGCCACAGTTTGTTGTGATCCACACAACACAGATGCTTTAGTGTTGTACAGGAGGCAGTGACCAAAACCATCCTCAAGAAAGAGAAATGCAAGAAAGCAAAGTGGTTGTTTAAGGAAACTAAAAATAGCTGAGAAAAGAAGAGAAGTGAATGGCAAAGGAGAAAGGGAAAGATATATCCAACTGAATACAGAGTTCCAGAGAATAGAAGGGAGAGACAAGAAGGCTTTCTTAAGGGAATAGTGCAAAGAAATAGAGGAAAACAATAGAATGCGAAGACTAGAGATGTCTTCAAGAAAACTGGAGACATCAAGGGAACATTTCAAGCAAGAATGGGCACAAAAAAGGACAGAAATGGTGAGGACCTAACAGAAGCAGAAGACATTAAGAAGAGGTGGCAAGAATACACAAAAGAACTATACAAAATAGGTCTTAATGACTCAGATAACCAGGATGGTGTGGTCACTCACCTAGAGCCAGACATCCTGGAGTGTGAAGTCAAGTGGGTCTTAGGAAGTATCACTACGAACAAAGTTAGTGAAGGTAAATGGAATCCCAGCTTAAGCATTTCAAATCCTAAAAAATGATGCTATTATATTGCTGTACTCAATATGTCAGCAAATTTGGAAAACTCAGCTGTGGACACAGGACTGGAAAAGGTCAGTTTTCATTCCAATCCCAAAGAAGTACAATGCCAAAGACTGTTCAAACTTCCATACAATTGCACTCATTTTAAACTCTCAATGATTTTAGTAGGGTTATAGGGTTGGCTTGGGTCTCATGTCCTTCACTGTGTTCTTTGATCTTGGTCAGTGACCTTCCAAATGTCAGTTGTAGTGAGGTTAGAGGTTTATATGTAAAAATGTCTGGTACATGCATGCATGCCAAATCTCTTCAGTTTTATCTAACTTTTTGCTACCCTGTGGACTCTTGCATGCCAGGGTCCTCTGTCCATGGGATTCTCCAGGCAAGAATACTGGAATGGGTTGCATATCTTCTTCCAGGGGATCTTCCCAACCCAGGGATCAAACCCATATCTCCTCTGTTTCCTGCATTGGCAGGTGGTTCTTTACCACTAGTGCCATGCCTACTACATAGAGGTGCTCAAAAATAATTAATGTTTATAGGGAGATATATTAGGGTGATGGCAAGAATATACACTTTGGAGTAGGACTAATTTGGATTTGAGTTGACTAAATGAAGTGAAGACTCTCAGTCGTGTCCAACTCTTTGTGACCCCATGGACTGTAGCCTACCAGGCTCCTCTGTCCATGGGATTTTCCAGGTAATAGTACTGGAATGGATTGCCATTTCCTTCTCCAGGGAATCTTCCCAACCCAGGGATCGAACCCGGGTCTGCTGCATGATAGACAGATGCTTTACCGTCTGAGCCACCAGGGAAGTCCTGAGTTGACTAGGCAATCACCAAATCTCTCTGGGTTTTCCATATGTAATATGGAGATAAACATCTTAGTATACAAAGTTGTTATAAGGATTAAGAAAATGTATGTGAAGCCCTGAATGCAATGCCTGGAACATAAGTACAAACAGGAGCTATTATGCTAATAGGTTATTTTCACTTTACTTGGCCCATCTTATTCCCCTGACCTACGAATGGATTGTGCATTATATACACCAGGCACATGCTACCTCGGGGCTTTTGCATTGGCCTGGAATGCTCTTCTTATAGATGTCCACTTCCTTCTAGTGAGTCTGCTCAACCTCACCATCTCAATGAGACCTACACAGATCTCCTTGTTTAAAACTGCATTCCTCCATTCCCCTTACCCTGCTCAGTTTTTGCTCCTAACACCTTTTAACATACGTACTGCTTTCTGTGATGTCATTTTTCATATGCCCATTCACAAGATATAAACCCCAGGACAACAGGAATTTTTGTCTGTTTTGTTCACCAACACCTCAGTGTCTAGATAAGTGTCTGACTAGGGTAGGCACTCAATGGATATTTGTAAAGTTATGTTGATTTTAATATATCTCCACTAAATTTTACATTTTTTAGTATGAGTCCATTATTTAGTTTGTTTACATGATTTTGAGAAATAGTAACCTGCTTTCATCTGCATCTCTCAGTGTGGCCCATCACCCACATTCCATGCAAACAGCTCCTACTAGCAAAAACTCCAGGCACACTGCCCAGTTCAATCTCTGGCTGTGTGAATTTTGGAAACTTTCTTAGCTTCTCTGTATCTTGGTTGCATTACCTAAGAATGGAGATAAAACAATCACTACTCCATAAAAATTGTGAGGATTTAATGAGTTAATGTACATGAAGGGCCTACCATAGTACCTGGCACACAATCAGTACACATGATCTATTGTGATTCTATTTATAAGACAGTGCAGGGCCCCTTCTCCCCACAGTCCTGCTTTGCAATTCTATTTTTCCCTGCTCTGGCTCCTACCTGTTACCCACCTGATCTGAAACTGATGAGGTCTCTTTAGCATCCACTCTCCCTTTTCCACTATTAACATTTTTTAAGTGTTTGCCATTAGGCCCAAACTGCTTTTAGAAGCTCCAGATAACACCCTGAACTAACCTATGCTTGGACTAAAGCTTAAATGTTTCAACAGTGCAATGCTAAGAAAAATTTCCCCATGGGAACAAAAGGGGAAAACTTCCCACAAACTCCTTTATTTGACCTTAATTCAAAACTATTTCAATGCTATCATTGATCACCAATAATTTCCCCATTTCATTTAAGTCTTTTTTTTTTTTAATGTAGCCTCCTTAACATCTTGGGTTGTATTATTTTAAGCAGAAAATAATTTCAATTCTTCTAAAATAATTGTTTTGCCTTGAAACTAATTAAGAATATCCCTAATATGTATATGCTCTCTGAATTTTATTCTGAGGCTGGAGAAAAAAAATATCCTCTTCCTCAGAAGGGCTATGAGGTCTTAACCTGGGCTGTAAAGGCTGCCCAACCTCATGTCATCAGTCTCAGGGTGGGGGTGGGGGGTGGGAATCAAAGAACTTGGCTAAAGGTGGGGAGGTAAAAGGTCCAAAGGATTAAATTTCCAGCTCCCAAAATAACTCCGAGTATTCCTGCCACCTCCAAATCAGGCCCTGCACACTTCTTCATGCTGGCAGAGTGCCACTCTGCTGGCCCAATCCCAGGAGGCCCTGTGCAGCTATGGATAACACTCTGTCCCCATGTGACAGCCCTCTGTAGAGGCTGGGTAGCCCGGTTAGTGAAGGATGGACATGCAACATGCATTTTCTCTCTTCTTAGACCCCTAATCATTCTTCTCTCTCTCTAATGTTCTCTCGTTTTTCTCCTCCACATTTTTATAGGCTCCTGCAACACCTCAGGACCCTGTTTTCCAAGCTCAGTAATGTGAGAACCCTCCCACCGACCCCTCCCCTCAACATACCCACATCTCACCTGTACTATTTCCTGAAATTAGCACATGGTTTCACTTAAATGTTGAAACTTTTAAACGTTCACTTAAAGTTATTGCTTTAAATTTAAGACCACTTTCCTTGCCATAAACAGAAGGCTTATATATAAATATAATTAAAACAAAAATATACAGTAATGGAATTTTAGTTGGCTATGGCTGCTTGCTGCAGGCCTTGGGCCTGAGTCCTACTCTTAGGTTAAGCAATGCTGGAGAAGTGTTGAAGAGACACACCAGCACCAAAGTGAGACTTGCTCCTTGAAACGGACTGGAAAGAGGCTGGAAGAGAGCAACATTCTCATCTTATTTTTAAATACCATGTATACGTAAAACTTAAGCTTTTCCCACTTGGGAAACATTGCTTTCAGGTTAGGCTCACAAAAGATGAATTTGTTGAAATCTAATAGGCCTCATCCCATTTCCCTCAAGTACTGAGTCACACTATTTACTAAATGTACTCAAAAACTTTTTGCACATCTTTTCTTATTGTTCACAGCGTTAGGTCAACCACCAGAGTGTGTTTCGGACAGGACTCTGCTGTGGATCACAAAATGAGGCCGGTAAGTGGGTCTTTGGATGCAGAGTAGCCCAAATCTTGACCCATCTCCGTTTTCCCGAAAAGAGCCTTTTCGAGGCCGAGGGCGATTTACCCAAGGTCACACAGAGGGTAGACTGGTTTCTGTGTTCCTGCAGCCCAGAGAACAAGCTATCTTGTCCCACAGGAGGCTTCATGTTGGGCTCCCCGGCTGGCGCTTGACCAAGCCTCTAGCCTCCACCGTGTTGCTCGCGGTTCCCAAGGCCACGGCACAGTTTCCTCGCCTCGTCTTCGTGACGTTATGGGATCTGCGCCCAATAGGAAAGCAGCTCCGCGTCGAGCACCGCCTTTCGCGACGGCCGCGGCCCATGAGGCTGGGAGACAGGCGTTGACAAGCCTCTAACCTCCACCATGTTGCTCGCGGTTCCCATGGCAGCGGCACACTGTTTCCCCGCCTCGTCTTGGTGACGTTATGGGATCTGCGCCCAATAGGAAAGCAGCTCCGCGTCGAGCACCGCCTTTCGCGACCGCCACGGCCCTTGCGGCTGGGAGACAGGCATTGACAGTGCTGGGTAGGCTGGCTCGGGTCGCGGCCGCGGCGAGTTACATCGTTTGCCAATCTGTCCGCGAACGCCGCTGCCGGAGACAGAGCCAGGATGTTCGGGATGCTGAGCAGCAGCTTTGAGGATGATCCCTTCTTCTCGTGAGTGTCGGGGGCGGGAGTCCGCGGTCGCGCGGGAACTCGGAGATCTTGAGAGGAGCTGTTTTAAGGGGAAAGTCAGTTAAAACGCGAAAGGAGAGAGAATTCGGGTGACTCCAGGAGACCGTTTGAGGAAGACTCGGGGGGCATGAAAGGGAAGGGAGAAGAGGATATAGGGGTGTGTGAGGGAAAGGAGAGGAGGATTTGGAAAGGACGAGAAATTTGGGGGCGTGAGGTGGGAGAGGTCTGTGCAGGCTTCCCCGCCCAACCGACCCCCGTGCGGGCTGCTCTTAACTCGGCCCGATTTCGGGTACCTGGCGCCCCCTAACCTCTTTGCCTCTGGCGCTCAGAGTCCCGCCTTCGCAGCTGCAGAGGCTTTGCAGGGGATGGTAACTGCCTCTCGATAGAACTTCTGAAGAGAATTATACTTACAGGGCCTTTTCCACACCTGCTTCTACTCCAAAAGAGAGGCAGGGAATATTTGATAACATGGCAGGTCTTCGAAAAGGGAAACGTTTTCTAAAATAGTATTTTCCATAATATGTGTTTATAAGAGCGTTGGAGAGTTTTGCTGTCTCTCCCTAGAAGTGGTTGAAAGTTGCCAGGTGCACTGTTTGTTTCCTTTCTTGATTTGTTACAAAGGTAGCCTTGTTTGGAGAGGGACTCCTCTTCCTATTAAAAGTGCAAGTAGGCAGGGAAACAGAGGGTGCATTTAACACCTCAGGTAAACAAGTGCCAAGCCCAGTGAACGGTTTCAAGTGAGATACTGTGATGTCTAAAGAGGAAGCCTTCCAGAAAATAGTTATTTAATTGTGATCTAGTTTTCTAGGGTTTCCTGGGTTTTGTATTTTCTATGGTTCTTCCTTTCGTGATTATATAAAAATGTAACACAATCTAGTTGGATCCCTAAAACAGGAAGGTTTGTGTTATTTTTTTTACCAGGTGTTTTGCCAGTTTGAATTTTGCAGTCCTAATTTATTTTGATCACTTAAATTCTCTGTGCAACTTGATCACCATCTGTTTAAAAGGTTGAAATGTTACCAGTTTACTACATAGATTTGTTTTTAAAAGAAAATATTATATTGGCTTAAATGTAATAGTACTATATTAAAACCAAATAACATAATGGTAATAACTGAGAGAAAATTAACAGTAGAAAAGATGAAATTATTATTGTGAAAAATAATACTATATTATTAATATTTATTAATATTTAATTCTAATTTGATATTTTATTCTAAAGGTTATTCACTATAATTAAGGGGTGTACAGTGTTAGCCACTCCGTCGTGTCCAACTCTTTGCAACTTCACAGACTATAGCCTGCCAGGCTCCTTTGTCCATGGAATTCTCCAGGCAAGAATGCTGGAGTGGTTAGCCATTCCCTTCTCCAGGGTATCTTCCCCACTCAGGGATCAAACCTAGGTCTCCTGCATTGCAGGCATGTTCTTTACCATCTAAGCCACCAGGGAAGCTAAGGAGTGTGTGGCCTCAGGTAAACTTATCATATTGTTTTAGTTAATGTGTTTAGGAGCAGTTGCGACATTTATGAACAATGTCATTTTAACAAATTTCAAAGTTTGTATTATAATTTGCTCTTTTAAAAGCCTGTGAGCGTAGGGACTAAATATATCCATAGTTTAGTTGAGCTGTTGAAGTGGTTCTTACGTAATTGTGACCTCAGTACAATGGGCGGCAGTTAAGAAGATTATGACAACTTTTGAGTTGTATTCTCTTGATTATATCAAAAGAGCAATGGCCGTAACTAAACTAATGTATGATTGGTACTTTCTTTAAAACATCTAGCAAAAGTGTAATTTAAACTCTTGGATGCCTCTTTCTGAGCAAAGGCAATGAACCCAAGAGGCAGGGTCAGAAATAGTAACAGAACACAAATAGTAGGCATACATCAAAGAACACTCTTCCCCTGCACTTAGGATGGATAGGACCATCAGTTACATGGCAGTAGGTTTTTCAGTCATCATTCTCTGTAGCCGTCTTCAAATCCAGGCAGCCATATCATAAAGATTTGGGATAAAATTAACTTTATAAAACTGACTTATTTCTTTGCTCCACAATTGGCAATATAGAGAGTAAAAATAATTAGAGGAGATAAGAAGGAGAATGTGAGTTTATATTTATTTCAAGTAAAAAAGTAAGTTTTATTTATTTTCAAGTAGATTTCAAATATTTATTTCATTTGACTCACCCCTTTTATCTGAACCCCAAACAGAATGAGTATCCATTACTTAATATGTCAAGCGTAAGGAATTGATAAAGTCATTATTAAATCATGCACTGACCTTAAGGAACACAGAGGGGGTTCCATGCCTTGTATCTTTTATATAAATATTATCCCTATTGCCCACATTATGTGTCTGGTCATTGGGTTGCCTGGTGGCTACTTTAACATCTGACATGTAGAAAATGTTCAAGAGATACTGTTTAATGACAATCTAGTGTCTTTTACTCTCTGTCTTGTAGTTAGTATGGTATAGTTGATTGTTGGATTGCTGAAAGTGATTACATTTGGTCCCCAGTTTACAGTGGTTCCACTTAACATTTTTCAACTTGACGTGGTGTAAAAAAAATACACATTAAATAGAAACCATACTTTCAATTTTGAATGTTAATCTTTTCCCTGGCTAGTGACATGGGATACGATACTTTCACAAGGTGCGCAATAGCAGGGGTAGCAAGCTTCAGCTCCGTCCTCAGGGGTAGCAAGCCTCAGCTCCGCCACGAGATCATGAGAGTGAACAACCCGTATGCTTACAGACATTCGGTTTTTCACTTTTAGTACAGTATTTAATAAATTACATGAGGAATTCAATACTTTATTACAAAATAGGTTTTGTGTTAGATAGTTTTGCCCAGTTGCAGGCTAAAATAAGTGTTCTGAGCACATTTAAGGTTTAAGGTACACTAGACTAAGCTATGATGTTTCACAGCTCAGGTATGTTAAATGCCTTTTCTACAGGGTTATTTTCCACTTCTGATGGGTTTATGAGGATGTAACCCTATTACGGCTTCCCAGGTGGCGCTAGTGGTAAGAAACTACCTGCCAACACAGGAGACATGAGAGGAGGGTTGGATCCCTGGGTTGGAAAGATTCCCTGGAGAAGGACATGGCAACCCACTCTAGTAGTCTTGCCTGGAGAATCCCATGGACAGAGGAGCCTGGACGGCTACACTCCACGGGATCACAAAGAGTCAGACGTGACTGAAGTGACTTCGTACACACGCAACCCCATCATAAGTGGAGGATGATCTGTATTCGCATTCAGTAGATGCCATTGTTGATGTTGGCACTATCTAATTTAAACACTGTCCATGGGATTTCCAGGCAAGAATCCTGGAGTGGGTTGTCATTTTCTTCTCCAGCGGACCTTCCTGACCCAGGAATCCAACACATGTTTCCTTCATTGTGGCGGACTCTTTTACCACTGAGCCACCGAGAAACCCAATTTAAACACTGCCATTTTCTTTTTTTTTTTTTTTCTTTTTTTTTTTTTGCCATTTTCTAAATAATTCATTAATTGGAATCAGGGGCATCAATCATAAGCACACTCTCCAAATTTACTAATTAATCAAAAGTGGGCAGACAAAAAGAATATACTTCTTGGATATAAAATTAGAATTTTTAAATAAATTGAGGCTAGTAAAATATGGTATCAAATTGTCAAATACTTTAGAGCTTTGACAAAATCTAGTTTTGAATCCAAATATATTTGTTTTTAATGGTTACCTTTCTATAACAGCACGTTAAACATTTCATGAGAAAATTAAAGAGAAATTTTAAAAGCGATAAAGTTTAGTGTTTTATTGTATGCTTGTGACTTTGGGGGTTTCCTTATATGTTTCAGAGCTGAAGTTGTTTCACAGTATATATTGTCTCACAGTATATATTCTCATAGACCTTTTCAAATAAATAATACTTGTAATTTGGTTAAAAACACAAATGTTAAAAGCTAGTACTTCCTGGCATGCAGAGTTGGTTTTTTTTTAAATCATCTTATCTTTACCTTTTATTAAATGTAGATACATGTATTTATTTATGGATTTTACAAGGGAACATGGAGCACAATTTATTTTCTAGCTCTCCACTGTGGTTTTCTCTGTGGACTTTTTAAAAAGAGTTGAGATAGTTTTCTCTCAAGAATACTACTTCTCCCATTTGCATTTGCTTAAGAATAGAAACATGTATGTACTGACAGGAAAATTAAATTTGAGAATAAAATGGTCTTGACCCCTCTTCTATGCCCTAAGAAACATTGATTATTAAATGTCAAAGTTTACATATATCTAATCCAGTCTAGAAGTTTCTACTGCTTTGTACAGAAACATGATCTTTGAACCTTCTGAGCTACAGAAATGAAATTCTGATCATGGACATTTACAAAGAATAGCTATGTTACCACTTATCAGCTATTAGACATGAAAGGCTCAGAAATAGGTTGGAAAAGCAGCCTTATTCTTCATTATAAATTGTTAGCATTCCTTAAGCCACCCAGACTCTTCTTGTGGGCACGATATTGTGATGGCCAGTCTTTAAAGACGCCCTGCATATTTTCACAGACTATCACTCAATCTCCTTTCTCTCATCAGGGGCTAAAAAATATGTATCTATAATCTCTATTTATAATATTTTAAATTTATTTATTTTGCACTTTGGAGGTAGTCAGAGGACACTAATTTAGCTACTTACTGAGTTGAAAGTGAATGTATTACACATGCAAGACTGATATTTTCTTAATTGAGAATATTGCCACGGCAGGAAATAAAACAAAGTCATCTTATTGGATAAGCTAAACTGTTCATTTGGGGTATTTCTTGGTTCCTTAGGTGCAAACCTTGAATTAGGAGCCAAGGAACACAACACAATTATAACGTAGTCGCTGGCGCTAGTCAGTGCCATTTGGTACTGACTGACTATATCATAAAGCTTAGTTCTATCAATGAATTTTGTAAACATTCACACAAAAGCAGAAGAGTGCTTACAGGATGGGACAGAGCCATAGTCATTCCTGCAGCTCTTATAATATCAAAGCCTTCTACCACACCACCATTTTAAACTGTACTTCTAAACAGTAGGCAAATGAAATTGCCTGCATACCAAGTTGCTTCAGTCTTGTCCAACTCTTTGCGACCCTAAGGACTGTAGCCCTCCAGGCTTCTCTGTCCATGGGATTCTCCGGGCAAGAATACTGGAGTAGGTTGCCATGCCTTCCTCCAGGGGATCTTCCCGACCAAGGGATCAAACCCGCATCTCTCACGTCTCCTGCATTGGCAGGCGGGTTCTTTACCACTAGCGCCACCTGGGACACCTAGGAAAATGTCATTTATTCTTCAAGTATTTCTTAGGTTTCTACTATATGCCCAGTGCTATAAACTTTATTATAAATTTTTAGAAACCATGGCCCATGCCCTGAAAGATTCTCTTAAGAGTGTTGTGAAAGAAAGTAAACGTGAAGTCACTCAGTCATGTCCGATTCTTTGGGACCTATGGACTATAGCCCACCAGGCTCCTCTGTTCTTGGGATTTTCCAGGCAAGAATACTGGAGTGGGTTGCCATTTCCTTCTCCAAGGGATCTTCCTGACCCAGGGATCGAACTTTGGTCTCCCACATTGCAGACAGACTCTTTACCATCTGAGCCACCAGAGAATCCTTGTGTGTTGTATGCATTATTTATAGTGTCTAAACATAAATCACTTGATGTATTTTCTTTATGGACCTGCCCACCTTATTGAAACTAGGGAATGTTTCTTTATGATCTGAGAGCCATACAAATCTGCTTATGCCACTACTAGGTATAGTAGAGAGAAGGAATTTCCCTTGATGAATGGGACTGCCATGTCAATTATCTGAGAGTCTTATAAAGAATATGGGATGCTTTTTTACTTAGAAGCACAAATATCTATATTTTGTACAAGGCAATAAAACTATAACTGGCAAAATATATATAATTATACTTGAGTCTTACATATATATACACATATATATAACATATATTTGAGAGCATCTTAAAAACAGGAACTTACTCTGAAGCGAAATATTACCAGTCCTTTTAAAAAAAAAAACTTATGTTGAGATTATCCCAAGAGACCCAGAATCAATCCAGGAGTTAAAATGTTTTTTTGGGGGGGCAACATTTTTCCTGCTTCTGATAGGTGAATAATGTGGAGTAAAAAACATGTTTGGTGCCAGATTTCATTCTGTTTGACTGTGGTTTGTGTCAACAATCTTGAAAGAGGTCATATAGTCATCATGGTAGTATAAGTAAATTTTTCCTAATTTAAATGAAAATGCATTCTCATGGAAAATCTGAATACTGAAAATTTGGTTAAGGGAATCACGCAATCCAAGATTTTGGTTCAGTCAGTCAGTCAGTTCAGTCTCTCAGTCATGTCCGACTCTTTGCGACCCTGTGGACTACAGCACACCAGGCCTCCCTGTCCATCACCAACTCCCGGAGTTTACTCAGTCATGTCCATTGAGTTGGTGATGCCATCCAGCCATCTCATCCTCTGTCATCCCCTTCTCCTCCCGCCTTCAATCAATCCCAGCATCAGGGTCTTTTCAAATGAGTCAGTTCTTCTCAACAGGTGGCCAAAGTATTGGAGTTTCAGCTTCAGCATGAGTCCTTCCAATGAATATTCAGGACTGATTTCCTTAGGATGGACTGGTTGGATCTCCTTGTAGTCCAAGGGACCTCAAAAGTCTCCAACACCACAATTCAAAAGCATCAATTCTTCAGTGCTCAGCTTTCTTTATAGTCCAACTCTCACCTCCATACATGACCACTGGAAAAACCGTAGCCTTGACTAGATGGACCTTTGTTGGCAAAGTAATGTCTGTGCTTTTTAATATGCTATCTAGGTTGGTCATGACTTTTCTTCCAAGGAGCAAACGTCATTTAGGCGTCTTTTAGATTTTGGTTACTGTCATTATTTTGCTTCTATTTTCCATATATGGATTTTTTTTCTCCAAAATTAGACCAAATTTTATGGTTATAAATGAACTATTTTCCTTACTATATACCATAAGCATTTTCCTAGTCTTTAGATATTCTTTGAAGCTTGAATTTAGTGTCTGGAAAACATTGCATCCTGTAAATATGCAAGGGCTTCCCTGGTGGCTTAGCTGATAAAGAATCTACCTGCAATGCGGGAGACCAAGTTTGATTCCTGGTGGGTTGGGAAGATCCCCTAGCGAAGGGAATGGCTACCCAAACAGTATTCTGGCCTGGAGAATTCCACGGACTGTATTAGTCCATGGGATTGCAAAGAATTGGACATGACTGAGCAACTTTCACACTTCACTAACTTAACAGGTATAGAAAGAATATTTTTCATATAAATATTTAATCATACTTCAAATTATTAATTTAGCTTATATACATGATATGATCTGTTTCTAGTAATAGCTTTGCAAAGTGTCATATTTCCAGTATATTTTCCTAGAAGAATGAAACATTAATTTTCAAGAGCACAATATGAATAAGTAAAAAAATATAAAAATTCTTCTTACTTGAGAAAGAAAACTATACTAAGTTAATTTTTAAAGTTTTAAAACAACTTCTTGCTACCATTAGAGATTTACCCTTTGTTAAAAAAATTCAAGCTTGAACAGAAGAAATCTTAAAAGTCTTATTTCTAAGCAATTGCTGTTTTGGGTGGACATAGGTTGAACTCACTTCAGGATCCAGCCAGATTTCTTCCTGAACAGTTCAGACAGGTGCAAAAGCCAGACTGTGAACCCATTTTTTAAAGCAGCCTTTTGTTTGTGTCAATAAAAAGAAAAAGATTTTTTTTTCACATTTGTTCTATGTACAAATACACCTACTCCTATTTGAATAAAGAGAAACCTGGACAACATTTTTAATGAACCACATTTAGTGCTGAATTTTTAGCCCTATTAGAAAAATAAATCTTATTAAATGTTATGTTTCTATAGAAAAGTAATAGCTGTTTAATTCTCATCTATTTACTGATCAAAACTAGTATTCCCTGAATTATCTTTCCTTGTTGAAGTTGAATCTCATCCACGTATCTAAAGAGAACGCTGAATCTTTTTTTAAGTATCTGCATTTTAATAAGAATGAATAGTTTAATCCCCATACTTGTACCCATATCCTAAACTCTGAGTGTCCAGTGAGTATAGAGATCTCAGCAAAAGGAGACTCTTTTGAATCATCCATTTTGAAACATCAAGTAGTATAAAATTGTTTAATTCTACATAGTTCTATTTCTTTTTTATTCTTTAAAGATATTTATCATAATACACTTTGAATGTATATTACAAAAGTGTAAGAGTATAGTACTGGGTGTACCCCTTAATCAGAATTTCAAAATATACACCTGCTTTACCCATCTCTATTGCTGCTGCTGTCTTTAAAGTGTTTTAAAACAAATTCCAGATTTCTTGTATTTCACTCACATGTATTTCCAAATACATCTCTGAAAAATACTGTCTTTCATCACCACAAACCCACATTTACATCTAACAAGATTAACAATAATTCCAGTTTCTTGCTATCACCTGGCATTGAATATCATCTGGATATGAAACACTTCAGAATAGTCTGGTTTTGAGATAAAAACTAGGAATTATTTCTTAGACAGCTCACTTATTGGTCTCAGAACTACTTGAAACTCTGTACCTTTAAGTAAAAACTGGGAAGATAACATACACCAATTTCTGATTCCTTAATTGTAAACTAACTTCTGGACTTCAGGTCTTTATTTGGGAAAGCATAAAGCAACTCTCTTTCTGCCCGCTAGTTTCACTGGGTGCCATTGGTCTATCTAAATTTTAAATTATCACAACTTCCTCATAGTGCTAGTTGCCTATAATTCTGCTGAAATAGTGATTATCAGACTTTTTAATAGGTGGCAAATCTAAGAACAGTAATCTGTTACATTTCCCATGCCCATCACTCCTATCAGTAAGACAGATACAAAACTTTATCCTACAAGAATTCATGGGAGGATGATCTTATTTATGGCATTTGTCTGCATTGTATATGTAATATTTTTACTTGATTTTCCTAAATATATTAGAGTCTGCTTTTAGCTAGAAAGAATGAAATATGAATAATCTCTAAATAAACCTAAATGCTCTAGTGTCTTCATTTTATTATATTTCTTAAGTGAATTTAGGGCAAGTGTATTTCTGTACTTAAATACTGAACATTCAGCTAAAGAAATTCTTCATTCTCAGAGATTGGGTTACTAATTTTGCTAAGAGTAGTTTAATTTTTGGACTCCTGCTGAAATTTTTGTGTTCTGGTGCACTAAGAGCATACTCGGCCTGCACACACTGGAGAGCACTTTCCTTTTATGACTTTGTGTGAAATTTGTCAGCCGGAGGGAGGCTGAAAGGTAGGGAAATGTCCCCAAGTGGATGAGTATAGAAAGGACAAGAGACGGACAGCAAGAGAACAAATGAAGAAGTAAGAGTACTGACTTGTTACAGTTGTTTAGTACATGGATCTCTCATCCAGACTAGCACTGGTCCTGCTGCAGGGGTGGTTGAAGTTATTGTGTTGGTCCGGTATACAAAGGAGCTGCTATTTATCATCTGTAAATATATTTCTTTTTCTACTTAACCAGCTTCCTTTAGAACAGTTGATACTGCACAGGAATAAACAGATCTGAAGAACAAAACAGTCAGCAAACACTCTCATAAACATCCTTCCTGTTAGATTTATTTGTTAATACTCATTTTATTTAGTTTTTCTATAAACAAAGATTTTATTTGAACATTCCATCAATATCTCTCTAAGAGAAATCTTTAAAGTTTTTAATCTGCTAAAACATACCAACATACAGAAAGTGGAGCTAAAGACCAACTTCTAAAAGAAGTTTCTGAGGACATAAAGGAAAAGCAGATGCACAAAGTGCACCTTCATGACTTTTGTTGTGATTACGGTGAATGGTATGAAGCCACTGAAATGTCCAAAAAGAAATTGTTGTGGGGGGTATAAATTATGATCACCCTAGAGAAATGCTAGGCAACAGGATAACACCCTCCTTCTCTTCCTGCAAAAATCCTAGTGACATAAGCATTCGTGGGAGAATGAGCAGAAGAACATAGGCATAGCTATAAGGAAGATCAGTTCTTTTTATTTTTTACTTTAATATTTTGTAATATAATCGTATGTACCCGGGAAATTGTGCTCTTTCTGAATAAAATACTAGATTATAATTGCTGAAAATCTTTAGACGAGTTAAAAACACTCAACACCATTATAGTAAAATCGATACAATCATTAGGAACATTCTACATAACAAATTTCTACATTCAATTTTAAGAAATTATGTTCAAGTTGAATTAAGGCAATAAGACTTCAGAACTACACAATATTTTTGGAGTAAAGTTCTGTCTTAGCATATGATTAAAACTGATACTTTACTAAAAACAGGAAATGTATTTATTGAAACAAAACTTAGTAACATCTTACCATGAATACCAAAATCTGACAAGCTTTTGGGTTTTCACAAAGATAAATTAGTACTCAGTTGTGTCTGACTTTTTGCAACGCCATGGACTGGAGCCCACCAGGCTCCTCTGTCCATGGGATTTTCCAGCAAGAATACTGGAATGGATTGCCATTTCCTTCTCCACACAGAAATATATTGGTGTACTTTATTTTGCATTTTAGTGAGAGTTGCCAAGAAATAAGCTTTATTACCATATGGGACAAAAACACATTTATACAGTCTGAACTGAACATTTACATTGGATTTAATAGTAGAAGTTTTCCCCCATTTCAATTTTCCATATTTACACATGCGCTATAAGACTTTTAAAAGTGAGAAAACGTTCATTTTAAGATGTAATAACATCCAATATCCAGCAATTATGACCTTACTTTATAAAATATCAAAGTGCTTTGCATTTTCAAAAATGTGTTTTTTTAACTGCTTTTGTCTCTTTAACAAGCATATTAGCCCCAAATCATCCTTTGTAGTATTAAGCTGCCTACTTATTATTTAAATTCCAACATTTATACTTACATGATTGCATGTATTTTTAATAGTGATTCTTTTATCGCACACCGAGAAAGTATGCGACAGATGATGAGAAGTTTTTCTGAACCTTTTGGAAGAGACATGCTCAGCATCTCTGATAGGAGAGGAAGAGCTCGTAACCGTATGGGACATGAGGATGAAGAAAATTCCTTGACTGTAAGTTATTTATTTTAATGATAGTGAAGAAAAGTATTACAGAAGAATTTATCTCTGATGATAGGATAGGATTAATGTTATAGAAATAACCGTTATACACAGGGAAGGACCTGTTGAAAAGGAGAATTCTTTGACAATGAAGTGTTAACTGTATAGAATTGCACTGTGATACCAAAACTTTTAGCACCATAGGGTTATATATTATAAGCCAAACTTCAGACATTCTTTTCCATGTGAACTATGTAAGGAAGAAAAACCATAATAAGGTTTTTCTCACCTTATCATTTACTCCCATGTCTTAAATTAGGACAGGCATGGAAATATCCTTGCATACAACACTTTTTCTTCTCGGTTTAAAATAGCATCCAAAACTGTAGTACAGTGCTTTTTATCTACTGGACCAGGAAAACTCAACCTACTCCTTGGCTACCTTGGACCCTCAAAATTTAGATTAACTTTTAAAAGTTAATTTAAAAGTTATTCAGAAGCCTTGTAGAACTACAGCATATGTTCAGAAGTCTTGTCTGAGAGCAAAACTAAAAGGTTACAAACAAACAACAAAAAACTCAGGATATTTATATACCTTAGCTGTTTTCTGCTTATTTGTGTTGCTTTTTCAGCCTCAAGAATGGCAGTTCTGGAACAACAAATCTGGAGGAGTTTCTAAAACATAAATCTCTACAGTTCAAATGTAGAGCTTTGGACCTCAGTAATCATTTTTTAGCGTATTTCTTTTTAATTGAAGGATGATTGCCTTATAATATTGTGCTGGTCTCTGCCAACATCAGCATGAATCAGCCATAGGTTTACATATGTTGTCCCCTCCCTCGTGGCACTGTCTCCCGCTTCCCACCCCATTCCTCCCCCTCTAGGTTGTCACAGAGCCCCAGATTGAGTTCCCTGAGTCATACAGCAAATCCCCACTGGCTATCTATTTCACGTGTGGTAATGTATATGTCCACATGCTACTCTCAATAAGCATTTTCAATTGGTCAATTGGGAAACTTCCAGGACCTTCCAAAGAAATACTTTCATATTTTTTATTTGCAATAATCTTGTTGTTAAATAGAGCAAAATGTTTCAGATACTCCTAAGAAGTTTGATGGATAAAATTACATTTGCCATTTAAATGAAAGTAATCTTCACATTCTTTCTCACATACACATTATTCCAATATCTATATATATTAATTTCATTCCAATTATTTTTAAATTTATTAATGTGGTCATTATGTTATTTTTTACTTTTAGGGCTATAAATTTCCATAAAAGTCTAAAATTAAGCCCAAAGGAAAAAACTGTCAAAGATTTGAGCAGAAATATCAAATATGACATTCTGAAATTTTATCTTTCGCATGAGCATTGAAGTATTTTATATATTTGTTATAAACATAGCAAAGAGGGAGTAGAGCTGTACATAGTGCTTTGTACTATTTGCATGCAAAAATGAGCTGCTGGTAGCATTTATGCAAAAAGTAGGAGGTGACGATTTTATTCCCTTGTAACACAGAAAGGAGATCTGTTTATAATTCGCTGTAAAGTTCTTAGTGAGGATGCCTAGGCTGTAACTCTTCTGGTTATCCATTAGAAGAAGAAATGTTTTTTTCCTCAGTACCTGTGCTTAAAACATCTGAGTGTTTAATGTGCTGGAATAAGAAATATATAACCAATAGAAAGATAAATTTATTTGAAACTGTCATTTATCTGATTCATAATTTAGAACAATTTGTATTTTAGCTTGCCTCATATTTGTCTTGCCGGAGAAGGCAATGACAACCCACTCCAGTACTGTTGCCTGGAAAATCCCATGGGACGGAGGAGCCTGGTAGGCTACAGTCCATGGGGTCACTAAGAGTCAGATGAGACTGAGCGACTTCACTTTCACTTTTCACTTTCATGCATTGGAGAAGGAAGTGGCAACCCACTCCAGTGTTCTTGCCTGGAGAATCCCAGGGATGGAGGAGCCTGGTGGGCAGCCGTCTGTGGGGTCACACAGAGTCGGACATGACTGAAGCGACTTAGCAGCAGCAGCAGCAGCATGTTTGTCTTGCCAGTGAGGCTTGAAATCAAGTTTTGGGGAACTAAAAAGCCCACATAGCTGAACTAATATGGTTGCATAAATGTGAGGATTAAATAAGGAAAGTCAAGTAAGAAAACAATTCTGAATACAAAAGAAGGCCAAGACCAATCAATATTTGAATGAAAAACTAAAATAATTGCTACCAAGTCCAGTTTCTAGTGGCATAAATTAACTTTTGTCTAAGATGATGAAATCATCTCCCTTATTATTAATCAAATCCCTTGCAATTATACAGTGCAAGTGACAAATAGATACAACGGATTAGATTTAATAGAGTGCCTGAGGAACTATGGACAGAGGTTTATGACATTGTACAGGAGGCAGTGATCAAGACCATCCCCAAGAAAAAGAAATGCAAAAAGACAAAATGGTTGTCTGAGGAGGCCTTACAAATAGCTGAGAAAAGAAGAGAAGCGAAAAGCAAAGGAGAAAAGGAAAGATGTACCCATTGGAATGCAGAATTCCAAAGAATAGCAAGGAGAGATAAGAAAGCCTTCCTCAGTGATCAATGCAAAGAAATAGAGGAAAACAATAGAATGGGAGACTAGAGATGTCGTCAAGAAAATCAGAGATACCAAGGGAACATTTCATGCAAAGATGGGCTCAATAAAGGACAGAAATGGTACGGACCTAACAGAAGCAAAAGATATTAAGAAGAGGTGGCAAGAATACACAGAAGAACTGTACAAGAAAGATCTTCATGACCCAGATAATTCCAATGGTATGATCAGTCACCTAGAGCCAAACATCCTGGAGTGTGAAGTCAAGTGGGCCTTAGAGCATCACTACGAACAAAGCTAGGGGAGGTGATGGAATTCCGATTGAGCTATTTCAAATCCTAAAAGATGATGCTGTGAAAGTGCTGCACTCAGTATTCCAGCAAATTTGGAAAACTCGGCAGTGGCTACTGGACTGGAAAAGGTCAGTTTTCACTCGAATCCCAAAGAAAGGCAATGCCAAAGAATGTTCAAACTGCACAACTGTACTCATCTCACCCGCTAGCAAATAGTGCTCAAAATTCTCAAAGCCAGGCTTCAACAGTGTGTGAACCGAGAACTTCCAGATGTTCAACCTGGATTTAGAAAAGGCAGAGGAACCAGAGATCAAATTTCCAACATCCCTTGGATCATTGAAAAAGCAAGCAAGTTCCAGAAAAAACATCTATTTTTGCTTTATTGACTACACCAAAACCTTTGACTGTGTGGATCACAACAAACTGTGCAAAATATAAAGGGATGGGAATACCAGACCACCTTACCTGCCTCCTGCAAAACCTGTATGCAGGTCAAGAAGCAACAGTTAAAACCAGACATGGAACAACAGACTGGTTCCATATAGGGAAAGGAGTAAGTCAAGGTTGTATATTGTCACCCTGCTTATTTAACTCATATGCAGAGTACATCATGCAAAATGCCGGGCTGGATGAAGCATAAGCTGGGATCAAGAAATATCAATAACCTCCGATACTCAGATGACACTGCCCTTATGGCAGAAAGTGAAGAACTAAAGAGCCTCTTGATAAAAGTGAAAGAGGAGAGTGAAAAAGTTGGCTTAAAACTCAACATTCAGAAAACTAAGATCATGGCATCCAGTCCCATCACTTCATGGCAAATAGATAGGGAAAACAATGGAAACAGTGAGAGACTTTGTTTTTCTGGGCTTCAAAATCACTGCAGTCATGAAATTGAAAGACGCTTGCTCCTTGGAAGAAAAGCTATGACCAACCTAGACAGCATATTAAAAAGCAGAGACATTACTTTGCCAGCCAAAGCCTGTCTAGTCAAATCTGTGGTTTTTCCAGTAATCATGTATGGATGTGAGAATTGGACTGAGCATCAAAGAATTGATACTTTTGAACTGTGGTGTTGGAAAAGACTTTTGAGGTCCCTTGGACTGCAAGGAGATCAAACCAGTCAATCCTAAAGGAAATCAACCCTGAATATTCATTGGAAGGACTGATGCTGAAACTGAAACTCCAATACTTTGGCTACTTGATGTGAAGAACTGACTCACTGGAAAAGACCCTGATCCTGGGAAAGACTGAAGGTGGGAGGCGAAGGGGATGACAGAGGATGAGATGGTTGGATGGCATCACCAGCTCAATGGACATGAGTTTGAGCAAGCTCCAAGAATTGGTGATGGACAGCGAAGCTTGGCATGCTGCAGTCCATGGGATTGCAGAGTCAGACATGACTGAGCAATTGAACTGAACTGAAGATGATGAACCAGAGGTGTCAGCTAAAATCTGTGTGTAGCGTTATCCAGTAGAATGCTCTGGATGATTTAAATGTTCTAAATCCACCCTGTCTACTATGGTTAGCCACATAAGACTATCAAACCTTTGAAATGTGCCTAGTGCCACTGAGGAACTGAATTTTCAATTCTAATTATTTAAAATTAATTTTAAATAGCCACGTGTAGGTTTTGGCTACCTTAATGCAGGGTATGATAATATTCAAAAAGGGTGCAAAACTTTTAGCTTTTTTTAAAAAACCAACACTGAGTAAAGGACACTAATCAGCTACAGGTGAACCTATCATCTTATTTTTTTCTTAATTTAATAATAATCTCTTTCAACATTTTCCCAACAGAAACTGCAGTACTCATCTACCTATTAAATAGAAAGTAAATGGTGATTTTACTGTATCAGATTTAGACCAAACCATTTCATAAAACTTTGAGTTTCGTGGTATTTTATATAGTAAATACTGCTAAGTAGTATTTACTTACCTCTCCCATCTAAAATCAAGTGGTATATATAATATATTCAATTCCATTATATTGTATCTTAGAAAGCTAACACCAGTGAGTTTTTTTTTCCTTGTTCAAGCTATGAAAACTCTTTGCTAACCAAGAGTGCTGAGCATTGCCCTAGAGCAGTTGAAGGGCAGTAGTAATTTTTTAATACAGGAATTTCATATGGTTACAGTAGGTTTTCCAAGGAACATTCAGCTTCTTTTTAACCTAAACTCTTCTTTTCTTCTGAATGAGTTATACTGGTGAGATATGGCTCTCCTTTTTTCCCCTGGGGTGTGATACATTTGACATGTTTATGTATCAGTGTGAAAGATTTATGTAAAAGCAAAAAAAACTAAATACATTAGTTAAAAGAAAACAAACAACAGTAACAACAAAAGACCTCTATCCCAACTTGACTTTTCTAAGTTTCTAAGTCAATGTCCTATAATTACATATGAAAGTAGGAATAAAAATTAGAAATTGACTATAGAAGATGGACAAATCAGCTGCCTAGTTTGAAAACAGCACAGCCAAGTAGAGTAGGCTTTTTGAGCATGCTAGCTGTTCTATTTGAACTTTTTAATAATAGTTTACACAAAGCTTTTTTTTTTCTCTTTCTGTGAAGTTATAAATTTTAAAATGAGTATTTAAGCAGTGAGCCATAAGCTGATGCTTCTAAGGATAGTGGATGAAAATTTATATTTCAAATATGTACTTGATAACCGTTTTCTTTATTTTTCACCCATTTCTTGGCGTTTGTCATCTTTATCAGCCCTATAATGAGGGAAAATAGAGATTCCTGCAAAAGTAGGAAAAGCATCAGCTATGCCATTTCTTTGTACTATTAGCTTTTCTTCAGTTCATGATTTCTTTATTGGGATGTTTTTAAGCCAGTTGTCCACTTGGGGTCGGTTTTGTTTAAAACTAGATCATTTAATCTGTAAGCTTATTTTATTAGGCAGTTTATAATTCAAGATATAACCTATGGCCATCTGACAGACTGAGAGATGGTGCCAGAGTCAATGTAGAATCTGTTTCCTTTCAGTTAAAAGAAACAATGAGGAATTTTATTGGTGTACAAATACACTTTGGAGATTACTGTTCTAATTTATTATAAAATTTAAACAGTTTTCTCTAGTTTTCTGATATAACTTACACAGGGAGAAAATTATCACTAAATGATGGTATAATTTTATATATACCTTTTACCAAGAAACTCAAAATTTATTTTCAACATTTGAAACTTCCAAGTAATGAAAGTTTTTAATTTATATATGTGTCTAAAAATTTATTTTTATTATTCCATCTATTATGCTTAACATTCTTTTTCCTATCAAAGACTAAATATCTTTAAACCTATATGCATGATCCTTTCTGAAGTCTGTATTTCTTATTCCATGTTAGTTCTTAGGAGGTATCCATTAAATTTTTTTGACCAATATCTCTTCTAAGCTTTTGAAATGTTATTAATATAGATACTTTTGATTTTTAATTAGTTTCAGGGGAGAGTAAATGATTTTTTAAAAATATGGAATCATTGAACAAAAGGAAGATGATATAATCTTAATCATTATACCTTATGTGTTACTTTTGGTGTGAATTTGCATTTTCTTTGAAAAATGTTTGTCTTAGTCCATAGCAATTATTTTCTCTTTAATAAGGAGTCTTATTTAAAAGATATGTGGTCTCCTTGTTCATCTTCTTGGCTCATGTCAGACTCTACAATGAATAATAAGCAGATAACTTTAAATATATATACTAGCTCTTTTTGATTAAATGGTTTCATAATTTGGTTAGCTCTGAACTATGTGATTATGTAGTGCATTACTTTCTTTTTCAGAGATTGTTGTATAATAAATATCATACCGAAATTAATTGGATTTTTTTCTAGGCAATGAGTTCTCTTGTACCTTTTGGCAGTTTTGGTGGTATGGTTCGTATCATAAGACAAGCCATTTTAGCAATATTTTCTGACAATATTTTATTTTTCATTAACTCAAGCATACTCAATCGGCATGCCATCTCACTTTCATAACAGCTTTTAGCATTTGTTACTGAAAACTTGTTTCGTGTGTTAAATTTGTCTTAGAATGTTTAGGCCTGTGTTTTGTGGAGTACATCACATCAACATTAAAAAAAAATCAGTTTTCCAAAAGAAAAAGTACATTTTGGTTGATGACAATTCACTTTATTTACAAAAGGGATCCTCGGAGTTGTGTTTAAAAGTTGGAGACTTTCACTTGCTTATGCTGACTCTTCAAAAAGTAAAAAAGCACCAAATTGAGGATAGACAAAAGCTCAGACTGACTGCTTTCTCTAGGACTCTGTTGTCAGTTCAGTCATGCTTTCCTTTCCCATGTCCAAGTACTCTGCAGCCAGCTTTTTTCTCCCACCCCTGTTTTTCTCTGAGCTTTTGGTCCTCTTTTTCTGTGCTGCTAATTTCTAACACACTTAAAGGCAATCTGGGGAGTAGCAGAGAATAGCATCATCACCTTGGAGCACTTTCTATGTGTGCATCTATACGCTCATGAAAAAGTGTTTTGAATTCTCTTGTGCTAGACTTTAGCCATTTCTTACCTTAAAATTTGCCTTATAACATTTGTTCTTCTGATCAGAGTTTTTAGTGGGACAAGCGATGAAGGAAAAAAAAAAAAAACAAACTGTAGCACAGAGTTATCAGTCAAGTAATCAGGAAATTCAGCATGCTTTGGGCACACAGATAGAAAAAAGCCTGTAGCCCAGACCTTTGGGTTGGTGGAGTGAAGGTCAGTTAGAGGAGACTTCTTGAGCCTTAAGGATTAATAGGAATTAGCCAGGAAAAGCTGGGAAGGGAGAAGAGAGATCAACACAGAGGAAACAGCATGTGTAAAGACCAGGAGTCTAGGGAGCCCAAAGATATTTGGAATTATTTGGCCCTAGGGTAAGGAGAATAGGGTTGGAGAATAGGTATAGGTAAGGATGATGAGGTACCAGAGGGGACTTCTTTGGGCCCTGATAAGGACTGTGGACTTTAACAAAAGAGCAGGAGAAGCAATTGATGAATTTTTGTCAAAATAGTAGGAGAATCAGATACTTATTTTTTGAAAAAGCATTGTCCCTGCAGGGAAGACAGGTATTAGAAGGGGCCAGAGTGGAGGCAGAGAGGTGAGGAGGCTGACAAAGTGTTCTGAGAAGTATGAGTGATAGATAGCTTCTACTCAAGTAATAGCTGTGGTGATAAAGAGAAATAATCTCTTTTGAGAGAGTTAAGTAAATGGATAGCACTTGGCCATTCATGGGTTGTTGGATCAGTAGAATAGGGGAAGAAAAGTTTTTTGCTTATTTTTCTGGCCTGAGGAATTAGATGAAAATGCTACTGAGCTAAGGAACAGAGCACTGAGGCAATGCCAGTATGAGGACAGGAGTGCTCAGAAAGATCATTTCAGGTCTGGGTGTTTTGCAGTTGAGGCATCTGTGGGCTGTTCAACTTGATTTATCTAGTAAGCAGTTGGATATATGAGCTTGAACTGAGCTACAGATAATTAATTCATTCATTGAGCAAATATTTATTGAGCCCTCCTATGCACCAGGAGTTGTTTCTAAAGTACTGGGAAAATGGTGATGAGTAAGACAGAGAAGATAGCCCTGCCTTCGCAGAGGTTATTTTCACAGAGTGGGAGAACAGACAATAAAGAAATAACTCAGATAGTCAAAGTGCTTCTAAGTGCTTTGAAGGAGATGAAATGGGCATATGATACAGGGACAGGTTCAGGTGGAGCAAAGATTAGACAGGTAACCTTTCTAAGGAGGTGATACTTGAATAATGAGAAGAAACTATACCACCGAGTCAGGAGAGAACATTCTAGGCAGAGAGAAGAGCAGCTATACAAAGTTCCTGAAGGCCTCCAAAGCCCACTGGAATCTCAGCTCTAATTTGTACCCCCCCCTTTTGTCAAGGCGTTGGGCCACCCACATAACAAGTACAGAAACATCTTTTAATGGCTGACAGTGAATTGAGAAGAGACAAAATATACCCAAAACATGTGATCTTTTTTCTCTCACTTTCCTTAGGCTAGCTCTTTAGTCTCTCTTGAATTATCTCTTAAACAGCATTGATTCTCAGTATAACACTGAGACAAACAATTCACAATATTTCTGGAACTGTGTTGAATCTCTGAAATGCAGATTAATTCTGTTGCTGTCCTTTGCATCCTAAGTGTGAAAGTTGCTCAGTCGTGTCCGACTTGTTGTGACCCTGTGGACTATACAGTCCATGGAATTTTCCAGGCCAGAATACTGGAGTGGATAGCCATTCCCTTCTCCAGGGGATCTTCCCAACCCAGGGATCAAACCGGGGTCTCCTGCATTGCAGGTGGATTCTTTGTCAGCTGAGTTATCAAGGAAAGATGTATCATATTTCCTAAATGTGTCTTTGTTGTTCTGTACTATGGTTAGAAGTGAAGTGATGTGACAGTCGCTCTGCTGCTAAGTCGCTTCAGTCGTGTCCGACTCTGTGCGACCCCAGAGACGACAGCCCACCAAGGCTCCCCTGTCCCTGGGATTCTCCAGGCAAGAACACCGGAGTGGGTTGCCATTTCCTTCTCCAATAGTCGCTCAGTTGCGTCCAGTTCTTTGCAGTACCATGGACTATAGCCCACCAGGCTCTTCTGTCCATGGGATTCTCCAGAATACTGGAGTGGGTTGCATTCCATTCTCCAGGGGATCTTTCTGACCCAGGGATTGAACCTGGATCTCCGGCATTGCAGGCAGATTCTTTGTTACTGAACCAAAAGGGAATGCCACAATGGTTAGTGCAGATTCTAAAGGGGAATTTGATTTTTCTATTTCCTATTGTATGTGAACGTGTTAGTCACTCAGTTGTGTCCAACTCTTTGCAATCCCATGGACTGTAGCCTCAGTCGATAGAATTCTCCAGGAAAGCAAAAGAATCTCCAGAAACTCCTTCTAACAGTAGACGATGCTTTGGCTGACACACTAGAATGTGTGCTTCACTTGTTGATTCCTGGTGATTGTTCCAGTGATAAAACCTAAAATCAATAGGAGACTTTTCTAGAGCAGTGTTTCTCTGCCTTGATGCTGCTACTTTCATGTTGGGCCGAATAACTTGTGGGAGCTGTGCTACATTCCTGTGCTTTGTAGGATATTTAACAGAACCGCTTGCCCCTGTCACTGAGTGCCAGTCATACACCCTCCTCAGTTGTGACAAACATAAATGAGTGTAATTATTGAAAAATGTCCCCCTGGGGTAAAAATCACTCTTGGCTAAGAAACCACTGTTCCAGAGGAATTCTTAACTGTTCTTGGAGAGGAGCACACCTCATGCTTCAAGGGTATGCCCTATTGAGCAATCAGTGATAGGCAACAATTCCAAGACCTGTTAGTGGAATGATTCAACCTCTGTCACTTGGCACCAACTCTGATGGAAAGGCTTCCCTGGTGGCTCAATAAAGAGTCTACCTGCAATGTGGAAGATCCGGGTTTGACCCCTGGGTTGGGAGGATCCCCTGGAGAAGGAAATGTCAACCCACCCCAGTACTTTTGCCTGGGAAATCCCATGGATGGAGGAGCCTGGTGGGCTATAGTCCATGGAGTTGCAGAGTTGAACATGACTGAGCAACTAACACTAACGCTGATGGAAAGGAGGGCTGGCTACTCCAGAGTCAGCTTCTGTCAGCCATGTGGTCCTGCTGGAGACGACACTGTTATCTTACACTCAGGTTTTATTTATTTGCCTGGTGGGATATACAGAAATAAGAAGGAAAAATTTGAAGACTAATCTGTGCTAAAGCTGTACCAGCCCAGAATATACCACTCAGTATTTAAATAGCAACCAAATTGTGTTTTCAGCAAGTTGAATGATATGTATGTGTATATTTATCTGTTCTTGCATGTATATTCATGTGGATATATACACATGTATGTATGCATGTGTTTATAGTGTTACAGCTTCCTAACCATTTATATGCTGGCTGTCTAGGATTGTGTGTATGCTTCAAATTTTTCTTTAACAAATTGCTTTCATTGTATAGTCCTTATATTATTTTTGCCTGGTTGATCACTGCATGAGATCCCACAGCAAAAGTCAAGAAAAAAAAAATTCAGCTGTTTTGGGAAGGTGGATTTGCTTCTTTCGTGTTGTATTTATAGTTAATAACATACTTCCTAATGTCCTGTAGCATACAGATGTCAACCCTTTTCAGGCAATGGACCGAATGATGTTAAATATGAGAAACAGTATGCAGGAATTACAAAGAAACTTTGTAAGTACTGAAAGATGGATGAGAATGTTGTTTTCCATTATTGGTGCCCTATATTATAGTGGCTTTCAACCATTTTCTAACCATAGTCCCCAGAAACTAAAAAATATATCTTATGTCATGACACTACTTGTGTGCTGTCTATATTGTACACCTGAAATGAAAGTTTCATGAGAAAAGGATCATGCTATTCACAGTGTCTATTGATATTTTCCATTTTATTTCGTATTTTAAAAATCCTGGTCACAACCTATCAGAATGATTTCATAACCTACAAGTTTGATAAATAGCATTACTTAAATTTTAAAAATAAAAAATTAAACCTCAAAAATATTTATTCTGCTGAAGGTCACTATTATAAATGAACATTTTATATGAATTTAGATTGTTTATTATGTATAACTTGTCTACTTAAAAATTATAGCATCTAAGTTATTAAGTGTTTAAAAATAACTCAAAATAGGAATTTTAAGAATGATATTTAGAAACTAGATTAGAGTCATATAGTCTGAATACTTATAAACTAGTTACTAATATTCTTACTTTTCTACTCATAACATTAATCATAAACAAAATAATAACTTGATTCACTATGAAGACCAACCATATTATTTTGGTCATCCAGTTTGAAATCTAAGGATCATCTCATAATGTCCAAATCTTGGACATTAGAAGTGTAGCATTGGTATCCACAGAAGGTATAAAACTTCTTGGCACATGGTTAATTGGCTCAACATTGGCAAAATTGCTCACAAAAGTTAACCACTGACTATAAAAGTATCACATGCATCAAAGCGTAACATCTATAAACTTAAGCTTTGAAGTCTTTGACCTCAAAGATTTGAGGAATTCTAAGTGAATCACTTGTTATTCATTATTCCTTACAAGAGGAGTGTGAATTGTTACCTAAAATGGAAGGAAGTTAGGGCCTTCATGGGGGTACCATTTGGATACATCATACTAATCATATACAGTATCTTTACTAGAACTTACAGCTAGTGTTGTTGCTTATTTGAATCTTCTGACATTAGTTCTTCATATTTGATTGAACTCACTGGATATACAATTTATATTTATCTCCAGGGTCACCTTTCAATGGATCCAAATGGACATTCATTTAGTTCTTCCTCCGTGATGACTTATTCCAAAGTAGGAAATGAACCTCCAAAGGTTTTCCAGGCCTCAACACAAACCCGCAGGGCTCCAGGAGGAGTAAGTACTTTCTTGGAATTTTATAAAGTTGTGGAATGATAGATCACACATATCAAATTTTGGCTATTAAAATTTGACCTGGTACTGGTGCGGAAAAGAGAAGAGGGAGTAAAACACAAAGCAGTGTGAAAAGCAGTCAAGTTGACTGTAGTTTTTTATTTTAAGGCATTCTTTGTCTCCCCAACTGGTAGTGTGGGAGATAATGCAGGATCCATTCTGGACCTCTGCCGTGAAGGGAACAGTGCAATAAAATGGGTCACACGAATTTCTGGTTTTTCAGTGCATAAAAAAGTAATGTTTATTCTGTTCTGTTGTTGTTAAGTTTGCAATAGCATTATGTCTAAAAAAGCAATGTACTCACCATAACATAAAGGCTACCCACTCCAGTATTCTGGCCTGGAGAAGTCTATGGACTGTATAGTCCATGGGGTCGCAAAGAGTTGGACACGACTGAGCAGCTTTCACTTTCACTCACTTGTCTCCCCCACCTACCTCCATTTGTGCCCCCAGGCGCTTTTTTTATCTTTAATGTCTATTGATGTTTATTACCTTTACATGTTGACAAGGGAAGTAGACACTAAAGTCTTTGTTTCATGAAATATAAATGTCTATAGTTAGCTTATATTTGAAGTAAATGAATTTTTTAACTTATAAAATATTTCAAGGGTACAGACAGAACATAGAGAATAATATAAATACCCCATATTTCTTTAATCCAGTTTAGTGAAGTCATGATGCTTTTCTCTGTTTAAGTTGTCTTTTGTTTTCTTTTTAAGCAAAAATGCAGTTAAAATTTCCAGTATGCTCCTCCCTCCTTGGTCCCTTTTCCCTTTCTTCCTCCCCAAAGAGAACCATTTTCTTATACAGGCATACCTCGTTTTACTGGTCTTCGCTTTATTGCACTTCACAGATAAGTTGCATTTTTTGCATACTGAAGGTTTGTGGCAATCCTGTGCTATCAGGTCAGAGTTAGCAATTTTTAGCAATAAAGTGTTTTTATATTATGGTGTGTACATTGCTTTTTTAGATAATGCTACTGCAAACTTAATAACAACAGAATAGAATAAACATTATTTTTATATGCACTGGAAAACCAGAAATTCATGTGACACGTTTTATTGCACTATTTCCTTCATTGCAGAGGTCCAGAGTGGATCCTGCACTCTCTCTGAGGTATGCCTGTACCTGGAACTTACCACTTTTGTGCATGCTTTTATGATTTCATTACTTATGTATGCTCCATGTACAATATAGTGAATCATTTTACAGGTTTCCGAGCACATGTGACTTTGCTCTGCAACTAGACTTTGCTCAGTAATTGCTTCTGAGATTTGTTCAAGTTGATATGTGTAGCTCTGGTTTCTTTAACTTCTATGTAATGTCCAAAATATGAATATACCACAGTTTTAAAATCTACTTTTCTAATAATAGATATGTAGGTGTTTATAATTTTTCACTTATTTATCTTCATAGCTGTCTCCTTGTGCAAAAAGGGCTAGGAGTTGGACTGGAGGAGGTGTGTGTCCTCATCCTTACCTAGAAATTACCAACTTAGTATCATGTAGGGACTTCCCTGGTGGCTCAGACAGTAAAGCACCTGTCTACAATGCAGGAGACCTGGGTTTGATCCCTGGGTCGGGAAGATCCCCTGGAGAAGAAAATGGCAATCCACTCCAGTACTATTGCCTGGAAAATCCCATGGACAGAGGAGCCTGGTAGGCTACAGTCCATGGGGTCGCAAAGAGTTGGACATGATTGAAACAGTTGACTCCTACAGATTTTGGTATGAGTTGCCACTTCTCCATTTATTCGTTAGTACTTATAGTAAAGAAAATAAGGGGTTGCCTGTCTAATGGGTGACTTAAATGAAAACAGTATTTAAGTCATTTCATGACTGCTGAATAATTAGTTGCCCTTACATGTATTCTTTTTTTAAAATAATTATACTGGTTGTGCTTGTCCTAGACATTTTAATTTTAAGCAGGTCAGGAAACATCAGAGAATTATTACCATAATTTTACTACAAGTTGGTAGTGGAACTATGTACCCATTATTTTTAGAACAATAGATTTATGTTCTTACCTGTATAGGTAAGTAGGTTCTGAGGAGTTATTATTTATGTGAATAATAACTAATTTTTATTTTCTTCATTTTCACAGATAAAGGAAACCAGGAAAGCATTAAGAGATTCTGATAGTGGACTAGAAAAAATGGCTGTTGGTCATCACCTCCATGACCGAGCTCATGTCATTAAAAAGTCAAAGAACAACAAGACTGGAGATGAAGAGGTCAATCAAGAGTTCATCAATATGAATGAATGTAAGTTATCAGAAAAAATGGCATTCTTCCTCTCAAACAAAATAGCAGCTGTACCAGGAGAACTTGGTTAGAATTTTTTTAATAGAAACATTTCACGTGATATTCTTTCAGGCAGTTTATGAATTGTATATGTAGGCAATACATTATCAACATAGTAATAAAATCGTGGTTTCATTGTTTCATAGTAGATCTATCTTTTCATAGTGATTTTTAATGTTGAATATCATTTATTTTTTGTTTTATACTTAGAAAATGGAATCTTTTGTGTTTTAGTAAAGCTGTCATTAGTAAAAATGAGTTTTTATATATTTGCGGTTATCAAAGAAGTATATTTGAAAAGCATAAAAAAGTACAAAGAAAGAAAATAAAATCATTCATAATTCCAACCCCAAATACTAGTATTAATGTTTTAGTATATATATTCCTAATAGTTTTATGTATATATAAACATATAAACACACATACTTTTCTTTTCCAAAATCAGTATTTTACCATCTATATAGTTTATATTGTGCTTATTTTAATTCCCAACTATAATTGTGAACAGCTACCTATGATGTTACTTTTCCAAAAACATTCTAAATGGTTACCTAAAAGTGATAATATATATGGATCAAGCTCATCTTTTCCACTTCCTATATTTTCTACTCATTCTTTAATGCATTCAATTCTTTCTAGTGTCCTAACTCTTCTCATTATAGTTTTTAAGTTATATTCATTTCCTGTTTTTAGAAAGTATTTTAAATAAAAATGTTTTATCATAGTAAAGAGTTTAAATTATTGTTTCATTTTAGAAAAAGAAATTCTCTTAAGGTTAGAATTGGAGAAAATTATTGTTATGCAATGAGATGAAAGCCACATCTTAACCTTTCTTTAATTTTAACCTTTGCAGTTTGATCACATTTAAATATATACAGAATACTTCATAATAATTAACATATTTAAGAAAATTTTGGCAAAGTAACATTGTTGTACAGGCAATCTGAAAGGACAAGTATTGTCATTTACTTATCATTATTATAGAATTTAGATTACCTACTTCATAGCAACATAAATTGGCAGATGAGTAACCTATTTTAGGAAACTGAAACAGAAACTTGTGAGGCCAAATTATGTAGTGAAATTGTGAGATTAATAGGAAGTGCTAGCCCCAGGAGGACTGTCCTCCAAGTACAGAGGAAAAGTGGGATCACTGTGAGATGACCAAGGAAGAAAGAAAGACTGTAAGTCAGTGTCACTGGGTCACGGGGTCCAGGGATAGAATAACATGATATCCAGGCAGGTGTGGGAAAAAAATAGCTCATCAATAACCAAATTACCAGCAGGGATAGGAGAGGAACAAATAGAAAAGGAAATATCACTCTGAGTCAAAGACCTTTATATTTGAAGCAGTTTCCTATCTCTAAGGTTAGGCTGATGGAGACACCAGGGAACGTGTAGGGAGCAGAGCAGTTACTGACAGTTGACACCTTACTACTTACCCTTTCATTTTGATATTTAATGTAGGTGATGCTCATGCTTTTGATGATGAGTGGCAAAATGAGATTCTGAAGTACCAGCCAAGGGGACAATGGCGCAATCTAGATAACTCTAGGATGCGAAGTGTTGGTCATGAGAATTCAGGATCCCGAGAACTTAAAAGAAGGTAAAAGTTATTTCTAATTAAATTGTGTTTTTTCAAAACAAATTAGAAGGAAAGTTATGTAATTTTACCTCTATTATCAGGAAGTTTTGATTGATGTCCAGGTAGTATCAATGTTTTGTGAAAGGTATAATAATTTTAAATTACATCTGAATATTCCAACACAACTTTAAATTTGTACCTGAAACCCAATAATATTTTAGGATTGTATGACTAGTAACTCACTAGCAAATTATGCTTTAGACAGTGGGACTAAAATCCTGCTAAGGAAAAGTGATCTACTATAATGCAGTTATTCCTATGCAACAGATTCTCATCTGGAGAGAGTAGGAGTTGTACATTTTGTACTAGGTAAAGATACCAGTGTTGTACTAGGTAGAGATACTGGCATTTAGGGATATGGTAAGGGGAGAGGGACTGTAGCTATAAAAGGCTGAATGAAACTTCCCTAACAAATCAAAATTGAGCATTTAATGACAAACATGTTTTTAGATACTTACATATTAAATAGTATGTTGCAATATCTGTATTAGATATTTTGGAAGAATTTTGCAAAAACTTTAGCCTCGTTCAGAATTACCTTTTGGAGTAGATGTGAAATACAAATATGCTAAAACCGTCTTTAAAGATGAGACTTGGACACATTTAGTGTGTATTCTAGAGTTACAATTTAATTTGGTTCTCTGGGGGAAAATTGAAAACACTGCCTAATTCCTATTGCCATTAGACTTGAGAGAGAGAGAGAGAGGCCTCACCAGGCCTCAAAACAGAAATCTGTTCTAGGCTATAAGAGAGTGGAGGATCGCTGCAGAAGGTGGAAGGCTGCCCAGAACCAGCGAGCAACAAGTGGGTACCAAGTAAACCAGAAGCCTCGTACAGAATTTTGTGTGCTATTTTAAAATACTTGTCTAGAAATTTAGAGCCCTAATGTTTTCCATAGAAAACTTGCTCCTCTATTAATTGTAAACCATAATTGTCTCACTTTGAAAAGTTCATTGATAAAAACCTAACAGTGCTATAATCAAACCTAAGTTTGCCTGTGAGATTCAGGTCCCAGCTAAAGAAAAGCATGCTCCTTGTAGATGGTTTATAAATCTATAACCCTATCAGTGGCATTTTCTGTAAACCAGCACTGTCCAGCTGAACTTTCTGAAGTGATTTTTGCAGTGATGAAAATGTTACACATCTGTACTGTCTAGTATGGTAGCCACTAGCCCCATGTGGCTGTTGAATCACACTTGAAAAGGCAGTGATGCAGCCAAGGAACTGAATTTTGAAATTCTGTGTATTTTAATTAATTTAAATGTAAATGATGTGGCTAGTGGCTATGATGTTGGACAGCATGGTTCAAAGGTAAACAGTTAAATCTGTCTCAGGGAAGCAGCTGTTGCTCTCTTAAACGTTAAGTGAAATTGTCTGCCACATGTTTTTCAAAGCTATTATGGAACTCTTAAGATAAAACTCACCTTAAATTACAGTGGCCTTTATCAAGTTTGTATTGATGTTTTAATGACCATTTAATAATGATAGTAATGTTCACATGTATATTTCTTAGGGAGAAACATCAAAGTCCAGCCATTGAACATGGAAGAAGATCAAATGTTTCTGTGGACAAACTCAACATCAAAGGATCGCCTGTGAAAATCAACAAAAAATAAATAGCATTGCATTTGATTTCTTTAGTTTTGATTGTTTTAACAGAGAAAGTAATGGTGCTGGGTAATATACATAAGACCAATCTTTTGTTATTAAATCAGTACTGTTCTTAGCAACTTTCTTCTGAATATTCTTGAAAATGCTCACTTTGTCTTGTCCCTACTTTAGGAATAAAACGTGAATCTTCAACAGTGCAAGCTGTTAAACATACTCTTAACACTTTTTAAAACATAACACATGCTGATTTTGCTTTCATAATTATTTTTATATTGGTTATGTTTTCCCCTGTATATTCAAGATTGAACGTACAACTGTTCTATCATATAAAATTAGTTAAAATAAGTAAACTGCTCAAAAATAGTCCCAGTGTTTTAGCAACACTATAATAGAGTGATGTTAATAAAGGTTAAAATTATTTAGCTCAAGTTTTAGAATGTGTTTATGTAGCCAGCCAGCTTAAAGAATTTTTAAAAATAAAGCAAAAACTAGTACTCTTTATAAAAAATTAGTTGTTATTTTGATAAAGGACATAAAGAATAAGCAAATAGTTCATTTTTGAAGAGATTTTAAATTGCTAATATACCTGAATTTTCTTCTTATCATTTCTTTATACAGTGTATTCTTTTTTTGTTCTGTATTACATTTTTAACACTCATCAGACTTTCCATTGACCTTTCTCTTTAACATCTTAAGGTAGCATATTCTGTTCTCCTTTCTCAAAGACAGCTTAATTTATCTCCATGGTTAAGATTCTAAAGTTGCATTGTCCTTGGAGAAACTCTGCTCAGCCTCTTTGTGACATTTAGAAAAATGCATTTGGTATTCTGCAAACCTTAATGATTGATTGTTTCAAAATTTCTTAGACAGGTGATGTGTGTGTTTGAGCACAGTACTTAATAATTCAACTGTTCCCTTTTTAATTATACTATTTAAAAATTCAGCTCTTGAATTTTTTGTTCTAGAATTATAGCATTGATCTGTTTATATAAATTTAAGCATAAAGCTTATGAAAATATAAAATCTTAACTCTTTAAGTTTTTGTCCTTTCAAAGGGAGGAAAAAAGAACAAAGTCAACTAACACTCTATAATCCTAATATCTTCCTTTTAAAACTTTGGAATTAGAATTGTGTAATTGTGCTTATACTCTTCTAATTTTCTGTATCATACCCTGTTAATATTAGTAGTCGTGTTTCATGCCTTTAGTCACTAAAATAAAATCCGTATGTGTCATCTCATTTTTAGAATGGAAAGTAATTGAGCACATATCAGTTAAAGATGTTAAAATTTTCCTCTATGAATAATGAATTATACTAATAACATACTATTACACGTTGGGGACTTATCATAAGGCATTGGTTTTAAATAATACGTTTGTGTAAATTCACTGGATAGATCAAAAACCTGTAGACACTGTAGTTATTCTCCTAAATTATTACACTGATTGTTAACTCAAATCATTGTATTCAATATGAAACACACTTGAATAAATATTGTATTTACAAGAGTATAACTTTCATGCATCATATAACAGAATTCATAGATGCTTTTTTCACCCCAGTTTGTTCACTGTGGCAATCATATTAAAATTGAATTAAATATGTATTTCCTCTTCTGCCACAGTGCTTCCTAGGGGGCCATTTATAAAATATATGACATTCAGGGATTAAATTGGAATGAAAACTGACCTTTTCCAGTCCTGTGGCCACTGCTGAGTTTTCCAAATTTGCTGGCATGTTGAGTGGAGCACTTTCACAGCATCATCTTTCAGGATTTGAAATAGCTCCACTGGAATTCCATCACCTCCACTAGCTTTGTTTGTAGTGATGCTTTTTAAGGCCCACTTGACTTCACCATCCAGGATGTCTGGCTCTAGATGAGTGATCACACCATCATGATTATCCAGGTCGTGAAGATCTTTTGTGTATAGTTCTTCTGTGTATTCTTGCCACCTCTTCTTAATATCTTCTGCTTCTGTTAGGTCCAGACCATTTCTGTCCTTTATAGAGCCCATCTTTGCATGAAGTGTTCCCTTGGTATCTCTAATTTTCTTGAAGAGATCGCTAGTCTTTCCCATTCTGTTGTTTTTCTCTATTTCTTTGCATTGATCACTGAAGAAGGCTTTCTTATCTCTTCTTGCTATTCCTTGGAACTCTGCATTCAGATGCTTATATCTTTCCTTTGCTCCTTTGCTTTTCACGTCTCTTCTTCTCACAGCTATTTGTAAGGCCTCCCCAGACAGCCATTTTGGTTTTTTGCATTTCTTTTCCATGGGGATGGTCTTGATCCCTGTCTCCTGTATAATGTCACAAACCTCTGTCCATAGTTCATCAGGCACTCTATCTATCAGATCTAGGCTCTTAAATCTATTTCTCACTTCCACTGTATAATCATAAGGGATTTGATATAGGTCATACCTAAATGGTCTAGTGGTTTTCCCTACTTTCTTCAATTTAAGTCTGAATTTGGCAATAAGGAGTTCATGATCTAACTGTATAGAGCCTCTCCATCTTTGGCTGCAAAGAATAGAATCAATCTGATTTCGGTGTTGACCATCTGGTGATGTCCATGTGTAGAGTCTTCTCTTGTGTTGTTGGAAGAGGGTGTTTGCTATGACCAGTGCATTTTCTTGGCAAAACTCTATTAGTCTTTGCCCTGCTTCATTCCGCATTCCAAGGCCAAATTTGCCTGTTACTCCAGGTGTTTCTTGACTTCCTACTTTGGCATTCCAGTCCCCTATAATGAAAAGGACATCTTTTTTGGGTGTTAGTTCTTCAAGGTCTTGTAGGTCTTTATAGAACCATTCAGCTTCTTTAGCATTACTGGTTGGGGCATAAACTTGGATAACTGTGATATTGAATGGTTTGCCTTGGAAACGAACAGAGATCATTGTGTCGTTTTTGAGATTGTATCCAAGTACTACATTTCGGACTCTTTGGTTGACCATGATGGCTACTCCATTTCTTCTGAGGGATTCCTGCCTGCAGTAGTAGATATAATGGTCATCTGAGTTAAATTCACCCATTCCAGTCCATTTTAGTTCACTGATTCCTAGAATGTCGACGTTCACTCTTGCCATCTCTTGTTTGACCACTTCCAATTTGCCTTGATTCATGGACCTGACATTCTATGTTCCTATGCAATATTGCTCTTTACAGCATCCGACTTTGTTTCTATCACCAGTCACATCCACAGCTGGGTATTGTTTTTGCCTTGGCCCCATCCCTTCTTTCTTTCTGGACTTATTTCTCCACTGATCTCCAGTAGCATATTGGGCGCCTACTGACCTGGGGAGTTCCTCTTTCAGTATCCTATCATTTTGCCTTTTCATACTGTTCATGGGGTTCTCAAGGCAAGAATACTGAAGTGGTTTGCCATTCCCTTCTCCAGTGGACCACATTCTGTCAGACCTCTCCACCATGACCCACCCATCTTGGGTTGCCCTGCGGGCATGGCTTGGTTTCATTGAGTTAGACAAGGCTGTGGTCCTAGTGTGATTAGATTGACTAGTTTACTGTGAGTATGGTTTCAGTGTGTCTGCCCTCTGATGCCCTCTTGCAACACCTACCATCTTACTTGGGTTTCTCTTACCTTGGGCGTGGGGTATCTCTTCACGGCTGCTCCAGCTAAGCGCAGCCGCTGCTCCTTACCTTGGACGAAGGGTATCTCCTCACTGCCTAGAGGATTGCTCCTCTAGGCCCTCCTGTGCCAGTGCAGCCACCACTCCTTGGACGTGGGTTGATCTTCCCGGCCGCTGCCCCTGGCCTCGGACGCGGGGTGACTCCTCCCGGCCACCGCTCCTGGCCTCGGACAAGGGTGGCTCCTCTGGCTGTTCCTGCACCATCGCAGCCTGGCACTCTCAGCCACTGCCCCTGACCTCAGATGGGTAGCTGCTCTCCACCGTGCTGAGTGCGCCAGCCATTGCAGCCACTTGGACTGAGTGCACCAGAAATTGTATGGACCTAACAGAAGCAGAAGATATTAAGAGGTGGCAAGAATACACAGAAGAACTCTACAAAAAAGATCTTCACGACCCGGATAATCATGACGGTATGATCACTCATCCAGAGCCAGACATCCTGGATGGTGAAGTCAAGTGGGCCTTAGAAAGTATCACTATGAACAAAGCTAGTGGAGGTGATGGAATTCCAGTGGAGCTATTTCAAATCCTGAAAGATGATGCTGTAAAAGTGCTTCACTCAATATGCCAGCAAATTTGGAAAACTCAGCAGTGGCCACAGGACTGGAAAAGGTCAGTTTTCATTCCAATCCCAAAGAAAGGCAATGCCAAAGAATGCTCAAACTACCGAACAATTGCACTCATCTCACACGCTAGTAAAGTTAATGCTCAAAATTCTGCAAGCCAGGCTTCAACAATATGTGAACCGTGAACTTCCTGATGTTCAAGCTGGTTTTAGAAAAGGCAGAGGAACCAGAGATCAAATTGCCAACATCTGCTGGATCATGGAAAAAGCAAGAGAGTTCCAGAAAACATCTATTTCTGCTTTATTGACTATGCCAAAGCCTTTGACTGTGTGGATCACAATAAACTCTGGAAAATTCTGAGAGAGATGGGAATACTAGACCACCTAACCTGCCTCTTTTGAAATCTATGCAGCTCAGGAAGCAACAGAACTGGACATGGAACAAGTGACTGGTTCCAAATAGGAAAAGGAGTCCATCAAGGCTGTATATTGTCACCCTGCTTATTTAACTTATATGCAGAGTACATCATGAGAAACACCAGACTGGAAGAAACACAAGCTGGAATCAAGATTGCCAGGAGAAATAGCAATAACCTCAGATATGCAGATGACACCACCCTCATGGCAGAATGTGAAGAGGAACTAAAAAGCCTCTTGATGAAAGTGAAAGAGGAGAGTGAAAAAGTTGGCTTAAAGCTCAACATTCAGAAAACGAAGATCATGGCATCTGGTTCCATTACTTCATGGCAAATAGATGGGGAAACTGTGGAAACAGTGTCAGGTTTTATTTTGGGGGCTCCAAAATCACTGCAGATGGTGACTCCAGCCATGAAATTAAAAGATGCTTACTCCTTGCAAGGAAAGTTATGACCAACCTAGATAGCATATTCAAAAGCAGAGACATTACTTTGCCGACTAAGGTCCGTCTAGTCAAGGCTATGGTTTTTCCAGTGGTCATGTATGGATGTGAGAGTTGGACTGTGAAGAAGGCTGAGCACTGAAGAATTGATGCTGTTGAACTGTGTTGTTGGAGAAGACTCTTGAGAGTCCGTTGGACTGCAAGGAGATCCAACCAGTCCATTCTGAAGGAGATCAGCCCTGGGATTTCTTTGGAAGGAATGATGCTAAAGCTGAAACTCCAGTACTTTGGCCACCTCATTGCCTACAAATAAAGTTTGCTTAAAAGTGTATTCAACATTAATGGATTTATTCGTCAAAGCCAGTCCTTTAGTACAAATTAACACATGGTTGATATAAAATAAGCCCAAAATTCATGATCGAATCTATGGTTTTTCTTGTCTCTTGTAATATACTCAAGGAGTACAGCAATTAACAAAATCACATCACTGTCCTTTTGGAGCAGTTCTCATTGGGAGAGTCAGACAACAGACAGTTGTATAAAGTGTGTCTGGATCTATCTAAGAAGAGCTCTGAAGTAAAATGAAGCAGTGCACAATATAGGGAAGAGCTTGGTCAGGGAACACCTAATTGATCGGATATTTGAACAGAGAAGGGAAAGAGTCATGCCTGTATCAGGAGGAGAGTACCTGGCTCTGGTTATGAGGGTCAGCAAGGAGGCAGAGAGGAAAAAGAGCAAGTGAAGTAGGGCTACGCTCGCCTTGGCTGCTCAAGCAAGGCTTTGTAGGTGCTTATTCTGAAGGTTATATATTGTTTTATTTAGTTATTTAAAATTTTAAGGCAATAAAAAGCTTTCAGATTAAAAAATTAAGTTATAAAAAATTTCAAGCCTACGCTAAAGTAAAGATGACAGTGACTGATTCACTGGATGGGTGTTTTCAGCAGAAAAATGACACACTCGCTTAAAAGGATCCCTTTTAGTGACTGTGAACAGGATAGACCGAGCAGCTGCAGGGCAGAAGCAGTAAGGTCAGGTAGGCTATGACAGTAATTTCTAGAGACAGCAGTGCTTTGAGTGGTGGGGAGAAGGTGCAGATTCTGGATCCATTTTTTAACGTAGTGCCCATAGTACATGCCGACTGACTAAAGCAGGAAAGTCAGGGGTTCAAAGTGACATTTTTGGTCCCGGCAACTCTAAGAATGGAGTTTCCGTTGAGACGAAGACTGAAGAAGAAGGTTTTGAGGGGAAGATCATTAGCTCCTATGCCTCCAAGAAATCGAAATGGAATTTCAAGGATGCTATCTTCTATATGGACTAGACATATCCTTTTAGTAGCATAAATAACTATTTTGAATTTTTAATTTTAAATATTATAAACATTTCTCCACTTTGCTGTATAGGCAAAGCAAATAAGGGCTGCGTCTTTCTGGCAACATGCATTAAAAGCCTGATTAGCTACGCAAAGCGACTGCACTTTCTCTTCCCAGTCGGTAGAGGGCATCCGGGCAGCGGAGGACGCCGTTCTATCCTGAGATCCGGAAGCTTCTCCCTCTCTCTTTTTTTCCTCACCTCCCTCGTATCCTTCGCCCCGGAAGTGCTCTTCGGCACTGATTGACGGCGTGACTTTGACCGCTTCCAGTAGTAGTGCTGGTTGCTGGACAGAGCCGGAGTCGAGGGACCTTCTCTCCTGTGCTGAGTTCGCCATGAGGTTGCTGGGAGCTGCCGCCGCCGCGGCTGTGGGCCGCGGGCCGCTCCCGCGGGTTCCCGCAGCCCTGAGCTGGCAGGGGAAGCAGGTAGTGGAGTCCGGCTGGGCAAGACCGCACTACGGTCTGTCCCCGGGACCTTGCGGTGCGTCCGGGACCAGGGGGGAAGCGACAGCCCTCCCTCCCTGGCATCTCCTTACTGACAACTCCGAATGGACCTCAGTGTGAAAAGCCCCCTGGGTATCTGCATAGCTGCTGGTTATTAATGAGCAGCGTCTCTGTGCCCTGGGAGGTTGGGCGGCCTCCCGTTAAGCCTTGTATTTTTGGTATACCTTAAAGAGAAGAGGTAACTGGAGTGAAGATCAAGACAACTGAAAAATTAGTGTGTTCAGGGCTCGAACCCAGGGCTTCTGGCTCATTCTCCAGTGCTCTTTTCAGTACAGCGTGTCGTTGGGCTGAGTGCTATCTCTTTTAGCTGACCTGGGTTATTTGATTTGTAGCCTTACCTTCCCAGTACCTTTCTTTTGTACCGTCCTTTTGCGGAACGCGGGGAGAGGTCGCAGAGTGGACTAGCATTCAGTTCAGTTTAGTTGCTCAGTCGTATCCGACTCTTCGCGACCCCATGAACAGCAGCACGCCAGGCCTCCCTGTCCATCACCAATTCTCGGAGCCTACCCAAACCCATGTCCATTGAGTCGGTGATGCCATCCAACCATCTCATCCTCTGTCATCCCCCTTCTCCTGCCCTCAATCTTTCCCAGCATCAGGGTCTTTTCCAATGAGTCAGCTCTTCGCATCAGGTGGCCAAAGTATTGGAGTTTCATCTTCAGCATCAGTCCTTCCAAAGAACACCCAGGACTGATTTCCTTAAGGATGGACTGGTTGGATCTCCTTGCAGTCCAAGGGACCCTCAAGAGTCTTCTCCAACACCACAGTTCAAAAGCATCAATTCTTTGACACTCAGCTTTCTTTATAGGTCAAATCTCACATCCATAGGTCACTACTGGAAAAACCATAGCCTTGACTTTTTGACAAAGTAATGTCTGCTTTTGAATATGCTATCTAGATTGGTCATAACTTTCCTTCCAGGGAGCAAGCGTCTTTTAATTTCATGGCTGCAGTCACCATCTGCAGTGATTTTGGAGCCCCCCAAAATAAAGTCAGCTGCTGTTTCCACTGGTTCCCCATCTATTTGCCATGAAGTGATGGGACCAGATGCCATGATCTTCGTTTTTTGAATGTTGAGCTTGAAGCCAGCTTTTTCACTCTCCTCTTTCACTTTCATCAAGAGGCTCTTTAGTTCTTCACCTTCTGCCAGAAGGGTGGTGTCATCTGCATATCTGAGGTTATTGATATTTCTCCCAGCAATCTTGATTCCAGCTTGTGCTTCATCCAGCCCAGAGTTTCTCATGGTGTACTCTGCATATAAGTTAAGCAAACAGGGTGACAATGTACAGCCTCGACGGACTCCTTTTCCTATTTGGAACCAGTCTGTTCCATGTCCAGTTCTGATTGTTGCTTTCTGACCTGCATTAGGTAGGAGTTGATCCTTTCCTGTCATGCAGAACTTTGCTTTGCTTGCTGATATCCCAGGAGTTTAGCAACTAAGCACTGATCACCCAGATTCCATTTTCTGAATGGAAATCAATTACATACTTTCTTCTACTTCCCCTTATCTAGAAGTGGCCGCAGTGCATTTTGGATGTGTAGTCATGTAGGGAGGGATTTATATTATGTCTTGATTGCATAAAATGCAGAATTCCCTGTCACCACTGGAGTACAATAAAGTTGGAGTAAAAGTTGTCGTTGTTGTTTAAAAGTTATTGTTTTGGGGTACAAAAGGTTGTACACTACCTTGAACATGTTGGCACCTCCGCATACAGCTTAAAAATCCTCAAAAATCCTTGCTAGTTGTGAATCTACAATAAGAAGGAACGGGGAAAATCAAAGTAAAATTTAGAGTGAAAACTATTTCCTATTAAAGCAGCTGTTGGGAACTTTCTGTTTTTATCAGCCTCAGTGTATGTTTTCAAACCTGTGCCATTTAGTAAAAATATCTGTCCATTTATATTTATGAATTTATTAAGAAATAATTTATTAATTTGCATGTATTTTTCCCGAGTTTTTTTTTTTTTAAGAGTATGCTTTTCCTGTTCTGCCTTGCAGTCTCTTCCTTGGTTATAGGAGTTGACAGTTGAGACATTCACTGTTTTGCCTTTTCAGGCTATCTCCTATGCCGTTTTGTGTTCATCAAGATTTCTCATTCACCCCTTTCTAATTGTCCACTGTTATCTCATGAAATGCACTGAATCGAGCTCTTATTTTTTCAGGCTAAGTGGAAGATCTGCCGATGGTGTTCATCAGGGGTGATTCCTAATGAAAAGATACGAAATATTGGAATCTCAGCTCACATTGATTCTGGGAAAACTACGTTAACAGAACGAGTACTTTACTACACTGGCAGAATCGCAAAAATGCATGAGGTATGGGGTTCATGGTTGACTTCAGATTAGTTTGACCTTGGTTTGATTGTTTTGTAAGGATTTAATAAACTTGACAATCCTGAAAGATTAGAAAGATGGTAACCCTGGAAATTTAATCAGAATCACAAAGTGGATAGCTCAGGTTGGCTTGAAATGTTGCTCTGAGGAGTTTCTTTAGAAATCGTCACTCTGGGTATCCTGAGTAGATTGTTTTTTTAAGAATGTTAAGTCAATCCGAGAAAACCATAATTGAAAAAGACACGTGTACCCTAGAGTTCATCACAGTGCTATTTACAACAGCTAGGACTTGGAAGCAACCTTGATATGTCCATCAACAGATGAGTAGAGAGAGAGACACACACACACACATGAATATTAACCAGGCATAAAAAAGAATGTTTTAGTGAGATGGAGTCTGTTATTTAGAGTGAAGTAAGTCAGAAAGAGAAAAGCAAATATTGTATATTAAAATATATATATGGAGTCTAGAAAAATGCTTTTGATGAACGTATTTGCAGGGAAGGAATGGAAACGCAGAGGTAGAGAATGGGTTTGTGGACACGGTTGGGGAAGAAGAGAGTGGGATGAATGGAGAAAGCAGCATAGACGTATATGCCCTGCCATGTGCAAAATACATAGCTGGTGAAAAGTTGCTGGGTAACACAGGGATCCCAGCCTCGTGATCTGTGACGTAAAGGGGTGTGATGAGAAAGTGGAGGGAGGCTTAAGAGGGAGTGCGTATATGTACAATTATGACTGATTCATGTTGATCTATGACAAACCAACGCAACATTGTAGAGCAATTTTCCTCCAATTAAAAAATTTAAAAAAAAGAATGTTAAGTCAATACGATATACCCCTAAGCAGCCATAAATATAATGTTTACATACTTTTAAATGTTTTGGAGAGATGTTTATAATGTTAAGTGGGGAAAGTGTTTAAAATGTTGATGTATAGTATTAGCCTACTAGTTAAAAATTATAGTTATCAGGAAAAAACTGTTTTAGAAAATCTTGGAACTCTCCTGAAGGCATAACATATCCAGTAACTCAACTTTCCACTTAAAAGTGTTACTTCAGATGAAGACCATCTTGTTAAATCACAGACTTTAGAAGCTGAATCCTTCTCACCCAGCCCTCAAAGTCCACGAGTAGCATAGTAGGGAAATACCTGTTCCCTGCACACCTGCTCACAGACTAACACAAGGCAGGTAGGAGAAACATGGCAGAGAGAGCAAGGGTGGCTTTTAAGACCAGGTGACGCTCAGTGGTAGCAGCTGCTGACAACAGCAGTGAAAAAAGGGTTACTGTTAATAGAGGCCAAATACTGTAATCAGTTTTCGATTGAAGTTTCCTGAGATTTGGTTTGACAATTAGGTTTCTCTGTGTTCTGGTTCCTTCTGTAAAGATGTCTTCCCTTCTTGGAAGGCAGGGACAGAGAAATCTAAATTGCTCTGCTTGTGTTTAGGTGAAAGGTAAAGATGGAGTTGGTGCTGTCATGGATTCCATGGAACTAGAGCGACAAAGAGGAATCACTATTCAGTCAGCGGCCACCTATACCATGTGGAAAGATGTCAATATCAACATCATAGATACTCCTGGTGAGTTGAGTTCTTGGTTTTATTGCAGCCTTTTGGGCAGTAACACACTTCTTTCCTCTCCTATGACCTAGCTCATTTTTTAATATCAAATAAAACTCCAAAAGTGTAACTCTGAATTCCCTATTAGAGAAATCTGAATGGGACCTAAAATACTTCATCCTTAAGTGGTTTCTTTGAAAACCAGTGCAAATAAATAGTGACTAGGAAGATTCCTACCTTTTACATGTTGCTGCTGATTCCAGAGGTGCCCATGCCCTAGTATCTTTTTGCAGTTTGATTTTGTTAGGCCCCTGGACCTTACAGTTGGTGAATGATATTGGTGGTTTAAAGAATCCACATTCTAATTAGACTTCCATAATGATAAGAGGTAGACTTTTATCTGTGCACGTTGTAAAAATTCAGACTGCTTTTTAAGACCTTCACACACTTCTCTGTCTCGTTCAGGGCACGTGGACTTCACAATAGAAGTTGAAAGAGCCCTGAGAGTGCTGGATGGCGCAGTCCTGGTTCTCTGTGCTGTCGGAGGGGTGCAGTGCCAGACCATGACTGTCAACCGTCAGATGAAGCGCTACAATGTTCCGTTTCTCACTTTCATTAACAAGCTGGACCGCATGGGCTCCAACCCAGCCAGGGCCCTGCAGCAGATGAGGTACTGCACCTTAGAGCAGAGCGGAGTTATGATCCAGCTAACAGACCACACATCTGGAAACACAGTTAATTCAGTGTCATTGAGCTTTATCCTTAATATTTTTTTCCTTCTTAAAATTCACATATGTGAATTACTTATCTTAGTAAATGGAACCCTGATGGCCATAGTTTAGTTTGTGATATGATGTTATCAACTACTTTCTCTGTATAATAGGGGAAATATGACTTAAATTTTTAGAGAATTTGAAGCATTCAGAACTCCTCTGGTAATTTGTAGTGTTGTAATTAGAGAAGTTATAATCTAGGACAGATTGTAAAGGTACTTCATGTTTATTTAGACAAGCGTAAAGGATTGAAACTCCAGTACTTTGGCCACCTCATGCGAAGAGCTGACTCATTGGAAAAGACTCTGATGCTGGGAGGGATTGGGGGCAGGAGGAAAAGGGGACTACCAAGGATGAGATGGCTGGATGGCATCACAGACTCGATGGACACGAGTCTGAGTGAACTCCAGGAGTTGGTGATGGACAGGGAGGCCTGGCGCGCTGCGATTCATGGGGTCGCAAAGAGTCGGACACGACTGAGCGACTGAACTGAACTGAAAGGGTTGTCTTCAGTTTTAACCTTTATTTGAGGAATTTTAATTTAATGCCTTAAATTGTCAATACGACGCGATGTTCTTGTTTTCATCAGTTACTGTATTTGTTGGGATAGCAGCAGTCCTTCCTTCCTAGACATAACCCAGTGGTCTTCACACGATTTTACTTTTTTCACAGTGCGATGTATTTCACACGCCTTTGAGAAGAGTCGATTTCACTTTTTACCTTTTGTAGATCTGTAGATGGAGCCATAGAGCTCCTACTCAAGTCTCCTGCGCCGGAGCTCTTGGATGTAGGCAGTCAAGTCTGTGGCAGTGGAGAGACTAATGTGTCTCATGACAGGAGATGCAGTGTTAGGGGCCTTGAAGTGACGGTATTGCTGTGTGCTCTCTGATGGAGGTGACGTGTTTGAGAATATGCGAGTGAACCTTTTCTTTTTTGGGTGTTTGTAATACTTTCTTGGTAAAATGAAATGTTTTCACTTTTTGTTCTAATTATATTTTACTTGTGGTTGGCAATAGACGGGCTCTTTCCACCAAGTCTCTTTCTGAATTCCAGGCAGATTCTCTTTCAGCATTTATTTGACTATTTTGGTAGTCAAATACTACTTTGCTCCACTCCCCTTTATCTGTTACCTCATCCTATAATTCCCATTAAATAGGTTTTGAAGCTTCTGAATCTGGCCTCTCTGTCTTACTTTTTCTGCCACACTTTCTCATACTTTCTGTTTCCTTCTCATTTTTCCCTGGGTGATGAGAAAATTTTTGAGGTTAGTCTTCCAATTCACTTCTCTGGTATTCATCTGCTTCCCTTCTGTTATTTAGCCTGCTTTTTGTTCTTTTTAATCCCAGCAATAATGTAGTTCAGTTTCATATTAATGGAGGTGATTACTTCTTGGATCTTTACATTTTATTTTCTCTAGTAACTCTTTCCTTAGAAGTTAGTACTGTTTCTTGAACTCCCATCTCTTTCAAGCTGTTCGTTTCCTTCAAATATTTGGTAGTTCTTAGTTATCTGGTCGAAGTCACAGACTGAACAGCATATTTCTACTTGAATATGAATTCCTGCCAATGAGTGTCATTTCCGTTCTGTGGTTGTGCCTGATTGGATGCACAGGCTGATGATGAGTGTCTAATAACCACCGTATGGATTTTCCCTCTAAGGAACTTCCTTTTCGGATAGCTGTACTTGGCTTCACTTGTATTAGCTGATCCAAGAAGGAGATGTGGGCACAATTATCCCACCATCCTTTAATCTCCTGGCCAACCACTCAGTGGCCTGCCTTCTCCCTTCTGTGTCTGATTCAGGGTATTCTGGGGATCCAATGGGAAAAACACTTATCTTACAGTTACTTTTGTTGCCTAAATAGGGTTGTGCTTCCTGAGCACAATGAATTTGTCAATCTGTTCCCAGCTGCTTTGTACCTTTGGCTCTGACCTGCTAATCAGTTCTAAAGATCTGCTATTGATTTCTTTTTTTTAATTTATTTTGTCAGTTCAAAGAAATTTGGTGAAGAGAAAAAGGGGTAAACATGTGTTTTTATTTTTCAGGTCTAAACTAAGTCATAACGCAGCGTTTATGCAATTGCCCATTGGTTTAGAGAATGATTTTAAAGGTATTATAGATCTTATTGAGGAACGAGCCATCTATTTTGATGGAGACTTTGGGTAAGTGTTAAAAATATACTGTTGAAATCTTATATTTTAAAAAAGTATCAAAGAGAAGGAAATGGATGACTGCTTTAAATATAAACCTTTTTGAAATGAGACTGAAAAAAATGTCATCTAAGATGATTTTCTTTTAATGCATTTAATTCTAGTCACTTCCCATTTTGCTTAGCATTCATTCCAAGGGGGAGTATGTTACTTTTTGGATGATATATGTGTATCACATTATGATATACATGGTATGGTGAAAGGAGGCCTTCAGCTTAAACTAATGATGTAATATCTCTTTTCTACTTTTATTCATCAATCTGTTCATTCGTTCTGTAGATTTTGTTGGAACAACTACTGTGTCGTGAGTATTATTATAAAAGCTGGGAAGAAAGAAGGGATTATAAATACTTCTCTACTTTATAGGATTACAAAGATAAAAAGATTAATGTGTAAAAGAAGTTACATATTCTTTTATATAAATAAAAGAATGTAGTTTGGGCAATACAAAAAGCAAATTGGTAACTTTTGACATGGTATTTGGTCCATCAGCCAACTTTTGAGAGACCTTTGCATACAAAACCCAGTGCTTATCAAGCTGTGGCATTCAGAAAAATCACCTGGAAAAACGCACATATCTGGATCCACTCGCAGGGATTCTAATTCAGTAGCTATAGAGTGGGGCCTGGTATTTGCATCTCTGGAATGCTCCCAAGTGGCGCTGATGTTTCAGATCTGAATGCCATAGTTCAAGTGGCACTAAATAGACAGTGTGGGGAGTTGTAAGTGATCCTTTGTTCTGAAGAGTCGCTCTGGAGCCTGGCAGTTTCTCCAAAGGTCCTTTTTAAGGGGGTCCCTTCCTTTGTTTGGAGAAGGAAATGGCAACCCACTCCAGTATTCTTGCCTGGAAAATCCCATGGACAGAGGAACCTACAGTCCATGGGGTCGCAGAGTCGGACACAACTGAGTGACATTTACTTTACTTTACTTCCTCTGTTTTGGAACTGAGATTACTAGTCTGGCAGGTGGATGAAAGCCATTGTGATCAGATAACTATAGAGTTTATCTTTATTGACTATCTTTACGTAAGGAAAAGATCAAGCCTATTCAGTGGACAAGGCGTTTCTCTCACTTTTTGTTCCACAACTAAGTAATGACAACCAAGTTTACTTCTCACTCCTTAGAATGTAAGGGACAAGAATTTTTATCAGGTTTATTCACTGCTGTGTCCCCAGCCCTAGAATTGTCTGGTACAAAATAGGCACTCAAAAAAATATTTTTAAGTAAATGATTACATTGCTTGCCTAGAATTACCAGTGCACACATTTCTGTCTTCTAAAGTAGAGGTTTTTAAACTTTGTTGTGCATCAGAACCACAGGTGGAACTTCTTAATATACCTGTGCCTTTTCTCAGCCCTAGACCACTGGGTATGTATATTTTGAAAGGAAGTTTCCAAAATGAAAGACTTAAGCAGGGACCTTGCCAGGAAGGAAGAAATTAGATTCTGAAGGCTGTGAAGAGCCATTCTTTAGCATAATAAGAATTATTTTCTGACCACTTGCAATTTGCTTCTCCCTTCCCCACCCCCTTTTTTTTTTCAGGAATTTTTTTTTCTGAAAAGCTTGTTATTGCTTGACATTAGATTCCATTTTTAAAGAAATATTTTTAAAGTGTTCAGACTGATGTTTGTAAATATCAAGTATGTCCATTTCTCTGTTGTATGTATTTATTTGTAACTTTTAGCTATTTGGCCCCTAAAGGAATGGAGAATAGAGGTCAAGTTTGGAGAGTCTATCATAATTAGTGAACTTTTTTTTTAAACTACAAAATGGAGTATTCTGTATTAAAAAGAATTGTGTAATTGAATTTGTTATTAATGACCCGGAATAGTCAAGTCTCTAATCTTGCTTGTCAGACACTGTGATATTCTGATTAATTTGGTTAATAGAATTTTCCAGTACAGTTGACCCTTGAACAGTGTGGAGATTAGAGGTGTCGATCCCTCATCCAGTCAAAAGTTCAAATATAACTGTTGACTCCCCCTAAAAGTTACCTACTAATAACCTACTGTTGACTGGACGCTATCAGAAATGAAAAGATAACGTGAAAAGAAATTCATATTTATTTACAGGTATAACAGTTCATGCATTGATAAGAAAGAAGCAGCAATGTATTGCTTTATGGTAGCCTAGTGTAATTGGTGTAAAGCAGTAGCCTAGCCTAGTCATTATAAAATTGTTTATGGCATATGATATTATAATCATATTCCTAATACAGTATTGGAAATATTGTGACTTAAAAAAATTACCTGTGATGGTATGCAATTTCTCTAATTCTGTGAGAGAGGCGTACTGTATGGATGTAATTCTGTGAAAGCAAAGTTAAAAAACAGTAATAAAACTTAACACATTTTAAATTTCATATTAAATATCACTTACTTATTCCTACATAATGATAGCCTGTCCACTTCAATACAAGTCTTGCACACAATGTAATACAAGTATTTTTGCATGTTTATTGAAAAACATCTTTGTATAAGTGGACCTGCACAGTTCAAACTTGTATTGTTCACGGGTCAGCTGTACTCATGGGCTTTGGAGTCAGTTTGGCTTTGAATTGTGTGTGGCTAATATATATACTGGTAGTACAACCTTGAACGATTTGCTTTGCCTGTTTTAAAGTATTTTGTCCACTGTTCCGTCTGAATTTTACAGATACGTATTTTTCTTATTTGTGATTTTAATGCAAAAATACCAGAGCTCTTACCTCAAAAAACATTTTGGCTGTTAGTTTATCTTTTTCATTGATAACTTATATGTTTAATTGAATATTCTTTTTCCAGATTAATTTTTATTGGAGTAAAGTTAATTACAACTTAATTGAATATTCTTAAAGCACCAAAATAAAACATTTCTTCTCTTAGTCAGATTGTTCGATACGGGGAAATTCCAGCAGAATTCAGGGCGGCGGCAGCAAGCCACCGGCAGGAGCTGATTGAATGTGTTGCTAATTCAGATGAACAACTTGGAGAGATGTTTCTGGAAGAAAAAACTCCCTCAATCTCAGATTTAAAGGCAGGTACTCTCAAAATATGTCTTATATTAACAAGAAAAAGAGGGTTTTTTTGGGTTTTGTTTTTGTTTTTTTTGTAGGGAAGGGACATGATGCTTTTATGTAGGGGCTTTATTAGTGAAATCCGAGCAAAGTTGTTTAACATAATTGGTTCCTTCAAAAAAAGTGTGACATGGCATATTACTCTTTTTAAGTAGTAAGTTATATAAAATGGGAAAGGAATCAGTTTGTTCTAAGAAAAAAGATATTTAAACAGTGAACCTCTTGAACCTATCTGTAGCAAAAAGAAAAAAAAGATAAACTATACATGTACGCTGTTGACTATTTGGAAGGCCATAGTTTCCTTTACTTGATTGTTCAGCTCTTTAAAATGAAGTGATCACCTGCCTAAGACTGGTATTCAGTTTTTAAATAGACAGTTCTCCATTGTTGTTGCTCGGTCGCCCAGTCATGTTGCGAAATTGTGAAGCCCAACTCTTTGCAACCCTGTGGACTGCAGCACACCAGGCCTCCCTTGTCCCTCACCATCTCCCAGAGTTTGCCCAAGTTCATTTTCAGTGCATCGGTGATGCCATCCAGCCATCTCATCCTCTGACGCCCTCTTCTCCTGCCCTCAATCTTTCCCTGCATCAGGGACTTTTCCAATGAGCTGTCTGTCTGTATCAGGTAACCAAAATACTGGAGCTTCAGCTTCAGCATCAGTCATTCCAGTGAATTTTCAGGGTTGATATCCCTTAACATTGACTGGTGTGATCTCCTTGCTGTCCAGGGGACTTTCACAAGTCTTTTCCAGCCCCACAGTTCGAAGGCATCAATTTTTTGGCATTCTGTGTTCTTTACCATTCAGCTCTCAGAACCACTGGGAAGACCATAGACTTAACTATACAGATCTTTGTCGGCAGAGTAATGTCTCTGCTTTCAACACACTGTCTAGGTTTGTCGTCGATTTCCTGCCAAGAAGCAACTGTCTTATGATTTCATGGCTGCAGTCACTGTGTGCAGTGATTCTGGAGCCCAAGAAGAGGAAAACTGTCACTGCTTCCACCTTTTCCCCTTCTATTTGCCATGCAGTATGGGGCCAGATGCCATTATCTTAGTTTTTGGGTTTTTTTTTAGTCTTAAGCCAGCTCTTTCATTCTCCTCCTTCACCCTCATCAAGAGGCTCTTTAGTTCTTCTTCGCTTTCTGCCACTGGAGTGGTATCATCCCCATATTTGAGGTTGTTGATGTTTATCCCACCTATCTTAATTCTGGCTTGTAACTCATCCAGCCCAGCATTTCTCATGATATGCTCAATGTATTGCTTAAACAAACAGGGTGATAGCCCTGTTGTACTCGTTTCTCCATCTTGAACGAATCAGTTGTTCCATACAGGGTTCTAACTGTTGCTTCTTGACCCACATACAGGTTTCTCAGAAGACAGATAAAATGATCTGGTGTTCCCATCTGTTTAAAAGCTTTCCACAGTTTGTCATGATCCACACAGTCAAAGGTTTTAACGTAGTCAATGAAACAGAGATAGATGTTTTTCTGAAACTCCCTTGCTTTCTCTATAATCTAGGGAATGTTGGCAATTTGATCTCTAGTTCCTCTTCCTTTTCTGAACCCACCTTGGACATCAGGAAGTTCTTTGTTTGCATAATGCTGAAGCCTGGCTTGCAAGATTTTAAGTATGACCTTACTAGCATGGGATATGAGTGTAGTTGTCCAATGGTTAGCACATTCGTTGGTACTACCCTTCTTGGGAATTGGGATGAGGATTGACCTTTTCCAGTCCTGTGGCTACTACTGGGTCTTCCAGATTTGCTGCCATAAAAACCTTGATGGTTTCATCCTTTAGTGATCTGAATAGTTCTGCTAGAATTTCATCGCATTCACTAGCTTTATTAACAGCAGGGCTTCTTAAGGCCTACTTGACTTCGCACTCCAAAACGTCTGGTTCTGGGCAACTAACCACACCGTTGTAATAATCTGGTTCGTTAAGATCTTCTTTATATAGTTCTTCGGTGTATGCTTTTCATCTCTTCCAAATCTTCAGCATCTACTAGGTCTCTACCATTTTTATCCTTTATTGTGCCTATCTTTGGGCGGAATGCTCCCTTGATGTTTCCAGTTTTTCTGAAGAGATCTCTAGCCTTTCCCCACGTGTTTCTTCTATTATTAAGCATGGTTCATTGAAGAAGGCCTTTTTGCCTCTTCTAGCTATTTTTTGGAACTCTGCGTTTAATTGGATATACCTTTCCCTCATTCCCTTGCTTTTCACTTTTTGCTTTGTTCTTCTGCTGTTTATAAGGCCTCTTCAGACAACCACTTTGCCTTCTTGCTTTTCTTTTTCTTTGGGATGAATTTGTTTGCCACTTCCTGTGCAGTATGGACCTCTGTCAGTAATTCTTTACTGTTAATTAGATCTAGTTGCTCCAACCTATTTGTTACCTCTACTGCGAATTCATACAGCATTTGATTTAAGGCATACCTGGCTGGCCTATTGGTTTTCCTGGTTTTCTTTAGTTTACACCTGTATTTTGCTATGAGACACTGATGATCTGAGCCACAGTTAGCTCCACATCTTGTTTTTGCTGACTGTATACAGCTTCTCCATCTTCAGTTATAAAGAATATAATCAGTTTGATTTCAGTATTGACTAATTTGGTGATGTCCATGTGTAAAGTCATCTCTTGTGTTGTTGAAAAAGGATATTTGTTATGACTGGTGCATTCTCTTGGCAGAATTCTGTTAACCTTTGCCCTGCTTCATTAGGTTCTCCAAGGCCAAACTTGCCTGTTACTCCAGGTGTATTTTGCCTTCCTGCTTTTGCATTCCAATCCCTGATGGTGAATAGAACATCTCTTAGGTGTTAGTTCTAGAAGGTCTTCTAGGTCTTTGTAAAACTGATCAGCTTCAGCTTCTTCTGCATTGGTAGTAGGGGCGTAGACTTGGATTACTCTGATGTTGAATGGCTTGCCTTGGAAACGAATTGAGATCATTCTGTCTATTTTGGGGCTGTAGCCAAGTACTGTATTTCTACTCTTTTGTTGATTATGAAGACTAATCCTCTTCTTCTATGGGATTCTTGCCCACAGTAGTAGATATAATGGTCATCTGAAATTTTTTAAAAATATCAATTTATTTATTTTAATTGGAGGCTAATTACTTTACAGTGTTGTATTGGATTTGCCATACATCAACATGAATCTGCCACGTGTGCACATGTGTTCCCCATCCTGAACCCCTCTCCCACCTCCCTCCCCATACCATCCCTCTGGGTCATCCCAGTGCACCAGCCCCGAGCATCCTGTATCATGCATTGAACCTGGACTGGTGATTCATTTCACATATGATATTATACATGTTTCAATGCCATTTTCCCAAATCATCCCACCCTCACCCTCTCCCACAGAGTCCAAAAGACTGTTCTATACACCTGTGTCTCTTTTGCTGTCTCACATACAGGATTATCATTACCATCTTTCTAAATTCCATATATATGCATTAGTATACTGTATTGGTGTTTTTCTTTCTGGCTTTCTTCACTCTGTATAATAGGCTCCAATTGCATCCACCTCATTAGAACTGATTCAAATGTATTCTTTTTAATGGCTGAGTAATACACCATTGTGTATATGTACCACAGCTTTCTTATCCATTTGTCTGCTGATGGACATCTAGGTTGCTTCCATGTCCTGGCTATTATAAACAGTGCTGCGATGAACGTTGGGGTACATGTGTCTCTTTCAATTCTGGTTTCCTTGGTGTGTATGCCCAACAGTAGCATTGCTGGGTCATATGGCATTTCTATTTCCAGTTTTTTAAGGAATCTCCACACTGTTCTCCATGGTGGCTGTACTAGTTTGCATTCCCACCAACAATGTAAGAGGCTTCCCTTTTCTCCACACCATCTCCAGCATTTATTGCTTGTAAACTTTTGACTGGTGTGAAATAGTACCTCATTGTGATTTTGATTTGCATTTCTCTGATAATGAGTGATGTTGAGCATCTTTTCATGTGTTTGTTAGCCATCTGTATGTCTTCTTTGGAGAAATGTCTGTTTAGTTCTTTGGCCCATTTTTTGATAGGGTTGTTTATTTTTCTGGAATTGAGCTGCAGGAGTGGCTTGTATATTTTTTAGCTTAATTCTTTGTCAGTTGCTTCATTTGCTATTATTTTCTCCCATTCTGAAGGCTGTCTTTTCACCTTATAGTTTCCTTTGTTATGCAAAAGCTTTTAAGTTTAATTAAGTCCCATTTGTTTATTTTTGCTTTTATTTCCAATATTCTGGGAGGTGGGTCATAGAGGATCCTGCTGTGATTTATGTCGGAGAGTGTTTTGCCTATGTTCTTCTCTAGGAGTTTTATAGTTTCTGGTCTTACGTTTAGATCTTTAATCCATTTTTATTTTATTTTTGTGTATGGTGTTAGAAAGTGTCCTGGTTTCATTCTTTTCCAAGTGGTTGGCCAGTTTTCCCAGCACCACTTGTTAAAGAGATTGTCTTTTCTCCATTGTATATTCTTGCCTCCTTTGTCAAAGATAAGGTGTCCATAGGTGCATGGATCTATCTCTGGGCTTTCTATTTTGTTTCATTGCTCTATATTTCTTTGTGCCAGTACCATACTGTCTTGATGACTGTGGCTTTGCAGTAGAGCCTGAAGTCAGGCAGGTTGATTCCTCCAGTTCCGTTCTTCTTTCTCAAGATTGCTTTGGCTATTCGAGGTTTTTTGTGTTTCCATACAAATTGTGAAATTATTTGTTCTAGTTCTGTGAAAAATACTGTTGGTAGCTTGATAGGGATTGCATTGAATCTATAGATTGCTTTGGGTAGTATACTCATTTTCACTATATTGATTTTTCCAATCCATGAACACGGTATATTTCTCCATCTATTAGTGTCCTTTGTTTTACCAGTGTTTTATAGCTTTCTGTGTATAGGTCTTTAGTTTCTTTAGGTAGATATATTCCTAAATATTTTATTCTTTTCATTGCAATGGTGAATGGAATTGTTTCCTTAATTTCTCTTTCTATTTTCTCATTATTAGTGTTGTATAGAAATGCAAGGGATTTCTGTGTGTTGATTTTATATCCTACAACTTTACTATATTCATTGATTAGCTCTAGTAATTTTCTGGTGGAGTCTTTGGGGTTTTTTATGTAGAGGATCATGTCATCTGCAAACAGTGAGAGTTTTACTTCTTCTTTTCCAATCTGGATTCCTTTTATTTCTTTTTCTGCTCTGATTGCTGTGGCCAAAACTTTCAAAACTATGTTGAATAGTAGTGGTGAAAGTGGGCACCCTTGTCTTGTTCCTGACTTCAGGGGAAATGCTTTCAATTTTTCACCATTGAGGATAATGTTTGTGTGGGTTTGTCATATATAGCTTTTATTATGTTGAGGTACGTTCCTTCTATTCCTGCTTTCTGGAGAGTTTTTATCATAAATGGATGTTGAATTTTGTCAAAGGCTTTCTCTGCATCTGTTGAGATAATCATGTGGCTTTTATTTTTCAATTTGTTAATGTGGTGTATGGTCATCTGAATTAAATTCGCCCATTCCTGTCTGTTTTAGTTCGCTGATTCTTAAGATGTCAGTGTTTATTCTTACCATCTTCTGTTTGACCATGTCCAGTTTTCCTTGATTCATGGACCTGACATTCCACATTCCTATGCAATACTCTCATGAACTGTATAAAAGGCCAAAAAGATATGACACCTGGGGTACTCATCTTCGGTGTCTTATCTTTTTGGCCTTTTATACAGTTCATGAGATTCTCACGGCAGGTATACTGGGGTGGTTTGCCTCCTCCAGTGGATCACGTTTTGTCAGAACTCTCTGCTGTGACCCGTCCATCTTGGGTGGCCCTGCACGGCATGGCTAATAGCTTCGTTGAGTTATACAAGCCCCTTCGCCACCAAGGTAGTGAGCCATGAAGGGGATACTGAAACAGCCAACCTCTTGGATATATCCTTATTAAAAAAATAGAAGATAAACTAGAAATGTACACTGTTGACTATTTAAAAGGCCATATAGATTTCTTTACTTGATTGTTCAGCTCTTTAAAATGAAGAGAAAATCACCTGCCTAAGACTGGTATTCAGTTTTTAAATAGTTCTCCATAAAAGAGAACAAATGACTCAATAAGCACATGATAAGATGCTCAACATCACTAGTCATTGGGGAAGCAAATCAAAACCACAATGAGATACCACTTTATTCATTAGGACGACTTACTTAAAAAGCAAAGTAACAAGTGTTGATGAGGATTTAGAGAAATTGAAATCCTTGTGCATTGCTGGTGGGAATGTAAAATGATGCTTCTTCTGTGGAAAACAGGATAGTGATTTCTCAAAAAAAAAAAATTAAACCCAGAACTACCATGTTGTTTCATTCAGTTGCTAAGTTGTGTCCGATTCTTTGCAGTCCCATGGACTGTAGCGCGCCAGGCTCCTGTGTCCTCCACTGTCTCCCAGAGTTTGCTCAGATTCATATCCAAGAACTTCCATACGGTCCAGCAATTCCATTTCTATATACACAAGAGAATTGAAAGTAGGGATCAGATATTTGCACACCAGTGTTGATAGCAGCATGATTCACAGTAGCTCAGAGTTGGAAACAACTCAGTGCCAATCAGTGAATGAAGGACAAATAACATTGGCGTGTTCATACAGTGGGGTATTATTCAGCTTTAAAAAGGAACCAGATTCTAATACATGCTAGAATATGGGTAACTCTTAAGGATATCATGTTAAGTGGAATAAGCCAAACATAATAGGACAAATAGTGTATGATTACACTTCTGTCGGATAGCCAGAAGAGTCAAGTTCCTAGTAGGACAGTGGTTACCAGGGGCTGGGGGAGGGGAGAATGGGAAGTTTAATGGATCCAGAGTTTCAGTTTGGGGTGATGAAAAGTTTTGGAGACAGATAGTGGTGAGAGCAATGTGAATGCTGCTGAACTGTACACTTAATGGTTAAAATAGTCAATTTTGTGATGTTTACATTATCATAATAAAAAAAGACTGACACTTATTTTGCCAAACCACTTCATGCACTTAGCAGAGATAAGATAAACAGACAATGTATGTAATACAGTACACTCAGGGAGTTTATAGATCAGGTGCACAAGGAAAGAACCCTGTTGAAGCTGACATGCTTACTAACATATCTCAGCTTGAGTTCTGTACCATTCACAAAGGCCTTATCACCTCAGCTCTCTAATGACTAAAGAACTCCGTATAGGAAAGTATAGGTCTGGGCCTTAAATAAGGTCAAGCAGTGTATCCTAAGAACCAACAAAGAGAGGTCTTGATCTATTAAAAGGAATGTGTCAGGAGTCCCCAAGACCACTCCAGATTCTGTGATTCACTGGGAGTCAGGACTCAGCACCTAGTCACACTCATGGCTCTGGTGCATTACAGTGAAAGAGTACAAAGCAGAATCAGCAAAGGGAAAAGGCCTGTGAGGTAACGTCCAGAAAAAACCAGGTGTAAGCTTCCAGGCACTCTCTCAGGTGGAGTTTTGCCGTGCATGCCTGTGTCCTCGAGCAGCAAGTTGTGACTGTACCTGTGAAATGTCTACCAGAAAAGGTCATTAGAGACTCAGTGCCCAAGGTTTCACTGGAGGCTGGTCACATAAGGCTTCCCTGGTAGGTTAGATGGTAAATTATTAAACTGCAATGCAGGAGAGCTAGGATCAATCCCTGGGTTGGGAAGATCCCCCTGGAGAAGGGAATGGCTACCCACTCCAGTATTTTTGTCTGGAGAATTCCATGGACAGAGGAGCCTGGCCAGCTATGATCCATGGGGTCACAGAGTCAGGTGTGACTGAACGACGCACATACTCACATAGACACACCCTGCCTAGCACATACCAATTTCCAGACTTCCAGAAGGAAAGCAGGTATTTAGCGTACATCCCACTGTTTTTGCAGCAGTATAGGCACAGTGAACCAGTCTTACCAGCTCTGGAATGCTGGGAGTCCCGATACCTAGACTCCCAGAAGCCAGCCAGGGGCCAGCCTTGCAGGGGGCTTTCAGCGAGAGTGCTCTCAGTCCTGCTATGTTTCCTGCTTTCTTCCAGGGTGCAGTATACTTTAGTTTCTGTGTTATCGTTGGATATATTAGGGACAGTGGGAAGGCAACAGTTTTCAAGTGTGAATGTGATTCTTACAAAGTAAGGGAAATTTGGGGTAAGAACATACCTTTCGTTAGGCTGGTATAGGTTTAGCTTTAATTTCTCCTTTTTTCTATTTATCAACCACACTCGTGTTTCTCTGTTCAGTGGAAGTAAAGAAGGTGTGATAAGATTCATTCCTTCCTGCTTGTGCATATAAGGGAGGGTTGGAAAGTCAAAAATGTGACTTTGTGGCCTAAGGTAGCCTCAGTGGTTAGTGACCAAGCCATTTCTGGTTCCTAGAAAAAGCAAGTTTTTAAGCGAGTTTCAAATAGTAATTGCTTTCTTAACACTCTTATTTTCTGCTTTTTATACTCCTTTTATTGTGCTCAGTTGTTATCCTAGTTTTCATTGTGATGTTTAGAAATTGTGGTTATAAATGTGTTGCTTTTAGCTTTGTGGAATATCTAGGTTTCTATTTTTCCTGAGGACTGAGAAATAACTATGCTGCTCCATATTTCTGCTGCACCAACAACTGTGGTGGGTTGTGGCCACAGCGCAGACTGCTCTTGGCCTCTTCCAGCCGCCAGAGCTAAAGCTCTACTGCCCCCTCTGAGGCCTGTACCTAGTAGCCCCTGAGGAGCAAGGCTGGGGCACATGGATGGTGCTTGCACGAGAGGTTGGTACAGGACCAGGAGGTCGTTATTTGCAGCCTGTTACTATCAGGACCCTTAATTTATGAGCAACTTGCACTGGTTTGGCTTCCCGTATGTTTAATCCTTTAAAAAAAGAAAACAAATTGGTTAATTGTTTTTTTAATAGATGATACTTTCATATGGTTTAAACATTTAAAAACTATATAAAGGTACACAGAAGTCCCTTACCTGGCTCTCATCTGCCCGGCACTCTGTGCTGTGCTTAGCTGCGCAGTCGTATCCAACTCTTTATGACCCCATGAACCCTGCCAAGCTCCTCTGTCCATGGGGATTCTCCAGGCAAGAATACTGGAGTGGATTGCCATGCCCTCCAGGGAATCTTCCCAACCAGGGATCAAACCCAGGTCTCCCGCATTGCAGGCAGATTCTTTTCTGTCTGAGCCACTCTGGGCCCCATTCCTAAACCAGGTTGCCAGTTAATAGTTTCTAGTGTTTCTTTCCACAGATTTTTGTTTTGTTCTGTTTGCATATATATTGCCTTTTCCTCTATTTTACACAGTTTTTAACATACCATTTACACTGTCCTATATAGTTTTTTCTCCAAATTGAAAGTTAGTGACATTCTAAGGGTTGAAAGCAGTTACAGTGTTGAAAGTTAAATAGCCTTTTTCTTTCAATTTTGGGGCGGGGCATATTTTGACCTTAAGTTGTAGAGAACCCCATTCCAGTCTCCACTAAAGCCAGTACTCCAAAGAGTATCAGTTTATTTCATTCACTGGTTGCTTTATAATTGATCTGAAACACAAAATGTAACTTTCAGATGAGCTAATTATTATTTTTTTCTTTTGTAGCTTGCCATTCGAAGAGCTACTCTAAACAGGTCATTTACTCCTGTCTTTTTGGGAAGTGCCTTGAAAAACAAAGGAGTTCAGCCTCTTTTAGATGCTGTTTTAGAATACCTCCCAAATCCATCTGAAGTCCAGAATTATGCTATTCTTAATCAGGAGTAAGTCTTGGAAATTGATTTCTAGTCTATGCACAGAGAGTTTAACATCTGTGCACTGGAAAGGAATTTAAGAATGGTTTTAGAAATTATGTTGCATTTGTGGGTTTTTCCCAATAATTTATAAAAACCAATCTTTATTTTTGTTGGGTAACAATTTTGGCATAAAGAAAAATATTTATTATACCTTCCCGTATCATATTCTGTTTGTAAGTTAGAATATGGTTTGTTTCATTATCAAGATTTACATCATTAGAAAATTTTCTCATTTGGAACCAATTTTTTTTTTAATGTTATTTAAGAAACAAAAATTTTTTAAGCTTTCATTATTTTTTTCTGAGACTCATTTTGTGTTTATTATTCTACTCTGTGCATTATTGGCCAGAAGTTATTCTTGTTGATCCCATTCAGTGAAATTTCGCTTAAGAATAAGCTCAGAAATGTTCAGTGCAAGTGTGCTTTTTCTCAGGTAATATTCTGATGAAACAAACTGATATGAAAGAAATATCAAATGTTGCATCTCACAAATGTATATGTCTTTTATTTTAAGTGACTCCCAAGAGAAAACCAAAATCTTAATGAACCCCAAAAGAGACAGTTCCCATCCATTTGTTGGCCTGGCTTTTAAACTGGAGGTAAGTTGCTTTCTAATGTATTTAACTGATGTATATAGAATTTTTCTTTTCTTTTAGGCTTTTATTGCTATTATAAAGTGACTCTTAGGAAAGATTTAGTTACAGATTCCTCCACTGTAAAGTTACTTTGTCCCCCATCCTGTTCATACTGACTCTAGAAGGTTTCTATGCACAGCCCACACTTAAGGGGTGGGGAATTACTTTCTTCCTCCATGAGGGGACAGTGTCTCTGTGAGTTTCGTGGGATTCTTCTGAAAGGGAGAGTTGTCCTTTCTCCCCCATATTTATTTATTCAGTCGTTTGTTTTTATCAGTCTGGACTTATGTATATTTGTTTCATACTTTGAGTTAAAATCCAGTACTATGTTATTTATTTTACTGCCAGATTGAGCAGTTTCGCTGTTGGTGCTCTTTCAGGCGGCTTTTGTGTCCCTTAGACATTCCCCAGTATTTTGCTTCTTTGAGCACTTCCTTACCTTCCAGGCTTATGTTGTATATTCCCTGCCCCAGCCCGAGAATCAGCTGTTTGTCTAAGAGTCCTGGTTCCTTTTTATTGTGAATGGTATTAGGAACCAAGATTTGGGGACTGGGTGTGCTTTTTGTTGTGGTGTTGCTTCTGTGTATAATATTTTAAGGAGGAAAAAAGTAGATAAGTCGAAAGTGTTCGAGGGTGGTTATTTCTGGGATGGAATTATACTGGGGGTGTGCTTTTTCCTAGTTTTTATTTTTAAATTTTTACAGTATGATTTTTGTTCTAAATCCAGGAAAAGTAATTCTAAGTTAAAAGTAGAAATAACGTTGCAGTGACAGTGTTTGTCTATTAGGCGTCTTTGGCTGCGCTGGGTCTTTGTGGGCTGTGTGCGAGCTGTCTCTAGTCAGGGTGAGCAGGGGCTACTCTCTGTTGCAGTGCTTGGGCTTCTCATTGCAGCGGCTTCTCTCCCTGTGGAGCACGGGCTCTAGGCACACCGTCAGTGGTTGCAGTGCATGGGCTGAGTTGCTCCACAGCGTGTGGAGTCTTCCTGGACTAGGGATGAAACCCATGTCCCCTGCATTGGCAGGCCAATTCCCATCCGCTGTGCCATCAGGGAAGTCCTAGGAATATTTTTCTTAGAATACCCAGAATGTGTTTCTTGAGTAAAAGATATAAAATATTTTGAATGTTTAATGGTATATCTTGCCAGATTGCTTTCATATTTTTAGTTTCAGGTGAACAGGGAAGAGATTCAGCCATACATATTCATGTGTCCATTCTTCCCCAAACTCCCCTCCCATCCAGTCTGCCACATAACATAGAGCAGAGTTCCCTGTGCTAAACAGTAGGTCTTTATTGGTTATCCATTTTAAATATAGCAGTGTGTATATGTCCATTTCCTTAACCATCCCTCCCCCCAATCTTTTCCCCATATCTTGCCTTAATTCTTAATAATATAAAACATTTTTCCATATAATCATTATGCAATTCTCTGTCTTCTTTTGTAATTCCCTCTTTATTTTTTTGTTTTTCCCTTTTAAAAATTAGTCAAAGTGTTTTACTTACTTATATGAATCTTTCTCTAATAAAATTTTTAAAAAACAATTAGTTTAAAATTTACATAGTCAAATACATCAATCTTTGTCTTTTGTCATTTTCTCAATCTTCCTCTTTGATTATATTCTATAAATACTTACTTTTATCTCTTCTGCTTTCTTGTGGGGTTTTTTGTTTTTTTTCATTGTTAATCCTATTGGACTTTGTTTTGCTGAATGCAGTATTAGGATCTAAGTGTATTTCCTCTGTCTCCAAATAGAAGAACATTTGTACAGTTACCAGTTTTTGAACAGTGTCAAATTTTTTCATTGATTGTCATGTCTCCTTTTTTATCTGTTGACTAATGAATGAAACATTTTAGATATTTATTCTATAAGAGCTATGACTTTAAATATTTTGAAGTATTTAACATGTTCTTACATCAGAGTTATTTTCTGTTTTTAGCTTTTCTTCTAAATATTAAAAATCACTAATAATATATTTTAAAATTCCTCTTTGGAATTTTATTGCTATTGTGTTAAACCTAAATATTAATATGGAAGAACTGGCAACTTTTAAATATTTACCTAACATTGAGTGTTAATATTCAGGAGGAAATGATCCTGATTATTCATTTTATATTCAATTACTTTACAGAATTCATATTTGCATAGCTTTCCAGGTGATTATCAGTTTTTCTAACGTAGTCTTTCATTTCTAATGATATTTTTGTTGTCTTTCTAATATAATATTACCTTATTTTTATATCTTACTGTATTAAACTGAACTTATGAAATAACTGCCTTATTATATAATTTTAAAACTTTTTCTAATAACTTTTTTCAGAGGAAACAAAAGTAGTGTCTTGGATTTTGATATCAGAAAGAACAAGAACCATTTAACTTTATTGAAAACTAGCATCAAAGTAGTTTATGACAATAAGCTGAAACATATATATGTAAGTTGTACTACTAAAACTGAGAACAAGTATTTGAAGATGATTATGAAATTTTCCTCTTATTTTTGATTCCTGTGTTTCTTTTTTACTCTTTCTGTCCTTACCTAATCTTGACTTCCAGGCGGGTCGATTTGGCCAGTTAACTTACGTTCGCAATTATCAAGGAGAGTTGAAGAAAGGTGATACCATCTATAATACAAGGACGAGAAAGAAAGTGCGTGTTCAGCGACTGGTCCGCATGCATGCCGACATGATGGAGGCGAGTACCTGTGCTTTGTTGTACAATCAGAAATTTCTCTCATGCAGTTGAAATAGGTCTGCTTTTTTGGTATCCTGAGCTCCACAAGAAAACCACCTCTAGTTGAATGTGTTTCCCTAGCTTCTTCCTTTTTAGTTAGGTGGGCTACATTTCTCATGTAGCACTTTGGTGTAGGCTAAATTAGCACATATTAAATGGCAACCCACTCCAGTGCTCTTGCCTGGAGAACCCCAGGGATGGCAGAGCCTGGTGGGCTGCCATCTATGGGGTTGCACAGAGTCGGACACGACTGAAGCAACTTAGCAGCAAGAACACATTTTATACCACCATTTGTGAGTTAGCTGTCTTGCCTCAGTGGCCAGGGTTAGGGAGAAGGGACAGCACTTTCCTCAAGAGCTAACCTTGGAAAGAGTATAATAGGTTTTTAGTTCAGTGGAACTGTGGTTCTCAAAAGTAAATGAGAATAATAAATTTGCATTAACTTCCCATATTGCTCAGTGGATTTACTTCCTGAAATATGGAAATAGAATCAGCCCCCTAGAAGGGCTTTATTGGTGCTAGAGTTGATTTAAAGATTAAAAACCTCTGAAGGCCTAGTCTGGGAGATAAACTTTGGCTTATGATTTGACTTTTTGAATTGGCTCTGAACCTGTCCTAGCCTTCTGTGGTCCACAGGGTTAAGTGTTGGCAGGAATACCAAGTACAGGAGATTGTCTTCTCCTTGCACCTTTTCCCAGTTCAGCTCCGTTATTCCTAGAGAAATTTATTAGTCTAAGCAAAATCTTATGGTGGACATTTTTGGCGTCCATAACTGTTGTATCTCCTGGAAAATAAATAGACAGTCTTTCAAAATTAGACATCGTTGTTTTTGAAATAGGCAGCAGGGGGCAGGCTAGAGGGATTAGTGATTGTCACAGCTGTTTCATGGGCCAGAAGGATCCCTATAGCTGTGTAACCATTAAAGCAAGACACACACACTTGCTCATTCACAGCCACAGCTGTTATGAATGAACTGTTAATTTAAAAGGACAAAGACTAGGAAGTTTAGAGGCCCCAGTGCTTTATTCTTAGATTTCCTGTTTTCTTAACTGCTTACATCTCCTGCCTTTGTTTTCAAAACTTCCTTTGCAAGTTTTCCGTGTATGCCTTTGTCATACACATTTCCTTGTTAGACAATGGCAGCACATATAGTACTACATACTTTTTAATTCTATAGGAATAACTTTAGAACCATGAGGCTCTGTGTTCTGTTGGTACTGCAGATCCTCCAAGTAAAGATGCTGTGTTCTGAGTTTCCATTTACAGTAGAATCTTGCCAGTTGAGATGTGGTTTAAATAAGAGCCCTGTTGAAGGTGTATCTCACCATGGTTGATTGTTGGTATTGCATTGATTCTGTCTAATTCTTTGTGGAATTCTTGGTGAGATTCTGGCATGTTTGTGCACAGTGTGTTTATTGTGCAATTACTTTTTAGTGATTATATACAGATTTGAATTACTTGCAAGTATCATTCTGTATTCTTTCTTTCTTTAGGATGTTGAGGAAGTGTTTGCTGGAGACATCTGTGCATTGTTTGGCATTGACTGTGCCAGTGGAGACACATTCACAAACAAAGATAATAGCGGCCTTTCGATGGTAAGTCATTTAACTTCAAAGCTGTTTATCACTTGCATTTCAAAAATGTATATTTTGGTACTTCAGAAAAACACAGAAGTTTTCATTGAGTGCCACAGGCATCAAGTGTAGATTGGTTGTGGCTCTTTTAATGTCAGCTGAACAAGTGCCCCGTGTTAGCTAACTTACCTGATTTTTCTTAGTAAAATCATTCCACCATCCTCCAAGGTTTAGCATGGAGGGAAAATCTCCACTAGGTAACCTGGACTGTGTGGCTGTGATTCCTCCCCATTGTGGGTGCATCCCTGGTTGCCGTCACCATCATCAGGCTGGTCCCAGCCAAGTGCTCCTTCCTTAGTAACTCACAGCTGGAGAGAGGATGCCTCCCTCAGTCTCCTAGAGAACCATAAGAGCAGACTGTAACATTTAGGCTGGACTCAGGGGAATTGCATGACAGGCCAGAACTGTGCTCTGCAGGCAGGATGCAACTAGGAGAGTATGCTCCGGGCACTTCCTGCCTTTCAGTCCCCTTCACTCCCGCCCCCTTTTTGCCCCCACAGGAGGGCGGCTCTTCCTACAGTATGACCATGTGTTCATAGGGTGCTTCCTCTCCTGAATTCAGTAAAGGAAGAATATGAGTACAAAGGGGATAGGAGCTTACAGTAGGTTGTTTACATATAAGAACTCGTCCAGCCCTAACAGATGATCTCTGTAATAGCTCCTATATCATATGATGAATTCTACATTTTATAATTTAGCTTTTTTGTTTAATATTCTCCGATGTCTGTGGTTTTACATGTGGAGTTAGTACACTACAAAAATCAGTTTCAATAAGTGGACTTTTTAATAAGTATTATTGATGAGACTTTCTCTAAACTTGTCATTAGCAATATGAAGGGACTGGAGGTTGTGGGAAGTGCTCGAGCTTTGAAGCAAATAGACCTTGGTCAGAGCCTTACTTCTGCCCTGTGCTACGGCTGGCCCTTGACCAAGTTATTCATTTTTCTTGCCAACCCTTTAATTATTTTATTTGTAAAATGGGGATAATAAAATCCATCTGCCTCTCAGAGTTGTGACTAGTTAAATGAGATATTGTATGTATGAAGAATCTAGTCCCTTTCTCTGCTTCTCTTATCAATGATTGCAGTATAACCTTTATTTATATATTAATATATTCATCATTTAATGAAAATAGAGCAAGATATATTTTGTCTGCCTTAAAGATGTTGACTATAGTTTTTTTCTGCTGTAAAGAACATTAAAATTAATCCATCTCTGACATATACAGTACTGTATTTGAATTCTTGTCTGTTCTTTTAAAAATATTTTAGGAGTCAATTCATGTTCCCGATCCTGTCATTTCAATAGCAATGAAGCCATCTAACAAGGTAGGAGTTTGATTTAGCATGTAGTAAATCACAGTAAAACCTTGAGCTCATTTTCACCTGTCTCCACAATGCATATGGTGTCTTGTGATGACTATAAGCATGGATTCTTATGGATTCTGTGTCCTTTTCTGGTATTCAAATCATCTTTTAAAATTTACCAGTCTATTATTAGTAAGTACTCCTCAGCATATTTGAAGAAGTTGATGGTTTTAATGTATTCATGAGACTGTGCTTTGTAATTCTTACTGTAGTAAAGGTATATCATTGGCTCCAGAATGGTAAGTGTAAGTCACTTCCTAGATGCAGATCATAAGAGAGAGAAAAGAGGAAACTGGGGCATTTGTCCTAAATTGCAGAAAAACCTCACTGTAAAGAACAACAGAAAACTGCATCAAGTAATTGCCCCATGGATTATAGTACATCTCCACATCTATGGTAGTTATGCAGTAAATGTCTGATTATAACATGGAAGGCCTGCAGATAAGACTGTTTTGACTCACTTTCAGATATAACAGTTTTATGATTGTATTTCATGTCATTTAGCTTTTCAGCCAGAATTGCTTGAATAGGTTCTGTGTTTGCATAACTTGTCACTGAAATTAGTCCTGATCCTGAACCATAATTGTTTGGTTCTTAAGTTAGTTATATTCATAACTGTCATGTTAATGTGCTATGTTGAAATTAATTCATTTATGCATTGAGTGAACATTTTATGATCTCTCGTCATCTAGGTACTATCATTATAGAACATGTTCTGATTTATTGTCTTATGGATATATTAACGGCTACTGCTTCATCTTCATTTGAGATTTTCCTTCTCAAATTACAGAAAAGAGAATGTCGAGGTGGCAAGAAACGTTCAGTCACTCCATCTCAGAAATTTGAAGCAGGTCGAACCTTACATCTTACCACAGTGATAGGCCAGTTTGTTCAAAGTTCTTTGCCAAATTGGTTGCTTTTCTCTTTGGAAGACAAAGGACTAGAAGTTACAAATATTATTCTTTATTCCTAAATTCAGAGTTTATGTAGATATTTTACTGTTGATAGTTCACAATAATGGATGGAAATCAAATGGATCAATATTCTAAAAGCTTTTTGGTGTCTCAGGGTTGTCTGCTTGCTGGAGTTAATACAAATCAAATAATGAAACCCTGCATAAAACCCTGAATCTCAGTAGTGGAGAAAAGGGAAAAGACTTTGGAGGTAGGCTAACTTAAGATTCACTCCTAGTTAGCTGGGTGGCCTTGAGCAAGTCACTAGACTTCTCTGTACCTAGCTTCCTCACCTGTAAAATGGGAATAATTCTACCTTGCAGCCTTGTGGTTAGAATTCCAGATAACATAAACAAAACACATTAACACCTCTTTAGCTATGTATGTGGCTGTTAACACTGGTGATTCAGGGCTTGTTAATTTTCTATTGCTGCCATAAGAAATTAGCAAAAACTTAGTGGCTTAAAAACAGTACAAATGTATTATTTTACAGTTGTATAGGTCACAATTCACAGTTCTTAATGGGATAAAATCAAGTATTGGCAAGATTGTGTTCCTTTCTTGGAGGCTCTGGGGGACAGTTTGGTTCCTTGCTTGCTTAGATTGTTGGCAGAATTCAGCTGCTTGCTGTGGGACCTGAGATTTCCCTGCTGTCATCTGAGGGCCATTCCTAGCTTCTAGAGGCTGCTCGTAGCCCCCTTTGTCCTGTCTTCAGTGCCAGCAACAGTGAAATGAGCCCCTCTCCTGCTTCAGATATCTCCTGTTATTTCCCGCTTATCTCTCAACTCCCCTTCTTCATTCCTCTTCCATTTTTAAAGTCTCATGCAATTACATTGGACCTGTCCAGATTATTCATGATAATCTCCCCATCTGAAGAGTCTGTACCTTTAATCACATCCACAGACTCCCTTTTATCAGGTAACAGTCACAGATTTGGGGAGAATGGGGCATGCCTTTAAAGAAGAACACCATTCTGCTTACCACATAAGGAATTAACATCTAAGGAGGATAGAGGTACATCACACTACATCCAGGTAGATTATTTGGAAATGGAGATGTCTCAGTGTGCATTTAACCTAGAGTCTTGGTGACCATGCTGATTTCTTTGATTTAGGATTTCTAAACTCTAACACAGTTACAGTTGATTACAGCCTGAAACAATCCTTTGGTTTAGGATTTCTAAACTCTAACACAGATTCTACTTTCTGTTTTATGGGGAGTTTTCTACAAATGGAGAGATTTTGTCAATAGGAAAGGGCATAGTTAAGTCTTAGACTCTTGAATCTTGGTGTGAAAAGAAAATTGTGTAAGTTAGCTGTTCCTTGCTCTCTTGTGTGGTTTCCAAGTTCATATATTAAAATAGCATGAAGAACTTAAATGGTAGATCATTTTTATTTAACTGCCCATGTATTTGATTTCATTCAATCAGATTCTAACAGTTTCATTGCTTATCATGCTTAGTACAATGTATAATGTGTGGTTTTTTTTTTTTTTAAGAATGATCTGGAAAAATTTTCAAAAGGTATTGGCAGGTTTACAAGAGAAGATCCCACATTTAAAGTCCACTTTGACACTGAGAGCAAAGAGACAATTGTATCTGGAATGGGAGAATTACACCTGGAAATCTATGCTCAGGTAGTGAATAACAAAGAAGTTAAAGTCACTTCATTTATGTCTGTGTTTTAAGAGTGTAAAAGTCAAGAATTCTCAGTCTAATGGTCGTAAACTAATAGTGGCTCTTCAATCTTCACTCTGGTTTTTTATCCAGATGTGGTACACTGCATCTTCTACTATCTGTTACTAATTAATTACTTTTGATCTCTAAAGCTTTTTATTTGTAAAAGATTGCAGTCAGACCATCCATCCATACCTAGGTCATGGTTCTTTGGGTCAAGTATATCCCTAAGGTCTCAGCCTTAGGGGGACAACCTCAGGGAGAAACCTGCTGAGAAAGTCAGCCCACCAGCACTCACTCTCCAGGCCATTTCTTACCTGTTTTCTTCTCAAGTCAGTACTTGAAGATCAATATAATGTAGATAAACAAATGGGTAGATGGGAGACCCTACTTTCCTAGGAAAGGTCTTATGTGTATATGAATGAGATCAAAATATATATGACTTATTTAATATATCTGACTTATGATTAAAAATTCTGGTTGTGATTGTATCTCTGAAGTTGAGATAGTAGAAAATTCTGACAATAGATCCATATACCATTCCAATGAATATGTAATCAAATGGAGCAGAGGTAAAGTTTTAGTAGATTAACCAGAGGTAAGTGTAAGTTAATCAGTCTAAATTAGAATTTGTTCATATAAAATCTATAAAAGTTTGTAATATATTTATCCTCATAAGGTACTTAAGTGGTTTTAGATTTATTATTTGCTCATCATAACCTTCTCTGGTGTCTCAGATGGTAAAGCATCTGCCTGCAATGCAGGAAACCCCCGGGTTTGATCCCTGGGTTGGGAAAATTCCCTGAAGAAGGGAATGGCAGCCCACTCCAGTATTCTTGCCTGGAGAATCCCATGGACAGAGGAGCCTGATGGGCTACAGTCTGTGGGGTCACAAAGAGTCGGACATGACTGAGTGACTAACATTTTCACTTTTAAATGAATCCTTCTAAGGTAATTAAGACTCTTAGGATTTTTCTTCTTTTAGTTTATTATTTTTTAATTTAAATATATCAAAAAAGATCTCTCTTGTTCTTTTTAGCGAATGGAAAGAGAATATGGCTGTCCTTGTATCACAGGAAAGCCAAAAGTTGCTTTCAGAGAGACCATTACGGCCCCTGTTCCGTAAGTATCCAACACGGTGAAACAAGCTATGAGGCTGGAATTAAAAGGTTTTATTAGGGGTATCACGGCACTGTTACTGTTGATAAGACACTTTTACACTGTGATGCTCTTTATTATGGAAGCGATATAGTTCTGTACTGTAATCAGGCCATTTATAGATAATGACACTTCTGGGATTTGTCTAACCCCTTAAGCTAGATATCAATGAAGACTGGTATACAGGTCATCATTAACAAGCATGTTTACACTTAATCCAATGTTATGGTCTTCGTTTATTCCAATTGTGCCTCCTTTGGCAGACGACTATTATGTTTTACTTTAGTACCATATTGTGGATGCCAGAGAACTTGCATTTGCCAAGGAATAATCTCCTGCAAGTAAAAGAAACTAATGCTGTGATAAAGTTAACAAAAACATTTAGGAAAACAGTTGGACTTATGTTCTGTTGGAGACAAAACTGTCCTCATAAAGATAGCATAAGACAAGTTAAATTGCTACAAGTGTAATACACTTCAGTCTGGTGCCTATTTGAATTTACATGAATTCTGATTTAGAGTCAAAATTAACAAGGCATACACTGAGGCTACAAAGTGAGTCTCAATTTCCAAAGTGACATTAAATAATGGTAAATGATACTATACCTGAGATGCAATGTCATGAAGAAGAATAGTGTAGTCTAACTCGATGAAGTCATCATTTCTTTGCTATAATAAAAAATAAAAACCTGGCATTTTAAACTTAGTATCATTGGTAAAAAGTATATTTTAATTTTAAAAATCAGTTTTCATTAGTAGATGATGATAATAATTAAGTAAAATAAAAAATTGAATGTTGTGGAATTCCCTGGCAGTACAGTATTTAGGACATCCACTGCAGGGGCATGGGTTCAAGTCCTGGTCAGGGAACTAAGATTCTACGTGCCACACAGCACAGCCAAAAAAAATTACAAATTGAATGTCATAATTTATTTGACCTGGCAGAAAAACTATTCTCTTACAAATAAGATTTCTTTCAAACTATGTTTTAAAATAGTTTTTTTTTTTTTCATTCCTTACTGTATAAATCATTTACCCTTTCTGTTTTTAGTTTCTGAGTCGTGGAACTCATAACATTATAGTCTATAATTTGAACATTTTAGAACATTTCAGTCTATAATTTGTCATTTAAGATTCCTTAATATTTGCATTGCTGTTTAAGGGATAAACAGCTGAAATGAGTGTTTACACTAAAGAAAACCAATTTTATAACAGAAATTCTCTTTTAAAAACTGAAAATAATAAAATGTAATATTTGATTTTGTAACTAAAGCTTTGATCTATGCTGTCTACTGCTTTGGGCATCTAAAGTATACCATCAACTACACAGAAATATCGTTATCTACATAGTTTCAAACCTTGATCATCAGAAATTTGCTGTACTTAAATAAGGCTCTTAAACGCTTATAATGAGGCATTGAAAAATCCTGTGGCTCCTTTGGTTAACAGTAATTATAAAGATTGCCCTAGGATTGAATAAAAGTATTCTCACTATATAGTCTCTTAAAACAATCCCTATTGACTATATCAACAAAGAAGGTCCTTTAAGGATAAGGTAAGATAGGCTCGATAAAGGACAGAAATGGTATGGACCTAACGGAAGCAAAAGATATTAAGAAGAGGTGGCAAGAATACACAGAAGAACTGCACAAAAAAGACCTTCACAACCAAGATAATCACGATGGTGTGATCACTCATCTAGAGCCAGACATCCTGGATGGTGAAGTCAAGTGGGCCTTAGGAAGCATTACTACAAACAAAGCTAGTGGAGGTGATGGAATTCCAGTTGAGCTATTTCAGCTCCTAAAAGATGATGCTGTGAAAGAGCTCCACTCAATATGCCAGCAAATTTGGAAAACTCAGCAGTGGCTACAGGATGGGAAAAGGTCAGTTTTCATTCCAATCCCAAAGAAAGGCAATGCCAAAGAATGCTCAAACTACCACACAATTGCACTCATCTCACATGCTAGTAAAGTAATGCTCAAAATTCTCCAAGCCAGGCTTCAGCAGTATGTGAACCGTGAACTTCCTGATGTTCAAGCTGGTTTTAGAAAAGGCAGAGGAACCAGAGATCAAATTGCCAACATCCGCTGGATCATGGAAAAAGCAAAGGAGTTCCAGAAAAACATCTATTTCTGCTTTATTGACTATGCCAAAGCCTTTGACTGTGTGGATCACAATAAACTGGAAAATTCTGAAAGAGATGGGAATACGAGACCACCTGACTTGCCTCTTGAGAAACCTATATGCAGGTCAGGAAGCAACAGTTAGAACTGGACATGGAACAACAGACTGGTTCCAAACCGGAAAAGGAGTACGTCAAGGCTGTATACTGTCACCCTGCTTATTTAACTTATATGCAGAGTACATCATGAGAAATGCTGGGCTGGAAGAAACACAAGCTGGAATCAAGATTGCCGGGAGAAATATCAGTAACCTCAGATATGCAGATGACACCACGGTTATGGCAGAAAGTGAAGAGGAACTAAAGAGCCTCTTGATGAAAGTGAAAGAGGAGAGTGGAAAAGTTGGCTTAAAGGTCAACATTCAGAAAACGAAGATCATGGCATCTGGTCCCATCACTTCATGGGAAATAGATGGGGAAACAGTGGAAACAGTGTCAGACTTTATTTTGGGGGGCTCCAAAATCACTGCAGATGGTGATTGCAGCCATGAAATTAAAAGAACCTTACTCCTTGGAAGGAAAGTTATGACCAACCTAGATAGCATATTAAAAACCAAAGACATTACTTCGCCTACAAAGGTCCGACTAGTCAAGGCTATGGTTTTCCAGTGGTCATGTATGGATGTGAGAGTTGGACTGTGAAGAAGGCTGAACGCCAAAGAATTGATGCTCTTGAACTGTGGTGTTGGAGAAGACTCTTGAGAGTCCCTTGGACTGCAAGGAGATCCAACCAGTCCATCCTAAAGGAGATCAGTCCTGGTTGTTCATTGGAAGGAATGGTGCTAAAGCTGAAACTCCAATACTTTGGCCACCTCATGTGAAGAGTTGACTCATTGGAAAAGACCCTGATGCTGGGAGGGACTGGGGGCAGGAGGAGAAGGGGACGGTAGAGGATGAGATGGCTGGATGGCATCAGTGACTCAATGGACGTGCGTTTGAGTAAACTCCAGGAGTTGGTGATGGACAGGAGGCCTGGCGTGCTGCCAATTCATGGGGACACAAAGAATTGGACACGATTGAGCGACTGAACTGAACTGAACTGAAAGATCAGGAAGGTTACTTATGTGTGATCTAGCCCAAAAGTTTCTGATAAGTAGTTGCAAAAGTTTGTGGAGTAAAGGTGCTCCAGCTTTCATGCAGTTTTTTATCAACAAACTGAGATAAGCCAGTGGAAACTGCTTTTCTCCTACAGAATCTTTTTCTTGCATTCCATTAAATAGTACTAGTTGACATTTTTTTTTCTTTTAAACCTCTTAATAAAGCTAAACTCAATTTGTTTTAATCTCTTTAAGGTCTAGAAAGAGGCAGTTTGGAGTGGTTCTATCAGACTTAAAGTACATGCTAGCAACAAACAAGATAGGAGGCAGGCAATTATGACTGAATGGTTATCAAAGACAGTTGTGTACAGCAAGCTTCACAGAGACTGAGATGCTAATATTTTATTTTGGCGGATCCAGGTGGGGAAAATGTCCACCCTGTATCTAGCTCTGGCACTAACATTTGAGGAGAGGAAAAAAGCAGAGTAGTTTCAGTATCTTACGATGATAGTGATCAGAACACAAAACTTAGGCTGCCTACGGAAATGATCTGTATTAAGCTGTACACAAAAACCATTGCCAAATTATAACTGAAGACTTCACTCCTGAAACTTCAGCTTCACCTTCTCCAGCCTTGATAACTGACCTCTCCTTCAAATACTGAGTTCACTACTTTAAATACAAAATGACTGAAGGGGCACTATTTATCCCATCATGAATTAGGACATCTTTTATAAAAAGTGAACCTATTTAGAGTGTATTTTATAGAAATTACTTACCACTTGCTTGACAGTTTGAATTTTTGCCATTTTATACCATGTATTTTCAGTAGAATTTTGCCATATTATATAACCACTGGCAACCCAGGCTAAATGTCGAACTGGCTTCATTTCTGGAGGTACATTTCCAAAACTGTCTGGTGAAGGAAATATTTATATGACAAATGGAATTATTTTACATAGAGGGTATTAACCTTTTAAAATGTAAATTCTAAGTCATTTCTTACATTTCTTCAAATGTGTGCAGAAAGTAATTAAGCTATGTCTATAAAGTCCTAAGGCCTTTTTTTTGTTGTTAGATTAGATTAGTAATGAATATTTTTGTGGAAGTCAGTTTATTTCCAGCATAATGCAAACATCTTAACAATTTTGAGCACAGGTAAATTGATACCATTTTTAAAATTGAAAAAATATTTTCCTCTGCTATATATTTATATACCTGGAATATTTTGTGCTTCTAGTGGTTCCTTCATGGATTTGAGTCTTTCATAAAATGTAGTATCTTCTTCATCTGGGTTTTTTCCAATTTCTCCTTCAAATGTGAAGTTGACTTCTGGTGCAGTATCTTGTCCCGTTGGAGGGTACAGTACTTCAGCTGTGCAGTTCACTGTAACTTCCTATTTGAAATATTTTGCAAAAGATCTTTACATGTAGATGGACATCCATTATTAATTATTATTCTTTGAGATAGAACCTTTAAAGCATTGTCCCCCTTATGGTATTACTTCAGACTGGACTTGAATGTGCCTATTTCAGAGGTATCTAATTTATGGTTGCCCAGTAATTTTCTTGAAGTGAACTCGCTCAGTTGTGTCCAACTCTTTGCGACCCTGTGGACTGTAGCCTACCAGGCTCCTCCGTCAATGGGATTTTCCAAGCAAGAGTACTAGAGTGGGTTGCCATTTCCTTCTCCAGGGGATCTTCCCAACCCAGGGATCGAACCCAGGTCTCCTGCATTGTAGGCAGATGCTTTACCATCTGAGCCACTAGGGAAGTCAATTTTCTTAGAGGTAGCTAAAATAGGTAACTTAGTTTATAACTTATAAAGTCTCATAATCTTGTAAATTCGTTGAAAACTTTGAATGTATTTCAGTAGTAATGAGAAGTCCATTTCTAAGGCAAATTTTAGTCTGACTTTATTAAGTCATTCTATTCTTCTCTCCTCTTGAAATAACAAAAATTTTCTCAAACTCAGATTCTTCAATCTGTATCCAGATGTACAATGAGAAAATTGTAGCATTGGTTCTGCTTTATAAAGATGAATATTCGTCTAGCAGCTCAGATGCCTTTTAGTGGATCTCTCTCTGTTAGCCTGTATCTCTTAGTTATGCTTAACAAATGGGCAAGCTTTTTAAAATTTCAAGATGGTTATGGTACAAGTGGCAGTTCCTTCCTTTTAAGTTTGTCTTGTTAATAATTTGATAGGTGTATAATTTTTAAAATTGTCCCTGCCCCTTTACTGAAGGATTCTAATCTGAACACAGTGGTATCAGTTGGCCTTTCTGTTGCTCATAAATAACCAAAAGCACTTGCTTTCTTTAAATAAAAGAAACAGAATGAAACAAATACAAAATACCTAAATGATGATTAGAGAGTTAATTATTTCACTTCTTCAGATTAGGCATAAATTCACACGGACCTATGCATATATAACATTTTCAAAGGAAATTTATTCGTATTGAAGTATCTAGAGCCTCTTCTAAATAGCTCAATAGAAATACTAAGTGTATCTCAGAATACACAAGAAGTAAAACCCTTGTATGGTGATCTTTTTTTTTTTTTTTTTTTTTTTGAGGCAGGAATTTCACAACTTTTTCTCAAAAAAAACAAAACAAAACAAATCAATCCTATGATTTGATCAGCAGAGGTGACCTGGAATGTTAGGAATCAAATTTTATTTCATAATAAAGGATATTTCACTTACTTTTTGGATAATTTCTTCCACAGAAAATTTAAGGCGGTATTTATGTCCTCTTCCTGGAATATCCTAAAATTAAGAAAATGTGTTTTTATAACAAGAAATATATAACAACAACAAAAAGTCTTTATATTGTTAGAGGAATCCATTCTCTTTTGATGGGGCTGGAGTAAGCTGACTTTTGGAGGTAAATGACTAAAGCCTTAGACCTTGAGCAAGGCATGTCACCGTGTGTGACGTCTAAGCAGGGTTATTTTGGATGAGAACAAGAATGGGATAAAAGCATATATAATCGGTTATAATTCACTTTCAATCATCATAGAATGCTGACATCTGGATCCGTGACCCTGAGTTCCACATAAGAAATTTTAACATTTTTAATTCTAAAGATGACAAATAGGATACCCCTTGAAAAGATTTTTCATAAAGCCTCCAAACAGAATTCCATTTTGAGGCAGATTACTGCAAAGTGATTAGAGATGTTAAGTACTGCTTTTCCTTGTGTATTAGTGGACCTGCAGAATGAGACTTTAATGAACTTTATAACAGTAAGACAAACATTTAGGTACTTCACTTTTGAATCAAGATACAATTCAAAGTTTATACCTAATTATGTTACCTGGTGTGGTTTTGAAATATGTACTCCCTGTTAGCTCTTACAGACTGTTAGCAGTTAAACTTCTGTCAGATCCATTAGATTTCAGTAAAATGGAAACAAGCTTAGTGCTTGCTAAGGTCTTAAGCATAGCACTTAATTTAACCCCTTAGCCAGAGAGAGCCCATCACTCACAGCAGTCAATAGCAGTAGTGTTTGGGTGGTTGAAGTGAAGCTTCAGCCCACAATTCCTTCACTCTGACTCCGTTTTGTCAGTTTCTGGGTTTTTTTGTTTGTTTGTTTACCCTTCGTTTTGGCCAAATGAACAATTGGTCTTAAAATTTAGGCAATGAAGAATCAAGACCAGAGCTTTTGTTGGTCCAGATTGGAGCAGTAGATGAGAAACATGGTACCAGTTTTAAGAAACTTTTGAAAATGGTTCTTGTAGGTTTCACTTGGGGAAAGGGGAGAAGTCGCCCCAAACTGAGAACATTTATCCATTTCCTTATAATAGTGCCCATAAAAACTATCAGTGTGTGTGTCCCTGTGAAAACAATAAACAGCCCCGGGGCTGCCCCCAGAGACTAGAGAAATGCCAGAAACACCAGCTTCTTTAGAGAGACGGCAGCAGTGAGACCCGAAACAGGCATGGTGTCTGGGGGAGTTGGGAGCAGACAAGCAGGGAGCGGAGGGAATGGAGGGAACGCTCGCCTGTGCCCCACCGCCCTCTGCCTGACTCACCTCCAGGCTGGCTTGTTTGACTGTCTGCACCAGAAACACCTTGTGGGGAGTCCCCTGCTGGTAGTTGATGCAGCTCTCTACCACCGAGGCCGCCCTGGCGGCCGGGTAGTGGGTCGGAGGGATTTCCATTCTTGCCTAGTGTTGGCTGGGCTTGCGAGCGTCCGCGTCCCCGTCCTGCCTGCTGCTGGGTACCCCAGCCGGAAAAGTCCTCCCGCCCTCTTGGGCCTGGGCGTGGGCTGGGGCGGGGTCACCAGCTCCTTCCCGCTCTCTCTTCTTCCCTCCTTCAGATTTTGAAAGCAGCTGCCTGGGAGCTGGCTTCTGCCAGGGCCCCTTGTGGAGCCCCGCCCAGCTGCCGCCTGCAATTGCTCTCCGGTTCCTGCACTGAGAGCCCCCTCCTCCTTTAAGTGAGGGTAGGGAGGGAATCGGGGCGGTGGGGTGGGTTGTCCGGGACTACATCCTTCCTTTTATTAACCTTAACGGAAGCGCGGGGCGGGGCTTTTTGGCTTTCGCCTTACTGCAGCGTCGCTTCTGGGGCTTCAAGTTTCCTCTCCGTGAAAAAAGTCTGGTTGCTTCACTTGCAGACTGGAGCAACTTCTTTATCCACCATCCAGTGTCAGGCTCGGGGCAAAGTCCAGAGGAGCTCCTGGTAGTGAGTCATTGTGATTCCTTCTTTTCTTTCTCCTTTCCAGGAACAAGCTTACTCAGTTCTGCACAAATCAGGGTTTGAAAGACTGCAAGCAATGGCACCCCACTCCAGTACTCTTGCCTGGCAAATCCCTTGGGCGGAGTAGCCTGGTAGGCTGCAGTCCGTGGGGTCGCTTGGAGTCGGACACGACTGAGCGACTTCACTTTCACTTTTCACTTTCATGCATTGGAGAGGGAAATGGCAACCCACTCCAGTGTTCTTGCCTGGAGAATCCCAGGGACGGGGGAGCCTGGTGGGCTGCCGTCTCTGGGGTCGCACCGAGTCGGACACGACTGAAGCAACTTAGCAGCAGCAGCAAGCGATCGCATTAATTTGGAGGATTATGTAATGGACCCTTCTCTTCCTTTGCTAATCTTAGAAAGATAAGATTTCGATCACACCATGCTTCCAACTTTCTGGATCACTTTGAAAGAGGATTAAAACATAATTTAAAACCGAGTTTATACAAGGCACTACATTTAAGTACTTCTGACAAAAGCAGTTTTTAAAAGCTCCTTAAGGAAGCACAAACTTAGTAGTCAGTGCGTTTCTACTCTCCAGGTCTCTTAATTACCTTTTTCTGTCACCTTTAAAGGCACTGTAGACTGTTCTTAAGAAGTGCTATTGAACTGGCAGCTAAGATTCGTTTTCTTCAGATATGTAACCAAACTGACACTGTAGCTTGTTGGTTTAGAAATAAAGATTCTTAGGTATTTTTCCCAAAATGGGTTTTGAAGGTTCTTTGGGTAGATACATAAGTTGTGTTGCTTTAAACAAACAAAAATTTTAATGTATTTGTAATATGTTCTTTTCTTCAAATACCCTTTTAAATTTATTTATTAATAAAGTCTTTGGAGTAAATAGTTTTTTTTTTAAGAATAGTAGGTAGTAAGGCATTCCCATCCTTTCTAGTTATATTAGCCAACAGCTGTCAAGTAACTAGAGAAAGAAAGGGTTTCGTTTGTTCTCTGAAGGCTTTTTCTGAAAAACTGAAAGCTGTTTTCCTTCTTTTGATGGAAGGGCCAGTGGCTCATTCATCTAACAGCCAACCTCTGAGATAGTTGTTTGTGTGTGTTCTTAATAGTTGTGTGAATTATGTGCTCCTTTGATAGTGCCCAAGAAAGAGAGGTCAAATACATTCTAATTGCATAGATCTTTTTGCTGAAAATGAAATGTTAAAGTTTCACATGCAGCTAGTTAACATCTCCTGTGTTATTACCAGTTAGAGTTGTGAGAAATACGGTATGTGAACCCCCCAAAGTCACCAGTTTGAAGCTTTAAGAATGTAATTACCATCTCTGTAGATAATAGAGGTGCTGGGTGACAGACAATATCAGGTGTTTATTTGCTAAAAACACACATTAAGGTTTTTTAAAAAATATTATATTATTGCTCAGTCATGTCTGAACCCCATGGACTGTAAACTGCCAGGCTCCTCTGTCTATGGAATTCTCCAGGCAGGAATACTGGAGTGGGTAGCTGTTTCCTTCTCCAGGGGATCTTCCCTACTCAGGGACCGAACCGGGTCTCCCGCATTGCAGACTGGGCCGCCAGGGAAGTACACAGTAACAACTTTAAGCTGCCTGTGTAGATGTTAAATAAGCTGCGTTAATAGAGTCTTATCCCGATAGAGTCCTTGAGATCTTAGTTTCTTCATAAAATTCCATTAATGGTTAATCAAGAGATCATTATCCTCAAAGTTGAATAATGTATGAGTTACCTTGAAAGTAGCAAAATTATTATAAGTCTCTGGGATCGTGCAAATTAAATTATTGTTTTAAATAACTGTATGAAAATAAGTAAAAACACCTATGGCTTGCAACTTTGGTAAGACTATAAAGTCAAAATAAATCTACAAAATAAGATATACAGTAAAACCAACACAATTCTAATCAACATTAACGTTTATGTGAGAGATGATGTTTCGCCAAAGTGAAACTCTTTCACAGAATGCCAGTGGTCTGACCACAAGAGCATGGATTCTTGTACCTTCAGCGTGTCTGTTCACTGCCTACCAAGTGGTGTCTTAGTTCTTCCGCTTCTCTAAGCTCCAGGAAAATCTCTTTGTGCAGCGTCCTTACAAGGCTTTTGAGTTGAATGCATCGTTTATATTCTTACTGTCCTTCTAGAAACATGTTTGTTGGTCTTGGTGCAAATTCTGGCTCTGCCACTTAAGAGTTGCATCACATTTGGCAAGTTACTTAGCTTCTCTGACCCTCAGGTTTCTCACCTGTAAAATAATGATAAAAAAATAGTGCCTACTTCATGGGTCTGTGGTGAAGAATAAGTACTACAGTCCATAGAAAGCACTTAGCATAAGCCTGGCACTTGTATCCTCTTATCTGGCATCCACTCGGTTATAAACTCAGCCAGGATCCCTGAAACTGCATGGATAACTCATTTGTAAGCTGGTCCTCCAGGGCACTGCTGTCCATTGGAACTTTGTGCAGCGGTGGGAATGTTTTGGCAGTTGCTGTCCTGGACAGTAGCCACTCTCTACGCTTGCCTGTTGATCATTTGCAATGTGATTGGTGTAACTAAGGAATTGAATTTTAAATTTTATTTAATTGTAATTAGCTTCAATTAAATATCCGTGGTTAGTGATTATCATATAAACAGCACAGATCTAGAGTATGTTGTATGGATATTATTATTAAATTGAAAACAATTTACATTGTCTTGGAGGACTTGAGCATACCTGAAAATATGTCATTGGACCCGTTTTGAAACCCTTAGTAATTCTGTGGTGATTTGGCAGTTATTTCTCTTCTGCTGTCCTTTTGGTTCTGATGTCTGTTTACCTTTCAGCGTTGTTTTCGCCAGCCCATCCTGAAACTCTTGGCAACTGCAACATTATTTAAAGGCAATTCATCAGGCACATTCACACTTAGGGTCTCTATGAAAACTCATTCCAAGCTGACATCTCCTACTGAAATTGCTATTTACTTCTGCCAAACCATTCACAGATCTCTATGCAGGAACAGATGTTCATTAATGTCCACTTACCTGCAGTTATCTGTAGACAACTTTGAAGGCAGCCAGCTTCTTCCATCTTATGGTCTTGAGGAAGGTTGCAGTTTAAAAGAAAAATGCCTTGCAAACAGTAGAAACTCATGAAATGTTTTTTAAGTGATATACTAGCCTATATTTACATATATTTAATATGCATGCAAGATGCTTATGCCATCTTATTAATGTTGTCTTTAATAATTTGAAGTAAACACTGACCTGTGTCTATATATGTGTCTATTTGGAGGACTTGACTTATGTTAATTGTGCTGAGTCTGCCATTAATCATTTTCAGGCATTAGTTATCCTTCCTGAAACTGCCCTTTTTGTATTTTCTTAGTCCATAGTGTCCAAGTTGTAAAATCAAATAACTATCTGGATGAATTACTGCATAACTCCTATTTTCAGATAACTGTCCTCAGAGAGATTCAGGACAGAACCCTGTGTCCCAGGGAAACAGAACCCTGTTTCCAAAAGAAAATGGGTAAGCTTTTTGGAGTGTAGGTTAGAATAAGAACCTTCCACTGACTCTTTATTGTAACGCTTTTACTTTCTACTTGTGAAATTCAGATAAATTAGCAGAATTGAAACCATGGATTACTTGATGGAGTACCCCACCTCTAAGTAAGAACAGAAAGGAGTGAATTCCTTTTTAAATAAATTCTATAATAAAATTTTATAGCAAGGCCATCCTATTTGAAGGAAGAAGTAAAATTGATGAGAGGTGGTTTTCATTTCAGTTAATAGGAGTTTATTTCATTTTGGTAATTACACTATGTTGATTTTTTTTTTTCTTCTCATATTACTTTCAGGTTTGACTTTACACATAAAAAACAATCAGGTGGTGCAGGCCAGTTTGGAAAAGTGATAGGTGTACTGGAGCCTCTGGACCCAGAGAACTACACTAAGCTGGAGTTTTCAGATGAAACATTTGGGTCAAATGTACCAAAGCAGTTTGTGCCTGCTGTGGAAAAGGTAAAAAGAAACAAACAAAGCCTTTATTGCATTAAAAAAAACAAAAAAACAGTGTATTAGATATCAAATCATATTGCTATCATGTCTTCTATGGTTCATTTTTGTTCCGGTCCTGCTGCTTTATCTGATTAAGCTCTCCATCTGGTTTAGAATCATTAAGTTCAAGAGCTATAAATATAAGCTATGACAACGAGAGGAAATCATTCTGTTTCTGAATCATAGTTATTACATTTCTCTTGATAAATTGAAACTACTTGATTGATTATAATTAGCAATTGAAATTTCCAGTAGTCGTTAGGGGTTTGTGAAAGTCTTACATGTAGTACCCTTGTAGTAGAATGGCCATGCATTAAGATTTCCACACCTGCGTGTATTGTTATCTCTGCTAATGATTAATATGTCCTTGGGTAAATCACAGTGTTCAGAGCCACTTTCTTTTGTAAATTGAGCATATAATACTTAATCCTGAACCCCTCACAAAATCGAGGATTGGATAAGACTCTGACATTTCTTTGGGAATTGTGAGGTGTTTTGCACATATAAGGGGTTATTTGTGTTTTACTAGCTTTCTACATCACTGGCTTTAAGACTGTTGTAAACCTTTAGCAACTGTCTGTTCGTAAAGATTGAGGTTATTTTTAAAAATCTTTTAACTTTTAACTTAGAAGTCTTTATTAACAGATCATGATTTTTGTTTTAGCATTAATTGTGGTAGCAGTTTTTGTGATCATCCATTATACTTAATTTCAAAGCAGTATTTTGTCATTCACACAAATGAATGTGTCATTCACACAAATTTAAATTATCTTTTGTTCTCTAAGGTTCACATAGGTGAAGGAAAGGTTAGATGTTTTACAGCATTCAGAGTTCACAATTTTGAAATGTCAGAAATATATTGTACTACATGTGCAACTGTGTAAACTAACTTGAGTTGTAGCAGCTCTACAACTATTTACTGAATGAAAAAGAACTGCACACATATTAAATTGCACTCTTTAAATATGTATAATTTATTGTATATCAGTTATATCTCAATAAAGCTGTGTCTTAAAAGAATTGCTTTGGAAAAATGAAATTAGTTTTTAATTTTAGTTCTTACATTGTGTAGCACAAAAATTATTATGTAGTGGTCTGCCAGTGAGTCAGAGCAGTGATAGGTATAGAGTAGGAGCTTAAGACATAGCTGTTGATAAGATGTCAGTTTTGATTAAAGTTTTACTTTAGGGAATTTTTAAGATTTGCCTTTCCTCTGTTTACGCCTTGTAAAACTAAGATCATGCTGCCTCTATAATGTATCATGAGAGTTTAGTAATTCTTGAATATTAGGTTATGAGAATGTGATTGCTAACACTCAGCATCATTTTCAAACCATTTCATACCTTTAAGTAATAGACTGTTCCAAAGGATTGCTCATCTACATTCCACAATAATAAAGCTTAAATAGGCTGTTCAACTTTAAAGAAATTTTTTTTAATGAAATATACATGAAAATGTTAAACTTCTGAATACTAAAATGTTTGAGGGTTTTTCTTAATGTATCTGCAAGTGAAGAGACACTCAAGAAGCTTATTCATTAACAGGGGTTTTTGGATGCCTGCGAGAAGGGCCCTTTGTCTGGTCACAAGCTCTCTGGGCTCCGGTTTGTTCTGCAAGATGGAGCACATCACATGGTGGATTCCAATGAAATCTCTTTCATCCGCGCAGGAGAAGGTGCTCTTAAGCAAGGTATGCTGTGCCTGGCACCTGCCCCATCGATGATCTGCTTCCCTAGTGGACCATCAGAGCCACAGAAGGTGGCACTATGTTGCTTAGGTCTTCTCCCAACACCCCCACCCCTTCTACCCCCTTCCCCTGGGGCAGTAGGCAGCACACCAGGGAACAAGATAGGTTCTGGACAGGTATTCATAGAATCAGTGTGAGGATAGATTACCGTGTTTTCTTTTTTACAAAACTAAGATCCTACTTTGTTCTCCTCAATTATCTGATACTTTTCATATGTTTAAATTCATAGATAATCTGCAACCTGTATTTTTAATAGAGAAGACAAATGCTTAGAATTTTAAGAAATATTTTAAAGAAACATTAACTAGTCATGCTATTTTTAGTGATTTATTCAGATGTCAGAAAACCTATAAATTTGTAAACAGTTTTTTCACGTATAACATTGTAGGCTTTTAGGCATTATGAAAGAATTCAGTAAACCTTATTCTCAGTGCAGATTTCTTACTAAACTGCTAAAATTATCAACCTTCCTCACAAGGATAATGAAGTGTATTAAAACCCTGATAATACCAGAACCATAAACAATTGCAGGTGTATCTGATTGATTGCTTTTAAGAGAGAAAAGCAAATGACACAGCAGTTTGATATCAGGGTTATTCAACAGAAGAATTTTAAGTTATAACTGAAAGTCAGAGAATTCATTCTGTTTGTCATCTCTTCCATGTCCATTATATGATGATTCATTAGTTATGTCCATTAGTGTGCTTTCACAGAAAATTACATTATAGTTCATAAAATATTTCATAAATATTTTTATCAAAGAGGGTCAAAATGGACAGCAGAAAATTCTAACACTTCTTTTCCAGGCATTCAGAAAATCAGGATTTTATTGATTTTGTTTGAGTGTTGGACTTGGTGGTTTTTAGTCTGTTTGCATCTGTGATCAGGTGTGGGGCAATGGCTGGAGAAGGTTGCTTATTTTTTGACCAAGCCGCTAATTCCTTATTTTACTTAATGGGAGCCATTAGTTATTTGTTATTTCATTTCCTAGTTGTGAAAGAGTAAAAGAATGCTTTATTTTCTTTATGCCAGCTAGCTGTCTATTAAAAATGCAGTTGAAACCTATGATCTAGAAACTTTGTCACAGTCTGACAATTGTGTTAATAGGAAAAGGGAAATAAAGTCACAAAGTAAAATTTCATTAGGCATGACGGAGAAGGAAATGGCAACCCACTCCAGTATTTTTACCTAGAGAATCCTGTGGACAGAGGAGCCTGGTGGACTGCCTGCTGTCTGTGGGGTCACACAGAGTTGGACACGACTGAAGCAACTTAGCAGCAGCAGCAGCAGATTATAACACCTGCCTTTTGCCTTCAAAGGTGTTTACTACTTTAATAAGTCTTAAATTGACAATTTAGTTGTAATCACTCTATAGTTTTCTCAGCTTTATTGAGGTGCAGTTGACAAAACTGTAATATTTTAAGTGATGATTTGATAAAGATATGCATTGTGATACTTTTTTTAGTATAGTTAAGACAAATTAGAAATCACCAACTATTCTATCCTGGAAATAGGTAGCTTTCCTGGATAGAGGTTACACAAAGCAAGATAATTGGTAAAATCAATAAAGAGCATCATGCTTTTCAGTTGTACCTATATGAAATATAAATAAATGTAGATTAGATGTCCATAATATACATATATCCATGAAAAAAATCTGTATGTCTATGAATATTAATTAAACAGATATGTACCATTTAGTTTTTAAATACTTAAGTGTGCAGATATTCTTATGTGTGATTAATTGCCTGATAGGGAAGCAAAGGAAAAGCACTAGACGATAATAGAACTGAGGAGTATTGTGGGGTTTTTTGCCAGAAAAATATGTGCAAATAAATAGGGTGCTAGCATGAAAAACAAGTTACTTTGCTATTTCATCATCTGATTCTTTTTTCTCCATGATTAAAAGATAAAAGTGTAAAAGAATAAAAAAAGTTTTGCTGGGCTCTTATGAAAATCAGCTTTTCATACACATACCTCCACTGATTATCATATGAGTTTTAAGGTGGTAAATGTTGATAATTGAGCTTAATATCAGATTAACTTATACTTTTGAACTATTATCAAAATTGGAAGAAAAATAGTTCATGTTCTCATATGTTTTTAATTTTAAAAAGTGAAAACTGGAACTATATTCAGTCACAATTTAAACTTTATCCCTGAAATTAATCAGTGATATAACTAAAACTGAAACGTGAAATTAAATCTTCTTTCAGGGATTTCACCCCATGGATGTTAACCATTACCATCATTTTCTTTTCTTTTCTTAATTTTTCATTTCCTGCCCTGGTCTTTTTTGCAGCATGCAGGATCTTTGATCTTCTTTGTAGCTGCAGGATATTTTTAGTTGTGGCATACGGGATCTTTAGTTGTGACATTCGAACTCTTTAATTGCAGCATTCAAATTCTTAGTTGCAGGATGTGGGATCTAGTTCCCTGACCAGGGATTGAAGCCAGACCCCTGCATTGGGAGTGCAGAGTCTTAGCCACTGGACCACCAGGGAAGTCCCACCATCATTTGCTTTGGCCAATATTTAGACCACTGTGCTTGGTCTCCCCACAAACATTTAATTTGTAGTTACTCCACAGGAGAAATAAAGGCCTACCCAGGATTACATTAGCTCATTTTACTCATCATTGTCCCTTTTTTGATCTCCTGGGCTGAGTTTGAATCCTGGCTCTTCTTCATACTTAACTCTGTGGAAATGGGCATGTCCAGCTGCTTGCAGATAGTAATTCCACACTATTAAATCAGAATGTGCTTAAACATGGCACAGGCTTCCCAGGTGGTGCTAGTGGTAAAGAACCTGACTGTCAGTGCAGGAGACACAAGAGACACAGGTTCGATCCCTGGGTCAGGAAGATCCCCTGGGGGATGGCACGACAACCCACTCCAGTATTCTTGCCTGGAGAATTTCATGGACAGAGGAACCTGTTGGGCTATAGTCCATGGGGTCACAGTCAGACACGACTGAAGTGATTTAGCACACAACACACTTGCACATATGTGTTTGGGCATAGTGAAAGCTTATCCCTCTTACCTTCATATTACCTTTGACCTGTTCCATGCCACCCATTCCCAGATTTTTGTCTCAGAGAAGTCACAGTAACATTTATTGATGACTTTTGTGCTGTGTAATAATATTATGCTAAGTACATGAATTATCATATCTTCCACAGTGACCCGATAGTTGAAAAAACTGAGACTCAAGAGTAGTTAATCGAATGACCCAAGGCTACGTGTTAGTTAGTGGTGGAACTGAGAGTTAAACCCTCACCAGGGTCCTAGCCCTTGACCACCTCCTCTCAAAACTCTTTGGCGCCCAGCGTGGTGTTTTCAGCTTTATCCCTAGTGGACTGAAATAGAAACATTACCACCTCTGCCCACCACTTTAGACTTAAAGGTCTTGTGATGGATGGTGTGGATATTTTCACTTCCTGCTGTTCTACTTGAGGAAAAATTGCTTTTAGGACTTGGCTGCTGTGTGACTATTGAAAAATGGCAGGATGAATTAGTTCTGCAGTCTTGTCATTACGGAATGGGATAGAGAAAAGCATGAAGAAGGGCAAGTGAATCAGAAGGTGGATTTAGGAAGAAAGAAGGAATTAAAAGGAGGGTGGGGGAAATATGAAACAGAACTGGACAGGTCGCCCTCAACAGTTAAGGGATGGATACTGTATACTGGCCCCTTCTTTCCCTTTAGGATATGATGACTCTTTCACACTTCAGCTCTTTTATATTACTGACCTTTTGAAAACACTAGATAATATGTAACTAAATATGTCTGTTCACATCCCTCTTTCTGGGTACCTCTGTGCGTGTGTGCTCAGCCATGTCTGAGTCTTTGCAACCCCATGGACTGTATAGCCCACCAGGCTCCTCTGTCTATGGGATTCTCCAGGCAAGAATACTGGAGTGAGTTGCCATGCCCTCCAGGGGATTGAACCTGCATCTCCTATGTCTCTTGCATTGACAGGCAGGTTCTTTACCACTAGCACCACCTGGGTTCTGCATTAATTGCATTTATTTGGAGCCAAGGACGGAGAAGGCACCTCACTCCAGTACTCTTGCCTGGAAAATCCCATGAATGGAGGGGCCTGGTAGGCTGCAGTCCATGGGGTCGTGAAGAGTTGGACACGACTGAGCACTGAGCGACTTCGCTTTCGCTTTTCACTTTGATGCATTGGAGAAGGAAATGGCAACCCACTCCAGTGTTCTTGCCTGGAGAATCCCAGGGATGGGGGAGCCTGGTGGCTGCCGTCTATGGGGTCGCACAGTCAGACACGACTGAAGCGACTTAGCAGCAGCAGCAGCAGCAGAACCAAGAAAGCCCAGCTATTGTGGTAACCCAAGAAGTTACAAGAAATAGAGCTGCTTCTGCAGTCTAGAATTTTTAGTCTAAACTGCTTTAGATATCTACATAGAATTCTGCAGGGCCTCGCTAATGACACTGAGGAATCTGCAGAGCTCACTTATCCCTCTTTTGAAATCAAAACTCACTAATTAGGACTAATGAGTCAGAGGTAGGTCTGAGCTAAGATATGATTTGAACTAGAAAATATTTCAAAGAAATCCAAGTATATTAAATGGCTGTTCTTCTAAGTATTGCACTTAAGTTAGTATCTTTAGAATAAGTGCTTTAAGGAATATACAAGAATAATTGCCGACTAGTTTATTATAAACAATTGATGCTTGGAAGATTAACTTTTTGAAAAATTAAATATTTCTTTGTCACCTTTTCGTGCTTTGTTGAAAGTCTTTTATATGTTATTTATTTTGGGCCGTGCTGGCTCTTCGTTGCCGTGAGGGCTTTCTCAAGTTGCAGTGAGAGGGGGCTGCTGTTCATTGTGTGCACAGGCTTCTCGCTGCAGAGCTTCTCTTGTGGAGTGCGGCTCTAGGCTCACCAGCTGCAGTAGTGCAGTGTGTGTTCTTAGGTGGCCCTCAGGCCTGGCCGTTCCGTGGCATTTGGCATCTTCCTGAATCAGACCAAACCTGCATCCCCTGCATTGGCAGGCAGATTCTTACCCACTGTACCACCAGGGACATCCTGCTTCAAGTCTTTAAAGATAATCCATCCAGTCTGAGGCTGAAGTATTACTCCACACTGTCATAATGTCCATATTAAATTTGAGTGTTGGAAGTTACATTCTCTCCACATTGTTACATTTCTCCCTAAAGCATCTGTTACAGTAAGAAGTATTCTGTTTAAGTACTAAGTGGGACTAAAAAAAAAAATGTGTCGACATACACATTGGGGTATACTGCTTAAATGACCATTAGCATCTCAGCCAGTGTCTTTATTTTGTAGGTGAAGAAACTCAATACCTGGATTGATTGTGTTTTTCCAAAAGGCATGTCACTTATTAGAGGCAGAGCAGAAAGCAGAAACTTGTGTTTTTAGCTCTCAATCAGGTATTAAAATTGTTTAGCCTAGACAGATCTCAGGCCTGACTTGATTGTTGTCTCCAAGTATAAATGTCTGCCAGGGACCAACAAGAAAGGGTTGATTTACCTGGGTCAGAGACTCAACAGCTAATGAAGGATCTCGGAATTAGTGACCGCTAACTGCATAATTTAAGTGCGAAAGGACTTTATTGAATGTTGTTCTAAGACCCCTTTTATATTATTCTCTTCAACCTCATGATTTTTAAGGATAAAAAATGGTAATGGACATACTAATATTAGAATTAAGTGTTGTCCTTCTGGAAGTTCCATTTAAAAGAGTGGCTGCTACTGCTGCTAGAAAAATGAGTCCAGATCAGATATTTTAATCTTATCATTTGTGTGTGTACCTTTGGGAGAGTACTTTCCATCTCCCTTTTGTACATCTGGATAAGGAAAGAGTTCCAGTTTGTTTAAAGATTAATAAACTGATGTATTATTTATTTCTTTAAACCCCAGCCCTGGCAAATACAGCATTATGTATTCTCGAGCCTGTTATGTCGGTGGAAGTTATAGCCCCAAATGAATTTCAGGGACCAGTGATTGCAGGAATTAACCGACGCCAGGGGGTAATCACAGGACAAGATGGAATTGAGGACTATGTTACACTGTATGCAGATGTAAGTACTGTTAGTCACTGACAACCTTGCTTTTATCATCCACAGGAGAAAATCAGGATTAGCTTTTGTGTTTGGAAATTGTAGAGCAAATTGGCACATTTCCCTGGCTATTCAAGTGTTGAATTTGTGCTTATATATGTGTGTGTCAATTTCTATACTTTGCTGTTAGAGCATCTCTTTAAGTGTAAAAGGTAAAAATGAGATTCATCTCATGTAGGCCTTTTGTATGTCATTTTCTTAGATGTACAATTACCTTTTCTTCCTCATGATAGCTTTATTTGCATAGCTGTTTTCTTATGTTCTCATTTATTAGGATAATATTTATCTCCTTTGCCTTACTTGACTTAAAGTTCATGGGAGAAAGGGCTTTAGTCATATTACCTGAGGTCTCCTAGAAGACATTACTGTGGGCATATCATTGAGGAATCCAGAGACGAGCTCTATTAATGTTCACCTTTTCACAGAAGAAACACCCTGAGTACTTGAGCTGCAGCCGCGTGGAGTGGGGACGAGGGGGAAGGCTGTCAGTGGTGCCCACTCCGCCAAACTGAAAGATCGATTTGCTAGTTGTGACTGTCAAATGAAATTATCTTCAAATTGGGTTTCTATTCGCAATAAAACAATAAGTTTTTCTTTGGCTTCTAATTCTTTTAAGCCAAGAGTTACTAGTTACTGGGTCTAAAGGAGTTAAATGGCTAAGGCTTCTGTGTTTTTCTAAAATATTTTCCAATAAGCAATGCTGAAGTATTTACTGTGTTTGTTTTCAGGTCCCTCTGAATAATATGTTTGGTTATTCTACTGAACTTAGGTCATGCACAGAGGTAAGCAGGTGTTTAAATTTTACTTCAGTGCTCTTCAAGAGACCATCCTACAAAATGATCATTTTTGTGAAATCTTGGCTTTGCATGACTTTCTTTACTTGATAGTTTTTGGAGGTCCGGTTTTTAAAAATCTTTTTGATTTTGTTTTGAACCCCCAGGGGAAGGGAGAATATACAATGGAGTACTGCAGATATCAGCCATGTTCACCAGCTACACAAGAAGAACTCATTAATAAGTATTTGGAAGCTACAGGTCAACTTCCTGTAAAAAAAGGAAAAGCCAAGAACTAATTTTTCTCACTTTCTTGACAAACTTTAACTGTATCTGCAAGTTTGGATACTTTAATGGATTCCAGTGGAATAAACTCAGGCTGAAAACAAGTAACTTTAGAAGCCCATCCTATATATTCAGGAGTTTGTATTATGTAAAGGTTAATTCTGTGTATATCTCAACTCTGTTGATTGGTTTTATACCTCAAATAAAATATGGTTATTATCAAAATATAGTTAATATTTATTTGAGAGAGGAGACTTATTTCTGTTCTACTTATAAGCTTAGAACATATATAAATGTGCAGATTTTTCAGTGTAAGAATTTTCAGTATACAGAAAAGCTGAAAACACAGTAAAAACAACAGCCATATACCATCCGTCTAGACTGAATAGTGAACAGTTTTGTTAAGAGTGTTTATCAGATAATTTGTCATATTTGCTGTCTGTTTGTTGCCCATCTGGTCACATACTTCCATTCTTTAAAAAAATATTGTTTGCTGATACTTGAAAGTGAATTGCATATATCATGATACTTCTTGGAGTGTCACTTTTTTTTAAGAGTGGGGTTCCTTTGTGACAACCTGGATGGCCCTAGAGGGTATTATGTGAAGTGAAATAAGTTAAAGACAGATACTATATGATTTTACTTATATGTGGATCTAAAAATCAAAACAAATGAACGTGACAAAACCAAGTCTCATAGACACAGAGAACAGAGAAGCAGGTGGTTGTTAAAAGGGAGGGGGGCAGTGAAATAGCTGACAGAGGTTAAAAGGTACAGACTTCCAGGTCTAAAATAAATGAGTCATGGGGATATATATATATATATATATATATTTTTTTTTTTTAAATAAAAAAGGATTCATATGATCTTAATGGAGAATGTTTTTCAGATTCTTCATTGGGGTATTAAAATGCTAGCTAAACTTCTAGCTGTTTTATATAGAGCTGATGGCTTCACTTTGTGGCTTATACACATTTGTAACTGCTTGTTTTCAGGGATATAAATGTTACTTTTTTGCAGACCTGTGAGGTAAAAAACAGACCCTTGCATATGCTTGTCTGTGTTCATTTTAATGTTTCTGCAGTTTGGAAATAATAAAATACAACTTACAGGGTTGTTGGGTAGTCTGTTTATCCACGCAGTAAATGTTAGTTGAATTTGAGTCTGTTGGAATGTATCACATACTGTGTTGAGATTATGAAAGACAAATGCTAAGCTTTTGTTTCTAGGGTATATTGGACTTCGCCAGGAAGTTCTACTATATTATTCAGAATTGGCTCATCCAAAAAAACAAGAATAAGATCTCATTAAGAACCCATCCAAGACCAGAACCGACATCTTTTGTTGACTCAGTTCGGTTATAGTTGGTAAAGACCCCGTTACCAGCCAAAGTCTGCAGAAGGAAAAAATTAATGACAGCGTGTATAAATAAGGGTCTCTTTTATCCTGCTTTTGGGATGATTGTTGGCTAATTTAAAGGAAGACAGTATTATTTGCTGGAGAATGGTAGCAGCACTGGACAGTAGTATCACCCTGATTCCCCCTGGTAGCAGGACTGGGAATTTAAAATTATTCGCGGAGCTTTAAAAAAATATCCAGGCCAACCCTTAGGTGCTGCTGCTGCTTTGGATCAAGATCAAAGGTTTTCCAGCGTGTTCTAAGGTACAGGCGTGGTTAAAGACCCCTGTAATATCACCTGTACCTCCAAAACATGAAACGTTCACATGTCATATTGTTAATATTCTTTTGTGTGATGTTAGAGTTTGGGCTGTTAGTTCTTAGCTTGGTAACTTTATCTGTAAAGATATACAGTCGATTTTCTATTATTCCTTTCCTCCTTGCTCACTCTGAGATTTAGGTTGTGAAGTTACTACATTGTCGCTGTGACAGCCGGGTCTTAGTTATGGCCCTCAGGATCTTTGATCTTTGTGGCTTGCAAACTTTCAGTTGCAGCAGATGGGATCAGTTCTCTGGCCAGGGATCAAACCCAAGCCCCTTGCATTGGGAGCACAGAGTCTTAGCCACTGGACCACCAGGTAAGTCCCACTAAAATTTAACACTGAAGTTTTAGAGTTTTTCATATTTTAATACTTTTGAAATATGGATGGGTCTTAAAATTGATGCCAGTTAACCAAGGCAGCCACCAGGTTAAGTAGTAAATTGTGACAAATAGGAATAAATCCCTTTGGAGAAAACATCTACTTTCCAAAAGTATGAATTTTTGAATTCGAGCTTTAATTGCTGCTTAAAATGTCTTCAAATAAAACTAATGCATCATTGAAATAGTTAATGTTTTCACAGGCAGTTTATTGTGAGCATTCACTCATTTATCCATAAGTGCCAGGCTGCATGTTATGTGGCTGTAGCACTTTGAAAGTTAGGAAAGGTCACAGAAGAGGTCATAGAATTTCCTAAGTTGAGAGAAATTAGTGTAATAAGCTCATTATGTCATGAAAGATTCTCATTCAAGGGCCAACATAGAAACTTCCAAATGACTTTCAGAAGAACTTATTAACTTCTGACTATTCATAGCTCAAAACAAAACTATGAGTAGAATCAAAGGAATCCAGGCAAAATCCTGGTGTCACCTTATATGTCTTAAAATTTTTGAAAATTGGAAAGAGATTAGGAAAATGAATGTGATACTGCCTATAACTCTCATTGTGTCAGAGTGACTCAGAGTTTTTTAGACTCTTAATGAAAAGAGGGCTTAGGGAATTTAGAGGTTTTCATTTTATGTCAAGGCAAATGAAGTAATTTTTCTCCACTGTTAGCTAGCAAAATCAAGTCAGCAATTTTAGACTTTGTGCTAGAAAAGATGTTCTAATGGTGATATTCGGAGAAGGCAGTGGCACCCCACTCCAGTACTTTTGCTTGGAAAATCCCATGGATGGAGGAGCTTGGTAGGCTGCAGTCCATGGGGTCGTGAAGAGTCGAACACGACTGAGTGATTTCACTTTCACTTTTCACTTTCATGAGTTGGAGAAGGAAATGGCAACCCACTCCAGTGTTCTTGCCTGGAGAATCCCAGGGACGGGGAAGCCTGGTGGGCTGCCGTCTATGGGGTTGCACAGAGTCGGACACAACTGAAGCAACTTAGCAGCAGCAGCAGTAGCAATGGTGATAGTGAGAAATTTTTAGTAGGCTTAACTTTTGTGGATTGTGTAAATCTATAAATTAGGTAACTTGTGTGTATGTTGTAAGGGTAGAGTTCACCTTTGTAATCTATTTTATATGTCTGTTTATATGTCTGTTTTATGTCTGTGTGTGTTAGTCACTTAGTTGTGTCCAACTCTTTGTGATCCCATGGACTGTAGCCCGCCAGACCCCTCTATCCATGGGATTCTCCAGGCAAGAATACTGGAGTGGATTGCCATTTCCTTCTCCAGGGGATCTTCCTGACCCAGGGATCGAACACAGATCTCCTGCATTGTAGGCAGATTCTTTACCTTCTGAGCCATAGGGAAGTACACATACAGACCTCGCCCCACTGCCTTTTGCAATCACAGTGAGCCGCATTGAAGTCCCTGAAATCTGTTAAAAGGTTACCTTAGATTCCTTACCTGGTTGGGTTAAAGGTTACATTTGTGAGCCTAATCTCACTAGTTAAAAATGCCTTTACAAGGATGAGAGGACTTAGAAAGTTGAGACAAGAAAGATGAAACCCTTTCTAGTTCTTAGCGTGACACTGAAAGTTTAGAAGTCACAGGACACTGAATGTGCTCACTGTGCTCTCGGCACTTCTTGTTAAATATTTAGGAAACTTCAGTTAGAGGGGCTTACTACTTTGTGTCTGCTTTATCTATCACTAGATTGTTTGAAATCTTAAAGTATTTTCTCTGCATTTGAACTCTTAAAGTATCTTCTCTGCATTATCATGTATGTTGGGGATCTGATATTTTCTTTAAATGGCTGTTTCCAATCCTTTGGAAAACTTACAATTCTTAAATCCAGTGGATGTTGAGAAGATGACTGCAGAGGGTTGGGGTTTTAAATGGAGTAGTACATAAAATGTATCTGCTGAAAAACAATAGTATAATTCATCTTTTCTTTTGTAAGAGTCCATGTCTTTACATACTAGATAGCAATTTAACAATACAAATTAGTTGCCTGCAATATGATAAAACTACTGAGAAATGGCAGATTTAGAGATGCGACCATCAATTTTGTCATAAATACTTATTAGTGCAGCTGTGGTATATACTAATTAACTAGATTTTATACTTCAGGGCTGAAACCCTGAGGAACCTGTGGGGTCACTGAGCAGAGTTCAGTATGTACCTATTCCCAGAGTTAAAAACTAAACCATACCCATCAAGAAATAAAAATCCCAATATCTTTTAATGTTTGAATATTTATTTGTAATCACAGGCTTTCCTAAATTATTAGATTGCCTTATACTTGGCTGTTTTACTAGAATAATGATTTAGGCTATTTAGTGCAGAGGACAGTCGTTTTGTTTAGAATGTGGTATAGACAGATGTGTCTTGCTTTTCAGAAATTACTAAGCTCCGTCAGTGCCACAGCCGATCCTTCTTCAGTTCCAGAGCCTTCTTCCGGTGTCTGTCGCTCTTGACAGTGGTACTTCACTTTCAGTGGTTTGCCGGGGTACCAGACCAAGTGAATACGGCAGGGAATAATTTCCTGGGGAACAAGAGTTCTAAAAGATTATGACCTGCCAAAACTTCTGGTTTAAGCAATTCTATGTACCATTATGTTTTACCTGTGTTGAGAATTCATGGAGTAGAACAGTATAATCAAAATCAATTGCATCATCATTTGTTTTCTAGAAGAAGAAAAAAAGAATTAGTGCGATAGATAGGATAGGTTTATATTAGCTCAGAATTTGGAAGGCTCATCTTAACATAACTTCTCCAGTGGGTGCCTTGAATCACCTGCCACCTCTTTGAGTCTAGCCTCATCTCCTTTGGTGCTATCCTACATCAAGATGTAGAAGTCATGGATTCTTACTGTTTTGCCACCAAGTCAGGAAAATCTAGTAAGATCTTTCTGTCATTTTTTTCTCTCTAATACTTACAGGTTTTGATGGAGACTAAGGTCTATGAGGATAGGGAGAATCTATTGATAATCATATATGCACCTCAAGCTGATATGTAGACCTGCTATGCCAGGCAGTAAAGACGGGCAGGGCAACCAGGATTTCTAGAAGGCCACTGTGGCCAAGTCCTGTGCTAGGCATTTCATACATTTTCTCATGGAATTCTCCTGTCCTGCAAGAATATGTATTATGGTAGTGGTAGTCGTTCAGTGGTGTCCGACTCTTTGCAACCCCATGGACTGTAGCCCACCAGGCTCCTCTGTCCATGGGATTTTCCAGTTAAGAGTACTGAAGTGGGTAGCCCTTCCTTTCTCCAGAGGTTCTTCCCAACCCAGGGATCAAACCTGGGTCTCCTGCATTGCAGGCAGATTCTTTACCATTTGAGCAACCAGGTAAGCCCTAATTTTACAGGGAAGGTAACTTGAGATTACAGCTAGTAGGTGATAAATGGGGATTCAAACCCAGATAAATCTATGGACTTCACCACTCACATCCTTCATGTTTTACCATACTGCTTCTAAAACCAGCACATTTTCCAGGTAAGCAGGCAGTCTCCCACATCTCTTTTACTCAACTGATTTTTATAAATGTTAAGAGTGACTAAATCAATTTCCTGTATTTTGCAGTAACTCCTTGGGCTGTAAAAGAGCTTATCCCTTTCGTTAAAAAAAAAAAAAAAAAAAAAAATGGAAGAAATATTTAAATTAATTTGGATTGTGACTTTAATCCACCAGGCTTTCGTTGAGACTATTTAAGAATATGAAAAAGCAAAAACAAAAAGGAGATACTACATTCTGTCTTCCCTTTGCTTACACTGTTGAAGATTTTTTACAAGCCATGAAATTTCCATCAGGTGGAGAAAGGGAGGGAGGGATAAGGTAAAAAGAGTGGGCCTGGATCAATCACAAATTGACCGCTTTTCTGTGATGCTTTTCACCATTGGGTAGGTTTGCCTTCTGCCTAGCAGTGTACCCATGAATGATGAAAGCACATATCCAAAAGACAGACTGCACAGTCAAAGAATTCCTAAGAGAACATGTAGTGTCTCTCTTCTATAAAGGAACAGCTTCTGGAGGCTCCAGTTGTCAGTTGGGCATTGCTGGCTTTGGGGGTGGATTTAGCCTGTTTGACTCATTTGGTGGCGATGTTGACCTTGGGCTCTATTGACACAGCTGGCTGCTGTGCTGCGTAATTCTTATCTTAGACTTCTGTGCTGCCTGCACGATTTCTCAAGATCTGCTTACCATGTATTTCTACAGCTAAAAAAATTGGTATTAAGGTTTTTTACAGGCCATGAAATTTCCATCAGGTGGAGAAAGGGAGGGAGGGATAAGGCAAAAAGAGTGGGCCTGGATCAATCAAAGAACACATGTACACACATGGCTGATTCATGTCAGTAAAAACCACTACAGTATTGTAAAGTAATTAGCCTCCAATTTAAATAAAGAAAAAAACCTGGTCTTATATGTATGTTTTCAGGGCAGTGTCTGTCTTTGAAAATAGCATATCTGAAGGAAACTGTAGCAATCTCCAGATTTATGGCAAAACGGGAAAAGGCCTGAAATAAATGATGGCATTCCAATTAATAATCCACACAAAAATTTGGGTTATTGTAATGCTTGGACACTCTACATTTAATTAAGACTTTCCTTAATAATTGGGCTTCCCTGGTGGTGCAGAGGTTAAAGCGTTTGCCTGCAACGTGGGAGACCTGGGTTCGATCCCTGGGTCGGGAAGATCCCCTGGAGAAGGAAATGGCAATCCACTCCAGTATTCTTGCCTGGAGAATCCCATGGACGGAGGAGCTTGGTGGGCTATAGTCCACGGTCGCAAAGAGTCAGACATGACTGAGTGACTTCACTTCCTCAATAAAGTTATTGAAACTAGGCTTATTAAAGAACTGCAGCCCAGACAAGGCACGTCCATGAACCTGGCAAAGTATCCAGGGTGCACTGCTCACACCAAGTAGGGCTCTGTCCGCCAGGGAGCCATCATTTTTAATATTATGCAGAAATAATCCCTTAGTTTTGTTCAAATCATCACATATGTCAAAACCTCAGTCCAAACTGAGGGCCTGCTGTCACATTTTCCTGATAATTCAGTGCTGTGATCTTCCTAGAGACAGACCTGAAGTGTTTGGTTTCCTTACTCATGACCCCCTACTGCCCCGCTCACCTCTAAAAAAGGAATGATCCCTAGCAGAACCAGGGTGGTTTTAATAGAGAATAAGTAGGCTTAGGTTATGAGTATATGCTATGAGAAGTTTTGTTTTGTTTTAATTGAAGTGTAGTTGATTTACAGTGTTGCTAGTTTCTGTGTACAGCCAGATGACTCAGTTATACATATATGTACCTATTCTTTTTCCTATGTTGCAGTAGGTCCTTGTTGGTTATTTTATATATAGTGGTTTGTATCTGCTAATTTACCCCTCTCTTACCCCCTTTTCCCCTTTGGTAACCATAAGTTTGTTTTCTATGTTTGTGAGTCTTTCTGTTTCATAAATGAGTTCATTTGTATCCTATTTTAGATTCGACACGTGATATTGTATGGTGTTTGACTGACTTAGTATGATAATCTCGAGGTCCACCCTTGAAGCTGCCAACGGCACAGTCTCATCTCCTTTTATGACTGAGTAACACTGTGCATCTGTACTACATCCTCGTTATCTGTTTGTCTGCTGATGGACAGCTTAGGTTGCGTCCATGTCTTGGCTGTATTGTAAATAATGCTGCTGTGGGCATGAGTATCTTTTCGGATGACGGTTTTCTCAGGATATATGTCCAGGAGTGGAACTGCTGGATCATATGGTAATTCTAGTTTTAGTTTGCTATTCCTTAGTTTTCTAAGGAACCTCCTTAGTTTTCTAAGGAACCTCCCTGCTGTTTTCCATAGTGGCTGAATCAACTTACATTCTCACCAACTGTTTTAGGAGGTTTCCTTTTCTCCAAACCTCCAGAATTTCTATTTGTGGACATTCAAGATGTGATGGCCATTCTGAGTAGTATGTGGTGGTACCTCACTGTAGTTTTAATTTGCATTTCTACAATAAACTAGCAAGGAGATCAATCAGTCCTGGGTGTTCATTGGAAGAACTGATGCTGAAGCTGAAACTCCAGTACTTTGCCCACCTCATGCGAAGAGCTGACTCTTTGGAAAAGACCCTGATGCTGGGAGGGATTGGGGGCAGGAGGAGAAGGGGACGACAGTTTCCTGAGCTACCTTGGGCCATGGGACCCCTCCAGTCACTCCTTGCTTCTCTGTCTTGGCTTTGTCAGCCCTGCCTTCCTGGCTCTAGTCTAGGGACAGTCCCGAGACTTTCTGATCTTGGTGACTTAAAAAAAAAAAATGTTGCTTGTTTTGCTTCTTGCTGGGTTTTTTTTTTTTTTTTTCTTTTTCTGAAAGATCACAAAAATCTTTAGTGGCTACCAAATAGCAGAATTTGAAAATCTATGAGGGTTTGTGCATACTTTTCTTTAAGACAACTCTAATCTTGGAAGCTAAGCTAACAAGGGTCAGGCCCAGGTAGTACTTGGATGGGAGACTGCCTGTAAAAATAAGATAACGCTGATCTGAAATGTGGGCTTCCCAGGTGACTCAGTGGTAAAGAATCCACCTGCCAATGCAAGAGACATGAGTTCAATTCCTGGGTTAGGAAGACTCCCCTAGAGAAATTAATGGCAACTCACTCCAGTATTCTTCCCTGGAGAATTCCATGGACAGAGGCACCTGGCAGGCTACAGTCCATAGAGTCACAAGAGTCAGACATAACTCAACGAAGCAACAACAATCTGAAATGCTATCAACCTTAAACCAAATCTCCAAGTTGCTTCAGTACTGAAGCTAACATAAATCTAAATAAGTTTGTTAATCTTCATTTCATAGTCCTAAGAGAAGTGATTTGCCTTAGGTGACCCAGCAAGCAGTTACACATTCAATTATTATTTATCTAAAACCCAAATACCACAGAGTAAAAATCTAAAGCTACTCAGTGACCATTTCCCCCTGCGTTTGATTTTCCTAACCCTACAGTTACATTTGTCCCCACTTTCCCACTTTGCAGGCTGGTTGAATGATACTGATGGGACAGATGACATCAAGACAGGCTAGAATGAGCCAGAAATGGAGCTGCTGTTTTTGACCCACAGCAAAAACTGGTGGTGACTTTGGTGATGTGAGATATACAAATGCAAAAAATAGAAAACACTGCCATTAAAAGATACTAATTTTTCTGTTTTGTCTCTGTTCTCTCTTCCTATTGAGTTTTCCTCTGACACTCATTAAAATTATTTCTATTACTTTGACACCATTTTCTACACTAAACAAAAAATTTCCCCTAACTTCTCAGTTAAAGTCTTGTGTTAAAGTCTTGATAGTTGAGAAAGTGACCTAAGAAAAGATGTAGTACTGTATCCAGACCCCTAACGTAACAACTCTCAGATGGTCATCTCTATTAAAAAGTGCGCTATAGGGGAAAGAAATGTGTTCATTTCAGTAAGTAAAGAAAATACATTTCAAACAGTTGTCCACTTTACAAGTGACCTTTGAAAGGCACACCAAGCTCTTACTGGCATTAATAATGCTAACTGGATGCTGGGCAAACCCTTGTCCTCAGAAGATACTCACTGAGCAATCCACAGTGAATCCACTGCTTCACCCACCCGAGAAGAAAATGATTTTTAGAAATCTGTACTTAAAGTTGGCTCAGCTTGCCTCTTGCAGAATAGTTGATATTGTTTATTCTGGAAATGCCCCTCCCCTCCCTGCACATCATAACTGGCTGAGAAAACCCCCACTCAGTCTTCTCCATGTCCACACCCAGTGTGAAAGTGTTAATCGTTCAGTCGTATCCAACTCTGCGAACCAAGGACTGTAGCCTACCAGTCTCCTCTGTCCATGGGATTCTCCAGGCAAGAATACTGGAGTGGTTGCCATTTCCTCCTCAGGGATCAAACCCAGATCTCTTGCATTACAGGCAAATTCTTTACCATCTGAGCCACCAGAGAACACCCAACCAGCTGAGGAAGACTGGCCCTAATTTCAGTTCATGACTGCAGACCTAGGGCCTGCAGAGCTGTGTGATTCTCAAATCCAAGACTCCCCCTTGCCCTCCACCAACACACACACACACCCCATCACCTCCTGTCTCATCCTTGCTCTCAGCTGGTGACTTTCCCTCATTTCTCACTGAGAAGAGACAGAACAGAACTTCCACAAGCTGCCACATGACATCAGCCCTCCCAGCAGCACCTGTCCCACACCTGTCTGCATTCCTCCAGGGGAACCCTGTGCCCTTGACCAAGGTCTTTTCCTGGATTGACCTTATCCTCTCTATATCTCTCCAAAGATACTAACTCCATCAAGTCTTCCTTCTCTTCCCTACAAGATCTACTTCACCCCTCTTTACTGGATTTTTCTCATCAATATACAAATATGTTGCTGAATCTCCCAACCTGAAAATACAACAGAAAACCCACGTAACCCACCCTCCAGTGCTAGTCTCTTTTTTTTAAATTCCCCTTTATAGCTAAATTCCTTGAGACAGGGCTGCCCACTTCCATTCCCATTCTTTCCTTACCCTGCTCCAATCAAGAGTTCACCCACTCTGTGCCAGTGAGACAACTCTTGATAAGCTTGCCAACTGCCTGTATCAAATGGCCAATTCTTGGGCCTCATCTTTGTTGTCTTCCCAGGAACATTTGACACAATCAACCCTCATCCTTGAAAGACTTTCTTTTCTACTATCTCCAACTTCTAAAGTTAAAAGTTTTTCAGGACTCAATCCTTACATGACCTTTCTCTGTCTACATCCATTTTCCTATCTCATCCACTCTCGTGGCTTTGAAAGCCTTCTGTGTTGTGTTTGGCCCTGGAGTATAAAATGAAGCAGGGCAAAGGCTAACGGTATTGCCAACAGAATGCATTGGTCATGGGAAACACCCTCTTCCAACAACATGAGAAGACTCTACACATGGACATCATCAGATGGTCAACACCAAAATCAGACTGATTATATTCTTTGCAGCCAAAGATGGAGAAACTCTATACAGTCAGCAAAAACAAGACTGGGAGCTGACTGTGGCTCAGATCATAAACTCCTTATTGCAAAATTCAGACTTCAATTGAAGAAAGTAGGGAAAACTACTAGGCCATTCAGATATGACCTACATCAAATCCTTATGATTATACACTACAAGTGACAAATAGATTTAAGGGATTAGATCTGCTAGACAGAGTGCCTGAAAGACGAGGGATGGAGGTTCATAACACTGTACAGGAGGCGGTGATCAAAACCATCCCCAAGAAAAAGAAATGCAAAAAGGCAAAAGGCTTGCCTGAGGAGGCCTTACAAATAGCTGAGAAAAGAAGAGAAGCAAAAGACAAAGGAGAAAAGGAAAGATACATCCATCTGAATGCAGAGTTCCAAAGACTAGCAAGGAGAGATAAGAAAGGCATCCTAAGTGAACAATGCAAAGAAACAGAGAAAAACAATAGAATAGGAGACTAGAGATCTCTTTGAGAAAATGAGAGATACGAAGGGACTATTTCATGCAAAGATGGGCACAATAAAGGAATGAAATGGTATGGACCTAACAGAAGCAGATATTAAGAAGAGGTAGCAAAAATACACAGAATATGTGTATACACAGAATACACAGAATATACAAAAAAAAAATTATGACCAACTTAGATAGCATATTCAAAAGCAGAGACATTACTTTGCCGACTAAGGTCCGCCTAGTCAAGGCTATGGTTTTCGCAGTGGTCATGTATGGATGTGAGAGTTGGACTGTGAAGAAAGCTGAGCACTGAAGAATTGATGCTTTTGAACTGTGGTGTTGGGGAAGACTCTTGAGAGTCCCTTGGACTGCAAGGAGATCCAACCAGTCCATTCTGAAGGAGATCAGCCCTGGGATTTCTTTGGAAGGAATGGTGCTAAAGCTGAAACTCCAGGACTCTGGCCACCTCATGCGAAGAGTTGACTCATTGGAAAAGACTCTGATGCTGGGAGGGATTGGGGGCAGGAGGAGAAGGGGAAGACAGAGGATGAGATGGGGGATGGCATCACGGACTCGATGGATGTGAGTCTGAGTGAACTGCGGGAGCTGGTGATGGACAGGGAGGCCTGGCATGCTGTGATTCATGGGGTCGCAAAGAGTCAGACACGACTGAGCAACTGAACTGAAACAAACAAAAAGATCTTAATGACCCAGATAAACATGATGGCTTGATCACTCACCTATAGCCAGACATCCTGGAGTGCAAAGTCAAGTGGGCCTTAGGAAGCATCACTACAGACAAAGCTAGTGGAGGTGATGGCATTCCAGTTGAGCTATTTCAGATCCTAAAAGATGATGGTGTTAAATGCTGCCCTCAATATGCCAGCAAATTTGGAAAACTCAGCAGTGACCACAGGCCTGGAAAAGATCAGTTTTCATTCCAATCCCAAAGAAGGACAATGTGAAAGAATGTTCAAACTACCACACAATTGCATTCATTGCACATGCTAGCAAAGCAATGCTCAAAATTCTCCAAGCCAGGCTTCAATAGTACATGAACAGATGTTCAAGCTGGATTTAGAAAAGGCAGAGGACCAAGAAATCAAATCGCCAACATTCACTGCATCATAGAAAAAGCAAGAGGATTTCAGAAAAACCTCTACTACTGCTTCACTGACTACACTGAAGCCTTTATGTGGATCACAACAAGAAACTGGAAAATTCTTAACGAGATGGAAATACCAGACCAGCTTACCTGGCTCCTGAGCAATCTGTACGCAGGCCAAGAAGCAACAGTTAGAACCAGACATGGAACAACGGACTGGTTCCAAATTGGGAAAGGAGTACGTCAAGGCTGTATCTTGTCACTCTGCTTATGTAACTTATATGCAGAGTACATCGAAATGTCGGGCTGAATGAAGCACAAGCTGGAATCAAGATTGCTGAGAGAAATATTAATAACCTCAGATACACAGATGATACCACTCTTATGGAAGAAAGTGAAGAGGAACTAAAGAGCCTCTTGATGAAGGTGAAAGAGGAGAGTGGAAAAATTGACTTAAAACTCAACATTCAAAAAACAAAAATCATGGCGTTTGGTCCCATCACTTCATGGCAAATAGATGGAGAAACAATGGAAACAGTGACAGACTTTATTTTCTAGGGCTCCAAAATCACTGCAGATGGTGACTACAGCCGTGAAACTAAAAGACACTGGCTCCTGGGAAGAAAAGCTATGACAAACCTAGACAGCATATTAAAAAGCAGAGACATTACTTTGCCAACAAAGTTGCATCTAGTCAAAGCTATAGTTTTTCCAGGAGTCATGTATGGATGTGAGAGTTGGACTATAAAGAGAGCTGAGCGCCAAAGAATTGATGCTTTTGAATTGTGGTGTTGGAGGAGACTCTTGAGAGTCCCTTGGACTACAAGGAGATCAAACCAGTCAGTCCTAAAGGAGATCAATCCTGAATATTCATTGGAAGGACTGATGCAAAGAGATGACTCAGCAGAAAAGACCCTGATGCTGCAAAAGACTGAAGGCAGCAGGAGAAGGGGACGACAGAGGACAAGATGGTTGGATGGCATCCCTGACTCAGTGGACATGAGTTTGAGCAGGCTCCGGGAGACGGTGAAAGACAGGGAAGCCGGGTGTGCTGCAGTCCGTGGGGTCGCAGAATCAGACACAGCTGAGCGGCTAAACAGCAACGTTGCTGTTGACACCAACCCAGACCTCTCCTCTGAACTTCAGACTCTTACGTTCAGAGGACTATCCAAATTCTCTACTTGGAATTTAGAATGCCCCAAATCAAGCTAATTTCTACCCAAATCTGTTCCTCTGTAAATGAAAAGTAGCCTTCCGGTTATTCATGCCAAATCCTAAGAATCACCCTCAACTTTTCTCATTGTCAGACATTCCACATTCAGCCCATCAACAAATACTGTTAGTTCGTCTTCAAAATCCAAATGCTTCTCACCACCTCCACAGCTGCCACCCTGATGCAAGTTACCAGCAGACTTTGCCTAGGTCACTGCAATACTCTCTTGTTCTGCCTGTTTCCACCCTTGTCTGTCTAGTCTGTTCTCAACACAGCAGCCAAAATGATCCAATCTGAAGTCAGATTGTCACTTCTGCTAAAAAGTCCTGTAGTAAGTAAATGACAAGGTCCTTCTGATGGCCTCCCAGGCCTTGTGTGGACTCATCCAGCCCATCAGCCACACTGCCGCCTCGGGTCCCTCCGCCTGAAACCCCTTCTCTTCTGGGGGCATGGCTTGCTCTCACTTCTCTTGGACCTCTGCTCAAATTAGAGGGGCCTTACTTTAGACTAAAGTATAATTCTCTCAATACCCCACATTCCCTTCTCCCTGCTGTATTTTTCTCCATAGCCCTTATCACCATTTGATACACATTTTCTTGTTTACTGGTTCACCATCTTCTCTCACTAGAATTAGTCCCAATACAGACAGCTACATTCGAGTCTTGTTCACTGCTATATCCTCAGTCCCCAAAAGAGTACCTGACATTCACATATGTATTGAGTGAATGAACTGCAGTTAAAACTCTTGCCACAAATCTAGAAATTCATCTTAATTTTTTCTAAGAACATTGCACTGGTTGTATCCCTTGGGTTACAAGTTAATTTTTTTTTGTTTTTCTTACCCACTGCTTGACACTGCTAATCTGCGACATGAAGTAGTGTAGAAACGGTGTTGTCTTTTGCCACATCACGTAAGAGCTGCCCAGAAAAGCTAGGTTCCAGATGGGTCTCAGGGATGGAGCAATATATCCATGACTGTCTGAAGGAAAAACAAAGTGCATTCGTGTTAAGACATTTATGGGACAAAAGTTTAGAAGTTTCAGTAGTCAAACAGGACTCGTATCTGTGTCTATGTTGTATAGAGGTTTACATGCTTCAGCTTGCCTGGTAAGTAAAGCTACTATAGAACAGTTTAAGGGCTACTTGCTGTATTACATAAATGCAAACTAAGAGCTGTAATGATTAATCTAAAAATCTCCAATCTTTTAATTAGATGGGAATATCTATCAGTTATATTCTCCACATCACTTTCTACTTGTGTTCTCCAGTGAATGTGCTGGTCTTCACCAATCCAGCAAATGTCTTTGTCCTTCTCTGATCCCAAGCATTAAAGCCAATCTGTGGCAGCATGTGTCACTTTTTTTTTTTTTTTGACCAAATGAAAAAAATCCTGTGGTATTGATTTGGGACTGTAATCTTTTAAATTCAGCATTTATTTTTTTAAAAATTACTTAATATCAGATACTGGGATAGGTAGGGAAACAATGACTAATTATCTTTTGTGACGTTTAGAAACTCTAATTTTAGCAAGTTATTTATGAGCTGTTCATGGACCATCATTTATGTAGTTTGAAAGAGATATTCCTGGTCTGTATTAAAGCCTAATAATAGTTTAATATGTGAGGAATACTAACAGCTTACTTAGGAAATGAACCCTTCTTGGTAAAATAATCTTTTGCATAAATTCTGCTCTGTGTTGGTAGAACTTGATTGATTTATAACAGCATCAGTTCAGAAGGCATTCATTGATTGCTTGGGTGCTGTAGGCAATACAAAGAGAGACCCTACCTCTTCTTGTTGACAGTGTAGAAAGGCAGCTGACACCTTTCTTAAGCGAGGGAAGATTAGAGAGGAGAGGAGGGCACAGGAAACGGGGAGATTTCTTTGGGCTGAAGAAGTTGGGGAATATGTCACAGAGATGAGATTTGAGCTAAGCCTTGAATTCTTGTCTGTGTGTGTGTGTGTGTGCCCGCACGCATGTGAGAAAGAGTGAAAGACTCCCTTCATCTTACAGTGCCACTCTGAGTTTAAATCTTGAGATCAAAACAAATTAACCACAGAAAAAAAAATCAGTTATACAAAATACTGTGAATAGTGAGAGCAACCGAATTTGTGTCCGGCATGAATTCAGTAGCACTGATGCAGAGTCACTTTGGACTTCAGCTGGTTATTCCCCAGTCTTTTAGATGTAACATATTGGCCTCATCTATAGGAAGTTTATAAAATTAGAAAAGGTGAAATTTTTTACTTATAATGAAAACTAGACAATGACTCTTTAGGGGAAAAACAGTGCAGAGCAAGGACATCATACGATGGATTCGATCTTCTCACCAGTTGTAGAGAAAACTGCTCAACAGTCAAAGACCCTGGGTTAACTAAATAATGGGATCTGCTGAGAGTCGAATTGCCTACTCCAACATGGATTTTGACTCACTTTATCCAAAACCAAACCTTTTCAGTTATAAGTAGATAATTTTATATATACAGGCTATAAATAGCACCATTAAATGTCTCTGCTGAATTTAAAGTGACAAGAGAACCTGTAGATTTCACTGATGAAAACATGCACTCTATTAAATCATTTGAATCTTCATAGCAACACGTGGAGAAGGCAATGGCAACCCACTCCAGTACTCTCGCCTGGGACTACAGACCCTAGGGACTGTAGCCCGCCAGGCTCCTCTGTCCATGGGATTCTCCAGACAAGAAGACTGGAGTGGGTTGCCATTTCCTTATGTCTCCTGCATTGGCAGGTGGGTTCTTTACCCCTAGCACCACTTGGGAAGCCCCCTTTTCTTCCCATTTGCACTTAGCTAAGCAGGGGATTAATCCCTAAAAAACTAGATTGTAAGTATCAGTCAGTGGTCCCCTTATTTCAGGCAGTTAAATATAAGCAAATTCTACTACAGTATGAGATTCTGATTCTTTGGAACAGGATTTAATCCAAGTTGCCAGAGTCCTATAATGAGAACGATCCAAGCTCTGCATTTGAGAAGCACAAAGAGCAGGATCCTACCTCCAGCTCTGGCAGAACACTCGGCCCCTATAATGGAGGGACACAGATGCAGTAATGAATGGAGACGGCAGGGCCTCCACGCTGAAATGGGTCTCTCTCAGCCTCCGGGCAAACGAGCAGGCTGAGAGAGAGTGACACAGGGAGCACTGTGGTGGCCAGATGTCAAGTCTAATGCCTAAGTGCAGGTGCAGAGATGACTTTGCGGTTTTGGAAATTGGATTTGCCGGTAAGTGCCCAGTCTCTGAGTGCCAGAGCAAATGGGCTCTGCTTCACTTCAGCTGAGTCACTGGAGAGGCAAGGTTCATTTCTCAGAAGAGACGGCACCACTGCCCATTAGCTCCGGACCTAAAATGAGATCAGCTCGACTCCACTACAGCCTCCCAGCAAGGCCCCGAGACAGTCGACTCGCCCAGCCCTGGTGCAGAACGCAATGCTGGGCATAGCCAAGGTCCTGGATAGGGTCTCATCACTTTAAGTTCCCAAAACTACCACTAGAAACCTCTAGAAACGTCTCCTCGGCTCCTGGACTCAACCCTGAAAACTGCACCTCTGTGTGTGGGTCCTGTTACAAAGACCTCCACCTCTTTTGCAGTCAAGCTCTTGCCCTGCCAGCGTCTGGGATGGAAGTGGGCAGGTGAAAGAGGCACAGATAGTTCCTGATGGAGTCACTATCTTGTATGGAGGAGGAGAACCGGAAAAGGATTCTTCTGAATTTTGTTTAAATAATGAGGTAAACCACCTTCTGTCGTTAAAGTGCCATTTGGGAAATAAACTTTTAGATGATCATTCTTCTTGAGATTTAGTAATGATACACATTCCTGAACACAGACATTCCAGAGATGGGTATATACCAGGAATCCTGACTGCGTTCAAGGGGCTTTTAAGCTGCTTCATGAGCTTGTAGAGCTGGTAATCCTCTTCCTGTCTCCTCTCCTTCTTAATGAGCTGAGTACATGTCACATTAACGGCTGGTCTGGGTTTATCATTCCTGAAAAATACTTGAGCAGAACATGTTCCCAGACGTTTCTCACCTTCCTGAAATAAAGATTTTGGAATTAAAAAGGATGGTTCCTCATCACTTCACACCCACCCCAACGTACAAACACAAGACGGGGGAGCTCCCCATACATGGCAGGTATGCCCTGGCCTGCGTATGTAGTGGTCTGCTTTGTAGACTGTGATTTTGGGGCTCACACTAAACACAACAATCTTCAGCCTTTGCTGTCTCTTAAATTCCTGCTTTCTGATGGTGCCCTCAGGAAAGAAGGCAGGGCATTTTCCAAAGAAATACTCACTGACAGCTGTGAGTGCTGCTCAGCTCAGAACTCTAAGACAGGTACTTTCCTCTCTGGGACCAATGTAATACTCAGTTGGAACTCAAGCTTGCAAACTTTGACCAAGAGGAAACTGATCTCCATGAACACAAGTGACAATACCATCATGCTGCCTGATGAATTTGGTCCTCTTACTCCAATTTTACAGATTAAGACTGACGATTAAAGAGGAACCTCCTCCACGTGTCACAGCTAGTAGGTAAGTGGTCAGCCAGGACCTGAGCTGTGTCTGTGATGCCGGGGCCCTAGCTCTGGAGAGCCCCGAGATCTAATCTGGAAGAAGTAGAAGCACAAACCACCCCTGAGGGGCTGCTCCAACTATCCACGTGACTGAGGGCTGTCGGCTTATACTCACATTGAAACCTGGACAGTCTGAGTGTTCTGGGATCGCCCTCACTTACTCTAACCCAGAGACACGTGGAAATGGGTAGCTGGATGCTTTAAGTAGACATCAAGTGCACGACTCATTTCTGGGACAGTTCTATACCCTTTAAGGTCACTGATTCCTCAATCTAACAATAAAAGCCAAGGAACTGCTTCTCAGAAAAATGCATGTTCGCTCAAACCATCCACTGGGCCTATGATTTGAGGAAGTTCATGGCCCGAGTAAACTCCTGTAACAACTTGGTCAGTTGACCAACTAAGTTCTTTTCCCTTTTACAGTTATTTGAACTGGGTGGAGTCCCAGTTTTGTTTTTTTGGTTAAAACAACCAAAAAAAAAAAAAAAAGCCCACAAACAAATTGTAATCAAGATTGGATTTACCTAATAAGCTCCCCCTCCTAGAACTAAAGCCAAAAAACCCACAAAAACTGCAATAGGCTTTCCTAATCATCAGTGCCATGCAGGGAAATGGTGAAGAGGCTTATCAAGGGCAAAAGACAGGGCTGGCACGTGGGCTCCTTTGAGGTCAAAGCTATTTCCAAAGCAGGGGAAAGGAAATGGGGTGTTGTCCCCTTTTGTTTTATTTTTCTTTCCCCCCCCATTTGGCCCCACAGAATCAAAGCAGTTGCCTGAAGATTAAAGAACTCTCCTCAGGCCCTCAGTAGCTCCCCATGCCCTTCAGAGAAGCACAGCAGGTCAAAATACTCTAGTAGTCACTTTCCCTTTTGCTTTAATTGAACACCTCCGCTGGCAACACAGAAACCAAAAGCACCCTCCTTATGCTTTAATAAAATGTTAATTCTCAGGTTAATAAGCAAAGTTGGCGTACTGTTGTCCGGTCAGTTCTGAATACTGGTAAGCTTTCTTTCAGAAGCCTCCACTGGAGGGGCCCTGCCTTTTCTGAAGCTCTGCCTCCCTGAGACACCTTGGTGCTGCCTGCCCACCCCTGCAGCCCTGACTCAGTGCCACATAGAGGGCTTTGGGCTGCTCCCTCCACCCAGGTTCTGGTTGATGCCTCCCAGCTCGGCCCAGCACTGGGAAGTTCATCTGGCTCTGATTTCTATCTGGATCTCCTGTTAACTCTCTTCTTGACAGCAGGGGAAAGGAAACTTGGAGAATCATGGCCTGCTGGGTCACAGCTGGAGAGGTTGAAGGTGCCTGCGGGGTGACAGGCTGCTCTGGGTTACAGAATACCCCTGCTCAGCGCAGCTCCCGGAGATGGTCTCCCGCTACGCCAGCCCACTAACAGGAAATGTCACCAGCTGACAGGAAAAGAGCAGGCTGGCATTTAGAAGTGAGTCACTCCAGGGATTCTGAGATGTGCGGGAGGGGCAGCGGATGCTAGAGTGCGAAACACCCTCCTAGCGACAAAGATGGCTCTGTGGACTGTTTTCAGAGCAACCCTGTTTAAGGTCATGAAGTTGTCCTGCCAAGCTCTAGTCTTCGGTTCTTGAGAACAAATAGAAAACGAAGCAGGACAGAAAAACACACACACACAAGTAAATCTCCAGGCCTCTATATACAGGTTTGATCAAAAAGTCTGTTTGTGTATTATGGAAAACTCCAAATGAACTTCTTGGCCAACCCAATATTAAGATTCTCACTTAAAAAAAAAAAAATCCATAAAAGTTGTTAATGGGACACTTCACGAACCATGGCAGCTTACCTCTGCTCTGTAGAATTCTGTGGTAAACACCAGGTCAAATTTATATTCCTTCTTCTGATTAACCTGAAGCACAGAAATGGAATTTTAGCCAAGTGGAAGTTCTGTTAACAGAAATCAAACGTGAATATTCATTGGAAAGACTGATTATGAAGTTGAAGCTTCCATACTTTGGCCACCTGATGCAAAGAGTCAACTCATTGATAAAGTCCCTGATGCTGGGAAAGATTGAAGGCAGGAGGAGAAGGGGACAACAGAGGACGAGATAGTTGGATGGCATCACCGACTCAATGGACATGAGTTTGAGCAAGCTCCGGGAGATGGTGAAGGACAGGGAAGCCTGGCGTGCTGCAGTCCATGGAATCACGAACAATCAGACAAGACTTAGTAACTGAACAACAACCGCTTACTCTCTTGGGATAACATGACATGCAAATGGAAGCTGTAGCACTTACACCTGAATAAAATCGATTTTTTTTTTTTAACCAGGAGAAAAGATCTCAAATTTTGGTCTGATCATGCCACTCTGCTTGCTGATTTGACAGCTGCTCACAAACAGGAAGGTTGAGAGGGGGAAACTGGTCCTAATGCTAGAAGCTGGCTTTGTGGGAGCAGCTGGAGGAGAAACAGACGTGAGCACACAGGGTTGAGGAGAGGGTTCCCTCCTTCCCCAACCACCGGTGCCCCTCCATGCCCTGTGCTGGGCACCGGGCCTCAGCAGCTCCCCCTCCTGCCGCTCACAGTTGAAAACAGGATCCGGCGACAAAGATGCAGCCAGTAATGATGGGTTTCCAGGTGGTAAGCGAAGAAAGAGTGGGGGTTGAGGAAGGCGTCTGGGGGAGGAGCCCTCAGTGGAGGTCAAAGGGACAGTGCGGAAGCAGCACCCAGACGCAGGGGAGGGCAGAGTGGACCCGCACGGGAGGCCTGAGGTGGGGGAGCTCTGTGACGGGCTGAGCCTGGGGCAGGCTGAGTTACCACAGCAATCACGGTCTCGGAGCTTCACAAGTAGGCATGCTTCTAAACTTTGGAAATGCATGTTTAGCCTTTTTAAACCTTTGAACTGATTCCAATGCAGAGCTTTAGAGAATACATATCCATATCACTGAAGCCCATTAGACTGTTCAGAAGAACTTTGTTATTGGCCATCATTTTTTTTATAAAGAGCACAATGATCATTCAGTAAAAGGGATGTTTTCTAGAGAAGAAAGGGAGCTTCTGCCACCTGGAGCTGAAGTTATTCCACACAGTGTTAAGTTATTCTGGAAACAGCCATTTCCCTTTTGTGGGAGGTGGGGGTGAGGCGGAAACACAGCCGCACAGGGTCTTAGTTCCCCAACCAGGGATCAAACTCATGTACCCCTGCAGTGGAAGCACAGAGTCTTAACCACTGGACCACCAGGGAATTTCCTCCGCTTCCTGTGAACTTTAGCCCAGGAACACAACCACCAAGCATGGTCATTTTAAGTGGACCAGATATCATCCATTCCTATCACAGACTTAAAAAAAAAATAAATTCTGGGAAACTGGAGAATGGAGAGTGAGGATTCTATGGCAATTGTTTACAGAAGGAATATTTAAATGTGTGGATGTATAGATATTGCTGGGGGTCAAGGGGCACCCAGAGCCCATGCGTGAGAGCTGTTTGTTTAGGGCTCATTTTCAATCTCAAAACAAGTTCTGGTGGAAGCTGAGACACTGATTTCACTTACATATTCATACAAATTACAAAATTCATACACATGTGTCTGTCTTCTCAGCCATTCACTGTTTGCCACCTACTATGCCAGGCACCAGGGAGATACAAGGAAATTAAACATCCTGTCCAGCCTGACCGGAAACCTGCACCCTGTGTGGACAGGATAAATCAACAGCCACACAGCGCAGCTTTCCTATGTGGCCGGAGCACATGTGTGCTGGGCACTTAATCTGGGGAGGCTTTCTAGAGAAAAGGGGAGCCAGGCAAAGACGTGGGAATGGAGGGCAGGGGCTGGCGTTTCAGGGAAGGCTGCGAAGCTAGGGAAAAGGCTGTCTGGGGAGGCTGGCACAAGGTCACAAAAGCATTTTTTTGTAGAGGACTTGGAAATTGATCCCAAAGACTGTGGGAACCCCAGTAAGGTAAACACTGCAGCACTCAGACTGTTGTGCAGAGCAAAGCGCAACAGAGTTTAGATGGTGCCTTGGTCAGGGTAAAAGTCCAGTGCTCACTATTTGTATTGTTATTAAAACCTATTCAAACCCACAGCTAACATCACACTCAACAGCGAAAAGCTAACAGCATTCCCTCTAAGATCAGGAACAAGACAAAGCTGTCCACTCTCACCACTTTTATTCAACATAGTTTTGGAAGTCCTAGCCACAGCAATCTGAGAAGAAAAAAATTAGAGGAATCCAAATTGGAAAAGAAGTAAAACTGTCACTGTTTGTGGATGACATGATACTATACACAGAAAATCCTAAAGATGCCACCAGAAAATGACTAGAGCTCATCAATGAATTTGGTAAAGTTGCAGGATACATGGAAATTCTCTGATGGTCCAGTGGTAAGGATTTGGTGCCTTCACTGCAGAGGGCCCAGGTTCAATCCCCGGTTGGGGAACTAAGATCCCACAAGTCACAGGGTGGCACACCACCCCTCCCCACAGAGCTGCAGTATACAATACACAGAAATCTGTTGCATTTCTACACACTAACAACGAAAGATCAGGAAAAATAAGGAAACTATCCTAATCACCACTACATCAATGCAATCCCTATCAATTACCAATGGCATTTTTCATAGAACAAAAATTTTTGTCATTTGTAGGGAAACACAAATGACCTTGAATAGCAAAGCAATCCTGAGAAAGAAAGATGGAGCTGGAGGAATCAGGCTCCCTGACCTGAAACTACACTACAGGTAGCTTCCCTGGTGGTCCAGTGGTTAGGAATCCACCTTCCAGGGCAGGAGACAAGGGTTCGATTGCTGGCCGGGAAGCTGGGATCCCACATGCTGTGCAGCAACTAAGCCTATGCACTGCGACTACTGAGCCCACATGAGCCCACATGAGCCCACATGAGCCCAACTACTGAGCCACAACTCAAAAAGCCCACACGGAATGAGAAGAATTCACCTTCAAAATGCACAAGCAGCTCATATAGCTCAATACCAAAACAACAAACAGCTCAATCAAAAACTGGGCAGAGGATCTAAGTAGACATTTCGCCAAAGAAGACATATAGATGGCCAAAAAGCACAGGAAAAGATGCTCAGTGTTGCTAATTATTAGAGACACACAAATGAGTTTTCACCTCACACTGGTCAGAATGGCCATCGTCAAAAAGTCTACAAACAATAAATGCTGGAGAGGGTGTGGAGAAAAGGAAACCCACCCATAAATGTTGGTGGGAATATAAACTGGTGCAGCCACTATGGAGAACAGTATAAGGATTCCTTCAAAAACCAAAAACAGAACTACCATACGACCCAGCAATCCCACTCCTGGACATACACCCAGAGAAAACCATAATCTGAAAAGATACCTGCCCCCAGTGTTCACTGCAGCACTGTTTACGATAGCCAAGACATGGAAGCGACCTCAATGCCCATCAACAGAGGAATGAAGAAGGGGGTACGTACATACAATGGAATACTACTCAGCCACAAAAAGAAGGAAATAACATCATTTACAGCAACATGGACGGACCTAGAGATTGCCATAGTGAGTGAAGCAAGTCAGAGAAGAACAAATATCATATGATACTGCTTATATGTGGAATCTAAAAAATGATAAAAAATGAACCTATTTACAAGACAGAAATTGAGTCACAGATGTAGACAACAAGCTTATGGTCACCAAAGGGGAAATGAGGAGAGAGGGGTAATGTGGGAGACTGAGATTGACATATTCATGCCGCCATATGTAACTAATAAGAGCCTACTGTGCAGCACACGGAGCTCTTCTCAGTACTCTATACATCACCTGAGGATACATGTTGATGTCTGGCAAAACCACTACAATATTGTAAAGTAATTAGCCTCCAATTAAAATTAATAAATTTATATTAAAAAAGAGTGGATATATGCATATGTATAACTGATTTACTGTGCTATATGGCAGAAGCTAACACAACATTGTAAATCAACTATACTCCAATAAAAATTACCTGAAAAAATCACATGAGGGAGAGAAAGAACTGTGCTGGGAAGCAGGGTCTGGTCCAAGGATGAGACTATGGAAGGCTGAGATCCAGACTCCATCTAGCTTGTGCTGCACTCAGTATGCCAGCAAATTTGGAAAACTCAGCATTGGCCACAGCACTGGGAAAGGTCAGTTTTCATTCCAATCCCAAAGAACGTTCAAACTACCCCACAAACTGCACTCATTTCACATGCTAGCAAGGTAATGCTCAAATCCTTCCAGCCAGTCTTCAACAATATGTGAACTGAGAACGTCCAGATGTACAAGCTGGTTTAGACAAAGCAGAGGAACCAGAGACCAAACATCAGTTGGATCTTAAAAAAGGCAAGGGAATTCCAAAAAAACATCTACTTCTGCTTCACTGACTACGGTAAAGCCTTTGACTGTGTGGATCACGACAAACTGGAAAATTCTTAACAGAGATGAGAATACCAGACCACCTTACCTGCCTCTTGAGAAAGCTGTATGCAGGTCAAGAAGTAAGAGTTAGAACCAGATACGGAACAACAGACTGCTTCAAACATCAGCCTAGTGTGCTACAGTTAATGGGGTCACAGAGTCAGCATGACCAAGCAACTGAAAAACAACAGCTTGTTTTTACTTTGGTTTTCTCCTGCCTGGAGCTTGCAGAGAACCGGCAAGGCTGTATATTGTCACTCTGCTTATTTAACTTATATGCAGAGTACATCATGCAAAATGCTGGGCTGGATGAAGTACAAGCTGGAATCAAGATTGCCGGGAGAAATATCAGTAACCTGAGATATGCAGATGACACCATGCTTACGGCAGAAAGCAAAGAGGATCTAAAGAGCTTCTTGATGAAAGTCAGAGGAGAGTGAAAAAGATGGCTTAAAACTCAACATTCAAAAAACTAAGATTATGGCATCCAGTCCCATCACTTCGTGACAAATAGGTAGGGAAAAAAAATGGAAACAGTGACAAGACTTTATTTTCTTGGACTCCAAAATCACTGCAGGTGACTACAGCCATGAAACTAAGACACTGGCTCCTTGGAAGAAAAGCTACGACAAACCTAGACAGTGTATTAAAAGCGGAGACGTTACTTTGCCAACAAAGGTCTACATCAAAGCTATGGTTTTTCCAGAAGTCATGTATGGAAAAGTTGGACCATAAAGAAGGCTGAGTGGCGAAGAACTGATGCTTTTGAACTGTGGTCTTGGAGAAGACTCTTGAGAGTCCCTTGGACTGCAAGGAGATCCAACCAGTCCATCCTAAAGGAGATCAGTCCTGAATATTCACTGGAAGGACTGATGCTGAAGCTGATGCTACAATACTTTGACCACCTGATGCGAAGAGCTGACTCACGGGAAAAGACCCTGATGCTGGGAAAGATCGAGGGCAGGAAGGAAAGGGGACTACAGAGGATGAGACGGTTGGATGGCATCATCGACTCAATGGACAATAGTTTGAGCAAACTCTGGGAGATAGTGAAGGACAGGGAAGCCTGGAGTGCTGCAGTTCATGGGGTCACAAAGAGTCAGACACAACTGAGGGACTGAAAACAATAGCTTGTTTATACTTCGGTTTTCTCCTGCCTGGAGCTCACAGAGAGCCGTTAAAGGGTGTATGTGGGACCTGAATGAAAGTAGCTGAACAAGGTGCCCCATACATCTGCCTCCAAGTCTCCTCGACACCAGACCCGAGTTAGAGGAACACAGAGAACACCCCCCTGAGCCATGCGGACACCAACAGCTGAGACTCACAGAGGCAGTAGTTCTGTGTGCTGGCAGGTCTAAGGCTTGAACTGCTCTCTGCACCAGCCCTGTAGACCTCCCACCTGCTCCATGCATGACCTGGGAGTCTGCCCTTCACCTCCACTTAGGGGCCTGGGGTCAGCCCCCTTCACAGGAGTCAGGATGCCCCTCAGGCTGCTATCTGGGGGTCAGGAGAGTTGGTGGTACCACCTTCATGCTCCAGGACATGGAAGAAGGCCAGGAAGCAGCTGGATGTCATAAAAGGAGATTCAGTGGAGGTGGCGGTAGAAGCTGTGGCATTTCCTGTCATGCCCCCAGGAAGGCAATACGGAGAACAATCTTAAGGACCACCCACCTTTCCATAACTAATAAACTGGGCACACTTATTTGCTATCCACAGAAATTCACAAAAGCCTGCTTTAACCTTGATATAATTGTGCATATTTCAAATAGAGTACTTAAGACATTATTTGACTCTGTAGTTTTTTTTGAAAACACATGGAGGCTAAATGAGGAGCTGTTACCAAGTTCAAGCTCGCTCTGCTCGCCATTAAGATGAGTCAATGAACCTAGACGAGGCGTTGGGATCAGGAAGGGACTGTATTTGGGAACCGGCTGACTGAGAAGATGGCAGGCTAGCATCTCAAAATAACCATCTTGTTGGGGCCGGGCTGCCGGATTCTTTTATGGATCAGAGCTGGGGGGAGAGGGGAGGTGAGGAAACAAAGTAAAAAGCTATTCAATCCTTGTAAATGTGCCCTGAAATGGTAAGCCTCAGGCAGGGTGATGTTTTTGCTTCACTTCCTTCACAGATGGGCAGCTCAGGTTATCTCCCTGAGGCAGACCACTATAACAATAAAAGCTGCAAAATAAAGGTTGCAGGAGCAGATCCAGAGTAAATTCAAAATTAACCCTTCCCAGTTACAGCACCAGTACCTACTCTTTGCGGGGAAAGAAACATCTGCAGTAACCAAGGCTGTGAGCTGAGTCAGGATGGAGCTGTCCTTCTGAAGGGTCATTTTTCTTCCTGGTTTGCTCTGCTTCTTTTGTATTAATCAGGCACTCTTAAAAACATCTACATTTTGTCCCAAATAGGATTTTTATATTTGTGGTTGTACTTTATCATTTATCAAGACTGAGTCCCTTTATCTCCCCTAAAGGCCTCTCCCGGCTCCCTTCCTCTGAGTCACCAGGTCCTCTGAGGCCAAGTTGCTGGTTCTCCAGAGATAAGATGGCAGCCTTGGAAGACCAGTCAGGGCCGTCCGGGATGAGTGTCTCACGCTCCTCAGGGCACTTTAGGGCTGTGTGTTCCCTTGGCTGTCTCTGATTAAACCACCCTGTGATGAAGAGGTCTCTATAGTTCAAATGCACCCCAGGAGTTCTGAACGTGAAACAGGGCTGGGAGCAGGAGGACAGGGAAGAGACTGTCACAGCCACCCTCGGGGCAGTCAGGCCACAGGAGAAGGACTTGAAATAGTTCATGGTACAGCTGATTATTTGATCACGGATGACGTAGGAGCTATGAAAGGGTAACTGGAGAAATGATCTAGTCTGGGGACCAGAAAAGTGACATCTGAGCTGAACTCTGAAGTGAAGGAATTAACTTTGGGGATGTCAGGATGAGGGTACGTGTGCACAGGTTCACTGCGACTGACTCTTTGAGACCCCGTGGGTTGTAGCTCACCAGGCTCCTCTGTCCATGAGATTTCCAAGACAAGAATACTGGATAGCCACTCCCTTCTCCAGGGGAACTTCCTGACCCAGGGATCAAACCTGCCACATTGTAAAGCAGATTCTTTACCATCTGTGCCATCTGGGAAGCAGGATGACTGTGAGTGGCTGGCAAACATTCCACACAGAAGGATGTGGGATGAACCAAGGTGGGGATGGCAGAAATGCAGGGAAGAGTATGGTAGACAGATGCGGATGTGAACTAGCAGGTCAACATGGTCAGCTAAATACATTACTCAGGTCAGAAAGAATCACTAGAATGCACATTTTGTGTTAGTACAACGTTATTAAATCTACCATCATTTAAAGGATGCTTATATGTATAGAACAATAGTATATACCCTCTAGGGCCTGTGCTGGGTGAGGTTCTAAGCATATCACATGTCTTTCCTGGGTTAACAGAGCTCTGAAGGCCTGTACACAAGAGATGCAGCTAAAGGAGCAGGGAGGGACCACTGCACAACTGTTACACTGGCAATAAATGGGAAAGTGCGTAAGGCCAACCTGTTGGCCAAGGCTGGGGGTTCATGGCTGGTGGAAGGTAGCTCGGTGCAGCCTGGCTGCGGGGCAGTCTGGATGACTCAGCCAAATCAAGATTATACATACTTTTAGGATCCAATAGCTACTTCCAGGTATGTATCCCAGAGAAACGGTGACACTGTAACAGGGGACTTATGGGATGTTCCTTGAGGCATTCTGTGTGTGGTGGGAAGTTGGAGACAATCTGCTGTGCCTCTCTGGGGGGTAGGCAGGTAGAATGGGGGTGCTATGCAGAAGGGCAGGAGGAGAAGGGGGAGACAGAGGATGAGCTAGTGGGGCGGCATCACCGACTCGATGGACATGAGTTTGAGCAAACTCCAGGAGATAGTGAAGGACAGGGAAGCCTGGCGTGCTGCAGTCCACGGGGTCACAAAAAACTGGACGTAACTTAGCAACTGAAAAACAAGCACAGATCACAGCGGGGAGAGGTAGCCAACCAGCCATCCTTAGAGCGACTAAGAGAGACCCTCAAGGCAGGAAGTGAAAACAGCAGACACAGGAAAATGCACAGCATACCACTTACAAAAATGTTTTAAATAAAAATTTACACACACAGCAACAATCTCTCTCATAAGAACATTCACAGGGATTTCCCTGGTGGTCCAGTGACTAAGACTCAGAGTTCCCAATGCAGGGGGCATGTGGTTTGATCCCTAGTCAGGGAACTAGACCCCACAGGCTGCAACTAAGACCTGGCGCAATCAAATTAAACAGAAGAAAACACAGACAGAGGATACGTCAGCCCTTCTAGTTCCCCAAGGGAGGTGGGAAGAATGGTGCAGACGAAGAATGTCGCCTACCATATCAGCAAACAAAAACTACTGCAGCCATAAAGCCCCTACAGTGCGCCCTGAGGGGCATTCAGGAAGGAGAGAAGCAGGACACTGGCCCTAAATAGTTGAGGTGTCTATCAAAGGAGTGATTTCAATGAGCCCAGACTCCTGCATCTTCCCATACATACACAAGCTCTAAACTCTAACTTGAAATGTCTGTATTTGTGACTAACAGTAATCTTGTCATCTTTGGATATTTGACATTTTTCCCCCCAGAAAGAACTCCTACATCTCCTGGCTCCTCCCTCACCTCTTTGGAACAGTCCCTCAGCACAATCTGAGAGGCTGTATCCTGGGCTATAGTCCTCAGTGAGTCCACCAAAGAGAACAAACTTCTCAACTCTTAGGTTATGTATTTCTTCAGCTGACAGATCCGGTGGCCAGTGAAGGGACCCAGGGCAGGCTTCTCCGCTTCACCCGGATCCGGAGCCGAGGCACCAGCAGTGGCCTCTTAGCCCAGCCTGCCTCCTCAGAGAGAGTTGCAGTGAAAATGACAAAAAGAGGAGTGAGGTTTTTTCTTTCCCTTTCTTGACAACAAAGAAGATTAAACACAACAGTGAGCAGGCCTGAACATGCCCTAGTTTGTTTGTTTGTTTGTTTACTTTAACTGCTCCTAACTCTGCAGGTCTGCAAAGAAGTTTGCTTTTCTGCCTTCTAACTGCAGCTGTGCTGTGCTGTGTCAACTGTGCTGAGTCACTGTGCTGTGGCTGTGCTGAGTCACTCAGTCGTGTCCAACTCTTTGTGACCCCTGGACTGCAGCCCTCCAGGCTCCTCTGTCCATGGGAATTTTGAACAAGGCAAGAATACTGGAGTGGGCTGCCATGCCTCCTCCAGGGGATCTTCCCAACCTAGGGATCAAACTCAGGTCTTCTGCATTGCTGGCAGATTCTTTGCCATCTGAACCACCAGGGAAGCCCAATAATACTGGAATGGGTAGCCTATCCCTTCTCCAGGGGATCTTCCTGACCCAGGAATTGAATCAGGGTCTCCCTCATTGCAGGCGGATTCTTTACAAGTTGAGCTACCAGGGAAGCCCCTGCAGGAGCTAAACTTCACACCTGTTTTCCTTTGGCTCTATGCTAAATGCATCCTGCACCTGGTGTTTACCCTTGCAACACTCTTCCCCTTATAGTTCTTTTTACAGATCAGTACGAAGGCCACAGAGCCAGCCAACCACCCGACTCAGTGACTGGGCGCCTGACACAGCCTATGACTGTCTTTGAAACAATGCAAGAGGAAGCAATCAAGATGCTAACCCTTCTGTTCCTCATCCCCAACTCCTGACTGCGAGCCCTCATCTTATATAAGCCCCTAGCGCAGGGTGGGGGGGGAGGGGGTACACAGATCTGAGGCATAAGCCTACTGGGTTCCCCTCTCCACTGGCTGAGAATTAAAGCCACCTTTCTATTTCCTCGAAGCTCTGTCTCCGTATCTTTGTTTGGCTTCAGTGGGCAGAGAAAGCTAAGATTTTGGCCGGTGACAAGAGTACAGACAAATGTGTGTGAATCTCTCCTGGCCTGCAGCTCTCCCAGCAGTGGCTGAGGGTCCTAAGTTTTACTCGGTGGTGTTAACCTCCTCTTGCCTCCAAGATTATCCTGAAAACTTAGTTTCAAGAAGAGGTACCTGGGTTATTCTCAGTTAAAAGACACTGAGCAGGGCTGGACTGTGTAATTAGGTGGGAAGCTGGCCTGTTGTTTTAACTTGGATTGGCTATTTTAATAGAGTTTTTCAGAATAAAATGGAAGATATCTCATGAGAGCTTTCAGCTCCAAGGAAGGAGATCTCCTAGTGGGCTTTCTCAGGTAATTGAGAAACTTGTGGGAGTGCTGGAAGCACGTCCTCATACCACGCAGCTGTCCCTATAGGGAAACCCACACATTTTAATTAAAAACTTGCTCTGCCAGGGATGAGCCTACAAGCTGGCCACTCTGATGGGAGCACTCAGAGTGGTCTTAACACTACCAGAAGGAGAAACTGAGACACCGGGAGAGCTGGATCGACTCTAGGGTGACATCTAGCGGAGTCAAGCTTACAAACAGCACACAGGTCCACGACAGCATTGTCACGAGCATTTTACCTCAACAAACTGACTTTACAATGGGGAACAAAGCTTTCAAAGCAAAAGAGCAGTAGATTGCCAGCCTCCAACTAACACCCCAGCCAGGTTCATGTACAACACATATGGAAATTTATACTTGCAAATACTCACTTCACTGGAAGAACTATACTAGGAGCTCTCAACCAAAAATGGTCAAATTGGGGCTCTTTTAACATTCTGAAACTCATTTTTAAGTGTGTATGCAGCTAGAAAGAGCCTACTCGATAAAATATCTTTTCAGAATTCAGAAACAAAGGCCCTTCTAGGAGAAACTTGCATTTCTCTCCCTGTGTCTTTAAGATGTAAATGCTCTACCTGATTTTCTTAAGTGTGTGTGTGGTGTGTGTGTGTGTGGTATGTGTGTGGTGTGTGTGTGGTGTGTGGTGTGTGTGTGTGTGGTGTGTGTGGTGTGTGTGTGTGTGTGTGTGTGGTGTGTGTGTGGTGTGTGGTGTGTGTGTGTGGTGTGTGTGGTGTGTGTGTGTGGTGTGTGTGTGGTGTGTGTGTGTGTGGTGTGTGTGTGTGTGTGGTGTGTGTGTGTGGTGTGTGTGTTTGTGGGGTGTGTGTGTGTGTGGTGTGTGTGGTATGTGGTGTGGGTGTGTGGTGTGTGGGGGGTGTGTGTGTGGTGTGTGTGTGTGGGGGGATGTCTGTGGTGTGTGGGGTGTGTGGTGTGTGTGTGGTGTGTGTGGTTTGTGTGGTGTGTAGTATGTGAGTGTGTGTGTGCTGTGTGTGTGTGGTGTGTGGTGTGTGTGTGGTGTGTGTGTGGTGTGTGTGTGGTGTGTGGTGTGTGTGTGTGTGTGTGTGTGTGTGTGTGTGTGTGTGGTGTGTGTGTGTGTGTGTGTGTGTCTGGTGTGTGTGTGGTGTGTGCTGTGTGTGTGTGTGTGTGTGGTGTGTGGTGTGTGTGTGGTGTGTGTGTATGTGTGTGTGTGTGTGTGTGTGTGTGTGTATGGTGTGTGTGTGGTGTGTGTGTGTGTGTGTGTGTGTGTGTATGGTGTGTGGTGTGTGTGTGCGCTGTGTGGTGTGGTGTGTGTGTGGTGTGTGTGTGCTGTGTGGTGTGGTGTGTGTGTGCGCTGTGTGGTGTGGTGTGTGTGTGGTGTGTGTGTGTGGTGTGTGGTGTGTGTGTGTATGTGTGTAGTATGTGAGTGTGTGTGTGTGTGGTGTCGTGTGTGGTGTGTGTGTGTGTGTGTGTGGTGTGTGTGTGTGTATGGTGTTGTGTGTGGTGTGTGTGTGTTGACAGTCTGGTCTCTACCATCTGGAAGGTACACATGTGCACAACCGGCAGCCCACGGAACAGACTGGGCTTCTGAGAAGACTCCGTCTGGCTGAGGCAACTCTAGGGGCTTCTGTCACCTTAACCTTTGCTGCATCTACCTGTGCAACAAAGATCTTTACTTTCTGAGACTATTCTGGGAAGTGTGTTAATCATTCGGTTGTGTCTGACTCTTTGCCATCCATGGACTGTAGCCCACCAGGCTCCTCTGTCTGTGGAATTCTCCAGACAATACTGGAGCGGGTTGTCGTTCCCTTCTCTAGGGGGGCTTCCTGACCCAGGTAGTCTATAGGGACAAATGAAATGGATATAGAAAGCTGTACAATATTTGTAGAAAGGCTGCTCTGACAAAGTTATTCCATGCATGGTTCCGTTTGGATTGACTTTAATTAGATAAGTAAATTTTGTTGTTGAGGGTGGGCTGGTGCAAGACTGGAGTTTGGTTTTCTCTCTCATTTTTATAAGAACACAGTTTTCTTATGAACTATTTTTGGTAACAGATTGTGAATAGCTCTGCCTTCTACATGATCTGTCATTTGCCTTAAATATCTTTTATTGTCTCTTTGGTTGAGTGAATAAGCATTGCTTCAGTGACCTATAATTCTATTTGACCAAGTGTTTTAAAAACTTGATGTTTTTTTAAAAAAGAACAAACTTTCCAAATATCAAATTCTAATTAAGATTCTTTTGACCCCCCGCTAACTTTGGGATGCTTCAAAGGACCCCTGTACGTCCCAAAGAGAGAGATTAAACTAATTAGGTTTATCTGGCATGTTAAATTACATGGGTAGCACTATCAACTAAGTGTAGCAAAACTTTCATCTTTTATAGGTAAATGTCATTAGTGTAGTCATTCCGAAAGTTTTACAGAATTCCTAAAAATCTGATGTGTCCTAATACACTGTTATTAGTCATTATCTTTAAAAGGTGGTACGCCACAAAAATAACTAAATTTCTTGTCAATTATTTTGTAAACAGATCTTTAACCATGCCATTTTAAGTCTTTTGTCATTTATAGACAATAATTGTTTTACTCTCATGCTTTTACAAAATGAGGATTTTCAAGAAGATTCATAAAAAGAGCTTTTTGACAAATTTGTTTCTGATAACTTTGAGATCATATCATTGAACTCAGTGAGAAATTACAAAACTCTAATGGAAAACCTAATGACTTCATACAGATCAACTGGAATTACACAGAACTGAACAAATTGATAAATATGATTTACAATTTTATGACTTCTGAAATATTCTAATTTTTAATGTTTGTTTTCCAGAAAGTCTTTCCTCTTATACTCTTTTTTGACCTACAACAAGCTGATAAAATATACCTTTGTAAACAAAGATGAAACATTCATCTTTTTCTCTCTACATCATCCTTCCAAAATTTGGCTTATCCAGCTGGCTCTCCTGTGAACTTGATGGCTTACTGCGACCAGATTACAATTAGCTACACTAACCATTGTTTTAATTTTTTCTCATTGTTTTCAAATTACTTATGCTTTGTGTCTTTCTCTGCTGTATTTTATTAATGTTACTAGCTGTATTACCTATATTCTATTTTATAAGACTATTGTCTCTTTCATTACCCAATGCACAACCAGGCCACTGAAAAAAATCAGGCTAAATGTCTTGAGGCAATCGACCACATATATAACTCTACATAAAATAACTGTAACAGTAAAATTCTAGATATGGGCAGAAGCAACAAGGAAAAACATTTTCCTGGATGATAACTGACTAGTGAAACGGTCAATTCAGAGGATTTTAGATAATCAACAGGGCCTCATCCAAAAAATTTAGCACACTGAATAAGCTATCAACAGAATCCTCACCTGATCTAGGAATGAGCTTTCCTAGAGCCATGGGACAAAGCTGGTCATGAAATGCCTCCCAACTGTTGGTCAAATTCATGACCAAGAAGGCACTGTGGACAAAGAATGGTGCCTGCCATTTCAGTAAACAAAGGATACTGCAGCCTTAAGACCCCAAAAGTGGACCCTGAGAGGAAACCAGGAGGGAGAAAAACAGGATACTGCTCCTAGATAGTTAAGATGTATATCAAAGGAATGATTTCAATGAGCCCAGACTCCTGCATCTTCCCATACATAGAAAAGCGCTAAAATCATTAACTTGAGGTGTCTGTTTTAGTGATCAGCAGTAATCTTTGGAAGTTCAACTACATGTTTGTTTGTTCTTTTCCAGCAAAATCTCCTACATCTCCTAGCTCTCCCCTTACCTCTTTGGAACAGTCCCTCAGAGCAATCTGAGCAGCTGTATCTGGGCTACAGTCCTCAGTTAAGTCCACCGAATAAAACAAACCTCTCAACTTCCAGGTTCTGCTTTGGTTTGTTTGTTTGTTTTTTCAGTTGACAATGGGAAAGGGAATAAAAGAGAATAACCAATCATCAGAGAGGGGTCTCCAGGGAGCAAAGGTGATGAGGGTATTACTCCCTCAGCTTTGTACCTGGGACCAACAAGTGCAAGAAGTTAAGTCCAAAGTAACTTGGTGTGGATGTCTCCACCCTGAACCTTAAACTTCTGTCTTTGACCTGCATATTGGTGTGACCAGATCTGTGAGTGCAGTAAACTGCTTACTGTAGTGATTCTGAATCTAGAGGCTCTGCACCTGGGATGAAGCCGAGGTCTCAAGTTCAGGTGGTCCTCCCCTGCACTTAGAACACGTGTTGCTACACGTGGTACATGGTACAAAGCTAATCCATTCATTGAAAGATGTTTTTTTTTAAAGCTGAACCTTTTTTAAGAGCCAGGTCTGTCGGGAAGGGGACAGGCAGGTCTGGCTTCCCTGATGTGAGGCGTGTTCCCACAGAGAGGATCACAGGGCTCTGTTCCTCCCATCCTCACGCTGCCAAAACTGCCCATCTGCAAACAGAATAGGAAGTTCCACAACCCTCTCTTAAAGCACGGCTCGGGGCACAGCACCTCCTTCTAATCTTTTCCAGAATGAGGCTTTTTATATAAACAACAAGTCAGCAAACAAAGCAATTGACCGTGTGGGTGTATAACCTGAAGGAATGAATTAGCAACTCTTTGCTACAGATTTCTAATTACGTGTAAAAGAGGACTTAGGTACTATAGCCTAGAAATAAATGCATTACAGTCATGGACCACCAGTGATGTGGTTCATGTTCTCATCTGTTTTTTGTGTGTTCTGTCAATTTTATAGGTTTCTTGGTTTTTGTCCCCAAAGGCCACGAACAAGGATAGTCCCTCGCAGCCGCCCTCTCTCAGGACAGGCTCTTTAGAAAAGTGACCAGAACTTTGATTTGGGGTAAAGTATCTGCCTGCAGTGCAGGAGATGCAGATTCGATCCCTGGGTTGGGAAGATCCCCTGAAGAAGGGGATGGCAACCCATTCCAGTATTCTGGCCTGGAGAATTCCATGGACAGAGGAGCCTGGGGGACTGCAGTCCACGGATGGCAAAGAGTCAGACATGAGACATGACTGAGAGGCCAACACTTCTCTTCACTTGGAGTCATTTGGGAGGGAAACAGGCCACTTTAAAAGTCCTGTTGAATAAAGTGTACCAGAGAATGCCTTCGAAGTACAACTTATCTCACTAGATTTTTTTTTATAAACAAAAAAATGCTCCTCAAATGTCTATCAAATCAATGTCAAGCATTTATTCAGGGACTGTGTATAAAGCCTCCTGCTAGCCACTGGGCAGCATCATGATAAAAGCTACATGTCAAATATACTGAACTCTCACTACATGCTTCATGTGGCTCGACACAGTGCCCAGGAAGTACTTAACACAGCACAAGAGTCCTTTCAGGGAAATACTGATCTTATCCCCATTTAAGGGTGAAGAAACTGAGGCACTTGCCCAAAGTTAAGGAATTAAGTCCCAGAGGTACTAAGTAGTGAAGCCTGGCTCCAGACCCCTGTTCGTCCCTTGCATAGTGCAAAGGTCACACATACAGACCCAGCCACTCCCTCTAAGAGAGGGCAGAAAGAAAGCTGTGGGGGTGTGTGTGGGAAGTGTGTGTGCGCGAGGTTTGAGAAAGGGAGGGAGGGACAGAGAAATTGACAGAGCTGGACTGTGCTTATAATCATGCTTCCTGTAGACAAGACAGTGAAGACCTTCTGGAAGGGAGACGGCCAGGCAGGGTATGTTCTGTTTCCTAAGGCTGCTGTAATGAAGTACCACAAACTGTGTGCCTTAACAGGACAGACATGAATTCTTTCACAGCTCTGAAGGCTACAAGTCCAAAATCAAGGTGTTGTCTAGTCTCTCTGAGGCTCTGGACAGAATCCCCTCTTGCCTCTCTGAGTTTCTGGTGGTGGCAGGCAAACCTTGGTGTTCTTGGCTTGCAGCTCTATCACTCCAGTCTCTGCCTCTGTCTTTAAATGGTGTTCTTCTCTCTGTATCTTCACATGACCTTCTGATAAGGTCATCAGTCACTGGGTTTAGGGCCCATGCTAACCCAGTATAGCCTTATCTTAATTACATCTGCAAAGACTTATTTCCAAGTAAGGTCGTAATCACAGGTACAGGGGTTAGGACTTCAACACAGCTTTTTTGTGGGCAAAATAACCCACAGAAGTATGAAAGTGAGGATCATCCAGGACTCTGGAAGGAGGCCCTGGATGCACCCTTTCAGGCAAGGCTTAAGTGGGCGCTTGAGTTAGTGCAGCCATGAGCAGGAATCTCCAGGAGGACGAGGGAATGGAGACGACCTGGGAGAGAGAGGGTGAGGGGACTCGGGACAGGAAGAGAGGTGAACAGCCAGGCTGGGGAGACCAGCAAGTTAGTGATGGGGATACTTGGAGTGGAGGTTACCATGATGGATGGGGCCAGATTAGAGAAGGTGTCTTCAGGGACTCTATTCTAGAGCAATGGGTTTCAAACTTGAGCTGGAACAGAATCTCCTGGAGGGCGTGCTAATGAAGACACTGGCCCCAGCAGTGTCTTATGGGGCTGGCCCCACTCCAGTTCTGATTCAGTAAACCGGGGGCGGGGCCTAAGCCCCTGCATTTTCACCAGTTCCAGGGGATGCTGTGGCTGCTGGTCCAAGGACCACACTTTGAGAACTCTCTGGCACTGAAGTTCGGAGGGAGGGACAGGAAGTAAACACTAGAGGTGGTCACTAGAAGACAGATGAGCAGGGGATGAAGCACATGACCATTTATGCTCTCCTAAGGCCTGAGGAGTCTCCTATCACGAGACTGAATGAAATGGAGGAGTGTTATCATAAATTCTGATCCACCTGGGGTCTCTGGCAAATCAGGCCATGATGCCTTACAAAGTTCAGGGGTCAGGTATACCCTCTCTTTCAGGGGATGCAACTGATAAACTCCATGATGACATACGATGTGCTGTTTTTCAAGCAGGGATATTTGGAGTAGGTAGTCTGGATTAAAAAGAAATGAATGGATCATGGTTGTCTTAAGGGTTAAAGGAGATAAGTTTATTTTATTACTGATATATGTATTTATTTAGGCTGCACTGGGTTTCAGTTGCAGCACGTAGGATCTGCAATCTTTGCTGCGGTATGTACAGTCTAGTCCCCTGACCAAGGACTGAATCTAGGTCCCCTGCACTGGAAACTCAGAGTCTTATCCATTGGACCACCAGTGCACGTGTGTGTGCTAAGTCACTTCAGTCGTGTCCGACGCTTTGCCACCCTAAGGATGGTAGCCCGCCAGGCTCCTCTATCCACGGGATTCTCCAGGCAAGAATGCTGGAGTGGGTTGCCATTTCCTTCTCCAGGGGATCTTTCTAACACAGGATCAAGCCCGAGTCTCTTACATCCCCTGCATTGGCAGGTGGGTTCTTTGCCACTAGCACCACCTGGGGAGTCCCTAGACCACCAGGCAAGTCCCTAAAATTGTTTTTGAAGAAAATTCACTTCTTTGCTTCCTGTTACATGGGTAGCGACTTGGCCATGTAATACAATTTACACCCAGAAGTTAAAAATCACACATTCCAAACGCGACTCCACTAAGTTGTGTCTCATTTTTCAGTAAAAAAGCTGTTTTCTGTAAAATACAAAGCTTTTGTTTTCAGGTGAGTGGGATCAAAGATGTTTCCTCCAGCACATGTCCAGACTATCATTATATTAGATACTATGCAATGCTTGCTTGCCTGTTTAAAACTCACTGAAATATGGGGCACGAGTACTGAATATAAAACTGAGGAACCTAATAAGGGATGGAGAATAGGCATTTATTATTCTAAGAGCACATTTTAAAAACCTAACATCCCCTTTAAACTCAATCAAATCCAACAAAAACCTGGGCAAATGGAGGAGTAGGGCTGGTACCCAGAGAAATCTTGCTGCCAGCTGCTGTAGGGGATGCAAAAATGCCGTGACTCTGGGAGTCTCTAAAGACACGATTCTGCCCAAAACTCATCTCTACAAAGAAAACCCTTGGGAACTGCCTGGTGGTCCAATGGTTACGAATCCCCACTTCCACTGAAGGGGGTGTGGGTTCGACCCCTGGTTGGGGAACTAAGATCCTACATGCCATGTGGTGTGGCCAGAAAGAGAGAAAGAAAAAGAAAACTCTACGTTTTAGGGAAAGACTGTCTCATGTTCTTCCTCCCTGCTGTTGGTTTCTAGGCACAGTCCCTTCATGTGGCCTTAGAGCCGGCAGTGATAGCCTTAAACTTCATGTTCCCACACCGAGGGGGTGGGCAGCGGGGACAGGCCAGTTGTCGAGAGCTCAAAGCTGATGCTAATCTCCCCCTCGGGAGCACAGTGAGCTTCACTGACCTACCAGACTCGGCTTCTAAATGTCCCCTCCAGACTTCACGTTTGGTAAGAAAACATAAATGTCATGCCATTCCAGGAAAAGCAAACTTCTTCATTTTATAAGGTTAGTTTTATGAGTCAGGCTTAGTTGGAGACAAGTAAACAACTCATTTGTGGATAAAAATTGCTGCGCTGCACTTATGTTCTGGACAGGAAGAACACGAATGTATTACATCATGCCCTGGAGTTATTTCGCTGCATTTTCCTTTTCCCAGGCAATGCCGGATAAGGTGAATGCAAGGTATGGAGCAAAAGCCAGTGACCTTCAGATCAGGCCCTATCCCATGGGGATGAAGGAGATCTCTGCCTTGGACACTATCAGGCTAAGGAGTAGTGGAGAGAGACAGGCAGACTACTATGTGTTAAGCTGTTTGGCCAACTCTGGGGATGAGTTCTTGACCCTCCCCAAAGAGCTGGTGTGGGAAGGGTCAGAGGCAGTGTTCCCCTCTGGCCCAGGATGGGGCTCCTCAGGAAAGGCTGATTGTGAGAGGGATTCGAGCTGTTGTAGGCAGGTTGGGAATGGGTTGGGACCTGGACCGGCCTCCTGTTCCAGGTGCCCAGTGGTCCTAACACCCTTCCAGCTGCCTTTGTTTTCATCTAATTTTATTATCTTAATCACTATGCTTTACATATTTAAATATTTTTCTTTTGGGGTTTGTAGTCAGAAAAATTCAAGGATATAGACTCATAGAATGTTAGACTTGGAGACTTTCAACTTCTTGCCAACATAGAATTGACCCACACTTGATTATTCAGCATTTGGTTGAAGATGGGGAAATCAGCACCTCCTAAGGCACTTCTTCCTATTGTCTTTAGCAGGTCCCTTCATCAGTACAGTGGGAGAGATAAAGAGAAGGGATGCCCTCCACCCTGTAGAAGCTGACACATGTGCAGGGCAGGAGCACAAAGCAGCCTACAGTCAAGTGCCAGTCAAGACAGAATATGAAGGGCAGGCGTGCTGGGGGGTGAGGAGGTTACTGGGGCTGCAGAGATCAGCCAGAGCTGCCCTTTCCTGAGCAGAGTCACGTGTCTGGTGGTGTGGCAAGTACTTGCATCAGCTCACAGTCACCCAGAAGCTGGGTGTGGTGGGCTGAGGATTGGCACCCAAAGAGGTCCACATCCTAATCTCTTGAGCATCTGAACATGTTACAAGGCAGAGGGGACGTGACCAGTACAATCAGGTTAAGGACCCTGAGCTGGACAGGTATCCTGGCTCATCCAGGTGGGCCCAGTGTACTCACATGGGTCCTTACAAGTGTTATCATCAGATGCTGCCTCCTGGCTATGAAGATGGAGGATGGAGAGCGAGCCAAGGAGTGAAGGCAGCCTTTAGAAGCTGGAAAAAGCAAGGAAATGGATTCTCCCCTAGAATTTCCAGAGGAAACACCCTTGCAACACCTAGATTTCGGTCTTCTGACCTCCAGAATCACAAGAGAATGCATCTGTGGGAGTTGTTTTTTCCTACAAAGATTGTGGTCATTTGTCACAGCAGTGAAATCAATACAGATACAAAATTACTTGTGATCCTTCCTAGTGTTCTGTGTGGGCACCTCCCTTGGGGCCATCCGTACTGAGACACATCATCTCCTATACAGCTATGGTACAAGACTCTTTTCTAACTCGACTTTACTGGCCAGAGACATCCTGAATGATTATAAGAAGTAACCCAAGGTGAAGTGCTACTGCTACTATGGGACTAACTCTGTGCAAACCTCTTAAACTGGGGACCATCACAAAGGCAAATAAACACCAAGCCTGCAGAAGCGTGAACGAACTTCTAGGTGATTCATGCTGATGCTCTGAGATCAAGGGTCGGGTGGGATTCGGGAGACTGTGTGTGTTTGTGTATTTAACATTCTGTGTCTCTTTAAGATCAGTCATTTTAGGGCTATTTACATTCTGTCTCCAGCAGAACCACCTAGGTTGTTCAAGAAGAGCATGCCACAAAGCCAGACTCCTGGTGGTTAAATTCATGACCCACCAGCAGTGGTCTTTATTTGGGGCCAAGACTAACCCTCTGTGATCACACGCATCCTTGGCTCTGACACCCTGTGTGGCAAGACGAGTGGAAATGTTGTGGGCTGGTAAAAAAAAATGTGTGTGATTCAAAAGCAACTTCTTACATGCTGGTTAAAAGCATTCCTACTTGCCAGCTCACTTGTAGCTGGTTCGGGTGACTGAAGGACGAGGCTGGGAAGGCCAAGGCTAGATTCAACCTCAGGGCCTTTTTCACTTCGGTGCTGGATCCAAACTCTGCAGTCAGAGCCTTCAGGCTAAGTGGGCACTGCGGGCGGGGGTGGGAGAAGGAGGGCAGAGACATGGGGGGCACCGGTGCCATCTCAGCAGGTACAGTGCCCTGGAAGGTCTCTGTTCTGTGCTTTCTGGATTGTTATGTTTCATTAACACAGCAGAGGGCGCTGAGGAGCACCACCTCCATCCTGCCAATAGCTATCCCCCTGTGGGTCTTTCATGGGGGCTGTAAAAGCACTGAGAAGCCTTCCTTGTGTGAAAGTAGAGATTCTTTTGCTTTAGGGTTTTACTACATATCCTTCCCCTCCATATTCATTGCAGCCTTCTTCATTCTCCAGTTTTTCTTTTCTATGGTCTGCTTGATGCATTGCTTTTCTGTTCTTGTGAACCATCACCTCTGAATTATTGACATTAATGGAGAGAAGACTTCAAGGAGAGCAGTAATTAGATGAATTATGCTGTATTAAAGTGCTTTATAGATTGAAAAGGGATAAAGGAAGAAGCTTTTTCTTAGTATACTAGGCGCTCTCCCAGCCTTGTCAGCTCAGTGGACAGGCTTTGTTCTGCCCATAGACACGGGGGGGGGGGGGGGGGGTGGTGGTGTGCGGGGAGGGAGGGCACGCAGTAGCCAGCCCACCTTTGGGGAGGGGGAGGGATGATCAACAGAAGTCAGCTGTTTTGCTCTGAAACTTGCCTATGTTAGGTATACACATTATCTAGCTGCAAAATTGTTAAGTAAACTGGTGAAGAGTAGGCAGAAAAAAACATAAGTCCACAAAATCCAAGTTAAATACTGTAAAGAGAATTGATGAAGTCTCTAGTAACTCTTGCTGGTTAACCGGGTGTGAGTGAGTCAGGGTTAGGCAAGAAAAGTCAGAAGTAAAAGGAGAGGATTGTGAACTGTATTCTTTGCAAGTGCTTCTGCCATTGTAAGTAAACAAAAGTGAAAGTCACAGATGCCCATTATGGGTGGATCTTCGTGCTTGAAAGACAGCAAGGAGTGCCCATTAATGTCCTTCACGCTACACCAAAAGACAGATGATAGTTTTATATTTGCTGATTTTCATTTAAATTGAAGCAGTTAAGGTTTGGGCATAATTCCCCCCACCTTACCTTTGGTCAACTGTTTTGATTAATGTTTCCAACCAGGTCGTGGCCTGGTCCTCTGAGTAATCCCCAAATAAGGGCTGATTTCAAATGGGTTGCCTTTGTTCTTAAGTCTGTGCACACAAAGATCTCACCAGTCTTTCTAAATGCCAGGGAAAGGCTGGCTTCTCACCAGATGCTTGGGGCAAGGACTAGTGGTTGTAGGTCTTAGAAGTGTCCTGAGCGTACCTGCCTCACTGTAAGGGACAGCCCCAGGTGGTCGGAAGCAGGCTTATCCAGGGTACCCTGGGTAGCATAGGAGCTCTCAACACCACAACCTTCCATGCTCTGGGGCCTGCGGCATCAGAAAACAGGAGCCTTCTGGTCATGGAAGGGTAGTGTACGGTTGGGAAAGAGAGGTCATCAGACAGGGGCAGTGAGGGGTGCCTGTGTCCCTCACTATACCTCTCTCCTTACAATCTCCCTTATGATCAGTAAACAAAACAGAATACTCACAAGTGGTTTTACCAGCTAGTTCTGACTTGAGAATCTCAATACTTCTTTGCATTTACTACCATCGTGGGTGGCCAGACGGTAAAGAATCTGCCTGCAATGCAGGAGACCCAGGTTTGATCCCTGAGTCAGGAAGATCCCCTGGAGAAGGGAATGGCAACCCACTCCATTATTCTTACCTGGAGAATTCCACAGCCAGCCATGTGGAGGCAAAGAGTGGGACAGACTAGTGACTAACACTTTCACTACCATAGCTGTTACTGCATTTTACCACTAGAGGGCAATATTGTTCCTAAAATAAAGGATTCACCCAGAATCAAAAAATCACTTAGAATTTAGAAATTTCAGAGCTGGAAGAGGTCTTAAAAATCATCTGGCTCACAGGCTTTCAAATTTTTTTCAACTGAAACGCACAAGAACTGCATGCTTCATAATGAACCATTTCACACATGTATGTTTGCGATCTTTTGAGGCACTGCCTACCTTTACTCTGCAATGCACGCTAAACAATTTGTATTCCCAATTGTTTCATTAAAAACAAACAAAAAACAATGGCAACCACTAAATAGATGTCATAACCAACCAGTGCTCCATTAGTTTGAAAAACCCTGATTTGGTCCCAGTCTCTCATCTACCAAGAGACACAATGACCCAGAGGATGGAGAAGGATGCTACCAGCTATACTTCTCTTACCCACCCAGCCGCCTGCTAAACCCAGAGTCAGTCCTGGAGGAATGAAAGACATTGTGCAGCAACTCAGCACTTACTCTACTAAAGCACTGACTGGATAAAGTAGTTGAGAGTCTATCATCTTGCACCTCTTGTCAACGATACAACTGCTCATGTAATTGAAGCAGAAATTCCTTGCATTAAAGGTCTCTCCTCATTCAAGTAGCTTCATTCAATCAAGTGATTGCAATCAAGCAATTTCATTGAATTTCCATAGAAACTGAAACCACTTAGAGTCTTGGCCCTGAAAGTCACCAAGTTCTCTTCCTTGGCTCCCTGATGTTAAAGCACTTATAATCATTTTTGGAGGAAATGTAAAAGTAAACCAGAAGATCACAGGAATATATCCTTTCTTAGGGTCAAGGCTCTGGGTTCTTCTACTAACTCCTCCTCCCTTTCATGCATATCTGTCTCTAATTTATTGATTACCCCCACACCCCTGGGATTTTTTAGGCCAAAAAGGAGTATCCCTTTAAAATTCAGGATTATATTATTACAGATGAAAAGAGTAACTGAGCTCTCTGGATAAGAAAGGAAAAATTTTCTTCACTCACTTGGATTTTGAGAGCTAGTTTATTTTATGAAAGATGCCACAAATTCAATTTTTTTAAAAGGGGGTATCCAGCAAGGTCCTACTGTATAGCGCATGGACCTCTGCTCAATGTTACATGGCATCCTGGATGGGAGGGTGCCATACATGTACATGTATGGCTGAGTCCCCCTGCTGTTCACCTGAAACTATCACAGCTTTGTTAATCAGCACTCCAATATAAAATAAAAACGTTTTAAAAATTAAAATTATGTAAGTAAAAAATAAGGGGATAACTAAATGCATGAAAATGCAAATTATTTTATTATTTAATTATTTAATGGTCAGAAGAAGGAAAAACATGTCTGGGGCTGAAAAATTCCTGGTGCACTTTAGAAATCTAAGCTTGGCTTTCTGTAGAGAATCCTTCCCACTGATAAGCAGGGAGCAAATCTCCAGGCGGGGAGTGGGGGTGTTGGGGGGGTGCTGTTCGGGCTCTGGGACATGGCTACTCTCCACTTTGATAGAAAGTTCTCAAGTTCTATTCCCTCACTTCTCTGCGGGGAAGTGGGGGGCGCGGGGGAGTTAAACTGAACCTCCTTGAGACAGCAAGTTCTGTTACAAGTGACAAGCGCAGGTTTCCTTTTTCTAGGGAAAAAAAAAATGATTTCACCAGTTAATAAATCTAGCCAAACTGGGTGCAGGGTTAAGTCTTTGAAGAACCAAGGCGTTCTCTTCCAAATGGCGTTCTCACACCCCCAACATCACGTCTAGAACTATCTTAAAACTTCTACTGCCACTCCTTAAAACTTTCTCTTTATCCTCTTCATTAAACTCTAGCTTCTTCAATGATGAGTCTACAGGCTTTGTGGAATATTGGGGGTTGCTGGAAAGAGCATCCTTACTTTGGGGACAAACAGGGTAGTTCTGTAACTTTCGTAGTCATCTTCTACTTGAAAAAGCAACAGAGCTCCACGGACACAAAATGGTACCTACAGCCTTGAAATCAGCAACGAAACAATGAGCTGCCAAATTCTCATTCATTCCGTTTACAAACACAACAGCCCTGGGTCATTCACTCTTATTAGATTAAAGCAGACGCCAGGATTACGAAGGTTCCTGGCCAGGCCAACGCGTAAACTGCAATATTATCCTAAACCCTTGCAAGACGGCCTGCATTTGACAAGGGAACGTCCACGGTTCGGCGTGGGAACTGGCTTGGATTTTGAAAAACCCTGTCCAGAACTGACGCTCAAGTCGTGCATTCAGTGACCACCTCATAGCAACCAACTCTGGAAAGATCAAGCCTGGCCTTTAGGGCCTGTTCCTCAGTTTCCCCATGTACCTGTTTCCCAGGTATGGGAGCTACCCTGTGAAAATTCTTTACGGCCTTGTAAATGCCAGAAAGAACAAGTCCGCTTTCCGCGGACTCTGCGCCCCGACGGGCCCTTCCAAGCGCGGGAACTGTTCCGGGCTGTCTCCGCACCTGGCGCACACCGTTCTCGCCGGCAGAGCCCCAGCACGGGCGCGCGCATTCGGCAGTCAGCGCCCGCGCGGCTGGCGGCCGGTCCCCGCGCGCGCCCCGTGCTGCTCGGGTACTCACCCACGCGCGGCCGTCCAGCACATTCGCCAGCACCTGCAGGGCGCTGGGCGAGGCGGCGCGGAAGTTGAAGAAGTGCAGCGCCGCGCGCGCCGCCTGCGAGAGGAGCCGGCTCGAGGGCTCCGCGTCCTGGAGCCACCCGGAGTCCTCGGGCTCCCCGGACGCCGCCGCCCCCTGGAGGGCGAGCAGCAGTAGCAGCGGTACCGCGAGCCGCTGGGCCGCGGGGCGCGTGTCCCCCGGCCGGGGAGCGGAAAGCGGTTGCCTGCGGAGCTGCATGGACGCGGGCTGGCGCGGCGCTCGACCGGTCCGAGCTTCGGGTGGGCGGCGCCGGCGCTTGAGGAAATAAGGCCGGGCGGGCCCCTCCCCGCCGCCCCCAGGGCGGCCCGCTGGAGGGCGTCCGGGTCCCTCTCGGCGTTTCCCGCAACCCAGGGCCCCTCCGCCCCGCCCCACTCCGCCCGGGCTCCAGCTGCCCCGGCTCGGTACCCGGACGCGGCGGCGCCTCCGCGGCGCGGGGCGGGGATGTCTGGCCGGGGCCGCGCGGGCAGGGGGACGAGGGGCAGTGGAGACCTCTCTCCAGGGAGCGCGGCCAGGTCGGCGCCACCCCGCGCCCACAACCTAGCGCGGGGACCTGGTTTCTGGCTGCGGTTGCTGTGATTTCGAAGCCCTCGGGGTTTCACAGCAAACCTGCTTCAGTTGTTCAAGGCTTGGAGCTTATTTCCCAGAAGAAGAAATTGGAAACGGGTGGAGAACAGGACGTGACGCTGGCATTGATGGGGGTCCTTATAGCCCAATGACTTTGAAGTGAGCCAGATACCCAGAGAATTGGGGCTAGAGAGGGGGCTGCGGTGGTAAGCTGATAAGAACCTAGAGGCCCCACTGCACTTGGAAACGCTGATAACCGTGGTGGGGCGCAGGTGGGCGTGGAATCCAGAGTCCAGCGAAGTGAGGCATGGATTGGGCTGTAGTTCTGCGGAGGCAGCAAGGGTTGACGACTCTTTTTAGACACGTGGCAGTGAAGGAAGGAGAGGGCCATTGTTCTTAAGTCACAGACAGAAAGCCAAGGAGAACTCGGAATTAGAGGCACTCCTAGCTTCCTTTTTCCCACCTGTCTTTAGTTTGTTCAGGGGTCTACCCCTCCCCAACACTCGCTGACCCCATCCCCACCGAGGAACCAAAGAAAGTCCCTTCTTGCTGGTTACTGGTTGACGCCCCACATAAAAAGAATCTGGATAAGATATGCGCGGAGGAAGGCTGGGGGCGGGGGCGACAGATGGGGACGCCATCTTTGAAAACATCTTTCCTCCCCCATTTCTTCGTTTGGATGTTGTCCCTCTCGTGCCCGTCTTTTCTCCAAGGTATTCATGGAACACTCATCCTGCTGGGCCCTGAGGGAAGTGAGGAGGGGGGCAATCTGATAAGTCTCCAGGCTCCCGGAGCACACCTTCTAGGCAAGGGGAGACCAAGAGGCAAGGGAATGGACCCTTTGTTGGATGCAGTTACACGCTGTGGAGAAGGGGATGGGGAGTTGGTTATAATTTTAAATAGCGTAGTCAAAGCAGACCTCACTGAGAAAGTGATGTTTAAGTAAGGACCTGAAGGAGAGATGAGGGAGCCAGGTGGACATGTATGGGAAGAGCACTGTAGGTAGAGGGGACCGCAAGTGCAGAGGCCCCGAGGCAGGAGTCCACTGGCATGTGTGAAGCGCGAGCAGGTGCCGCTGGAGGGAGAGGACAAGGAGAAGACAGCTGAACGCCAGGTCTGAGGGACAATGGGAAGACAGCAGAGCATGTATTTTGTGTCTGGGTGTGCCCCGTGTAAGTGCGCCCCTATCTTGCCAACAGTCTCGCGATGAAGCCCATCTGTAGAATGGCTGAGCAGAAGAGAAAGGAGGAGCCCGGGATCCTGATGACGCTGAGCACCCAAATCAGCTGATCCTGGAGCTCATTTCTTATGTTCATTGAAGCTGAAGGTTCTGTTTCTTGCCTTCAGAGGCAGCCTGACACAAGTAAGTATCTTCCTAGAATCCAGGCATCTTCTCCTCCAAGGGGTTATCATGGTAGGTTTCTTGAGAACTTATCACTTCCAGGTTTTATAAAGACTAAATTTTCCTTATTTTATTTCAGTTCTTCACCCCCAGTGGGTGCTGGGCAGCTTTCAACTGCAGTAACAGGAAAACTCATCAACGTTGTGGACTCCGCAGTGGTGTGGAGTGGGAGGTCTCCCGGATGGTTTGAAGGATTCAGCCTTTCTCCATCCTTCTGCACAGCTCTCCTCAGCTGTTTGGCTTTTTGTCCACAGACTCACCTGTCCATAGACTCACCTCCATGATTATAGAATGGCTGTCACAGCTCCAGACACAGCTCCAGGCTTGATCCCTGCATTGGGAAGATTCCCTGGAGAAGGGAATGGCAACCCACTCTAGTATTCTTGCCTAAGAAGAAATAGTCACACAAGGGAACAAGCATAACTGCCTGAGTACAGAGAATTCTTCCAAGGTCAGCTGTTTATAATATTGGTAGTAACTACACTTGGGCCAGATTGTTGGTCAGGAACACATATTTCAAAAGTTAATTACAGTATTCACTTTATTAACAGATTTTCTAGAACAGGAGAAGATCCCCTTGATTGAAAACTGTGTGTTTGTCCTTTGTCCATTTATCTGTGAGATCTGTGAGATTCTAATTGATTTATCGAAGTTCTTTAAACACTAAGGAATGGGGCTTCCCTGGTGGCTCAGATGGTAAAGAATCTGCTTGAAATGCAGGAGACTCAGGTTTGATCCCTGGGTTGGGAATATCTCCTGGAGAAGGGAATGGCTACCCACTCCAGTAGTCTTGCCTGGAGAATCTCATTGACAGAGGAGCCTGGTGGGCTACACAGGGTCGCAAAGAGTCAGACACAATTGAGAGATTTTTCAATTGAGCGATTTTCACTTGCAGGCTGAGATGTGTCACAAGAATCACTAATATTTTTTCCCCTAAGTTCCTACACTGTGTGTGTGTTGTTCCTTCTTGCCAGATGCCATGTGCGGGGCGATGTTGTTAACGGCGCACCATGTGTGCCAAAGGGCCTGAACTTGTGTCACAGGGCTGATCCCGCCCTGGTCTCCCTGGCGTTGTGGGAGGACTGTCCTGCAGGCAGGGAGGAAAGTCTTAGCCAGTAGGACTGGCCAACCCCCCCTCCCCGCCCCCCCCGCCGCCAAGAGTGTCCTGTATGTTATGTTTGTGTATGTGTTAGCTCAGTCTTGGCCAACTCTTTGCAACCCTAAGGACGGTAGCCCTCCAGGCTTCTCTGTCCATGGAATTCTCCAGGCAAGAATATTGCAGTGGGTGGCTATTCCCTTCTTCTAGTTCCTTAATCATGGCTCAGGTGATTGTGAGCATTTTTATAATGGAGAATTTGGCTTATGTTTAAGAAATACAATGGTATAAATCATTATATATGTACTTAGACATAATTGTATGAAAAGATTCAGAAGGAAAATTGATATAATATTTTTCTAGGCTATTTGTAATGTCTATCAAAATTAGCAGTTCATGTACCCACTGCCCCAGCAATTCTACCTCTGTAGCTTATAGAAATGATACATCCACACTTGTACACAGAGATGTATGAGAATGTGTCTCTCTTATGTAGGTTGTAAATTCATTTTACAAATGTCTCATTTTCTGCTCTCCACCCCAGAACAGTGTCTGGCATACCATAGGCATCAGTACAAATTTTAGGAAAGAGTGAAGAGTAAAAGCTGGAAAAATCTAAGTCCCATGGCTGAATAATTATGGTACCTCCATCTAGTGGGATACTCTACCACCATTAAGGAATGAGATCCAGGAGTGTAGATAACTGAGCCATCTCTAAGGTATAATGTTAACAGACAGCAAGGTGTAGGGTAGGGCAAATTGTATGCTACTGTTTGTTCTAAAAGAAACAAACTATATAAACATATGCATGCACGTATGCTAAGTCGCTTCAGTCACGTCCAGCTCTTTGTGACCCCATGGACTGTAGCCTGATAGGCTCCTTTGTCCAAGGGATTCTCCAGGCAAGAATACTGGAGTGGATTGCCATGATATGAGTATATACAGAAATGTGCAAACAGGCAAAGATGTCTGAACAAGTTTATAAGAAAATAGCAATAATGGGATGGGGGACAGGGGTGTGAGAAACTCTTTACTATATAACCTTTTGCAGTGTTTTTTAACATGTATTACCCATTCTAAATAAATAAATGAAATGCTGTATATAAGTGCCCTTCCTATCAGTTTCTTCATCACCATTCCTACAGGGACATTACAATTCTATTAATATCACTCAGCACAGCCAGAGCAAGCATGACCTCAGCTTATACATGCAGTTTGCACTTGTCTTCCTCCCTCTGCACCTCACCTTTCAACACTCTTCTGCCTTTGGCCTAGTCATGTTTCCCCTCATTAGACTATCCAGGACAGGAGCCAAAGAGCTAATTCATACTGTAGTGTAAATGACTGCCACAGTTCATTGGCTTGCTTCTTTCAGGGGTTTTGCCATTTTAATAGGGGCAGAGTCTTGAGCCAGGAGACCTGAGTTCTGATCGAACAGACTGCAGGATGGGCAGCTGTTCATTGTCCAAGTCGAGGTATTCAGCAGCCCTGGGCCCCTGCCCTGCCCCTTCCTGTCCCTTTGAGTGGTAAGAGGCCAGAGAGCTAAGTGGGAGGGCTTTGAGAGGCATTAACTGTTCATTCCCCTCCTCTAGGAAGGAGGAGTTGGGATGTGCCTTCCCTGCGGGTAGCTAAACACAAGCTTGCTGAAGTGCCTTTACAGCAGCCTGAGGGGCCTGGGCCGTGACGTGCAGAGAAGAGCAAGGCGACCCTGCTGCCACGGCCATCCCCAGCTCTCCCGGCTTGTGGAGGGTGTGTATGAGGACTCAGGAGCCAGTTCCACGAGCCACAGGCCCCCTGTTCTGTATCCAAGCCCCAAGAATACACCTGAGAACAGGAGGAGTCAGCTGGGCATTCAGCCAGAGGAGCTGTCATCTGAGGTTACAGAAGCTGGAAGAGCTTTGTTTCTCCACAGATCCAGCCCAGAATACTGTCCAGATTCTCCACCTAGGGATCTCTATACAATGGGGGGTTTGTAAATTAATTGTTGATGAAATTTTCAGTTTGACTTTTGACCAGCAGTCTCTTGCTGACTTATTAGTAAATACTAACGTGTTTCTGTGAAAATGTCATCAAATAAAATGGAGGAAAACATCTTTTCTAGCTAAGAAAAGCAGAAGGACAAAAAAGGCTGGGGTCTCCCAGCAGGGACTGCTCTTCCTCTGGGTGATGCTGCTCTGATCTTTGTCATTCCCTGCGCTTCCCCAGTGCTGCTGAATGTGCTTCACTCCACCTTCACACCCCTGGGCATTGTGGGGGTTTCGGCGTAGACTCAGGGACCTATCTGGACATGTGCTGGCCTGCAAGACTTGGAGCTAGCGGCCCAGCCGTGAGTCGGAAGAAAGAGCCTGAATACAGAGAGCAAGACATCAGGGGCTATCAGATAGCAGAGCTTACAAGTCTGAAGCCAAAGGTCCTGGAGAGACACCCCCTACCCCATACAGCAGACAGGACACGGCTGTAGTCTTTGCTATGGGGAAGAGGAAAAAAAGAGGTTGATTGGGCCTTATGATTAAGGGGACTAAATAGTGATGTGAGAGAAGCAGGTACTGGTCGAGCAGGGGGTGGACAGAGAGCAGGAGAGCAGCCATCTTGAACAGCCTGACCACACAGAGAGTGAATCATGAGGAGCTGCTGATGGTGTCTTGGAGAGGAGCTCCTGTGCTCTTCTAAGACACCATGTTCTTCCCTCTCTTGCTGTGATTTTGAGAGGAAGCCATGGCCCCCGAAGCTGTTGGCGCCATCTTGCCATCCTCAGGAGAGTGGGTGTTGGGATGAAGGCAGCTGCTAAGTCACTTCAGTCCTGTCCAACTCTGTGCAATCCCATAGATGGCAGCTCACCAGGCTCCTCCATCCCTGGGATTCTCCAGGCAAGAACACTGGAGTGGGTTGCCATTTCCTTCTCCAATGCATGAAAGTGAAAAGTGAAAGTGAAGTCACTGAGTTGTGTCCAACTCTCAGTGACCCCATGGACTGCAGCCCACCAGGCTCCTCCATCCGTGGGATTTTCCAGGCAAGAGTACTGGAGTGGGGTGCCATCGCCTTCTCCAGATGAAGGCAGAGAGGAGGCATAAAAGAAGCCAGGTCCTTGAGACATTACTGACCTGCTGGTTCATGATCTTCCTGAAGCCTACCCTATCCAGACCTTTCAGTTACATGAACCAGTGAGTCAACTTTATTGTTTAAGCCAACTGAAGCATGATTTTGCTGTCCCAGTTGAAAAATTCCTAATGGATTTCTGAGGCAGGTACTACTGGCAGGAACCAAAGAGCTCTAAGACTGCCCCGTGGGGGGTCTGCTCGTGCTGGGCCAGGGAACACCCCAGCTCCCTCCAACCTGAGAAGACAGTGTTGGCAGATTCCACCAACACTGGGCTAAACCAGGTGGTGAAGGGAGACGCCCTCCCCCAACAACTCCCTACTTCTCCAGCCATAGAGGCTGGGCCAGGCGGTGAGCCAGGAGAAGTGACTGTTCCCAGGATGGACAGCAGTCAGCTGCACTGCCTCAGGCGCTCCTCTAAGAAGAGCAGGCTCAGGAGGAATGGGAAGGAGGAAAGACCCTGGGCAAGAGAAGGAACCCCTAAGATAGAGACTGGAATCCAGGCTGTGGCTCAGAGTAGGATCCATGAGAGCACTGCTGGTGCAGATAGGGTATCTTGAGTATCCTTAATGACAATGTTTTCTTACCCATGGAGGCTTGGGGAGCAAAGCTGACTTCAGGGACTAGTAAAGATGAAAACCCCCAATTTATACACAAGTGACCCACCTGCCAGTGCAGGAGATGTAAATATACGGGTAGGATCCCTGAGTTGGGAAGATCCCCTGGGGTAGGAAATGGCAACCCACTCCAGTATTCTTGCCTAGGAAATCCCATGGACAGAGGAGCCTGGCAGGTTATGGGGAGCTATGGGGTCGCAAAGAATTGCACACGACTGAAGCGACTTATCACACACACACACGATGTAAAACCCCAACTGCTCCTTTCTGGATCCTGACATTCTCCCAGACCGTCTCTAGAAGGACAGTCAGAAGCTGCTAACAGTGGAAGGGAGCTTGGGGAAAGAGGGGCTTATTCAAACTGTACGTCTTTGGTTCGTTTCTATTCCATTTGCAGACCGCACAGAGGCTCAGAGCTCAGACTTGGAGCTAGGCTGCCCGGTGTGAGGAGCGGCTGCACCAGTGTGAGCTGAGGCCGGTTGTTTCACCCCCGCCCCAGGCCTTGGGGGTACTACCTCTGTCACAGGATTGTCAGTGAGGCTCCTGGGCACTAATATCTACACGCACATAAGGCACTTCACAGTAATGGCCATGATTGTGATTATTATTTAAAAATTGAGGTGTAGTCTTGAAACTAATGCAATCAGCTGTGAAATTTTCACAAATGATGTAGAGAGATAGCAGGGTCTAAAAATTGCCGGTCATTAAATAAAATCTTAGCTATTACTTTTAGCCTTCTTATTCTCATCTTTTGTTGGAGCTACTGGCATTGAGTCTATATTCCTTTTTTATTCTTCTCCCTGGTATCAGTGAATGCTGGTGGAATCGGAAGAAGAATATGGATAATCAATCCTTAGCTACTGAAAGCTGCTTCATCATAGTTCAGTTCAATTCAGGGGTGGCCGAGAGGCTCCTATCTGCAGCCCTGGAACTAGGAACACTTGTGGAGAAAATTCAGCTCACCTGGTTCTTCGGGTTCGCATCTTGTATTCTCCAAGTGACCTCTTCACTTCTGTTTGGGTTCACCCTGCAAATCCCCACATTTTCCATGCTGGGTCGGTGGTCCACAGTGTCTCTCCTGAGACCCCTGGAGGGAGACGCTTTGCTGGTGGTGGAAAGAACGGAGGCCTGGGTCACTCCATCTGCTCTCCTAGACTTGTGGCTTCCTCCTTTCTCCCTTGAGGGTGCCAGGGACTCGTGGGGGACTCACCATGTCCTACACAGGGACTCGTAAGCTACCTGAGGTTCATACTGGCTGCAGTGAGTCCTCAGAGAGGGCATTTTGCTTTGGGAACAAGAGCAGGGTTGGAGCTTTCCATGTTGTGCCCACACCCCACCAGACTCTCAAGGACAAGGCAGAGGCTTCAGTGCCCATGACCCTAGACATAGGTCTAGGCTGTGGTGGGACAGCTAATAGTTGTTTTCTGAATCTCTGAGGATAAGGAGACAGCATTTCTAGCCTGAATCCAGTGAGGCTGAGTTCTTTGAGATACACAACTGGAGACTAGTTTTCTTTTAAAAGAGATATGATAGGAAACAAAGGGCTTGCATTTATTCCTGTTACCAAAGGAAAGTTTTCCCATGACGTAGTTTAGGTAAAGACTGATGTGGATGTTTGGAAGCCTTGAAATCCAAATGAATAAAACCAACACTATCCAGTAGAATTTTCTGATGAAAATGTTGTATGTTTACACAATCCAGTATGGTAGCCACAAGCTACGGATGACTCTTTAATGCTTGAAATGGGGTTAGTGTAGTTGAAGAACTGAATTTTACAGCATATTTAATTTTGATTGATTTAAATGTGCATAGCCACTAGTGGCTGGTGAGATCACTTTAGACACACAGTTATAGACAACTGACTTTTACTACAGTAATGATTTGGGGAAAGAAAGTAGCCATTTTTGAGAGCTGTATTTCAAACAGAGTGTTGGATGGTTTCTGTAACAGAATTATCTCATTTAATCCCCACAATCCAGAGGGATGAACTGGGGGCCAGAGAGAGGGGACTGGCCCAAGGTGGCATCCTCAGAGGGGTCAAAGAAAGGGTTCAGCCCTGGATCTGGCCCATTCTTTCTCCAAGCACCATCCTGTATGCTCTATAACCAAAGAGACTCAAGATGGACTGGAGGGGGTTATCTTACAGCAACAAAGTTTATTAAGGCCAGAAAACACAACTTTGTGGTTAGGGAAGTTGGGATTATCTTAAGAGAAGAATACTGAAGGAACCAATCAGTCTTTCAGTTCAGTTCAGTTCAGTCGTGTCCAACTCTTTGTGACCCCATGAATTGCAGCACGCCAGGCCTCCCTGTCCATCACCATCTCACGGAGTTCACTCAGACTCACGTCCATCGAGTCAGTGATGCCAACCCCCATCTCATCCTCTGTCATCCCCTCTCCTCCTGTCCCCAATCCCTCCCAGCATCAGAGTCTTTTCAATGAGTCAGCTCTTCATATGAGGTGGCCAAAGTACTGGAGTTTCAGCTTTAGTATCATTCTTTCCAAAACACCCAGGACTGATCTCCTTTAGAATGGACTGGTTGGATCTCCTTGCAGTCCAAGGGACTCTCAAGAGTTTTCTCCAACACCACAGTTCAAAAGCATCAATTCTTCGGCGCTCAGCCTTCTTCACAGTCCAACTTTCATATCCATACATGACTACTGAAAAAACCATAGCCTTGACTAGTCGGACCTTTGTTAGCAAAGTAATGTCTCTGCTTTTCAATATGCTATCTAGGTTGGTTATAACTTTCCTTCCAAGGAGTAAGCGTCTTTTAATTTCATGGCTGCAATCACCATCTGCAGTGATTTTGGAGCCCCCCAAAATAAAGTCTGACACTGTTTCCACTGTTTCCCCATCTATTTCCCATGAAGTGATGGGACCAGATGCCATGATCTTCATTTTCTGAATGTTGAGCTTTAAGCCAACTTTTTCACTCTCCTCTTTTGCTTTCATCAAGAGGCTTTTTAGTTTCTCTTCACTTTCTGCCATGAGGGTGGTGTCATCTGCATATCTGAAGTTATTGATATTTCTCCTGGGAATCTTGATTCCAGCTTGTGCTTCTTTTTAGTATTAAATTAAAAGATTTAGTATTTGGAGGAGAATGGCAGGCTGCCTCTTTCACCACTACTGAAAGTGGCACTTAATTCTGGCTACAAAGAGCACAAAGGAGAAGGTTTTAAAGCCTTACCTCTGTCATGGGGGCACTTCTTTCCACATCTCAGTGAGCCTGAGTGGACTTCAGGTCCCCATGGGTCAACTCTGGTCCAGGAGGACCTCAAGCCTTGGGGCACTGTGAGTAGCATTTAGACTGAAGAGAAACTGGTGGCTTCTGAAGCAAAAGTCTGTATTCAGATTATCTGTAGATCTCAAAACTGATGTTAACAAAAGCATGGAGCGTGGACAGCCTCTCTGCTCAATCACTCTTGATATGGAGTTATTGCCAAGCTTCCGCAGATGAATAGAAATGTGAGGAAACTCTCTGCTCCACTCACCTGTGGGTAGGAAACAATTCCTTAAAAATCCACCATGAAACTAAAGGTAATTTAGATTGTATAGCTTTGAGAAAAAAACTTCTCTTGCACAGATTTGACAAGAGAGTTTAACATGTAATTGACAACAAATGATTTTTTTTTTAAATGAAATGAACATGGTCCGTACTGCATGTATTGGATGTCGCAGTTTTCCAAAGTAAGCCATCATTTTTGTCATGTCACTCGAGTTAAGAACACAGCATCATCGTAGTCCAATTATACGTATTCTGGTGAACTTGGCATGGCATTTTGTTTTTCCATCACTCACTTAAAACAGGATGTTTGCCATTCTGAGAATGAATTAAAATTCTATTTGGTGATCTGTAAACTGTGATGTGAAATAAATTATGAATTGTGACTGCTTTGATGTTCCAAGCAAAAAATATATAAAGCTTGAAATTATAAAGTTTACATGATGCTGTATTCATTACAGAGTGAAATAAAGGATTTAGAAGTTGTTTTTTTTTTTTTCCCCTGGTAGCAATACTTGGAATTTTATGTTCTTCCAAGAAAAATCCCCAGTAGTTGTTAATATTTGTATACCATAATCTTCCTGGAGCAAATGACCCATGAAACTCTGTATATGGCACTAATGTTCACCAATCAAACTTGCACAGAATATGTTATCAGGGAAATCAACTCTGCGTACCATGGAGAAAGGCCTCTGCCCACCCATGGCAGTCTAGATAACAAGACAGTGTGTTAGAAATCTCACGTTCTGCTTTTCTTTCCCTCCTTGCCATTCTTTCCATGGGTTCATTACAGGGCATGAGTCTAATAGAACAAAGTGCTGAGAAGTAAATCACCTGAGTAATACGTACAGGACAGTCTCCTAGATCATCTGTATACATACAGACGTTGGTGTTCTTTGGAATGTGATGAAGCAGTCGGTGAATCTTCAAGGTAGGAAACCATTCAAGACAGGCTGGATCTGTGGTGGGTTTAGAAGAGTCGCAGGTTGGGAGAACATCAAGGGGCAGGCTGTCCAGGCAGAAGGGGAGGCCTGAGCCAGCAAACAAGGGGCCGCAGTAGGGCCACCTGGGGTAAAGCAAACAGCTGGAAGACCGGGTGGCCTGGAAATGGGATTTGTTCTTGGAGGTTCCTCAGAACTTCTGTACACCTAGGCTGAAAAAAGCATACAAGTTGGATCGTATGAATATTTGTTTTGGAAACAGCTGTTCTTTGGAAATGGTTTTCATTGGTAACAGAATTATGACCAGGTTTTAGGATTAGGAGGTCCTGTTGCTGGCTAGCATGAGATTCTTATCTTTTGATTCTTACAGGACTAGTAAGTACAGTCTAGTGCACAGTTCCATGGTCTGAGAAGGAGGAGGGATGAGGTCTAGTCTCAGCTCCACCACCCAGACTGACTTCAGTCTTTTCTGTGTAGAATGCCTGGTGTGGGACGAAGGAGATGATAATCAGAGGGAATTGCCAGTTTGGAACACAGAAGGTTGTACTCTAGCTGTGCCCGCTTGGTGCAGGGAGACTTGCTAATTGTCTTTTCCTGGGACTAATCTCAGTGACATCTCCCCACCTTCTACAAGAAGCTCAGTGCCCTCTTACTAGCATGCATATTTTAGGTATGAAAAAAATCCAGATGTCCCCCAAATCAATGATTTAATGGCTATTCCTATCATCTGAATTAAAGAAAACAACTGAATGTTTGGAATTTGGTGAGATGACTCAGATTTGAAATGGTCAGTAAGCTGATGTAGCACTCAGGAGAGGCTAGGGTACTCTGCAATAATGAATATGCTGTAATCTCAGGGCTTAAAATAGCAAAGGTTCATTTGTTGTTCCTACTATATAAGTCCATTACTGGTTAGCTGGGAGCCCGGCCTGTATCACTGGTTCCAGGAGTGGGCTGCCATATCTGCTTCTGCAGGGGCCGGCTCCTGGATGGGGCTGAGGGGGCAAGAGAGCAAGGACAACTGTCCTCAGGCTCTTGAAGTTCCTGCTGGAAGTGACATTCACTTCTGCTCACCTTGTATGGATCAAAGCACATCCCATGGCCGGGCCTAGCTTCTTCAGAGGGTGGGAAGGTACAATACCATTAAGTTCCCCAGGAGATGGGAATCATGCGTGCTTAGTCATTCAGTCGTGTCCGACTCTTTGCAACCCCATGGATTATAGCCCTCCAGGCTTCTCTGTCCATGGGATTCTCCAGGCAAGAATACTGGAGTGGGTGGCCATGTCCACCTCCTCCAGGGGATCTTCCCAACCCAGGGATCAAACTCAGGAATCCTGCATTGCAGGTGGATTCTTTACCATCTGAGCCACCAGGGAAGCCTGAAGTATTTGGAACAGCACAAATGCCTGCCACAACAGAAGTGCCAGGTATGGCCCAGCTTTATCACAAGTATTTTGGTAACGTTATTGGTCTGCTATGCTGCCCTAACAAAGTGCCACAGGCTGGGTGGATGAAACAGCAAAAAAATTTTTCTCGCACTTCTGAAGGCTAGACGTCTGAGATGAAGGTCTGGCAGCACTGGCTCCTTCTGATGCCTCTTTTCTCGGTTTGTGGACGGCTGTCTTCTCCTGGCGTCCTCACGTGGTCTTCCCTCTGTGCATGTCTGTGTCCTGACCTCTTCTTATAAGGACACCAGTCATATAGGACAAGGGCCCATCTCAATGACTTCACTTTACCTTATTACCTCTCTAAAGTCTGGGAGTTAGGACTTAAACATACAAATTTATTGGGGGAAGCACAGTTCACCCCGTAACAGACACGTAAAAACTGGGGCCTGTCTCCTGCATTGTGGCTATGACAACACTAGGAGCATGCAAAACTTTTCCTGTTTTTGGTTGTGCTGGGTCTTCACTGCTGTGAGCAGAGGCTGCTCTCTGTTGCAGTGCAAGGGCTTCTCACTGCAGGGGCTTCTCTCGTTGCAGAGCTCGAGCTCTAGAGCACATGGACTGCAGTCATGTGGCACAGGGGCTCAGAACTCTCGGTTCTCAGGCTTTAGAGCACAGACTCAGCAGCCAAGGTGCACAGGCTTAGTGGCTTTGTGGCATGTGGGATCTTCCTGAAACAGGGATCGAGCCCCTGTCTCCTGAATTGGCAGGCAGATTCTTCACCACTGAGCCACCAGGGAAGCAAAACTTTTTGATACATCTTATTCCTATACTTGGTGCCGAAACCCTAATGAAATAAATTTCTGCAAACAGGTCATTACTTGCTATAACCTTTAAGACAGATGCTGTGATTAGGATTTAAAAGTTTAAAGAAACTTTAATTCAATGGCAGGCCTATAGAGAAAGCTTTCCTAATTCATCTCACATCCTATATTCTTTCTGAACTTAGATTGCACAGAGTGCATAAAACTGATTTAATTTTTTAAAAGTGTTCGATACCTTTTTTTTTTAAAGTACCTTTATTTTTTTTTTTTTGGACTGTGCTGGATCTTTGTTGCTGCACGTGGGTTACTCTCTGGTTGTGGTATGCAGGCTTCTTCTTGTGGTGGCTTCTCTTGTTGCAGAGCAGGGGCTCTAGGCATGCAGGCTTCAGTAGTCGTGGTGCTCGGGTTTAGTTGCTTCACAGCATGTGGGATCTTCCTGGACTAGGGATTGAACCTGTGTCCTCTGCATTGGCAGGCGGATTCTTTACCACGGGACCACCAGGGAAGTCCTGATTTAATTTTTTACTGTAATTCTCTTGTGATATCTATATGGTAGGAAATCACAGACCAGTTAACTGTTTTTGACCATTTCCCTGCTATTAGCCATTGATCCAGGCTAGTGATTCTGAAACTTGCCCATATAGCAGAATCCCAGGAGGTCTGGGATGTACCTGAGGGTTTGCATTCCTAACAAGTCCCCAGGTGGTGCTGTTCCAGGTCTGGGGACTAGACTTCAAGGAAGGCTGGTGTAGAAATCTGCAGCTGGGATGGTAAACACCATCTTCATATGCTTCCTCATCTGGGTGCCTGTATGGTTCATGCAGGGACACACGCTGGCACCTTCTAGCACAAGCAGGCAAGCGAGTCAGAACTGTGAATCATCTGACCAGGACGAGCTCTTTTTTATTCTTAGTCTCTGTACATGTAAACCATGTACTATTATTACTCACTCTGCACCAGGCCTGCCTCCTCTTGGCTCACTTTTCAGTCACTTTATGTTTGTTTCTAGAACACAGGGTTCGAGTAGAACATTCTTTGTAACAGTTATGTCAATTCCACCAGTTTTGAGAAAGAAAAAAAAGACTTACCCAATCCTTTTTCCATTTCCAATGGGTGCTATTTTCATAAACAAAACTCCCTGGGCCCAGGGTTAACTGCTTTGGGGGATCATGGAACTTCCTGCTAAGACATGACACTCACTCTCTTCTTGACGTCCTTGCCCTCCTGTTGGGCTGCAGACTCCAGCCCTGCCATTAGGAATGGTGATGTTTGAGTTCCCCAAGGACTGGTGACGGCCAAGAATGTGACAAGTGTACACACCCAGAGCGGGTGGCTGAGGCAGGCCTATTCTCTGCCTACCCAATATCCGTTGTCCTTTTCTTCCTTACTAACTGGAGCCAAGTATTGTTCGGGGTGGCAATGTGCCCCCTAAATACCATGGCAATGCCCTTGCAGTCAACAGTGGCTGTGTGATCCAGTACTGACCAAAGACATCCAAGGAGCATCTGTGTGGGACTTCCAGGGAATGGCTTTTTAAATGGGTCTGGCTCAGTTGGGGTGCTCTTATCCCTTTCTTCTTCCTTTTTTTCCTTCCTAGAATGCAGACGCAAGACTTGGAGTTGTAGCAGCCACTTTGCTACAAGAGCTGCACACTGAGGAGGCTGAAGCAGGAAGAAAGAAGGAACCTGCCTCTTTAATGACTTCCCTGCAGCTGCTGATCTCCAGACTTCCTCTTCTGTGAGAAAACAAACCCCTTGCTCAGCAGGGCCTCCGTCAGGTTTCTGGTTACTCAGTTACCCACAAGGGCTCTGCTTCGGGCAGTGTGGTATCAGGGAAGGAAAAGAAGTGGTTGAAGGAGGACAGGACTGTGCTCCCTGCTGCTGTCACAGTAATGAGAAGTGGTGACCACCATTTCCTGAGCACTAACTATAGCTCAAGCATGATGCCAAGCCCTGGACACAGAGAACCGTGGAGTTGAAAGGAATCTCGAGCATTATCCAGCCTCACCCTTTCCCCTGAGGATGCCAGACTTGGAAGGAGGGTGGGGTTGGACAGCTTACATGGGAGCCGGGAGCTGAGCATTCTGTATATAAAGAAAAATCATGTCTCCCGCTTTCCAAATGTATCAAGACACTGTTGTGATTAATATAATAGTATAGGGACTTCCCTGGTGGTCTAGTGGTTGAGAATTTGCCTGCCAATGAGGGAACATGGGTTTGAGCCCTGGGCCAGGAAGATCCCATGTGCTGTGGAGCAACAAAGCCTGTGTGCCACAACTACTGAGGTCTGTGTGCCCTAGAGCCCATGCTCCACAAGGAGAGGCCACAGCAATGACCTTGCTGCAGCAATGACCTTGACCTTCGAAGCCCGCAACGAAGAGTGGCCCCTGCTTGCTGCAACTAGAGAAAAGCCTGTGCACAGCAGCGAGAACCCAGCACAGCCAATAGACAGATAAGAAGAAACAACATAAACAACAGAATAACATATATTAATATGTAAAATAATATATATTAACTTGTCATATATTATGTATAACATATACATATATGTATGTGTATAATATACATGTTAACATATAATATATATTGATATAATAAAAGCATTGCTAAATGCAGAGGTTGTGGCCATGATGAATTTTCTGGGGGGAGTGTGTGTGTGTGTTTAAAGGGTTTTCATACCCCAGGCGTTATGAACCCCTCCTCATGCAGACCTGCCCTGTGCTGCTCCTTCTCTGAGAAAGCCCCCTGGGAACCTCAGGGCCTTCCTTACCTTGAGTTCAGCTCTGACTCTGGGTAGCTCGTACCAGTGATCCGGTCCACTTGAGGGCAGCTGAGAATAAACCCTTCCGAATATTTGGAGGTCGGCAGTCATATATCTTCGCACCTCTTCCCTCATTGTCACCTTGATCTAGACTGACAGTTTGTCTTGGTTTGCTTGGGATTATCCCAGTGTTAAAACTGAAAGCTCTGTCTGGAAACCTTCTCAGACCTGGGTAAATCAGTATGTTTAATCCCTTAACCTGTAACTGTCTGTACTTCTCCAGGCTAAGCAACATGTTTCCTAAAATGTTTGCAGTAGAATGAGGTGTTGACATCTCCTTGCATCCTGACTCCAGCTTGTCAATGTTGCTTATAAAATCAGCACCTGGAACCAAAGACAGCAGTCAGTGTTGAGCTTGGCGGACTTGTCTATCAATGCCGTCAGTTTGTAACCAATTGTACCACCACGAGTTGGTGATGGAGAGGGAGGCCTGGCGTGCTGTGATTCACGGGGTCGCAAAGAGTCGGACACGACTGAGCGACTGAACTGAACTGAACTGAACCACCGTTGGCTCCTAACTGCAAGTGTGATTAAGGAAAATCAGAGGGCTTATGTCTCTCAAGTCCAGTTTCCCAGTCACACCCTGGATTTGGCCTTTCTGACCTAATGGCAGTTCATTTTCTCATTTATTCTAGTTTAACATTTTGGCTTGGGCCCAGGCCTCACTCTTGTTCAGGTGATATAACTTGTGAGCCTGCAGCCTGTCTTACTGGTGGTCTCAGCCCTGTATGTGCCTTCTAAACATTTGTCTTTTTTTTTTTTTTTGATAAATTCTAGTATTTATTAAATTATAAAGTCTGTGATCAAAAAAAAATGTGGATCAAGAGAAACTTCTAACTACAAGGACTGGACAGCAAAGCCTATGAGAACGCCATGAAGTGTGTTACAGACAAGATTCTGAAACATAAGTTATAAGCTGTTTTCTTTACATTTCCATTTCAGTAACTTTACTATTAAGTAGTTGTTATTCTTCTATTTTAAAACCCCAAATTCACATTTGTTCTCACATTATTTAAGCTTTCTGTTCGTACTGATACCAGATATCTCATAGGTGCCAAATTTTAGTAATGGTTTTCTGTCAATCCATGCAGAAAAACATGAACCAATGCAGTAGTCAGATGAGGACCGTTAATGCACAGATAATACACACACGCTGGCCAAAAGAACTGAAGGTTTTTTAAAAAACTATAAAATAAACAGACCTCAAGAAAACTGCATTATTACTAAACAGCTCTCAACTATTAACACCCAAGTTCTTTATATTAAATAAATTTCTCAACAGAGATGTGTTAGACATTTTAATTACAGGGCTATCCTTCCCATACCCCTTCCCACCCCAACTCCCAAAATGCACTACTAGGGATGAGTATAATGTTATGTGGGCAGAAATTTACAGATAACCATTTTCATCTTGAGCATGGATCTGAAAACTTTTATTTAAACTTCCGTTACTGTGCACTTTCCATCAGGCCTTCGAGATCTGACACTCACTGTTCCACCCGCTGCCACTGATCGATCAGTTCCTGATCGATCAGAGACTGTCTGATTTGGATTAGGAACCAGAAGTCTCTGTTGGGTCAAGGAGTGTTGTGCAACAAGCGCAGATACATCCTCACTGTCACTACTGGCATCGGATTCGGTTTCTTCAATCGAAGTGTCTGGTGCTGGCACCCTGCCTGAAGATGGTGATTCATGCTCTTCTTCTCCTTCCCCTCTATGACTCCTTTCCGCTATGCTGTCTCCACCAAGTTGTAAATGTGCAAAAGAGTCTTCCAGAGAAGCGCTTGCATCAGGGGATGGCGTGGCGGGGCTTGTTAGTTGACCATCTACTGACGTCAGGGGCCTCACAGACGACGACTGAATAGAAGCTCCACTCTGAGCCGGTACACTGTCCGCTCCGTCAGCAGAGCTCTCTCTCGCTAGGTTTACGGTATTAGCATCACAGTCCAGCCTAAGTCCGGCTACTCCTTTCTTTGGTATATCTATTATATCCCGCTTGATCTTCCTGCGACGTCCATGTTCGTTTCTCCTATACTGTACCATATTTTCAAGATCGGCAACATACAGAAACCCAGCAATCAACATTTCAGTGCTCTTTTTACCTTTGGAAAAAGCATCTTCCAGCTCTCTGCTTGTGCGCTCGTCATTCTGCCACCACCCATTTCTTCCTTCATAATACCAAGCATATTCACCGTTTCCTCCACTTGCTGCCTTGAGTTCTCCTGGTGACAACGACGTTGGCTTATCAAGGAAATCTTCGGGAATTTCTTGTCGACAGAGGGCACATCGCTTTCCAAGCCATGAAGCTCCCTTCACACATAGATAGCAGAAAACATGCTTACAAGGCAGACTGACTGGGTGAACACATGTCTGCAGACAAATGGCACATTCAGGGACAGTTAGAGAAGGTGCAGTATTAGAACAGGACTCATTCGCTTTCCTGTTCGTAGGAAGCCTGTTTATAGAGTGATCAATTTCTCCACAGCCAGCCATCATTTCTATTACAGACCCCACAGATGCCTGCCATAAAAATAAAATCTCATCTTCATGAGTAATCAGCCAGTGTGCAGAATTTTCTCCTCCATTGCTGGATCATTCTGTGCTCTGTGGCCACAGCCGAAGCCGCCTCGCCGTCTTTTCTCTTCGGCCTCCGAGCATGCAGCGGCCGGGAACGCGCGCGCTGCCGTCCGCCTTCTAAACATTTGGCAAGCGCTTCTCAACACTCTCATCCAGGGCTCTGGACAAAGCACACCATCGAGACGCCCTTTCAGATGGATATGATGTCAGTCAGTAATCTGTAGTTTTCTTGATGAGACACCTAGGAATCCATCTCATTGTTTTGTAGCCTGTGGGGGTAATCACAGTGATTTAGAGCACAAACTCCTGAAAAATAAAGATCCGTGAGGGGATGAAGCCTTTCCCAGAAAGGATAGGGTGTCACCCGTCAACCCCACTCTAACGGGCACAGGCAGTTGAAGCGTTGACCCTATAATTCGCTGACCACGAATCCCTAGTGGTTGACTGACTCCCTTTGGCCACTCACAGGTCTCTGTGTCAACTCCTCTCACCAACAATTATTATCAAGCTCCTGGGGAGTTCAGATTGATTTGCTAACTACTCCAAGGTTTTATTCTGTCACATGAAGACATTGGTACAGTAGGATACACTTTCACAGGTATCCTTTTAGAACTTGTGTTTTAACTTTTCTGTTCCTCTACCTGTTTCTATGACCTTTATTACAACTGAGTTAAGGCCTACAGATAAATGCCCAGGTCTTAAATGTGCAGTTCCATGAGTTTTGACAAATGTATGGATCAGCACTACCAGCATCCCAATCAAGATACAGAGCTTGTCCATCACCACAGGCAGGTCCCCTCCCTCACCCTTCACACAGTCTAAGGCTCTACCACTGCAACACATCTTAGACACCATTCTAACCTAATTAGGGTAGAATAAATATCTTACCGGAGAAGGCAATGGCACCCACTCCAGTACTCCTGCCTGGAAAATCCCATGGATGGAGGAGCCTGGTAGGCTGCAGTCCATGGGGTCGCTAAAAGTCGGACACGACTGAGTGACTTCACTTTCACTTTTCACTTTCATGCATTGGAGAAGGAAATGGCAACCCACTCCAGTGTTCTTGCCTGGAGAATCTCCGGGATGGGGGAGCCTGATGGGCTGCCGTCTATAGGGTCGCACAGAGTCAGACACGACTGAATCGACTTAGCAGCAGCAGCAGCAGCAAATATCCTACAGAAAACATGATCTGAATGTCCCTCCTACATTCAACTACATTCAACTGTCCCTACAGTTTAGAATGTCCCTCCCTCTACCGGCGGCAAGGTACCAAGTGTTTACTACATCTTGTCCCCATAATTCCCACTGTATAAAACAAGCAGTTACATACACCATAACAATCAAAGCCATTATTCTGTGTTGTAACTTGTGGTATGTAACAAACATGTGCATAAAACTGAATCTAAATGGGGACAATCTGCCTGGACATGAGTGTCATTGGGTATGGAAGGACCAATGTCATGGTCACTGGTTGGCTGAATTAACCCTTGAGGCCTGCAGCCAGTAGAAGTGCACACAGGGGAGGGGGTGCTGGCTGGCCTCCACCACTGGTTTGCGTTGGCTGCTGTTTAAGGAGACCCACACTTGAAGAGCATTGCTGACTGCTGCAACCAACACACCTGCGTGTGTCTGGGAAATGTGAGTGAGTGGTGGGTCCTGACTTTGCAAATAACGAAGCTTTCATTTGTTGCCAGAGGTGAACTGGCCCATTCACCCTAAGTGGACAGAAGAAAACTCTCTGAAATTCTGCCTTGTAAGGAGTGTTCACATTTTTTATGATGGTGACTTCAGGAAAACTCTGGAACATTCTTTAAGTCTGATGCAAATTATGTTTTAGGAATCCTACCTCAGGTTCAGCTTTGGTGTTTTTGCCCTCCTGTGGTTAAGTGCTATTCAGATCACCAGGCAGCAACAAAGAAATATTAGCAGTGATGTCAATAATAACCACCACCCTCACGACAACAGTAGCAACCATTTACTGTTTGCTTGTGTGCTGGAAGCTGTGTGGAGGAGCTTATGTAAATCATATTGATTAATTCCCATGGCTGCACCATTTATAGATGAAGTAATTGGAGTCAGACAGGTTAGGTAACTTACCTAATAGGGCTACACCATGTTAACAGCAGCATTTGTACCAGTTCTCCCAGCAGAGAACAGATGGCAGACTTACACCGGGCGATTGGAAGTGAGTGTAAATAAGGTGTGGACAGGGTTTAGGGAAACCATAAGGGCTACTAATAGGGGGGCACTTGTGGCCCTAAGTCAGTAGAGAAGAGGAAGCAGGGGACAGTGAGGCTGTGTGCAGAGGGCTCTTTCAGGAGCTGTGGTCTTAGGTTGGGAGTCACTGTCAGTCACAGGGCATCCACAGATACAGGGAGACTATGTGACCTCACAGCACTTGCCTATCTCCACTCCCTGGGCTCTCCCCTGATAAACCCAGTGGAGGCAGGAGGTGGAGACCCATTGGTGTAGTCAAGTGTTTATGCTGGAAGTTTCTTCCCTCGGCCTATGGCATGCTTTTCTCCACTTCATGTATGCCGACTTTCATTCTACGTATATTTTACACTCCAGTTTAATCAGATTTAGCTTTTGTTTCATGGCTTGTACTTTTATATTTTACTTAAGAAATTCCTGTCTTACTCCACTGTCATAAAAATAGGCTCTTGCTTTCTTGCACAGGTGTTAAGATGCTGTTTTCCACATCAGGTCTTTAGCATCCATAATTTTGTATGTGTGTATGTAAAACAGTGATTTTTTTCCCCCAAAGCAACTGACAGTTGTCCCAGCATCATTCACTGGTCTAAACTGTAATACCACCTCTGCCATGAATGGAGTTTTCATGTAAGGACACACACGTGGATGTGTTCCTTGGTTGACTTGTCTACCTGGGCTTGGTATTTTATAAATACCTGGCATTCATTATGCTAGTTTCTCCAGCCTTCTTAGTAAGTCACATTGTGCAGAAGTCTGAGAAGTCTCCTTCTCTTCCTCCTCTTTCTTCATTTTTTTAAGCTGTACTATTCCTTTTGTTACTTGCTAATATCTTGAGAATGAAATTGACAAGTTCCAGGGAAAAAAGTTGTTGAGGTTTTGTTTGAAACTGCATTGCATTTATTGATTAACTTGGAGAGCACTGACTTATTTAAAATATTGAGTTTTGAGGAATTCCCTGGTGGTTCAGTGGTTGAGACTTGGTGCTTTTACTGCTGAGGGCCTGGGTTCCATCCCTGGTCAGAGAACTAAGATCCCACAAGCCATGTAGCCCAGCCAAAAAACCCCAGCAAAATGAAACAAAAATATTGTTTTGCCATTTGTGACTGTGGTAGATGTATCTACTTGTTGCGGTGTCCTTTCTTTTTTAAAAAAATTATTTATTTGTAATTGGAGGATAATTACTTTATAATATTGTGTTGGTTTCTGCCGTATGTCAACATGGATCAACCATAGGTATACATATGTCTCCTCCCTCTTGAAGCTCCCTCTCACCTTTCATCCCATCACCCCTCTAGGTTGTCACAGAGCACTGGTGTGAGCTCCCTGAATCATATAAGCAAATTCTGACGGGCTATCTATTTTACATACGGTAATACGTATATCTCCACGCTACTCTCTCAATCTGTCCCACCCTCTCCTTCTCCCGCTGTGTCCACAAGTCTGCTCCCTATGTATGTCTCTGTCTCCATTGCTGCCCTGCTAAAAGTTCATCAGTACCATCTTTCCAGATCCCATCAGTTCAGTTCAGTTCAGTTCAGTCACTCAGTCGTGTCTGACTCTTTGCCACCCCATGAATCACAGCACACCAGGCCTCCCTGTCCATCACCAACTTCCGGAGTTCACTCAAACTCATATCCATCAAGTTGGTGATGCCAGCCATCTCATCCTCGGTTGTCCCCTTCTCCTCCTGCCCCCAATCCCTCCCAGCATCAGAGTCTTTTCCAGTGAGTCAACTCTTTGCATGAGGTGGCCAAAGTACTGGAGTTTCAGCTTTAGCATCATTCCTTCCAAAGAAATCCCAGGGTTGATCTCCTTCAGAATGGACTTGTTGGATCTCCTTGCAGTCCAAGCGACTCTCAAGAGTCTTCTCCAACACCACAGTTCAAAAGCATCAATTCTTTGGTGCTCAGCCTTCTTCACAGTCCAACTCTCATATCCATACATGACCACTGGAAAAACCATAGCCTTGACTAGACGGACCTTTGTTGGCAAAGTAATGTCTCTGCTTTTGAACATGCGATCTAGGTTGGTCATAACTTTCCTTCCAAGGAGTAAGCATCTTTTAATTTTGAATTAATATATGACATTTGTTTTTCTCTTTCTGACTTACTTCACTCTGTATAATAGGCTCTAGATTTATCCATCGCATTAGAACTGACTGAAATGGCTGTTCAGTGGTGACAGAACTGACTGCATGGCTGACTGAAATGGTGTTCCTTTAATGGCTGAGTAATATTCCGTTGTGTATATGCACCACAGCTTCTTTATTCATTCATCTGTCGATGGACATCCAGGTTGCTTCCATGTTCTAGCTGTTATAAATAGTGCTGCAATGAACACTGGGGGTACATGTGCCTTTTTCAGTTATGCTTTTCTCAGGGTATATGCTCAGTGGTGGAATTGTTGGGTCATATGGGAGTTTTCTGGAACTCTCTTGCTTTTTCCATGATCCAGTGGATGTTGGCAATTTGATCTCTGGTTCCTCTGCCTTTTCTAAAACCAGCTTGAACATCAGGGAGTTCACAGTTCACGTATTGCTGAAGCCTGGCTTGGAGAATTTTGAGCATTACTTTACTAGCATGTGAGATGAGTGCAATTGTGCGGTAGTTTGAGCATTCTTTTGCATTGCCTTTCTTTGGAACTGACCTTTTCCAGTCCTGTGGCCACTGCTAAGTTTTCCAAATTTGCTGGCATATTGAGTGTAGCACTTTCACAGCATCATCTTTCAGGATTTAAAACAGCTCAACTGGAATTCCATCACCTCCACTAGCTTTGTTCATAGTGATGCTTTCTAAGGCCAACTTCACTTCACATTCCAAGATGTCTGGCTCTAGATTAGTGATCACATCATCATGATTATCTGGGTCGTGAAGATCTTTTTTGTACAGTTCTTCCATGTATTCTTGCCACCTCTTCTTAATATCTTCTGCTTCTGTTATTGTCACCCTGCTTATTTAATTTGTATTCAGAGTACATCATGAGAAATGCTGGACTGGAAGAAACATAAGCTGGAATCAAGATTGCCCGGAGAAATATCAATAACCTCAGATATGCAGATGACACCACCCTTATGGCAGAAAGTGAAGAGGAACTAAAAGCCTCTTGATGAAAGTGAAAGAGGAGAGCGAAAAAGTTGGCTTAAAGCTCAACATTCAGAAAACTAAGCTCGTGGCATCTGGTCCCATCACTTCATGGGAAATAGATGGGGAAACAGTGGAAACAGTGTCAGACTTCATTTTTTTGGGCTCCAAAATCACTGCAGATGGTGACTGCAGCCATGAAATTAAAAGACGCTTCCTCCTTGGAAGAAAAGTTATGACCAACCTAGATAGTATATTCAAAAGCAGAGACATTACTTTGCCGACTAAGGTCCGTCTAGTCAAGACTATGGTTTTTCCTGTGGTCGTGTATGGATGTGAGAGTTGGACTGTGAAGAAGGCTGAGCGCCAAAGAATTGATACTTTTGAACTGTGGTGTTGGAGAAGACTCTTGAGAGTCCCTTGGACTGCAAGGAGATCCAACAAGTCCATTCTGAAGGAGATCAACCCTGGGATTTCTTTGGAAGGAATGATGCTAAAGCTGAAGCTCCAGTACTTTGGCCACCTCATGCGAAGAGTTGACTCACTGGAAAAGACTCTGATGCTGGGAGGGATTGGGGGCAGGAGGAGAAGGGGACGACAGAAGATGAGATGGCTGGATGGCATCACGGACCCAATGGACGTGAGTTTGAGTGAACTCTAGGAGATGGTGATGGACAGGGAGGCCTGGCGTGCTGCGATTCATGGGGTCACAAAGAGTCGGACACGACTGAGCGACTGAACTGACTGACTGAACTGATGGGAGTTTTATTCCTAGTTTTTAAAGGAATCTCCATACTGTTCTCCATAGTGGCTGTATCAATTTACATTCCCACCAACAGTGCAAGAGGGTTCCCTTTTCTCCACACTCTCTTCAGCATTTATTGTTTGTAAATTTTTTGATGATGGCCGTGCTGGTCAGTTTGAGGTGATACCTCATTGTATTTTTATTAGCATTTCTCTAATAATGAGCAATGTTGAACATCTTTTCATGTGTTTATTAGCTATCCATATGTCTTTTTTTGCTAGACAGACTGTAGCCCTCCAGGTTCCTCTGTTCATGGAATTATTAGGCAAGAACACTGGAGTGGGTTGCCATTCTCTTCTCCAGGGGATCTTCCTGACAGGGATCAAACTCACGTCTCCTGCATTGCAGGTAGATTCTTTACTGTCTGAGCCACCAGGTAAAATTTGGGAAACGAATACATCAAGGCTGTATATTGTCATCCTGCTTAATTAACTTATATCCAGAGTACATCATGCAAAATGCTGGGCTGGATGACGCACAAGATGGAATCAAGGTTGAGGGGAGAAATATCAATAACCTCAGATGCAGATGACACCACCCTAATGGCAGAAAGCGAAGATGAACTAAAAAGCCTCTTGATGAAGTTGAAAGAGGAGAGTGAAAAACATGGCTTAAAACTCAACTTACAAAAAAACTAAGATCATGGCATCTGGTCCCTCACTTCATGGCAAATAGACGGGGAAACAATGGAAACAGTGTCAGACTTTATTTTCTTCGGCTCCAAAATCACTAGCCATGATATTAAAAGACACTTGCTCCTGGAAAGTAAAGCTATGGCAAACCTAGACAGTGTATTACAAAGCAGAGATAGAGATACTCTGCTGACAAAGGTCTGTCTAGTCAAAGCTGTGATTTTTACAATAGTCATGTACAGATGTGAGAGCTGGACCATAAAGAAAGCTGAGCACCAAAGAATTGATACTTTTGAACTATGGTGCTGGAGAAGATTCTTGAGAGTCCTTTGGACAGCAAGAAGATCAAGCCAGTCAATAGAAAAGGAAATCAACCCTGAATATTTATTGAAAGGACTGATGCTGAAGCTCCAATATTTTGGTCACCTGATGCTGGGAAAGACTGAGGGCAGGAGGAGAAGAGGGCAACAGAGGATGAGATGGTTGGATGGCATCATTGACTCAATGGACATGAGTTTGAGCAAACTCTGGGAGATAGTGAAGGACAGGGAAGCCTGGTGTGCTGCAGTCCATAGGGTTGCAAAGAGTTGTACATGACTGAGTGACTGAACAACAACATCTTCTTTGGATAAATGTCTGTTTAGCTCTTCTGCCCACTATTTGATTGGGTTGTTTGTTTTTATGGTATTGAGCTGCAGGCACTGCTTGTATATTTTGGAGATTAATCCTTTGTCAGTTGTTTCATTTGCTATTATTTTCTAACATTTTGAGGGTTGTCTTTTCACCTTGTTTATGATTTCCTTTGCTGTGTAAAAGCTTTTGGGTTTAATTAGGTCCCACTTGTTTATTTTTGTTTTTATTTCTCTAGGAGGTGGATCATAGAAGATCTTGTGATTTATATCAAAGAGTGTTCTGCCTATGTTTTCCTCTGAGAGTTTAATAGTTTTGGTCCTGCATTTAGGCCTTTAATCTGTTTTAAGTTTATCTTTGTGTATGGTGTTAGGAAGTGTTCTAATTTCATTCTTTTACACGTAGCTATTCAGTTTTCCCAGCACCACTTACTGAAGAGAATGTTCTCTTTGCCCCACTGTATACTCTTGCCTCCTTCGTCAAAGATAAGGTGCCAATAGATGCATGGGTTTATCTCTGGGTTTTCTGTCTGGTTGCATTGATCTATAGTTCTCTTTTTGTGTTGATGTCCTTTCATGTCCTTCATTATAATTTGATAATTTTCTCTGGATCATAAACTGTTTTTGTTAGAATATTTTCCTAGTTAAATACCCGGTAGTTTTGTTTTATACTGAGATTGGAAACTTCTTTTTAAATACATTTTCATTAATTGATTCTTATCTAAATACTTTTGATTTTTCATCTGTGGATTTAGTAACCTGTTAAAATGTCATATTAGGTATAATACTTTAAAATAATCTCTTGGATTTTCTGTGTTGTGGTAGGCAAAAGTTTAAGAAAGGCTCCAAGATCATTAGATTTTCACCTTCTGGTACTTACACCCACTATAATCTCCTCCACTAAGTGTGGCAGAACCGGTGAATATGGTGGAATAGTCACTCCCTTGAACAGGCTATTTTATATGGCAAAGATGATGGGACAACACTCACTTGCATTATTTTTGTATCACAAAAGACTCAGTCTTAGCCCATGGAAAAGAAAGATTCTCCTGGTCACTTTGAGTAAGTATGCTGTCACGGATTGGGGCATGTAGCAAGGGACTGCAGGCAGCTTCTGGGAGCTGAGAGCAGCCCCCAGATGATCAAGGAAATGGAAACCTCAGTCCTACAATCACAAGGAATTTAATTCTGCCAACAACCACATGAGAATGGAAATGGATCCTGAGCTCCAGCTGAGAAAAGAAACAAGAAGCCACCTTGATTTCTACCATCTGAGATCCTGGGAAGAAAACAAAATTCTACCCAACTATGAGATAGTAAATGTGCGCTGCTTGAAGCTGCTATACTGTGGTAACTTGTTACCCTGCAACAGAAAGCAAATACACACACAAATAATATATATTATCTGCAACTAATGGTAAGTTTTTTTCTTCCTTTCCAAACAGTATACATTGCATACTGGTCTCTGGTCTTATCTTGAGGGCTAAAATCTTGGGTTAAATAGAAGAACTGATATTGAAAATCCTTGAATTTTTCTTAATTTTGAGAAAACCCTTCTAATGTATCATCTTTAAGTACAATGCTTGCTGTAATTTCTTCAAGGACATCTTTTATGAGGTCTAAGCTATCTCTTCTATTCCTACTTTGCTAAGAATTTATTTTCTAATTATAAAATGGGCTTTACAGTTATTAAATGAGTCTTCTATATCTATGGAAATAATTATGTATTGTCCTTTTTTTTAACATGTTAAACTGGCTCCTTCAATGATAGATTTTCTTAAGCTAAACATTGTTTCATTCTGGCAATGAATCTTAATTTTTTTCTTAAGTTTCAATAGATTGCTGGATTCAGTCTGCTAACATTTTATTTAAAGATTTGTGTTATCTTCAAATATTTGGTAAAACAACTGTAATACCATCAAGGATTGTTGCTTTTTTTAAATAGACTTTTTCTTATAAAGGGCATTTTAGGTTCATAGCAAAGTTGAGCAGAAAGTATTAATAGAGTTCTCATAAACTCCCTGTCTTTCCCCACCCTCCCAGACTCCCTCCTCATCAATATCTTCCACTGAGTGGTACATTTGTTACAACTGATGAATCTACATTGACACCTCGTTATCTCCAAAAGTCCATAGTTCACATTAGGTTTCACTCTTGCTGTTGTACATTCTGTAGGTTTTAACAAATGTATCATGTTACAAACCATTATAGTATCATATAGAGTACTTTCACTGCTCTAAAAATCCCCTGTGACCTAATTATCCCTTCTACCTCCAAGCCCTGGGAACCACTCATCTTTTTACTGTCTGCATAGTTTTTTGCCTTTTCCAGAATGTCACATAGTTGGAATCACACAGTATGCAGCCTTTTCAAACTGGCTTTGTTCACTTAGTAATTCGTATTTAAGTTTCTTCCATGTCTTTCATGACCTGATAGCTCATTTCTTTTTAATGCTGAGTAATATTCCACTGCCTGCATGCACCACAGTTTATCCATTCACTTACTGAAGAACATCTTGGTTGGTTCTAGGTTTTGATAATTATGAATAAAGCTGCTATAAACATCTGGTGCAGGGTTTTGTGTGGACATAAGTTTTCAAGTCCTTCGTGTAAATACTAAGGGCTGTGATTGCTGGATTGTAGTCTCTTTAGCTTTGTAAGAAATTGCCAAATTGTCTTCCCAAGTTACTGTACCATTTTAAAGGATCATTGCTTCTTTTTAGCGGTTGAATTTTTTTTTAAATTACTGATTCAACTCATTTTTAAAGTTTATAGATTTTTACAGGCTTCTAAAATTCATTTGATTTTTCTGCATTTTTCTAGAAAATTATCTACTGCATCTAATTATTGTCCTATTGTGCATAGCATTCTTACATGAAAATTTTAAAAATTTCTATACTTATATTTAATTTCCATTTTTAGTATTATTGATCTATGCCTTTTCTTGTTTATGATTGACCAATTTTGGAGAGTTTTATCCATTTTACAGGTCTATGAAGAGTTAGCCTTTGATTTTATTAAACCTAGTGAGTTAGATTTATTTATTTCATTCACTTTTGTTTTTACATTTATTACTTCTACTTTATTATTTTTATGACTTCTTGAACTGAATGCTTTAGACCATTAGTTAAATTTTTCTTCTTTTCTATTACATTTGATTTTTTTCCTCTAAGCATTGTTTCATTCCACATATAGAATGGCATCCATTTCTAAATATTTTGTAATTTTTATAATGATTTATTCTTCAACTCATGAAATAATTAGAAAACTATTTCTTATTGTCCAAATACATTGATTTATTTTTAAAATTTGTTTTTGATTGAATTTTTTCATGGTACTGAGTTTTTATATTTACTGAGATTCCATTTGCTGTTGTTCAGTGGTCAATTTTAGTAATTATTCAATTTTTATAAATGTTTAAAGTATGACAGGACAAAAATATGTTCCTAATGTTGGGCACATGGTTGGATTATCCCAAATTTTTGAACTCTTAATTCTTTTCTGGTATCCTTACAGGGCAGTCTGCCTATTCTTAAACCCAAGGACTTTTTAGGTCCTAGACTAGCTCTTGGTTTAACTTTTTGGATCAGGATTCCTGTGCTCTGGAAATAATGTAAATGTGACTCCTATTCCTATGAATGGAGTAAGCCTGGGGATTTGATTTCACATGAAAGACTTACTTTTCTTTACACACAGCAGCAGGCAGATGACAAACTCTGGATGCCCATAGTCCTTGGGGAAACATTTGCTTTTACAGGTACAGTTTTTCTAGCCCTTTTCTCATGGAAGGGTTCACAGAGAGTTACAAACCTTACGCTGCATTTATTAGAGATTTGAGAGGTGAATCTCTCAGGGAACACTTGGTCAGATGATACAGAAGTGTCAATTACAAAGGGAAAAATATGTATATATATAAAACAGTGGGCACTTAGGTTTTTGTTGTAGTGTCTATTATAGCACCTATTTTCAACACTGCTTTTGAGCTTGATAGAAAGACTTTAATCATATACAATATTTTAAAATTATCTTAAAAAATTCTATTGAATTGGCTGCAGCTACTAACTAGGTTGCTCAGCTCTCTTAGCTAACTAATTCTGGTACTTGAGAAATTAGGAACTAAAAGGATTTATTTATTGTCTGTTTGTGCTGCTGTCAACAGAAACTGAGATCAGCTCTGACTAAGATTTGCTGTGTACACAGTGGTTTAAGGATTTTCCTTCTCCTTTTACACAAAATGGATCTCATAGTATGTGGGACAGAGAATTTCCAATTTTCTCAGCTACTCATTACCTACTGAGCTGATTAATGAAGAAACCTAAGTAACTAGAGTGGAAGAACTATGGTTGGGATGAGATAAAAGGGGTAGTAACCAGAAAACGAGTGAGGCCAGGAAGCCAGGAGGGGCCAGGCACTCTCAAGTTGAGACTGTGATCCTTAAAGAGGATTCTTTGGTGGAGAGGCAGCCTCAGTGCATCAAGTGGACAGCCCCTTCTAGGAGCCATGCAGGATCACAGCCCTGGTCAGCAATGTCCAGGATTTCTATTCCTTTAGTTACTCTGAACCCAAAGGCCATGGCTACTGAAACAGAAGTCCTGGCACTAGTCTCATCAGTTATCATAGCCTTTTAATGTATTTAATATTTGGCAGAGCTGATTCGTCCTTACGATTCCTCCCAAAGTTGCCTTTTCCATGGTGCCTCTGCAGAAGTTGAGAAGAAAAACCACTTCAGATAAAGGAATTAAGCTAGACATGAGGATGGCTTACTTCAGGAAACAGAGTGCATAGCATCCATAAGCTACACAGAGAGCTTGTGAAGAATGAGCAAGATGCTGCATTTGGGTGACCTTTACTTCCCAGAACATCAGTCAGAGGGAGAGTACATGAAAACAAAGAGAAATGTTCCTGGTCTATTAGGGAGCATAAAGATTTAAGTGGCATTTGACTAGACTTCTGGGGCAGGGAAAAATCTTGAACTGAAGAAAAATTTAGGAAGCTTAGTTATCTTGATTAGCCTGCTTAACACATTTGCCTAATACTTAAATTAGTCAACATAACTGAATCCCCACAAGCTTTTGCACATCAAAGGTAACCATAAGAAAATGAAAGGACAACCTACAGAAGAGGTTGAAAATATTTGTAAATGATGTGACAGACAAAAGCTTAATCTCCAAAATATACAAACAGCTCATACAACTCAACAAAAACAAACAACCCAATTAAAAAATGGGCAGAAGACCTTGATAGACATGTCTTTAAAGAAGACATACAGATGGCCAATAGGCACATGAAAAGATGCTTAGCATCACTAATTACTAGAGAAATGCAAATGAAAACTATAATGAGTTACCACCTCACACCAGAGAGAATGGCCATGATTAAGAAGTCTAAAAATAACAAATGCTGGAGAGGATGTGGAGAAAAGGGAACCCTCCCACACTGTTGGTGGGGATGCAAGTTTGTGTGGCCACTATGGAAAACAGTATGGAGGTTCCTCAGAAAACTAAAAATAGAAATACCATATGATCCCCAAATCCCACTACTGGGACTATACCCAGACAAAATTATAATTCAAAAAGATACATGTATTTTTTTGTTCTCAGCAGCACTGTTAACAATAACCAAAACATAAATGTCCATCAACAAATGAATGGATTAAGGAGATATGGTACAGATATACCATGAAATACTACTCAGCCATAAGAAAGAAGCAAACAATGCCATTTGCAGCAACAGGGATGCAACTGGAGATTATTACACTAAGTGAAGTAAGTCAGAAAAAGACAAATATCACATGATGTCACTTCTAGGTGGAATCTAAAATATGGCACAAATGAACTGATCTACAAAACAGAAACAGACTCCTAGATACAGAGAATAGACTTACGGTTGCCAAGGGGGAGCAGGAAAGGGAGAGAGACGGACTGGTAGTTTGGGGTTGGTAGATGCAAAATATTACATTTAAAATGGATAAAAAACCAAGGTTCTAATGTATAGTACTGGGAGCTATACTGAATATCCTGTGAGAGCCATAATGGAAAAGAATATAGACACGTCTATATGTGTATAACTGAGTCATTTTGCTGCACAGTAGAGATGGTAAGTCAACTATGAAGTGAAGTGAAGTCGCTCAGGCGTGTCCGACTCTTTGCCACCCCATGGACTGTAGCCCACCAGGCTCCTCCGTCCATGGGATTCTCCAGGCAAGAGTACTGGAGTGGGTTGCCATTTCCTTCTCCAGGGATCTTCCCGACCCAGGGATCGAACCTAGGTCTCCCGCATTCCAGGCAGACTCTTTAACCTCTGAGCCACCAAAAAAATAAAACAAACCCAAAACCCAAGTCCTTTTTAGCACCGAGAATCTGTGATGATTTTCTTTCGTATTGAAGGATGGAGATACATGAATTGAAGTAATGAAAATACAATTAAATCCTAGAGGGTAAGATGAGAAATTTGCGTGCTGGTTGTACCCTCTGCTGGAGTGGTGGGCAGTGAGTCCAAATCTTACATTTATAAAAGATGGGACACCATTTATTCATGTGTAAAGCATTTATTGAGTGCCTTTGAGGTACCTGTGCCAGGCATCAGGAAACACCACTGTGAACAAAACAGACATAGGCTTTGCCCTTGTGGGGATCACAACTTTAATGAAGGAGGAAGATGTCACACACGTGCCAACATAATTGCACACTGTGATAAATTCTTGAGGGGAAGATACTTGGTGCTGGGAGAGACAAATTTGTCTAGGGTAGGAAATTCATGGCGAAGCAGACTTTTAGGCTGAGATCTGTAGCAGGAGTGTGAGACAAGGCAGGAGGGAGGGGAGGGGAGAGAAGTCCTGGAAGAGGGAACAGAGCCTGTACAGAGCTCGATGTAACACAGAGCCCTCGTGGAATGCCTGAGGAGCTTATAGAAGGCTGGTGCGTGGGAGCTGGAAGTGGACGAAGGTGGTGGAGAAGTGGGCATGAAGACCCTGTGAGGACGACATGGTCTTTGTTCTAAGACTGATACGAGGCCTGAATGTTTCGGCAGAGGTCTGATGGGATCAGAAGTGTCTGGAAAGGGTCACCCTGGCTGCCCTGCTGTGAACATACGGGAACAGGCAGAGGCAGAAGGCAGAGGCAGAACACCCTCAGTGAGGAGGGTGTTCCTGTAACCCCCCACTCTGTGCTGGTGCCTCCCTCCCCCTGGTCTGTCCCCCAGAACCTCAGGTTACATGATGTCTGTAGAAGTGACTTCTCTTAGCAACTTGGTGCCCTGGGCCTACAGTGGGGTTTGGGGAGCTTCTCAGGTTGCAAAAGCACCCTGCTAAGTTGCTTCAGTCATGTCTGACTCTGTTCGACCCCATAGATGGCAGCCCACCAGGCTCCGCCATCCCTGGGATTCTCCAGGCAAGAACACTGGAGTGGGTTGCCATTTCCTTCTCCAATGCATTAAAGTGAAAAGTGAAAGTGAAGCCGCTCAGTCGTGCCCTACTCTTAGCGACCCCATGGACTGCAGCCCACCAGGCTCCTTTGTCCATGGGATTTTCCAGGCAAGAGTACTGGAGTAGGGTGCCATTGCCTTCTTCACAAAAGCACTCTAGGAAGACTAAATATTGCTGTTACCAACCCAAGTGGCCTGAGGCCTCCTAAGCACAACCACCATATCCTGCTGTACCCGGTTGCTCTCTGGTGGTGCCCTGCTGAGCTCTCTTCAATCCCAACTCCTATCTGCCTGAGAACCCAAGCCTACAGAACTAGAGGGGGAATGGCTTTGGGCCACAGTCTGAGCAGTCTTAATCCTTAATGAGATTCATCTCTATTTCCCTCCTTACTGACCTGCAGAACTTTTGCTTCAATCATTTGGGAATTAATTCTGAATTCTGAGTCAATGTCCATGTAAACTGATAGGCTGTCTTTCAAATCTTAATAGAAGTGAAGGGATTTTTCTCTGGTGGAACTTTTTAGTGGAACTATTATTTTTTGTAGTGTTAATTTTTCACCACAAAAAAATAAATGGTACCAACAAAATAATATGGTATCAACCTTTTGGAAACTAAAGGTAGTTTTAAGGGATCCAAATAAGATTTAGGTCTGCATGTATTGCTACAGCTTGGATTCTGCAATCCAAATAGTTTATTTGGGGACACATTGTATTCAAAAAGTACTTTGTTCTTCTCTAATTAGAAGAGAGGGATTCTTATCCTATCAAAAGAGATCAGATCTGCTCTGTTCACCATCTTGGAGCCTGTGGAAGTCTGACAGTAACAGGACTTCTAAAGAAGTAACTGTGGGGTAGGCTGTGGTCTGGGGTCATTTTTGTTGGCTACAAGCGTGGTCTCTGCAACCAGAAGGAGCACACGGCTCTTCTTAAAATTGAAGGCATTTATGCCCCAAATGAACCTGAACTCTGTTTGGGCAAGAGATCGAGGCATAAAGCACAACAGAGTGACTTCTGGTGGCAAACTAAACAGAGGAATCTGGAGCACGGTAACCTGTGGTGCCCAAGGAAACAGTAGCAGGTCCTGCTAGGAACAGACTTCACTGCACATAGAATTATATGATACTGTACCCCTCGAGGATTTAAACTAAACTGGTTCTCTTGAAAAGCAAAGGATACCATGTTCTGACATGCTGGAAGGGCCAGGTGATGGAATGCAGAATTTTGAAGTGGGGGCAACACCTAGAGTTTTCCTCCTGATTGGCCCTTGCAGCGTGCAGACAGCCACCTGCTCCTCTTCCCTGGTGTGTCGCTGGTGGGCTGCCCCGCCCTCCCCAGGTGGCCCTTTGTGGTCCCTCTGGGGTGTCCCATCTAATCATCATGGGAAAAGTCAAAGTCATTCTTGGAGAGAAAACTAATTAGACAAAAACATTAAGCAGCTTAAGGTGAAGACAGTGAGAGACTATCATGAATCTTTTGCAGATTTGTTACAAGATGCTCCATCTACCAGCTGGAGATCCAGGGGAGTTGGTCATGTGGCTCCAGTCCAAGCACTCGAGAAGACGGAATGTTCCCGCTGAAGACAGGCAGAGGGAGTGAATTCTCCCTCAGCCCACCCTTTGTTCTACACAGGAGTCCGATGGACTGGGTAATGTCCACCCACACGGGGGAGAGCAATCCACCTGACTCAGTCCGCAGACTCGGAATGTTAATCTCATCCAGAAACACCCTCACAGACACATCCAGGAATAATGTTTAACCAAAAGTCTGGGCACACCATGACCCAGTCAAGCTGACACATAAAATGAACCATCACACTGTGATATCTTTTTAAGGGACAAAAAAGTAAGTTATCAAAAGTATATAAGCTAAGCTTTCATTTGGGTAAAATATACACACAGGTTCACACAGATACACCCTACAGGTGGGTGACTGCACTAGCTCTTGTTAGCTGCAAGCCTGTGACACAGGGCTGGGGTGCGGGGGCCGTCATGATGTAGGAGTAAATTGTATGTATTCACACACACATTTTTTTCTTTTTTTTGGCTGCACCATGTGGTATGCAGGATATTCCCCAACCAAGGTCCAAACTCATGTCCCTTGCATTGGGAGCGTGGAGTCTTAACCACCAGACCACCAGGTAAATCCCATACATGTATTTTTAAAATACAAAATTTATGAGATGGATAGTGTCATCTTGATCAGCTATGCAAGGTGGTATAAAATGGGGTATATGTGGAAAAGAATGGAAAATTTCCATGAGGATACACAGGAAGTTGTCAACCATGTTTTCTCTTGATGGCAGAAAGCTGGAGACTGGGAAGCAGTGTAAAGAGATTTTACTTTTTATTTTATATACTTCTTTTTCATTTAAACATGTCAGCCCATGAACGTATACCCTTTTAAATGACAATTTCTTTGAAATGTGTGTGTGTGTGTGTGTGTGTGTGTGTGTGTAGTTTTGCTGGTCACTAGTGCAATAGGCTCCTCTTATGTGAAGGGTGGAGGCATACCTACTGACAGCTTGAACTCAGGGTACCCTGAACTGGTCAGCTTTGTGGTCAGCTTTGGGTTGGACCTATTTAAACTAGAGTACTCCAAAAAAGTGCCAGTAGAAACACTTCACACCCATTAGGATGCATACATGCTAAATCGATTCAGCTGTGTACAACTCTGTGCAACCCTTTGGGCTGTAGCCCACCAGGCTCCTCTGTCCATGGGGTTCTCCAGGCACAAATACTGGAATGGGTTGTGATGCCCTCCTCCAGGGGATCTTCCCAACCCACCCGTTAGGATGGCTACTATCAAAATGATAGAAAATAGATGTTGGTGAAGATGCGGAGAAACTAGAACACTTGTTCACTGTTGGTAGGACTGTAAAATGGTGCAGCCACTGTGGAAAATAGTGTGGAGGTTCCTCAAAAAATTAAAAATAAAATTACTCTATGATCCAGTAATGCCACCCAAAAGAACTGAAATCAGGGTCTTGAAGAGACATTCATCTGTGTTCATAGCGGCATTATTTATCATAGATAAAAAGTGGAAGCAACCCAAGTCTCCATTAATGGATCTATTTTCAAATATAGTCACATTCTGAAGTACTGGAAGTTAGACTTCAACGTATGAATTTGGGTACACGATTCAACTCAAAAACATATCCAACATATACTTTCCCACCCTTATTTTGCTTAATCCTTCAGCATCACTAGACAAAGATATCTACCTCCATCCACAACTCTCTCCTCTCTTGCTTCCCTGACTCCACACTCACGGTTTTCCTCCCATCTCTCTGGCTGCCTCCTTTCAATCTGTGCCATAGACTCTTCTTCCTTTGTCTTACCTTTAAATGCTGGGTCTCCTCAAGGTTTTGATTTTCTTTTCTCCTCTCTGACACATTCTTACCCACTTCCACAGCTTCCACTACCTTTCTGTGCTGATGCCATCCAAATCCCTGTCTTCAGCCCAGCTCCTCTGCAGAGCTCTAGACCCGAATACAGTGTCCATCCAAGGGACATTTATCTGTGCTGGATTTCCTACAGGTAACTTGAATTCAATAGGTTAAAACTGAACCATCATCTTCCCAACAAACCTGTTCTTTCTGTGAGCTCCAGCTCAGGGAAGAGCACCTTCATTCACTCCCTTGCTCATTCTAGAAGCCTGCAGCTTCATCTTGATGTCTCCTCTGTCATCCACCGTATCTTTTTCCCTCCTACATATAAATTCCACCTCCTAAAAGGCTCAAATTCTGCTGCTTCTCTTCGTCACCACTGCCACTCTTCTGCTTGAATCACCATCTGATGTTTCTAAAATGCAAATATGACTATACCCTCTCTCACTCCTGACTAAAAGATACTTCAGTGACTTCCCATTTCTCTCAGAATAAAGCCCAAACTACCTAGCTTGATGCCTCTGTGATCTTACCCCTGCTTGTCACACCCTCCTTCAATACAGCTTCTTTGTATTTTTCTAATTTTTTAAAAACGTCTGCTTGGCTGAGCTGGCATGCAGGCTCTTGGTTGCAGCATGTGGGATCTAGTTCCCTGACCAGAGAATGAACCCAGGCCCGCTGCATTGGGAGCGTGCAGTCTTAACTGCTGGTCCACTAGGGAAGTCCCCAGCTGCAGCTTCTTGTGCCCCATCATATTCTCTGTTCCAGGTTTACCCAAATACAACCCAGCATCTCTCATAGATGAGCATCTCTCTTCTATGGGCTGTTTCCCTGCTGGGAACTCTCCTTGCCCTCCTTGGCCTGGTTTTAGCTCTTAGTGATCATTCTCTGGTTGTCTGGACCATATGTCCCTTTATGTAGCCCTGTAAGACTCTACAACTTCCAGCTCCTCCATGAGACTTCAAGTCCCTTGAAAGCAGAAATGTGTCTGTCTCATTTGCCACTGACACATAGTGGGTACTCAGCCTGTACAACCAGTATCCTTAGATGGAGCATGGCTGGAACAGGGCTTCTGAGGACTTTTCCCCCACAACTTCTAAGGTGACTTCCCACGCTTTCTGCTGACACAGATTTTCCTCCACCACAAACCACACTAGAGAGCCTGTGCAGTTCATGGACAATGGCAGCTGGAACCCTGCCCTCCTAGAGCTGGCCTCACATAGGAGATTATTTGAAAAGAGCCAGAAGAGAGGACTTTTTCCCTGCACTTGAGACATGGAACCACTAGATTAATCAGCATACATGAGCTCCCAGGTCATCCTGAAACAAAATAGATAGAGTCTATGCAAGCTCATGGGATAGACAAGTGGATTTGAACACAATACAAAATAGAACTCTCTGACACTCTCTCTTGTGGCAGGATACACTTACGGCCATCAGATGCTAGGTTTTTAAATTTTTCATTCATTTAGAAATCTTCATGGAGGGACTTCTCTATGCCAGGCTCCGTTTTAGACATACATGGTTAGAACTTAGCACTCCAACACATGTACACGGAACCTGATTCCTAGAAGTGACTGCCCCATAGAATTCAGGAGCCTTAAGATTATGCCTGTTCTAATTATCTTGTTTCCCAAAGTCAGGGATTTTAAATGTCAAGGGCATGCCTTTTGCTAAAAAGGAATATTTATAAAACTTAGAGTATTGCTCCTCCAAATATTTTTCCAGGAGTAAATAAAGGCAAAGTAACTGGAATTAAAGAAAGAATGACACTATACCTGGAAGTCTCAACAAGTGGAATGTGAGACCAAGAATCCTCCTTACCTGGGATATTCCTCCTACAATGAGGAAGGGGCTGTTCTGATGTGAACTGGTAAGTCTGGCATTAGACCTGGTTTATTCCTGAGGACACAAGAGTGGAGATACAGACTTCCAGAATTAGAAAACACCAAAAGAAGGGGCCTAGACTAGTGAAAGTTCTTTTAGCTACTCCTGGATGATGATTTGATCCTTGTTCCAGTGGGAAGAAATGGGGGGAAATCCAGATGGGGGAAATCAATGGACATCTTAAGTCAAGGAGTGAGCAGAACGGGCAGTCAGCTTGTAGTCTCCCCACGGCCCTCCTGGTAGAAAGGAAAGACTGGAGAGTTTTCAGCACCAGAGAAACTGTTATTTCTCTGCCTTAGAGTGAAAACCTTAAGGCAAACATGAGGATGCTTGTGGGAAGCCAACCAAATTTGCACTGTGTTGACTTTTGTCTTCCTTTCTTTCCATCCTCAGTGTGAACAAATATTTGGGAAAGACTAGGGATTCTGCAGCCGGTGTCGGGAAAGTCCCGCCTCCCTGCGCCATGCCCTCCCTCAGTTTACGGGTTCAAGTCCCATTGCGACTTCTTCTTTTGCACTCACTGCTCAACTGTCTGAGGCCATAAGTTTCAATTTTTCTCTGTTCACATGTTGTCTCTGCAAACAGCCAGTATCATATCTGAAGGCAGGAGTGTCCCTTGCATATTAGAGATGCCCACTTCATATACTGTCAGAATACACAACAGGCCATTAACCTGCTGAGTGAGTCAAGGAAGTGCTAGAGGCTAACAGTGTTGGTCCTAACACTTGTTAAGTGTTTATGATGTATGAAAAATAGTGGGGTTTTCTTTCATTGTTTGTTCATTCATTCAAATGTGTGCTGAGTACCTGTATGTTGGGTGACTAGTGAAGACACTCCTGGCTCTCCATATGAACCAGAGACACAGATGCGAGAGGCTTGGGGGAACAGAACCTCTGAGCAGACCCGCCCACCTGTGTGTGGCCCTGGCACCTTCGCTATTTGTTATGATGCTTTTGACTTAGAAAAAAAGAGATAAAACCAAGTTCAAATGAAGTTCATTGTGTGTGTTTGTTTGCTTGCTTAAGAGTTTACATTTGGCAATTCTCAAGGGAGGACTTTGGCTGAACCTAGGGAATCAGTAGGGGAAAGAATCACAAAGTTTGGGACTTGTTGACCAGAAAATTCCCTGTGGTCTGACAGATCACCGTTTCCCACACAGCCCTCTTCATCAGAGAGATGACGGTCTCACTTTCAACTGGCTCTGCTGCTGCTTCTGGATTTTTCTTCCATCTGCCTAAATCAGAGGCTTCTGTATTTATTTATTGATTTTTCAGATTTAGCTATAACCTCTTGACTTCCTGCTGTGAAAGATAAGGATGTGGCACTCTTGTTCTGCCCATTCTTCCAATGGAACTGTATCATAATTTTTTATTAAATCAGTCAAGGTAAACACTGTGGTGATTACTGGAAATATTTTTCCCAGCTCAGGCAAACTGATAATGTTTCCTTTGTAATGCAACTTTTCTCCCCGGAGTTCAAAATTATCTTGAGATGTATAACTATTCCTAATGTTCTTTCAACTCTTTGCCAGAATTGTTAATCTCCACTTAATAGTCAAATGTGTCAGGTAATCTGTTGATTTTTTTACTGGTTTATTTATTTATTTATTTTTGGCTGTGTGACACATGAGATCTTAGTTCCCTGACCAGGTATTGAACCCGTGTCCCTTGCATTGGAAGCAGGAATTCTTAGCCACTGGACCATCAGGAAAGTCCTTTGATTTTTTTCTTTTAACATAGCCCACCTGGAGTCTTCTGGCCTCCTGCTCTGATGTGTTATCCAACTCTCCTAGGTTGAAACCATTTCTTGAATCCTATGTCTCCTCTTTCCCTGGTTTATTCCCTCATTTTGGTGAAGCACATCCTCTAGTAGCTTCCCAATAAGGCCTGCTTGAATTCTACTAAATTTTTGAATATTTTCCCCTGTTTTTATAGGAACTGATAACTCATTTTATTCTTTAAGTAGCATTTTTTCATTGGTGCAATTATCTTCCATTACCTCTCTGAAGATATTAGTGATGATTTTTTCTGAAAGTTTATGCTATTCTTTGTGCTGCCTTAATTTCCTCTGAATTTCTATGTCTGATTAGGATTCCCAATAATCATTGTGTATAAGTCTTTTCTTTGAGTTCAGTTACCCTAAAGAGGAACATTCTAACCTGCTGCCTCAGATGTACAAGTTGGGCCACAGGATTCGCAGAGGCAGTGGAAAAAGAGTCGCTGGTGGTGCTCCCCATTCATTCAGCATCCTGAGCTGCCCTTAATCTCCTTCTCCAACGTGTTTTCTGTGGAAGTCGATGTCTGGCGGGTGAGGTAGAGAAGTGATCTAGGGATCCCCCTGCTTTTAGTAAAGCCTCTTAACTCTCACCCCCACTCCTTAGAGGTTCCTGGTGCCTCCAATCCTGTGCCTTTCAGGGGGCTGCCCTATGGGGCCAATCTGTTTGCTTCCTGTCTCCTCTCTGCAACTCATGCCTGGTCTCTAAGTCACTCCTTACTTGCTACCTGCTTTCCAGTTTCCAAAATTTTGTTCACATCTCTTCATTCTTGTTGCCTTTTCTTTTTAGCTTTGTCCTTGAAGAGTTTGTTGCCTTGGACAAAATCTTTATATTGTAATGAGGTTTTGAGATGGGATGAAGGCAAAAGAGGCTATTTAATACACCATGTTGACTTGGATGGTTGCTCCATCTTTCAATGGGGAAAAAGTGCTTAAAATATTCTTTGAAAATCCCACCAAGTTTGAGAAAGTTGTTAAATCATCACATCTGTAGGTCCAGTTCACAACCCTTAGTGAGCTGTCTGCCACATAGAAGGCGAGGAGCTCCTGCCGGTTGACTATCTGAATGAATAAATGAATCAGGTGTTCACTGATAGTACTACTGATTCTTGTGGAAGTTCAAGGACTCTGGAAACCCAGAAGGGAGGAGAGCACAGTAGGTTCAAGTGAGATCAGGAATACTGGTTCCACCTGGGAAGCTTCTAGAGTGACAGATCTCTGAAGATGGTTCCAGAACTAACTGAATCCTGTCCTTGGGAACTTGGTCCCACGTTGCTTCAATGAAGCAAATGCCCACCTCCAGCCTTCTTGTTACAAGAGAAAAAGAAACCTCTGTTGTCTAAGGCACTGAAAAGCATGTTCTTTTTTGCTGTTTGCAACTGAAAGCATTCCTTACAGATACGTGGGGATCGTGAGTCCTGAAACATGAAAGTGGAAAGGGTGTCTGATCAGGGGAGTGTGGAAAGAGTTCAGCAAACATCTCCAGGGATGCATAGCTACCAAAAGCCTCCCAGGAGGAAGGGTACTGATGGGGAGCCCTCTCAGGTGCTCCCCAGGTTCCCAGGGCTGACCTGCTCCTCCTTGCTCCTCCCCTCACCCCACCCAGCAGACCTACTCTGGTCTCTCTGGGAGGCACTGGGCTGCGGTTGTCTGGCCAGTCCTCTAATCTCTCTTCTTGTTTTAATGCTTCTCCATGTGCTTCGTGCCCTAAGCCTAAAGCTGTTTTGGAGTCACCAATCTCAACACTGACTATTCTTGACTCTTTTCAGTCACTTTCTATCAGCTTTATTCTTCCACGAGGTCACTTGGTCACTGTACAAGGAAGCAGGGAAGGAAAAATCCACAAAGTAATATCTCAGGGTAACATCTTGCTATGTTTGTTGATAACAACCTACCCATTGTTGCATTCACCTCTCCAGCCCTACCCTCAGCGAGAGAGGCTGCAGTTACTTCCTAAACCGCTGGAGGTAGATTCTGTGGGAGCCTGCAGAGATGGCAGAGACACAGGTAGTTCTGGGAAGAGGTCAGTGGCTGGAAACCCAGGGAGTTCTCCCAGAACTAAAGAAGAATTAAGGGGGTCCATTTTCCTGGAGGAAGAGGAAGTGGTGAACTCCAGGGCCAAAGCCCTATGTCAGGGAGGCAATGAGAGAGATGACACTTCAAAAGAATGGTACATATTCTTTTATGGTTAAATGTAGCAGAGTAATATTCCATTCCTAGAGAAAGGAATTCTACTGCAGAGATTACTGCCTCTGACCTGAGATTCTGCCCTAAGTAGACACTGTATGTTACGGTGGCAGGCACCAGGTGACTCTGCAGATCCAACAGAGAGAGTTAAATGATCTTCATGAAACAAAAGGTCTCAGGGAAGAAATCAGTGATGATGTGGGGAACTAAATGATGAGCTCCTTGCTGGGGAGGAAACCAGCATTTTAAAATTTTCTCCATGTTTACAATCCTTCAGACCATATTCCTGGAGCACTTCACTGCTCTAAGTGTCTAAGAAGGACTCCTGAGGGACCAGGTACCAAGATGCAGCTGCAGATTATGTTTAGCCTTTGACAACAAGATTAGTAACTAGAGGATCCCAAGGCAGGATAGAGCCCTGGTGATCTGCTGACGCTGATTAGAATTCATTTCGAAAAACACAGATGGAATGCAACAGTCTCACTTGATGATGTAATAAATACAGTGTTTTACTTGAAGTGCCTGGAGATGTTTTCGAGAGGGCTCACTAAGCACGTGGGATGGATGGGGCTCACTCTCCAGTGGTTGCCCCTTCCTGAGTGTCCTTATGGCGACTTCAAGGCCAACCGGTGCTCAGCAAAGTCAGGTGCTTTGCAATAATGAGTTCACAATTAGAAGTGACTTGTTTTTCAGATCAGTTTTCAACTTAATTAGTGACTTTTCCCGGTGAATTTCAGAGCTATAAATTTTCACCTTTTATACTTTGAAGCTAAGGCTAAGTTACTGTGTGTGTAAGCATTTGAGCCTGTGCTGTTATTCGGTTGGACTGACCCTCTGGTCATTACAGAGTGTCCTGTTTTCTGTTGGGTGGTGCTTCCTGCCTCACAATGTACTGTCTGGTATTAGGACATCTCCCCCAGCTCCGTGTGGTGAACATCTGCATGGTGACTCATCCTCTCAGTGTTCCTATATTAAAATCTGTTTTCCAAAGTCCATTATTATGGTTGTAGCTTTTTACTTGGATTAATCAGCCTTCTTGATATAGTTTATATTATATTTACATTTGTTCTTGATATAGTTGGGTTTTCAGTGACTATCTTACTGTTTTCTCATTAAGCCACCTGCTTCATGTTCCATTTAAAATTTTTCCCTTCCTTCTTTTGAATGACTAAAACACGTTTTATCACTCCATTTTACCTCTTTATTGACTTGTCACAGATTTCTTTATTTAGTGTTTTTATGTCTTGAGTATGGGCTTCTCTTGTGGCTCAGATAGTAAAGAATCTGCCTGCAATGAAGGAGACCCAGGTTCAATCCCTGGATCGGGAAGATCCCCTGGAGAAGGGAATGGCAACCCACGCCAGTATTCTTGCCTGGGAAATCCCATGGACAGAGGAGCCTGGCGGGCTACACTCCATGGGATCACAAAACAGTCGGACATGACTCAGTGACTAACACTACCACTACTACTATGTCTTCAGTGCTGATCATAGCTACATTGTAAGGCACTACCTTCCATTCCAGGTTCCATAGGGTGAAGAGGAAAAGTAGCAAACTTTCTGAATGCTAAGAGGTGGGCAATAGGTGGTTTAAGCTTAGAAATTAATGGCTGGATGGATAAATAAAAATGGAAGGCTGAACTAGGTCATTCTTTGAAGGAATCCATGGGATACATGGTTTTACAACAGAAGAGACCACATTTGCAACATAGAAAAACACCTTCAGTCAACTCTTTTATATTTGCTTTCTGGTTTTGATCCAATGAAAGAGAAAGTTGCTCAGTCGTGTCCAACTCGTTGCGACCAAATAGTTCATGGAAATCTCCATGTCAGAATACTGGAGTGGGTAGCCATTCCCTTCTCAAGGGGATCTTCCCAACCCAGGGATCCAACCCAGGTCTCCCACAACGCAAGCTGATTCTTTACTAGTTGAGCCACCAGAGAAGCCCAAGAATCCTGGAGTGGGTAGCCTATCCCTTCTCCAGAGTATCTTTCCAATCCAGGAGTCAAACCGGGGTCTCCTACATTTCAGGCGGATTCTTTACCAGCTAACCTACCAGGGAAGCCAATATCCAACTGCTCTTGGAAATTCATAGGATGACCCATGAGTATCTTAAATCAGTGTATCCTTCTTCACTTCCCTAGCTTCCTTTTCTGTACTCTATCTCAGCAATAGTGCCACCTCCTACCAGGTTGCCAAGCCGAGAACCTGGGCATCAGCTTCAGCTTCCCCCTATTTCTCATCTCTTTTTATCAGCAACTCTGACTGCCCTGCATCTTGAAGGCCCCTCACATCCATCCACACCTCTCCACACTGTCTCCACCCCTCCCCTGGTCTTTTGTATCACCCAGCCGCAGAACACTGCCTAATGACTCAATTTGCTACTTGAATGCTCACAGGAGCAACAGTTTAGGACAAACAGCTACCACCCTTTTGCCATATCAATTAGCCTCTTTTCAGATAGGAAAGAGCCCGCAAGGGGTTGAGGGCTATGGGAAGACCTGCTAGGCGGGAAGGACTCCTGACAAAGAGCACTACAAAGGATCTATGATTTCACTCCCAGTGAGTCCCATACTAGCCAGTAAGTGCTCCTCTCCTCACATTGGGAAATAGAAATGCTCTCCCTGGAGGTCATAGTGACCTAAGTGAGTAAAACTCTGAAAGCCAGTTTTTAATTCCCAAGTGTACTGACTATCTGGAATTTTCAGGGGACTTGATGGATCAGAGTAATGCAAAAAAGCAAGACCTCCAGCCCCAGGGTTTTATGGCATCTATAAAACATGTTTTACAGTTTCTGCTCAATTTTATGCTGTTAAGCTAAACATTTGATATCATATGGCACTTTAAGCACATTGATTTATTGTAAGTCAGCAATTGCATCTGTAATAAAAAACCCAAAGTATGGGTTTTAAAAGTAATCTACTGTATTTATTATTGACATAAACGGTTACCTGCAGTCCATTTGAACATCATCTTAGATTTAACTCGTGTATTAAAGATATTATGTTTCCCACTCAGCAAGGTCATTGCCAAGGTGAAAACTATATATGGTTGGAAATGAAAAAGATCAAATGCGTAATGATAAATATTTTTCAAATAAATGATATATAGGACTTCATCTTTCTATATTCCTGATTAATAATCACATTCTGTTTATTTTTTACACTCACCTCTTTCCCCCAGCCCCCAAGTCCAGCAGCCACTAATCTTTTCTTCATCTCTATAGTTTTTTTATTTCAAGAATGCTGTGTGTAAATGAAATCAGGCAGTTTGTAAACTTTTGAGACTGGCTTTTTTCCCCATTCAATATAACTCCCTTAAGGTCTGTTTAGTTTTATGTGGGTTGTCTGGTGCTTATTTTGGCAGCATGGATACAACAAGGGTGGCATAATTCAGTTAATTTGAAAACTACTTCAATACAAACCAAAGTAAAAGTGTCTAAGTTCAAAGTACTTTCATAACAGGGAAATAATTTAGTCCATTTTAATGAAGGAAAAATGTTAATTTCTAGACAGTGTTAGAGCAAGTTTGGACTAAAATGCATTTAGTTCATTTAAGAGGTGGCTGGCAGCATATTAAAACAAAACAAAACAAAACAAAACTGATATCCCTAAGGCTAATTTAAGAGATGCTTTAAACATCACATTGTATACTTTAAATAAATACAATTTCAATTTGTCAATCACATCAAAATTAAGCTGGGAAGAAAAATAAGGAAACTGAAGCACACGGAGGTGAAGCTGACGTTTCCAAGGTGACAGAGAAGTCTGTGGTAGTGTTAGCTGCTCAGTCATGTCCAACTCTGCGGCCCCATGGACTGTAGCCCATCAGTCTCCTCTGTCCATGGGATTCTCCAGGCAAGTATACTGGAGTAGGTACCATTCCCTTCTCCAGGGGATCTTTCCAACCCGGGTTTCCTTCATTGCAGGCAGATTCTTTACCATCTGAGCCACCAGGGAAACCCACATAAGTGGTAGGATTAGGCTAGAAACAGCTTCATCTGTGAGCCAAGCAGGAGTGTCTGACAAGATCTAGCAGGCCTGGGAGTCACAGTTCTTTTGGAGGAAACAATGAATGAGCTACCTTTCTCTTTATCTCTGTTTCTCCTGTGTCATCTTGCCCTGGTAGCTTCTTTTGAATTTTCTTCTTAAGAGAACTGGGCTGCCATAGCTTGCTTCATTCATCTGGAGAGGGGTTGGGAACTATACCCAGTCCTTTCTCTGGTAGGTGACTTTACCTTACACGGGACACTGGTTAGACATCGGCCAGGATTACAACTGCTCAGAACTGTGTCATTAGTGCATTATTAAGCATTATTTTACTCCTTTCCAGGTTAGTTGACTGGAACTGAGAACTAAAATTAGTCAGGAGCATCAGTAGTAATAATCCCTTATAATCCCTTATAATAATATCTTCCCCAGCTATTAAATTATATTCCTCCACACAGTATCAACTGGTTATTGCTTAAAACCACAAATTTGGGGTAGTTTCTATAACCAGAAAAAAATAGATAAAACTATTAATTTTGTTCAATAATAAAAAGATAATCCAATTAAAAATGAGCAAAGGATCTGAATAGATATTTCTCTAGGGAAGATTTACAAAGTCTAATCAGCACATGAGAAGATTTCCAATATCATCAGCCATCAGAAAACACAAAGCAAAGAAATATGACTTCACACACACCTACTAGGATGGCTATCATAAAAAAGACAAGACAATAACAAGTATTGGCAAGGATGTGGAGAATGAAATCCCTAGTGAGAACTAAAAACATACATCCACAAGAACTTGTATAAGAGTACTCATAGCAGTTTCATTCATAATCGCCAAAAAGTAGAAACAATTCCAGTGTCCATCAAGTGATGAAGAGATAAAAAAAAATGTATATTCACACAATGGACTATTATTTGACATTTACAAGGAATGAAATACTGATACACGCTACAACATAGATGAAACTTGAAAACATTTTATAAAATGAAAGGAGCTAATCATAATATACCACATGTGTAACTCCTTTTAAATGAAATGTTCCAAATAGGCAAATCTACAGAGAAAAATCTTGGGAAAGATTGAAGGCAAAAGGAGAAGGGGGTGACAGAGGATAAGACTGTCAGATAGCATCACTGACTCGGTGAACATGAATCTCAGCAAACTCTGGGAGATAATGAAGGACAGGGAAGCCTGGCATGCAACAGTCCATGGGGCCTCAAAGAGTCGGACATGACTAAGTGACTGAACAATAACAGCAGGGGCTGAAAATATAGTAGTGGTTTCTGAAGCCTGGGTGGATGGGGGATTCTACGGGGTAAAGAAGAGTGAAAGGTAATGGGTATAGGGTTTCCTTCTGGAGTGTGGAAATGTGCTAAAATTAGATGGTGGTGATAGTCACACAACTCTATGAATATACTGGGGTGGCCAAAAAGTCTGGGCTTTTCTGAAAAGCCCTGATGTTACAGAAAGACCTGAACTTTTTGGCCAACCCAATACTGAAATGCATGGAATTTTACATATTAAATGGTTGAATTGATGGGATATGAGTGGTATCTCAATAAGGAAAATAAAAATGAAAGCCATAGGCTGGGAAACATTATTTACAAAATATAATCTGATTTAAAAAGTAACAACTCAAATATATATTACAACTAAATATTGGGAACACAAACAAAAAAATAGGGCAAAGATCTGAATAGACAGTTCACCAAAGAAGATACATGAATGCTAAATAAACATAAAAAGTTGTTCAATCAACATCATTAGTCATCAGGGAAATGTAAACTGAAACTAGCCAGAGCTATTACTACATATCCATTAGAACGGCTAAAATCAAAGAAAAAACCCCGACAATATATAGTGTCCATGAGCATGTGGTAATACTGGATCCTTCATACATTTCTGTGGGAATGCAAAACGGCACAGCCAGTTTGCATAGTAGTTTGGCAGTTTCTTAAAAACTTAGGTATATACTTAAACCATTCCACTGACCAAGCCTACACACAGGTATTCACTCAAGAGAAATAAACAATTTATGTTTTTACAAAGACTTATGCATGATTGTCCTTAGCAATTTTATTCATAATAGCTCAAACTGGAAGGAACTCAAGGTTTCATCAACAAGCAACTACACAGACAAACCATTCTAAATTCCTTCAATGCAAGAAAAGAACTAACTACCAGTACATACAATATGGATGCGGTGTAGACGGTTTATGTTATGTGAAAGGAGAGAGACCACAATGACTACATATTCTCTGATTCCACTTATATCCCAGGGACTGAACCTGAGTCTCCTGCCTTGCAGGCAGACGCTTTAGCCTCTGAGCCACCAGGGAAGCCCATATAAAAATCTAGAGAAGGCAAACTGTAATGAAGGGAATCAGATCAGGGGGTGTCTGGGGATAAGGGGAGAGGAAAGGATTAGCTGTAATGGACCAAGAAGGAATTTGGGGGGGCAATGTCTATTTTATGTTTTGATTTGGGTGGTGGTTACATAATAATATGCATTTCTCATGAATTACTGACTTGTACAACGACAAAGTACACATTTTACTGAATGTAAGCCATACCTCTATAAAGGTGACTACATTTTTTAGACAAATAATCAAAGAAACATGTGGTTTATGGAAGTAAGGAATTACTACAGGCTGAAATGTTTGTTTTCCCCCTCAAATTCAAGGTTAAAACATAATCCCCAACATGATTATTAGAAGGTGGAGCCTTTGGGAGGTGGAGTTAGTGCCCTTAGAAGCCAGAGAGCTCCCTCATCCCTTCTGCCACATATGATGCAGGAAAAAATAAACAAACCAGAAAGCAGGCTCTCACCAGTTACAACCCCAGCTGGCACCCAGATCCTGGACTGGTCAGCCTCCAGAACTGTGAGAAATACATTTCTGTCATTTATAAGCGACTTGGGCTATGGCGCTCTGTTTTAGCAGTCTGAATGGACTAAAACAGGAATAACAAGGGATTATTGTTGATAACAAACTGAAATCTACCATGTGAGTCAGTCCTTAAGTGAGGCATGTGCAGATAGAAGTTAGGGTTCTTAATTCCTAGAACAGGGATCGAGCCACTCTACCATGTGTTCAGTTCTTTTCAGTTTGTATAATATCACCTGATATGAATCCAAAGCACCATGAAAATGGGAGAAACATGGAGTTTTAAAACCAAATCTGTTGACTTTGTGACACAATTCCTGGATGGTGCCCTCAGAGGAGGGGCATGTTCCAGGATTAGATTGGGTTAAGTGAACCCTGAGGCAGGGATCTTGGGGGTGGAGAAAAGCAGTAACATGAAGGTCTGGGACTGCTATCCTGGGGCGCTTGGCTGGCATCTGAGAACCTGGATTTGGAGAAGGATCCTAAAACCCTTCTGAGAATGGCTCACTGTGCCTAAACTGTGCAAATAATGTGGGTCGTGCTTTCCTTCTGGAATTAGGGCACAGGCCAGGGAGAGGGTATCTCTGTGAACACCTCTCAGGAAAGACACTGGTGAGACTTTCCTGGTGTTTCAGAGGCTAAGACTCTGTGCTCCCAATGCAGGGAGCCCAGGTTTGATCCCTGGCTAAGGAACTAGATCCCACATGCCGCAACTAAGAGTTAGAATGCCACAAAGAAGATCAAAGATCCTGTGTGCTGCAACTAAGACCCAGTGCACCTCCCCCCTCAAAAAAAAAAAAAAAAAAAGAGAGAGAGAGAGAGAGACAGAGACACTGGGCACTGAGTTTCTCAAGAGCTCCCTGGCAGATGGCATTTCTCACAGGCTTTAACAACTTGTTGCGGGGGGAAGGAACAACATCCCGTTTGACTCACTGGGAAAGAATTCTTAGGAGCATGTTCCTGGTCCTCTGGACTTCATCCTATGTGCCTCTTCCCTTTGCTGAGTTGGCTCTGTGTCCTCTAGCTATAATCAGTCATGATCACAAGTACGACTATATGCTGAGTTGTACGAATCCTTCTACAGAATCATTGAACCTGGGGGTGATCCCAGGAGACACAAAGAAGGGCCTATGATGGCCTTAAAGGCATATACTGTCAAATAAGTTACCTACGTGCGTAAATGGGGCAAAATTATTCTGGAGAACTTGGAACAAGTGCAGAACAAGTACATGTGTGGCAAGGGGGATATGATATTTATCCACCAACTCCTGAGTTGGTATTAATTGTCTGTAACTTCCAGCCTACCCTGTGCATGGGCCCAGTGGGCGCTGGAGGAGGGCCACAGCCAGCCCTGAAGGCAAGAGCTGCAGCTGGAAGCTGGGCTTGCACGTGCAGAAATGCTATGTGCCTGCAGAGGATAAGGTGGGCTGCTTCCGCCACAGCCCCTGAAAGGCATTAAATGAAACATGACGTAGGACTATTGCCCAGTCTTTCCCAAGCTGCTCATTGCCTTCTCTAGGAACACAGGGAGGATGGATTACTTGTGCCTCATTCCCACCAGGAAGCCCCTGCCTCCCGGGAGAGGCCGCCCCAGGGCACTTTGGGCACAGGGGGAGGTTGTCTTATAACTGAAGACAGAGGTGTGGGCCTTCTCCTTCCCTCTCTGCCCTCAAGTCCTGGGCGTAGGAAGCCCTGCTTTGGTTTACTGTTCTGTGTCTCACCTCTTTACTCAGTCTGATGAAAAGGTCAGTAAGAGGCCGTCCCACTCACAGAAGGGGCAGCTCCCCCATCAGGCTACACACTGACTGATGCTCTCTCTGTCTGGGTATTGTGCGCATCCACTGGGGCTGATCCGCCCTGCTTGCTCTTGGTGGAGTTCCCACACTCCCCAGAACTCTCTGGCTTACTTAACAGTTTTCTCATTCTGTCTTTTTCTACTTAGATGGCTAGAAGTTCATCACCCATAACATGGGGATATTAAGAGTACCTACCTCAGAGAGTTGCTATGAGTATTATGTCAGATATCACAAGTAAAGTGCTTCAAACAGTGCCTGGTACACAGGAAACACACAATAGAGTTAACTATTATTATTAGGTGTTTATAACCAGGGGCTTCCAGGTGGTAAAGAACCCACCTGCCAATGCAGGAGACCTAAGAAAGAGATGCTGGTTCGATTCTTGGGTCAGGAAGATCTCTGGGGGAGGACATGGCAACCCACTCCGGTATTCTTGCCTGGTGAATCCCACAGACAGAGGAGCCTGGTGGGCTCTAATCCAGAGGGTTGCAAACAGTCGGAAAAGACTGAAGCGACTGAACACATACATCTATAACTAATTGGCAGATGCATATTTATTGGAAGAAATAGAATGCCCAGATTGCTTCAACCTGCTGATTGCAATGCATCAGCAGACTAGAATGATGATGGATTCTTCAGGAATGCTGAGCCAATTTTCAATTTCAGCTTTCGCAAAACTGTCAGAAATTCTAGGTAAAACACTATCCCTCTCAAACAGCAGTGAGTGATTTACATGTTCAGCTCCTAAAATCAAGGTTGCTAGGCAGACTGAGTGAAATTCCTGCTCAAGGAATGGAAGGTGATAAAGTGGGAACTCTCTTAAATTCACCATCACCCTCTACTATCCACACAGTTTAATCTTTCCTAAAAAAAAAAAAGGCCCAATATTTACAGAACTGATTTGCAAACTCTTTCCATAACCATTTGTGGGAAGAACAGAGAGGCCACGGCCAGAAAAGTTAGAATGCTCAAATGAGAAACACACAGAAGTCACAGGGCCTCACGAGCAGAATGAGACAGACAGCCCCGTGGTCACACGTGGTGAACAACGAATGCTTAGCAAGCACAATGGAAGGAAGAGGGCGATTCTGAGAACTCCCTCATGAAGACTGCACTTCTGATGACCTTGGAAGAAGAGTCTAAGCAAGAACCCCAGATGGCCCGGCAACTGGAACCAAGGCCCAAACTGGACGAAGCCAGCAGGTGACAACCTGTGGCAGGACTTGCCCCGTGTGGAGGGAGAGATTCAGAATGGAGGCGACCTGTCGGCCACACCTGGCTAAGGTCTGCCATCCTGAGGGATCTAATTATGGATGTCAGAACTCAGTGTGCATCATCTGTTGTCAGTTTCATTAACCGTAATTATGTTTTCTGAATACTGAGCTTATACTAGAAATGAGGAGTTGGGCTAAACCAACGAGGGTTTGTGGCCTTTAAAGACTCTCAGAACCTTTTGTGAGGTATCCTAATTTGTGTATGCTACCATTTTTCTGCTGGGACTCTCCTGATAAAATGTCTATTTAAAAATAACAAGTACATTTAATTAATTTTGATAACAAATATGTCAGATTGATGATTAACACAGCTCTAACCTCTGAAGTTAACTTTTTCTTTCTCTTGGATTTGAAAATTACCTGGTCTTCTGAAGTAAACAATGATGAATATTAAAGAAGAATGATAATGAATATTAAAGAGAAACAATAATTAATATTAAAATGCCACAGGCTAGATAAGATTTTTCTTTCCCTTTAATGAAAAAAGTAACCAGTTCAAGGATCCCCCAGTTCTTAAGATCAATCTTCAGTTCAGTCAGTTCAGTTCAGTCGCTCAGTCGTGTCCAACTCTTTTCGACCCCATGGACTGTAGCATGCCAGGCTTCCCTGTCCATCACTAACTCCCAAAGTTTGTTCAAACTCATCCATCGAGTTGGTGATGCCATCCAACCATCTTATCCTCTGTTGTCCCCATTCTCCTCCCACCTTCAATCTTTCCCAGCATCAGAGTCTTTTCCAATGAATCAGTTCTTCACATCAGGTGGCCAAATTATTAGAGCTTCAGCATCAGCATCAGTCCTTCCAATGAATATTCAGGACTGATTTCCTTTAGGATTGACTGGTTGGATCTCCTTGCAGTCCAAGAGACTCTCAAGAGTCTTCTCCAACACCACAGTTCAAAAGCATCAATTCTTCAGCACTCAACATTCTTTATGGTCCAACTCTCACAACCATATATGACTACTGGAAAAACCATAGCTTTGACTAGACAGACCTTTGTTGGCAAAGTAATGTCTTGGCTTTATAATATGCTGTCTAGGTTGGTCATAGCTTTTCTCCCAAGGAGCAAGTGTCTTTTATTTTCATGGCTGCAGTTACCATCCGCAGTGATTTTGGAGCCCAAGAAAATAGTCTATCACTGTTTCCATTGTTTCCCCGTCTGTTTGCCATGAAATGAAAAGACCAGATGTCGTGGTATGATGAGACCAGATGCCATGATCTTAGTTTTTTGAATGTTGAGTTTTAAGCCAGTTTTTTCACTCTTCTCTTTCACCTTCATCAAGTGGCTGTTCAGTTCCTCTTCACTTTCTGCCATAAAGGTGGTATCATCTGTGTATCTGAGGTTATTGATACTTCCCCTGGCAATCTTGATTCCAGCTTGTGCTTCATCCAGTCTGGCATTTCACATGATGTACTCTGCATAGAAGTTAAATTAGCAGGGTGACAATAGACTGCCTTGACATACTCCCTTCCCAAATTGGAACCAGTCTGTTGTTCCATGTCCAATTCTAATTGGTGATTCTTGACCTGCGTACAGATTTCTCAAGAGGCAGCTCAGGTGGTCTGGTATTCCCATCTCTTGAAGAATTTTCCACAGTTTGTTGTGATCCACACAGTCAAAGGCTTTAGCATAATCAATGAAGCAGAAGTAGATGTTTTTCTGGAATTCTATTGCTTTTTCTATGATCCAATGGATGCTGGCAATTTGATCTCTGGTTCATCTGCCTTTTCTAAATACAGCTTGAATATCTGGAAGTTCTCAGTTCACAAACTGTTGAAGCCTAGGTTGGAGAATTTTGAGCATTACTTTGCTAGTGTGTGATATGAGTGCAAATGTGTGGTAGTTTGAACATTCTTTGGCATTGCCTTTCTTTGAGATTGGAATGAAAACTGATCTTGCCAATTAAAAAATGCATAATGCTTTAGGAATTAATTTAAAGATGGATTTTATGAAGGTAGTGTTAGGAGAGAGACTGCAAGAGTTAAGAGATTTTCATTTCATGTTTAGAGATTGTCCATTGCCCTGGGCTGGAGAGGGGTCTGTAGAAGTGCAGGTAAACACCCTCCCTCTAGTTCTCGGATCCCTCACAGGATATTTCACCAAGGACAAAAATGCCAAACTGTTAATGTTTACATACACCAAAGAGCCATACGATCAAGGTTTAGTTCTCACTGCTCATTAATTTTGTCCTTACTTTGGCTGATTTTAGGTATCAGCTCACATCTGTTATACAGTTTAAATCAGAACATGCTGATTTTAGCCCTTCAAAAAGTTCCCTCCCATTAGGCATATTAATCTTAGGCTTTTCAAAAATGACTTGTTCCTTGGAAACTCTTGCATGGTTTATCTAATGAACACATGGAGTGGATTTTTAAAGAGAGCTATTGTCCTATTCCTTAAAGTAGTACAAGGGTGACATCCACTGGCCAAATAGCTTTAGTGACAAGTGACAAAAAAAGAGAACATGCCAAAACAGATGCTCTACATAGTTGAATGTTGCTCAGTTGCTAAGTCATGTCAACTCTTTTGTGAGCCCATGGACTGTAGCCCAGTCTCCTCTATACTTGGGATTTTCCAGGCAAGAACATTAGAGTAGGTTGCCATTTCCTTCTCCAGAAGATATTCCCTATCCAGGGATTGAAACTGTGTCTCCTGCATTGGCAGGCAGTTTCTTTACTACTGAGCCACATAGGTGAATGCTGCTGCTGCTGCTAAGTCACTTCAGTCGTGTCCGACTCTGTGCAACCCCATAGACAGAAGCCCACCAGGCTCCCCCATCCCTGGGATTCTCCAGGCAAGAACACTGGAGTGGGTTGCCATTTCCTTCTCCAATGCATGAAAGTGAAAAGTGAAAGTGAAGTCACTCAGTCGTGTCCTACTCTTAGCGACCCCATGGACTGCAGCCCACCAGGCCCCTCTGTTCATGGGATTTTCCAGGCAAGAGTACTGGAGTGGGGTGCCATTGCCTTCTCCGACATAGGTGAATACATCTATCCAAAAGCAAATATATTCAAATTTAAAAAATTATATCCACTATTGCAAACACTTCTTAACATTAGTTTTACAAATCTATGCTGCATATGCCAAACCACACTGGCAAAAATTCAAAAGCTTGGCAATGTACTCTCTTGGTCAGGCTGAAGGAAAACAGGTATTTTCTTTTTTCTTCCTACTTTACAATATTGTATTAGTTTTGCCATACATTGACATGAATCAGCCGTGGGTATACATGTGTTCTCCATCCTGAACCCCCCTCCCACCTCCCTCCCCATCCCATCCCTCTGGGTCATCCCAGGGCACCAGCCCCGAATGCGCTGTATCATGCATCGAACCTGGATCGGCGATTCGTTTCACATATGATATTATACATGTTTCAATGCCATTTTCCCAAGTCATCCCACCCTTGCCCTCTCCCACAGAGTCCAAAAGACTTGTATACATCTGTGTCTTTTTTGCTGTCTCACATACAGGGTTATTGTTACCATCTTTAAAAAATTCCATATACATGTGTTATTATACTGTATTGGTGTTTTTCTTTCTGGCTTACTTCACTCTGTATAATAGGCTCCAGTTTCATCCACCTCGTTAGAACTGATCCACATGTATTCTTTTCAGTGGCTGAGTAATACTCCATTGTGTATATGTACCACAGCTTTCTTATCCATTCATCTGCTGATGGACATCTAGGTTGCTTCCATGTCCTGGCTATTATAAACAGTGCTGTGATGAACATTGGGGTACACATGTCTCTTTCAATTCTGGTTTCCTCGGTGTGTATGCCCAGAAGTGGGATTACTAGGTCTATGGCAATTCTATTTCCAGTTTTTAAAGGACTCTCCACACTGTTTTCCATAGTGGCTGTACTAGTTTGCATTCCCACCAACAGTGTAAGAGGGTTCCCTTTTCTCCACACCCTCTCCAGCATTTATTGCTTGTAGACTTTTGGATAGCAGCCATTCTGACTAGCATAAAATAATACCTCATTGTGATTTTGATTTGCATTTCTCTGATAATGAGTGATGTTGAGCATCTTTTCATGTGTTTGTTAGCCATCTGTATGTCTTCTTTGGAAAAATGTTTGTTTAGTTCTTTGGCCCATTTTTTGATTGGGTCATTTATTTTTCTGGAATTGAGCTGCAGGAGTTGCTTGTACATTTTTGAGATTAATTCTTTGTCAGTTGCTTCATTTGCTATTATTTTCTCCCTTTCTGAAGGCTGTCTTTTCACCTTACTTATAGTTTCCTTTGTTGTAAAAAAGCTTTTAAGTTTAATTAGGTCCCATTTGTTTATTTTTGCTTTTATTTCCAATATTCTGGGAGGTGGGTCATAGAGGATCCTGCTGTGATTTATGTCGGAGAGTGTTTTGCCTAAGTTCTCCTCTAGGAGTTTTATAGTTTCTGGTCTTACGTTTAGCTCTTTAATCTATTTTGAGTTTACTTTTCTGTATTGTGCCAGAAAGTGTTCTAGTTTCATTCTTTTACAAGTGGTTGACCAGTTTTCCCAGCACCACTTGTTAAAGAGATTGTCTTTTCTCCATTCTATATTCTTGCCTCCTTTGTCAAAGATAAGGTGTCCATATGTGTGTGGATTTATCTCTGGGCTTTCTATTTTGTTCCATTGATCTATATTTCTGTCTTTGTGCCAGTACCATACTGTCTTGATGACTGTGGCTTTGTAGTAGAGCCTGAAGTCAGGCAGGTTGATTCCTCCAGTTCCATTCTTCTTTCTCAAGATTGCTTTGGCTATTCGAGGTTTTTTTGTATTTCCATACAAATTGTGAAATTATTTATTCTAGCTCTGTGAAAAATACCTTTGGTAGCTTGATAGGGATTGCACTGAATCTGTAGATTGCTTTGGGTAGTATACTCATTTTCACTATATTGATTCTTCTGATCCATGAACATGGTATATTTCTCCATCTATTATTGTCCTCTGATTTCTTTCACCAGTGTTTTATAGTTTTCTATATATAGGTCTTTAGTTTCTTTCAGTCAGTTCAGTTCAGTTGCTCAGTCATGTCCGACTCTTTGCCACCCCATGAATCGCAGCACGCCAGGCCTCCCTGTCCATCACCATCTCCCGGAGTTCACTCAGACTCATGTCCATCGAGTCCATGATGCTATCCAGCCATCTCATCCTCGGTCGTCCCCTTCTCCTCCTGTCCCCAATCCCTCCCAGCATCAGAGTCTTTTCCAATGAGTCAACTCTTCGCATGAGGTTGCCAAAGTACTGGAGCTTCAGCTTTGGCATCATTCCTTCCAAAGAAATCCCAGGGATGATCTCCTTCAGAATGGACTGGTTGGATGTCCTTGCAGTCCAAGGGACTCTCAAGAGTCTTCTCCAACACCACAGTTCAAAAGCATCAATTCTTCGCCGCTCAGCCTTCTTCACAGTCCAACTCTCACATCCATACATGACCACAGGAAAAACCATAGCCTTGACTAGGCGGACCTTAGTTGGCAAAGTAATGTCTCTGTTTTTGAATATACTATCCAGGTTGGTCATAACTTTTCTTCCAAGGAGTAAGTGTCTTTTAATTTCATGGCTGCAGTCACCATCTGCAGTGATTTTGGAGCCCCAAAAATTGTCACCCTGCTTATTTAATTTCTATGCAGAGTACATCATGAGAAACGCTGGACTGGAAAAAACACAAGCTGGAATCAAGATTGCCGGGAGAAATATCAATAACCTCAGATATGCAGATGACACCACCGTTATGCCAGAAAGTGAAGAGGAGCTAAAAGCCTCTTGATGAAAGTGAAAGAGGAGAGTGAAAAAGTTGGCTTAAAGCTCAACATTCAGAAAATGAAGATCATGGCATCCGGTCCCATCACTTCATGGGAAATAGATGGGGAAACAGTGGAAACAGTTTCTTTAGGTAGATATATTTGTAAGTATTTTATTCTTTTCATTGCAATGGTAAATGGAATTGTTTCCTTAATTTATCTATTTTCTCATTATTAGTGTACAGGAATGCAAGGGATTTCTGTGTGTTGATTTTATATCCTGCAACTTTACTATATTCATTGATTAGTAATTTTCTGGTGGAGTCTTTAGGGTTTTCTATGTAGAGGATCATGTCATCTGCTAACAGTGAGAGTTTTACTTCTTTTCCAATTTGGATTCTTTTTATTTCTTTTTCTGCTCTGATTGCTGTGGCCCAAACTTGCAAAACTATGTTGAATAGTAGTGGTGAGAGTGGGCACTCTTGTCTTGTTCCTGACTTGAGGGGAAATGCTTTCAATTTTTCACCATTGAGGATCATGTTTGCTGTAGGTTTGTTATATATAGCTTTATTATGTTGAAGTATGTTCCTTCTATGCCTGCTTTCTGGAGGATTTTTATCATAAATGGATGTTGAATTTTGTCAAAGGCTTTCTCTGCATCTATGGAGATAATCATATGGCTTTTATTTTTCAATTTGTTAATGTGTTATATTACAGTGATCGATTTGGGGCTATTGAAGAATCCTTGTGTCTCTGGGATAAAGCCCACTTGGTCATGATGTATGATCTTTTTAATGTGTTGTTGGATTCTGATTGCTAGAATTTTGTTGAGGATTTTTGCATCTATGTTCATCAGTGATATTGGCCGGTAGTTTTCTTTTTTTATGGCATCTTTGTCAGGTTTTGGTAGTAGGGTGATGGTGGCCTCATAGAATGAGTTTGGAAGTTTACCTTCCTCTGCAATTTTTCTGGAAGATTTTGAGTAGTATAGGTGTTAGCTCTTCTCTAAATTTTTGGTAGAATTCAGCTGTGAAGCCATCTGGACCTGGGTTTTTGTTTGCTGGAAGACTGCTGATTAAAATTTCAATTTCCATGCTTGTGATGGGTTTGTTAAGATTTTCCATTTCTTCCTGGTTTAGTTTTAGAAAGTTGTCCATTTCTTCCAAATTGTTCATTTTATTGGCATATAGTTGCTGATAGTAGTCTCTTATGATCCTTTGTATTTCTGTGTTGTCTGCTGTGATCTCTCCGTTTTCATTTCTAATTTTATTGATTTGATTTTTCTCCCTTTGTTTCTTGGTGAGTCTGGCTAATGGTTTGTCAATTTTACTTATCCTCTCAAAGAACCAGCTTTTGTCTTTGTTGATTGATTGATTTTGGCTTTTGTTGATTTTTGCTATGGTCTCTTTTGCTTCTTTTGCATTTATTTCTGCCCTAATTTTTAAGATTTCTTGCCTTCTACTAACCCTGGAGTTTTTCATTTCTTCCTTTTCCAGTTGCTTTAGGTGTAGAGTTAGGTTATTTATTTGACTTTTTTCTTGTTTCATGAGGTATGCGTGTATTGCTATGAACCTTCCCTTTAGCACTGCTTTTACAGTGTCCCACAGGTTTTGCGTTGTTGTTTTCATTTTCATTCATTTCTATGCATATTTTGATTTCTTTTTTGGTTTCTTCTGTGATTTGTTGGTTATTCAGCGGCGTGTTGTTCAGCTTCCATATGTTGGAACTTTTAATAATTTTTCTCCTGTAATTGAGATTTAATCTTACTGCATTGTGGTCAGAAAAGATGCTTGGAATGATTTCAATTTTTTTGAATTTACCAAGGCTAGATTTATGGCCCAGGATGTGATCTATCCTGGAGAACGTTCTGTGTGTGCTTGAGAAAAAGGTGAAATTCATTGTTTTGGGGTGAAATGTCCTATAGATATCAATTAGGTCTAACTGGTCTATCATATCATTTAAAGTTTGTATTTCCTTGTTAATTTTCTGTTTAGTTGATCTATCCACAGATGTGAGTGGGGTATTAATGTCTCCTACTATTACTGTGTTATTGTTAATTTCCCCTTTCATACTTGTTAGCATTTGTCGTACATAATGTGGTGCTCCTATGTTGGGTGCATATATATTTATAATTGTTATATCTTCTTCTTGGATTGTTCCTTTGATCATTATGTAGTGGCCTTCTTTGTCTCTTTTCACAGCCTTTGTTTTAAAGTCTATTTTATCACATATGAGTATTGCCACTCCTGCTTTCTTTTGGTCTCTATTGCTGGAATATCTTATTCCAGCCCTTCACTTTCAGTCCGTATGTGTCCCTTCTTTTGAGGTGGGTCTCTTGTAGACAACATATATAGGGGTCTTGTTTTTATATCCATTCAGCCAGTCTTTGTCTTTTGGTTGGGGCATTCAACCCATTTACATTTAAGGTAATTATTGGTAAGTAATAATTGATAAGTATGATCCTGTTGCCATTTACTTTATTGTTTTGGGTTTGAGTTTATACACCCTTTCTGTGTTTCCTGTCTAGAGAAGATCCTTTAGCATGTGTTGGAGAGCTGGTTTGGTGGTGCTGAATTCTCTCAGTGTTTGCTTGTCTGTAAAGCTTTTGATTTCTCCTTCGTATTTGAATGAGATCCTTGCTGGGTACAGTAATCTGGGCTTTAGCTTATTTTCTTTCATCACTTTAAGTATGTCCTGCCATTCCCTCCTGGCCTGAAGAGTTTCTATTGAAAGATCAGCTGTTATCCTTATGGGAATCCCCTTGTGTGTTATTTGTTGTTTTTCCCTTGCTGCTTTTAATATTTGTTCTTTGTGTTTAATCTTTGTTAATTTGATTAATATGAGTCTTGGGGTGTTTCGCCTTTGGTTTTTCCTGTCTTTAGGGAAGTTTTCAACTATTATCTCAAGTATTTTCTCATGGTCTTTCTTTTTGTCTTCTTCTTCTGGGACCCCTATGATTCGAATGTTGGGACATTTAACATTGTCCCAGAGGTCTCTGAGATTGTCCTCATTTCTTTTAATTCGTTTTTCTTTTTTCCTCTCTGTTTCATTTATTTCCAGTATTCTATCTTCTACCTCACTTATCCTATCTTCTCCCTCTGTTATTCTACTGTTGGTTCCCTCCAGAGTGTTTTTGATCTCATTTATTGAATTATTCATTATATATTGATTCTTTTTTATTTCTTCTGATGTGAAGTGAAGTGAAGTTGCTCAGTTGTGTCCGGCTCTTTGCGACCCCATGGACTGTAGCCTACCAGGCTCCTCCGTCCATGGGATTTTCCAGGCAAGAGTACTGGAGTGGGTGGCCATTTCCTTCTCCTAGGTCCTTGTTAAACCTTTCTTGCATCTTCTCGATCCCTGTCTCCAGGCTATTTATCTGTAACTACATTTTGTTTTTAAGATTTTGGATCATTTTCACTATCATTATTCAGAATTCTTTATCAGGTACATTCCCTATCTCTTCTTCTTTTGTTTGGTTTGGTGGACATTTATCCTGTTCATTTACCTGTTGGGTATTTCTCTGCCTTTTCATCTTGTTTATATTGCTGTGTTTGGGGTGGCTTTTCTGTAGTCTGGCAGTTTGTGGTTCCTCTTTATTGTGGAGGTTCCTCACTGTGGGTGGGGTTGGACAGGTTGGCTTGTCAAGGTTTCCTGGTTAGGGAAGCACTCTCTGGAGTGCTATGAAGTGTCCAGTAATGAGTTATGAGATGTCAATGGGTTTAGAGTGACTTTGGGCAGCCTATATATTGAAGCTCAGGGCTATGTTCCTGTGTTGCTAGAGAATCTGCGTGGTATGTCTTGCTCTGGAGCTTGTTGACCCTTGGGTAGTACTTGGTTTCAGTGTAGGTATGGAGGCATTTGATGAGCTCCTATCAATTAATGTTCCCTGGAGTCAGGAGTTTTCTGATGTTCTCAGGATTTGGACTTAAGCCTCCTACCTCTAGTTTTCAGTCTTATTCTTACAGTAGCCTCAAGACTTCACCATCTGTCACTTCCAAGATGGTTCCCTCTGTTTTAGCTTCTTCTGTTTGCTGGTCTCTCAAGGGTGTGGTGGTGGACACTTTTTTAGGCTCACTTGTTCAGTTGTGCTATGGGGAGGGAGAGACGCTGCAAACAAGTAACACTGGTGTGTGCGCGCAGTGTCTCATCCACACTGGGTTTTTCCCCACTCACGGCATGTGTGCTTTCCCTGTCTACACTGCTTAGGCTCTAGGTTGCTCTGCCTGGAACTGTCTGAGGCCGGCCCTAGGTTGTATGCACTTCCCAGGTCTAAGCCCCTCAGGTTCAGGTATTTGGTTAGTCCTCAGAGGTGCAGACTAGGTTGGGCCTGCGTTTTGTGCCCTTCCCAGGTCCGAGCAGCTCAGGTGACCGGGTGTTTGGTGAGCGTGGTAACTGTGACCTATTGCCTCCCCCGTCCCTGCCACTTGGTTTTCTGGGTGTATAACCAGTGCACCTTCTCAGGCAGATGTCGACCATTCAGAATCCCAAGAAGTCTTGGTTAGCAACGAAGCCTGCTTGCAGTTTGGTAGATGATGCCTCTCTGGGGCCGCGATTGCCCCCTTCTGGCTCTGGCTGCCCTCACCTGCGTGTCTCCAGCTGGGGATGGCCTGGTCCACAGCCGGCTAGCTCTACTCAGTCCTTTGTTCTGTGAGCAGGCCTGGCGGTGTCTTAAATTAGGGCTTTTCGGGGGTAGCTATCCCACAGTCTGGTTTGCTATCTCAAGTTACCTCAGATTGTTGAAGCGACTTAGCAGCAGCAGCAGCAGCAGCCCTCGCGGTACTCAGGCCTGTCCTTACCTTAAGCAATGCAGCCCGCGCCTCCCTGCCCAGCCCCCGCTTGCTAGTGGCGGATGCGGGTGTCTGTGCTGCTGCTCTGCTGAGAGTCACCACTGGGCACAGAATCTGTGGGTTTTAATTACTTATTTTTCTTCCCAGTTATGTTGCCCTCTGAGGTTCCAAGGCTTGCCAAAGACTCGCCAGTGAGAGTGTTTCCTGGTTTTTAGAAACCTCTCTTTTTTAAGACTCCCTTCCCAGGATGGATCTCTGTCCCTACCTCTTTTGTCTCTCTTTTTATCTTTTATATTTTTTCCTACCTCCTTTTGATGACAATGGGCTGCTTTTCTGGGTGCCTGATGTCCTCTGCCGGCATTCAGAAATTGTTTTGTGGAATTTACTCAGTGTTCAAATGTTCTTTTGATGAATTTGTGGGGGAGAGAGTGGTCTCCCCGTCCTATTCCTCTGCCATCTTAGGATTGCCCCTCAAAAAGAGGTATTTTCATGACATAAAATGTTACAAACCCTTTAAAGGGAAATTGGGCAACATCCAACAGAACCATGCATGCATTTATCTGTTGACCCAGCAATCCCACTTTAGACTGAGACACTTCTGACAATATAAAATACATATGCATGAAACTATTTATTGTGACATGATTTATAATTGTAAAGTTTTGAATACTTAATAAATGCCCCAATATAGGAGAGTGGCTGAATAAATGATGGTGCATACATACGACACAGTGCTATGCAGGTAAGAGAAAGAAGAGAAAGATTAAGATCTATATGAACTGATATGGAGAGTTTTTCAGGACAGATCATTAGGCAGAGAGAAACCACTCAATGACTGACATAGGTAACAATACTGTTGTTTTTTTAACCTAAGCCAGGAGATAATTAAAAATTTTATTGTACTATAAATGTGTGGTGAATCAGGCATAGTAGAGATGGATGAGAAAGGCATTTCAAGTCAGATATGATACCTGTGATATTTGTCTTTGTCTTTCATGGGCCAGCCTCCTGATATACACACTGATACAATCTATCGGGGCAGTCATTTCTACAGATAGATACAGACGTACCATACATCTATATGTATAGGTAGAGATATATGCTGCTGCTGCTGCTGCTGCGTTGCTTCAGTCATGTCTGACTCTGTGCAACCCCATAGACAGCAGCCCACCAGGCTCCCCCGTCCCTGGGATTCTCCAGGCAAGAACACTGGAGTGGGTTGCCATTTCCTTCTCCAATGCATGAAAGTGAAAAGTAAAAGTGAAGTCGCTCAGTCATGTCCGACTCTTAGCGACCCCATGGACTGCAGCCTACCAGGGTCCTCCGCCCATGGGATTTTCCAGACAAGAGTACTGGAGTGGGGTGCCATTGCCTTCTCCAGAGATATATACACATATACATATGTAGGTATATAGATATCTGAAACAGATAATTAAAATATGTGGGTTTATATGTATGAATTGAATCATACATTGACTCTGCAGTATTTACAGACAAATCATGCTTGAACAGATGACAATAGGTGAACCAGAATCTAGTAAGATTGTTTACTTCAAGATTTGACATGGGTGTGTGCTGACTTAAATTTCAAGATTAGAGTAGGGAAGAATTACCGCTTCCCAGGTTGTAAAATCTGCCACTGCTTCGGTAGAGGTATGCTCATTTTTCTCTTTCTATTGTTGTTCTTCCAGCAAGCTGGTCACTGAAATTTAATTTAATTTAATCTAATTTAATTTTGTCTTATCCTTTTCTCTTTCCTTGTCTCACTTTGAATTTCGTGAGGCAGTTTTATTGTATGGTTTTGCAGTAGTACTCATTTTGTAGTATTCTATTTCTTTCTTCTATTAAAATTGTAGTTTTCTTAACATTTTTCCTTAAAAAAAGAAAAACACCAACCAAACACGGTACTGCAGAACTGGGAGCTGGGGTGCCCGGGCACTCACAGGAAACTCTGGATGGAGCACAGAAGGGCTGAAGGGGAAACCCTTTCCATCTGAGATGTCTCTCCTTTGCCATCTACTGACAAAACTTAACCAGGGCCACTTGGCAAAGGAAGCATATTTAAACTATAACAGAAGAGGGGAAAAGGATGAGCTGGAGGTCAGACAGTAAATCTGTAATGGGCATAAGGAGTGTCCACACACACGTCCTATGGCTGTTCCTCTAGCAGCTTAATTCTTTCTTAATATATTTGCTCATCCTTTGTCTTTCTCTTTCTCAACATGTAATTCATAAATATGTGAACATATTTCATTGTTTATATTCATATATACACACATATATGTATATGTGCATATATATATATATATATATATATTTAACCAAGAGAGGGAGAGTTTCTTTATATTTCTCCAATTAGAGGATGTAACATTACTTATTCTTTCACCTGTTATTAAGGAGGAAAAATATGATGAATTTATTTTTGCAATTAGACAGTAACACAGACTTCCACAACTATAGTAGACAAACAGGCAGATAAATATATAGATATATGGATGAATGAATATAGACACATAAAGAGAAAAACAGAAATAAGCTGAAAGAAGAATTCATACACAGATAACACATAGTAAGAGAGAGATGTGTGTGCTTAGTCGCTCAGTTGTGTCCAACTCTTTGCAACCTTTTGAACTATAGTCCACCAGGTTACTCTGTCCATCGGATTTTTCAGGCAAGAATACTGGAGTGGGTTGCCATTTCCTTCTCCATGGGATCTTCCCAACCCAGGGACTGAATCTGCATCTCCTGTGTCTCCTGCATTGTAGGCAGATTCTAACTTTAATAAAAATTGAAGTCTGCAGGGCATAAATTCAACCATTGGTGTTAGAAATTGGGGGCAACTGTGGATAGCATCTCTTAAGGCATTGCACATATCTTTGTTCCCCCATAAGCCAGCCTTTTCTTTTCTTCATCCTGACAAATTCACCAATTTAGTATCTTTGGGGCAGGTCCCATCTCTTCAACTGGTTTTCAAAACAGATAGTAATGTGTCAGTCTGGGGGTCTGTGTATGAATGGAAACACACGTATTTACTCTTACACTTTACACTCATGTACTTACAGCCCTAACAGTCATGCTGGGATCTGAGAGTCAGAGGCTCTGAGCTCTAAGGTGTGAGAACTTTCCCCTTCCCAGTTTTCACTCTTCCCACTGGGGAACCTTGTGTGCTTCTGTACTAGCGCACTCAGATTTACTTTCTAAAGCAGCTTTTTCAAGGGGCTGGTTTTGGTGTTGTCTTGTTTGTTTTTATCTTTTGCTTCTCATTTCTAAAGTCTGTATTATGTATCTTTTTAGTTTTGTTTGGTCATATTGCCTCATACATTTTTTATACTTTTATAGGTTTTTGCATTTTAAAAAATAATTTTAAAAAATGTTTTAGGCTGTGCTGCAAGGCATGTGGGATCTTGATTTTCCAATGAAGGATTGCACCTGTGCCCCCTGCAGTGGAAGCTCAGAGATTTAACCACCAGACCATCAGGGAAGTCCCAATTTTTGCATTTTTAATGAATTTTTTCATTCAGTGGAATAGTCATATATAGAAATAATGCAATATCTTTTACAATCCCTTTCAGACCCAGGTTCAATCCCTGGGTTGGGAAGATATCCTGGAGAAGGAAATGGCAACCCGCTCCAGTATTTTTGCCTGGAAAATCCCATGGACGGAGGAGCCTGGTGGGCTACAGTCTGTGGGGTCGCAAGGAGTCGAACATGACTGAGTGACTTCACTTTCACTTTTGTTCCTTCTTTTAGCCAGAGGTTTGAAGTAAGTTATATAGTACTTTACTGTTTAATCTTTGTTCATGCACTAATTTGTATTGCAACAAACTCTGCTCCTTCAAGACTTGAGTTTGCCATAAATAAATGAGGAAAACAATAAAATTATTCCATTGGAAGTGTTTAAAATGGATCTAAATAGTTCTTGTGTATTTTGCTATACAATTAAAAGCATTATTTATCGAGCATGCAAACATTCGTTCAGACCTTTAAAAAAAAGTTTGGCTGCAGAGGCTCTGACCCATAAAGACTGCTCTTTGGCTTTAATTATTTTAGATTTGAGGCTTTGTTCCCAAAAGGCATTAAGACTAGTATTTTTTGTTCATATTTTTTTTTCCATATGAGGACATGGACATGCTTAAAAATTCCACTGTTACTTTGCTATCCCAATAAAGTATGCAAGTCACAAATATGATTTTTACTGATGGAAAGTTCAGTTCAGTTGCTCAGTTGTATCTGACTCTGCTACCCCATGAACCACAGTACACCAGGCCTCCCTGTCCATCACCAAATCCCAGAGTTTCCCAAACCCATGTCCATTGAGTCAGTGATGCCATCCAACCATCTCATCCTCTGTCGTCCCCTTCTCCTCCTGCCCTCAATCCCTCCCAGCATCATGGTCTTTTCCAAAGAGTCAGTTCTTTGCATCAGGTGGCCAAAGTATTGGAGTTTCAGCTTCAACATCAGTCCTTCCACTGAACACCCAGGACTGATTTCCTTTAGGATGGACTGGTTGGATCTCTTTGCAGCCCAAGGGACTCTCAAGAGTCTTCTCCAACACTGCAGTTCAAAAGCATCAATTCTTCGGCACTCAGCTTTCTTTATAGTCCAACTCTCACATCCATATATGACTACTGGAAAAACCATAGCCTTGACTAGACGGACCTTTGTTGACAAAGTAATGTCTCTGCTTTTGAATATGCTGTCTAGGTTGGTCATAACTTTCCTTCCAAGGAGTAAGCATCTTTTGATTAACTGATGGGAAAATTACAGTGCTAAAATCTGAAATAAGTCTAAATCATTTAAGCTTATGATTATAGTCATATAGTATGACTATAGTCACATGGTATCTTTCCTTATTGCAAAAGCACTTGTGTTTCAAGAGACTTTTAAAATTATGCTTTTTGAGGACATCATTTCAAGCTTATGTCATGCTATTGTTCCTTATAAATGAGTGAATTTTATATTTTGGGCAGAGGAAGTAGATATTCAGAGTGGACTTCCTTGCAAATATATTGCTGAGAGAAATGTTAACAAATGAACAGGAACATTACCTAAATCCCAGAGCTGAGAGGTGGTCCACACCAGTGACAGTCAAAGGCAAGGTACCAGGCAAAATGTGTGAAAGACATAGGTTCTCAGGTCATGGTTGCTAATGCCAAAAGAAAAGGTAAAGGAAAAGAAAGCATTTAAAGAATGATTAGTAGGTGAACTAGCCAAGGCTACCCAGACCTTCTAGTGGATGCCTTTTCATGATTTGGCCCATGAGCTTTGTCAATTAAATACCAAAATGTAAGGGCAATCTTATCTTATACTACTATACTACTTCCCAGAAGGTGCAGGTTCCATCCTTTGTTCAGCAAGATCCCCTGGAGTAGGAATGGCAGCCCACTCCAGTATTCTTGCCTGGGAAATCCCACGGACAGAGGAGTCTGGCAGGTTACAGTCCATAGGGCTGCAAAGAGTCAGACACAACCGAGCATGCGCGCACGCGCGCGCGCGCGCACACACACACACACACACACACACACACACACACACACACTACTAAAACACATATTTTTTTTTCTTAAAATTGGTGCCTCATTCAAGAATCTACAGAATTTTCATTCTGATTATATAAACTTGACTGGAGACTATAAAATATCCATTACGAGTTGATAAATGGAAAAATCTTAACTCCGGGATTTTAATTGATTTAAAAATAATTTTTGGCAGACATCCAACACTTTCCTTCACACACGTTCAATTTTGAATCTCTAAGTCTTTGCATATGATGTTGCTTCTGCCTGAAAAACCTTCACTCTTCTCCTCCTCAACCTTCTCCATTCTTTGAGATCAAGCTCACTTATCACTGCTCCTGGACTCCCAAGTAGAACCGGACACTCCTCTCTCTTGTCCCATGTTAACATCTCACCCTGCTGGTGGAGAGGTGGGGCTGGGGCACATCCTGGCAGGAAGATACTGAAGAGGACTGAGTGGTTTCCAGCTTGGCTTCTGAGTAGGAGGGAGACAGTGAAAAGTTCTGACCCACACAGCCCTCAAGATGAGTGGTAGGAAGTAAAAGTAGGTGAAGGCTGAATCTAGAAATTTGATTTTTGAAAGAATCCAACCCTCTTCTCTGCCTACAGGGCTAACATTGCTTCAGAGGCTGCAGCCATCTCCACACCAATGAAACCAGCTGGTCAACCCAATGGCCTTTGATCCCAGCCAGATGATAAAATCTACACCTATACCCTCATTCCTATTTTTCTATCACTTGGTAATTATAAGTGATTTGCTTGACTTACAAGAGGTCAAGGAAGGTAGAATGAGCATGTTTATTGTGTAGGCAGGAATGGGTTTTTCCAAGTCCATATGTTTTCCTTGTTACACCTTGAGCTGGAGCAACACTCCTTGGGTTTAACGGCGTCATCCCTCCACTTTAGTGTTTTTTCAAGCTGGGTCCTGTACAAGGTGTTTTAGATACCAGAATGCACAAGGCACTTAGGGCAGGTCAATGTCTGGTAGATATCATTTCAGACTTCCATGAAAGTAAGACTAGTTCACAGAATTCCCATATATTCTATACCCAGATCCCCTAAACGTCAATGTTTTTGGCATTTGATTTCTTTTCCTCCCTCTGCGTGCATGCACGCATACATATATACGCATGTGTAAGCATGCACACAGACACATTTTTTGGAACTATTTGAAAGTTAAGTTGCCGGTTAAGTTGGTACTGAATATTTTAGTGTGTTTTCTAAAATGATGTATTTTCTCTTTCATAACCACAGTGTGATAGTCAAAGCAAGTGACACTGATAGGGTATAAATTATCTAATCATAGGCCTTATGCGGATTTTGTCAACTAACCCGATAATGCTCCTTACAACTGAAGAAATTCTGGATCACATGTTGTAGTCAATGATCATGTCCCTTTAGTCTGCTAAATCCTTAGTCTTTCATGACACTGACTTCTTGAAGGTGTACAGGGTAGTTATTTTGTAAAACGTCTCTTGATTTGGGTTTGTCTGGCATTTCCTCATGATTAGATCTAGGCATGAGCTTTGGTAGGGTTACTACAGAGGGCTGCGTCCATTTCAGTGCATAATATCAGCAGGCACATGATGTCAGTTTATCTCAGTACTGGTAATATTAACTTTGATCACTTGGTTAAGGTGGTGTGCACCTACCTACCTACCCACTCACACAGCTTTCCCTTACAGAGTACACAACAACTCCAGTTTTGTCTTTTTTAGTTCACATATTGGATGGTTGTCTCATTATCTTTTGACAGGCCAAAGCCTAAAACTAACTAAAAAGATCATTCTGACTTGCTGTGTGGTCAACATATCATAGAAATGTAACAGTGGAAGTAGGAAACCCAGTTAAGGCTGTTGAAATCTTGTGTGAGAAGCAAATCCCCAGAGTCACACACAAAAAAATTTACACTAAAAAACTGTATGAAAAAATACACTATAAACATAGTCAAAGGAAATTATCTCACAAACAGCCAATTTCATCAGTGATAGAAAGCAAGGACTCATCTGAAAATATAAACAAAGTATATGAAGAGAATTCCTAGAAAATGTGACCATTAATCATATAAAGAGGTTGAACCTGCAACTTGCACAGGAATGCAGTTTGAGACAACACTATGGGAACTGTTTTTCACTTATTAGATTTGCAAAAAATTCTGATCACAAGGCCGATTAGGGATAGTGCTGGTGGAGTGTAAACTAGTATGACTTTAATCAGAACAATTTGACACTATGTAGCAGAAGAAGAACTAAAGAGCCTCTTGATGAAAATGAAACAGGAGAGTGAAAAAGTTGGCTTAAAGATCAACATTCAGAAAACTAAAATCATGGCATCTGGTTCCGTCACATCATGGCAAATAGATGGGGAAACAGTGGCTGACTTTATTTTTGGGGCTCCAAAATCACTGCAGATGGTGACTGCAGCCATGAAATTAAAAGATGCTTACTCCTTGGAAGGAAAGTTATGACCAACCTAGACAGCTTATTAAAAAGCAGAGACATTATTTTGTCAACAAAGGTCCGTCTAGTCAAGGCTATGGTTTTTCCAGTAGTCATATATGGATGTGAGAGTTGGACTATAAAGAAAGCTGAGTGCCGAAGAATTGATGCTTTTGAACTGTGGTGTTGGAGAAGACTCTTGAGAGGCCCTTAGACTGCAAGGAGATCAGTCCTGGGTGTTCATTGGAAGGACTGATGCTGAAGCTGAAACTCCAGTCTTTGGCCATCTGATGCGAAGAGCTGACTCATTTGAAAAGGGGACCTTGATGCTGGGAAATACTGAAGGCAGGAGGAGAAGGGGACAACAGAGGATGAGATGGTTGGATGGCATCACTGACTCAATGGACATGAGTTTGGATAAACTCCGGGAGTTGGTGATAGGGAGGTCTGGAGTGCTGTGGTTCATGGGGTTGCAAAGAGTTGGACATGACTGAGTGAATGAACTGAACTGAGCAGCATTTTAAAAGTATACCCCTTTGACCCAGCAATCTACTTTCAAGAATTTAACCTACAGGTAAAAGTGAAATGAACATTGTCCAGACAATTCACAGCAGGACTGTGTACAGTAGTTTGGAAACAACTTAAGTGTCCATCAATGGAGGACTTGCTAAGTATAACATATTTATAGGACAGAATCCTTTGCATCTGTTACACAAAATGAAGCCATTCTTTTTGTTATATTGCTCTGTTGAAAGAGAAAAAAAAAAACTGTGGGATACCTCTGGAAAGATACAAAGGAATCTAGAAAAGGTGATTGCTTCCCAGGAGAACTGGGGAGAGGCAAAAAAGTCTTGCCTTGAGCTCAGTTCTCTTTGGTACTGTTTGAATGTCATACTAGGTGTGTTTCTCATGAAAACTGAGTAAAATTTAAAAAAGAATTTAAACGTCTGTTGCAGTACACTATTGCAAACATCAGTCTTTTAAGAACAGTAGTGGTGGAGCTCATGCATGGATTCAGGTTATGTTTTTGGAGGAAAGCTGACAACTGCAAAGGTGGGGAGCAGATATTGGCGCTGAGGTAAGTAAGCCGTTAGGATGTTAGGCTCGTGGCTGGCAACAGGTGGGGAGATGTGCCATTTACTTTGCTGAGGAGCAGCTAGGGAGGAACAAGTAGAACGTTAGAGAGAACTCAAGGATTCTGTTTTGGATATGTAAGATTTGAAATGCTTATTAGTCATCCATGCAGAAATGTTATATAGGCAGTTGAAACAGGAGTCATTGTTTAAGAAAGGAGTCTGGAATGGAGGTTATTTAGAAGGCATAAGCGTATAAATCAGCACCAACAGAAATATGTAAGCCACACACATAATTTAAAGTTTTCTAGCTGTCAGATTAAAAAGTCAAGGCAGGTGAAATTAACTTTAACATTTTATTTGACCCAATATACATAAATATTATAAATTAAAAATGTAATCAGTATAAAAATTAATGAGATTTTCTTTTTGGTTGCATCTTGAGGCATGTGGGATCTTAGTTCCCCAACCAGGGATCGAACCTGTGTTCCCTGCAGTGCAAGTGTGGAGTCCTAACCACTGGACCACCAGGGAATTCCCAGAGATATATATATATTTCTCATATTGTTTTGAAATCTGGTGTGTGTTTTATACTTATAGCACACCTCAAATAGGACTAACCACATTTCAAGTGTCAACTTGTCACATGTGGTGATGACTACCTATTGGACAGTACAGAACAGTGATGGTATTTAAAGCTACGGAACTGCAGGAGTGGAGGAGAGTCCAGGACTGGATTCGGGAACACTTGAACATGAGTTCAGGTAGAACAGGAGGAGCTGACAAATGAGATAGCAAATGAGAGCCCAATAAACCAGCAGGAAAACAAGGCAAGAGTATGTCAAAGGAGCCATGAAGAAGGGGCTGTCAACTGCATCAACTGATGTTGAGAAGTGGAGTAAGATAGGGAGAGAAGTGACCACTGAGATTGGGAAGATGACATTGTTAATAATCTTGGCAAGACAGCTTTATTAGACTGGGGGCTCCTCCTTCCGAACTGGAGAATGGGAGGTGGAAGGCGGAGTCGTCTTGTGCAGACATCTCAAAGGCAACATGTTCCAAACTGATGTCTCTTCTCTGGCATCCTCCCTCCCTCCCCTCCCTCTGTATTCTGATCTCTACTGGGGAGCCCACGCTAGCAACCTGGGAGAGGTTCTCAAGTCCAGCCTTTCTCTCAGACCTCATAAGCTATTATTCACAAAGTCATCCATTTCACCTGTGAAACACTCATCTTGCCTGCAGACAAGTTGCTTCACTCCTGTCTGACGCTTTTCGACTCTATGGACTGCAGCCCACCTGCCGCCTCTATCCACGGAATTCTCCAGGCAAGAATACTTAATAGAGTGGTTTGCCATGCACTCCTCCAGGGGATCTTCACAACCCAGGGATCGATTTCATGTCTCTGCGGTCTCCTGCATTGGCAGGCAGGTACTTTACCACTAGCGCCACCTGGGAAGCCCGTTTCCCTTGCTCCATCCAGGATAGGCCCTCATCACCTCTAATCTTCCTAATATCTAGTAATCCTCATTGTTATTGAAGCTCTAGCTTTGTCACCCTCAAGAGTTCTGTCATGAAGCTGGGCAACCACCACAGGTCTGGCGTCCTTGCTGCTCTGCTAGAAATTTCTACCTTGCATGGCTCCTCATGAAACAAGCTTCGTCGTTCGTACTCTGGAGTTCCCGCTCTCATTCCCAGATCAACTCACTCAGTTGTTTCATGCTTGCATCTTTATTATCCGTAACGCTCCCCTCACCTCCAAAACCCACCCCTTCATAAAGAACCAAGACTGACTCATTCTTATTAATTCTAGTTTAGGTATGAACTTTCAGGATCTTTACTACTCCTCACCCCCTCGCCGTCACTTTCCCCTACAGCTGGTTAAACGGTACACTTACTCTCCGTTTCCCAAACGCCTTTCCCTGACATTCCGCTAGAATTCAGTGCTCATCTCAGCCGCAGTCCTCACTACACTCATTCATTCGCCATACGGTATTAGTTTCTGCCGCTCTCTCCAACTGAACTGTGAACTCTTTGAGGTCCGAGAGCTTGTCACATTCCACTTAGTTTCCCCAGTACCTGAAACACATCATAAGGTGCTCAATCAACTGTGTGTTATTAAGAGCAGCAAAGAAGCGGCGGAGAGCAATAGTAAGAGGAGCGCTGCGCGCGTTCTCGCGTCCTTCGCGCAGGTGGGATCTCGCAGGAGGAGCCTGGCGTCGGGCCCGACGGGAGGCCCGCACTTTCTCCGGAGGAGCGGCACGGAGTCGGCAGCGGGAGCAAAGCAGGAAAAGAGAGGACAGCGCCCCCCGCTTAGGAAGTTCCGAGTGAAAAACTCACGCCGCCGTTCCCCTTCGCGCCCCGCCGGTCCGGCCCACCGAGTACCACGCCCACTCACAGGAGCGTAGCCGTGCGTGATCTGCCGCGGCGTCACGTGAGCGGCTGCGGTCACGTGAGCAGTTTGCTCCGGGCTCCGGCAGCGGCTTCCTCCTGGAGTTGCACTCGCTGTCATCTCTCGGTCTCCCGCGGGCTCGATGGAGGACGAGGATGAGGAAGCGAGGGCGCTGCTGCCAGGCGGCTCGGACGAGGCGGGCAGAGAAACCCAGGCTGCCCCCGCTGCCTCCGGGGCGCTGCAGGCCCTCTGCGACCCCAGTCGCCTAGCGCACCGGCTCGTGGTTCTATTGCTGATGTGCTTCCTTGGCTTCGGTGAGCCGGCCGGCCTGGTGGGGTGGGACTGGTAATCAAGGAATTCCAGACTGTCTCGGAGTTGCGTTGAACTCCTAGGTCCTCCCGCTCTTCCTCCAACACCTTCGCGACCCCATTCAAGCCTGTTGCTGGCTCTTCAGTGTCCCGAAGGTGGGGGTCAAGGGACTGAGCCGAGCGACTTTTGTCCCACTCTCGCAAGAAGTTCCAAAAGCTAGCAATTTGCCTTCTGGGGCTATAGATACGAGAGAATCCTTAGATGTCAAGGTTCCTCTCAGGACACTTTGTTTAGAGGGAATTCAGAAAGATGTAATCCCCTCCCCCAAAGAAGCCTCCAAAAATACTTTAAAGTATTTAAAGAATACTTTAAATATTTTGATGGAAGAATTCGTTGGCAGTCGTTTATGTATCTCTTCCTCTTTGGCAAAAGGTATGAGTGTGTCTTGTTGATTGCTTCAGTGGGTAGATGTATTCTACTTCTCCCCTCTGCTAATCTGAAGCAATCCTACTGGACTGGACTTGTGCTGTTTGGTTTCAGTTACGAAATTTGGTGACTGTGAAAGCAGTTTCTGGAGATTAAAAAATATCCGCTTATTATGTCCCAGCAACTAATTTTTCCAGTAACATTCTGTGTCAGTATCAGCTTGGTGTGAAAGTAATAATGTATTTTTCGTGGACTCGCTTGATTTGGTGTAATCAACAGGTTTATGGTGGATACCTTTCTGCTACTGCTGGAATATATAAGTAGGCATGGAGGCTGCTTTGTGCTTTAGTTTCTTTGCATCTCTTTTTATTTCCCCTTCTTTTCACTTTGTGGAAAGATGGTGCCCATTCATTAATTTTGAAGCCTGACATTGATATTCCTTTGATAAGATATGATTCCTTTGACATTGATATGCCATTAAAACAGGATTCATAAAGTTCTGAGTTTAGGAACAAAAAATCGAGAACAACACAAAATACTTAAAATTGCCCCTACTTTAACAATTTATTTTTGGTGATTTTTATGTTTACCTTCAATGGGTTTCAGAAGCCAGAGTCATAACTTTTCTAATGACAATTTTATTTCTTTTGAACTGGTTGTTTCTGTGTATACTTCTAGACGGAGTTAGTGGAGAAACAGGGGCAGCATTATCTCCTGGCTTATCAAAACTCTGTTGATTTTATTACTGTAAAAAGTCCAACCTCTCTCCACTTCTTTCTTTCTGACCCTCCAGAAGATGTTACTATGTTTTAATTTAACCTTTTAGAACTCTGTTTTATTTTTCTTCATTCCTGGCTGTGTATCTGCTGAGTTATTTGATCTTGGATATACTGTTTGTGAAATTAGAATTCTTATTTTGAAAACAGATCTAATCAGAGTAGTTAAACTCCATTCCTGTGTGCTCAAGTGGTGGCTTTAGGTAACATTACTAGGAAACTACTGAGGATGTTTTGACGTGTGTGTGTGTGTGTGTGTGTGTGTGTGTGTTGGTAGCTTTAAGGAAAATATAGCTGTTTCATGAAGATGCTAATAAAACAATAGACATAGGAAACAGGATGAAAGTAAGGTGGAAAAGGGTCTTCCTCCGCCTGCAATGTGGGAGACCTGGGTTTGATCCCTGGGTTGGGAAGATCCCCTGTAGAAGGGAATGGCAACCCACTCCAGCATTCTGGCCTGGAGAACTCCATGGACTGTATAGTCCATGGGGTGGCAAAGAGTCAGACACAGCTAAGTGACTTTCACTTTCAAGGTGGAAAAACAGTTGTTGATTAACTTCTTAATCCAGGTTCCCAGTATTTGCTGTGTATGGAGGCTAATAATTTGTAAATCACTTGGTATGTTTTCTCTGGGTTATTTGGCTGCAACTTAGAAAGTATTAGTGGACAAGGAAGCAGTCCAAAAAGTTTCCAGTTTCTTTGAGTCCCTAGTATAAACATTTAAAATCACCACTGGAGTAGTAACTGCAACTTGAAACTTTTATATGGAAAGTATTACTAAAAAGAAATTTGCCTTTCCTTTTTCTAGGCAGCTACTTTTGCTATGATAATCCTGCTGCCCTTCAGATTCAAGTTAAACGGGTAAGTTGACTTTTCACCTGTTTCTTTTGTTGTCTCTGGAGCAGATATATAGCTGAAGCATCAACTCTCAGATTGCATGGTCCGAAACATTGTCTAATGAATCCATTTGAACATCTGTTGTCACCAAATCTGTGTAGGCAAGGAGTATTCTTGACTTGGAATGAGTGGCCACAAAGAATTCACTTATGGCACTTATGACTTAGTATTGTTTCATGCCTTAGATGAATAACTACTATTTCCACAGTGCAGCCCAAAAAGTATTGTGAATTTTTGTTGGCATTTCTCTCTCCCACTGTGTAATCATCAGAATGACAGATGATTTGGTAAGAGAGCATTTTGCTTTCTTAAGTATGTTATTGTCATTTCATTTTTAAAATGTGGATACTGATTCCAGAGGATTGTCTGTGTCAGTATTTTTGATATTTACAGTTTCCTATGTATTTAGATTTTTTTTTCCTTTGTAAGTTTTTTTTTTTTTTTAACATTTGGATAGGGAGAAACAACACAGATTGGCCCTTCACATTCTAGAATGAGTGAGAAAGACCAAGAATTAGTGAGGTAGGGGGAAAGGATATGCTAAAGATTGTTCTTTTTCATGTAGGTGAAGCCCTACAGCAGGTAGTACACAGGGAATAGAAAGGTAGAAGATACAAGCAGATGTAGGCAGAGGTGATCCCCATAGTGCAAGAGCTGATGGATGCTGAACCCCACGAGGCCTCTGAAATGACTGCAGACTCAAGAAGTTCCCAGGTGTGACCGTTTTTCTGGAGGTAGAGGCCAAAGCTGTTAGTAACAGTAAATGATTAAGAAATGCCTCCACTACCAGAAAGAATGTTTTGATTGTCAGTTGCTACATTTAACTGCTTTGAAAAAAATCATTTTGTTTTCTTTCCGTATAGGATATGCAGGTGAATACCACGAAATTCATGCTGCTGTATGCCTGGTATTCTTGGCCCAATGTAGTTTTGTGTTTCTTTGGTGGCTTTTTGATAGACCGAGTATTTGGAATACGGTAAGCTTGGGAAAAATCTCACTTATGGGTAAAGATGATTATTAAGAAAACATAAAACTAGATTAAGTATTTCTAGAAAGAACTGAATAAACTTTTATATTGAGTGTGTGACTCTGCATTTGTTTGTGTGTGTGTGTAATTTCGGTTTTTGAAACTTGGTTGGTATTTCAGTTAAATGCTGCTCATGGCATATGGTAACTCAGTTATCTAAAGGTAAATTATGCTCTCACTTGGAATCAGCAAGCCAGGTCTGATTTCTGTTGCTGCTACTTGCTCAGCTTCTTAGTTCTTCTGAGCTGTTCCTAGATTCCTGAGCCTCAGTTTTCTCATTGGTAAAATATGGATAGTATTTCCTGCCTTGCAAGGTGGTTATAAGGATTGAGGGAGATGGATGCGCAGTATTTGGCATGTGTTTACTGTTTACCTCTCCCAGCCCCAGTGAGATTTTCTCTTCTGCCTTTCTTTAGGCATTAAACTCTTTGTGACCACAGTTAGATGCTGAGGAAGGCATCACATTATTAGCTTTGTCAGTCTTCATCCTGATGATTGTGTGCTGTTTGTGGAGACTTTAGGAGGGATGTAGTCTGGAATATTTTCAGAAGGCAGAGGGCAAAATGACGATGGGCTTTCCAGCCGTGTGTGGTGAAAAAGAATTGAAGAAACTATATGTGTTTAAGCTTGGGGACTAACTTTTAAACACTCTGATGACTGTATAAAGGAGGACTTTAATTTGCTTGGTCTAAAGGGGTAGAATTTGCTTGAACTTGAAGGAAACAGATGCCATTTATGTGTGATGAAGATTTTGCTTGATCAGGATAACAGGAGAGGCCATGAGTTACTTTGGGAAAACTTTCAGTAGACTGTGGTATGACCATTTCACAAGGATTTTTGGAGGGACGTGGATTTCAGAAAGATGGTTTACTCATATGATCTTTAATGACTCTCCTAATACTGGTATTTTATTACTCTGGGGAAACATTAATGAGCTATTCAGAGTATGGAATGTTAGAGTAAGCAGATTTATATCATTTCTCATGGTCCCTGTTTTTCCTTTTAAAAATAGCTTTTAGTTATACAGAATTAATGGAGAAGGCAATGGCAACCCACTCTAGTACTCTTGCCTGGAAAATCCCATGGATGACGGAGCCTGGTCGGCTGCTGTCTATCAGGTCGCACAGAGTTGGACACGACTGAAGCAACTTAGCAGCAGCAGCAGCATACAGAATTAAAACCACTTAAAATTATTTAATATAGAATCCCTTGGAATCAACCCTAAACTCAGTAAAAAATTTGTGAAGAATGTCCATTTTTAAATGGGAACCCTGGGAACTTCTTGAACATTATTTAACAAGTTTTGTTTAAGAGATGATAATGGCTTAAACATGCCCTTACCAAAGCCTCTGGAATCCCTTTGGGATTAGAGACCTCTATGGATTAGCATTCAGCCTCGGAAAGCTGCTGATTTCAGAGGCCAACTAGAACCTCATTTTTCTTCCTTAGAGGGAATGCAGAAGAGTCTCAAGAAATCCAAAGTGAATTATTACTGAAGGATTTGGTGATAAACTCTTAATTCACTTTCTCTCTCTTTTTCTAACAGATGGGGCACCATCATTTTTAGTTGCTTTGTTTGCGTTGGGCAGGTAAGACAAATTGTTCACTGATTCACTGTGAACGCTGTCTCTTGAATTCTTGTCTACTTCACCAGCATGGATGTGTTTGGTGAAAGCCTAACTTGAGTAAGCAGAGTTCACAAATGCCCATGCGACATAATGCACAGTCCATTTTAAGCCTTGAGACAAATGAACATCGATACTTAAATTTCACAGATTTCCTAAGAAGAAACACTAAAATCATTGTAGAAGTTGTGTTTCATCATATGTTACTTATTTTGGATTCCTTGAATTTTCTTTTTCATTGATCCTACATTATATTCCATGTTATAGGTTGTTTTTGCCCTGGGTGGAATATTTAATGCTTTTTGGCTGATGGAATTGGGAAGGTTTGTGTTTGGGTAAGTTATGCATAATTTCATTTGTCTTAACAAATTACTGTTTTGGGGGCTTCCCAGGTGGCTCAGTGGTAAAAAATCTGCCTGCAGTGTAGGATAATTGCAGGAGATATGGGTTTGGTCCCTGGGTGGGGATGATCCTCTGGAGGTGGAAATGGCAACCCACTCCAGTATTCTTGCCTGGAAAATTGCATGGGCAGAGGAGCCTAGTGGGCTATAGTCCATGGAGCAAAGCATTGGACACGACTGAGCGACTGAACACACGCACACATTACTGTTCATCAATTTATTAAAGATTTGCCAGAATATATTATTGTATCTTCTGGAGAATTACTTCAAATCCTTGAAATCTACCTCTCTTTCTCTTTCTTTCTCTCTCTGTATGTGTGTGTGTGTGCATATATATATACACACACGGACACATACAACTGCTCAATTATTGTCTTAATTTTCCTTTCCAGTAAGCAACAATTTTGAGTGGTAATAATTAACTCTGTATAGGGTTTGAATATTAAATAGTTTTCCAGAGATGATGTTTTTCTTAGGTGTTTTGCTTTTCTGTTGTATTGAAGATTGTGATTTAAACCTCATGTAGAGAAGTATAGACTGTCAATTTCTAGCTTGGTGATGAATGGACATTTTGCTGTTTCTAATTGGGTAATGTGTAGGTCCTTTTGAATCATGTTGAAAAGACTTTAATGAGCAGATTACTAAAAGACCAATAGCTGTCAATGAATTTCCATGTCTGTTCTATAAGCTCATTCTCAATTCGGCCTTGGGCTTCCTGCCCGGAGGGATGCAGACAACCTAACTTACGCTTTTTACAGGTACCAGGGACATTTAGCCATAGGTGACACATCCCCAAAAGTGCTCTAAGTGAGGGAGAAGGGAAAAATGGTTTATTAAAATGTGAAAGGGACTCAGAGATAGATGTGTGATCAGAAATGGCCATCCATATAGGATGTGGATTCATAGAAGAGGGGAAATATTTTTAGATGAGGACAGTGGTGAGGAGGACTCAGTGTTTGGATGCAGAGAAGAGGAATCTCTTAGCTGAAGGTCAATATTTAGAACCTGCAGAAGGAAAATTAAAATCTGTAAAGTAGGAGAATGTCAAATATGGAAGATACTGGCCTAAAAAGTGTGAATCTATGTGTTTTCACAAAGTATGGACCACTCTTCCCAGATGAACATTTTATACAGCATAGATGATGATGTGGTAGCTCGAACCCCTTTTATTGCCAGGCAGAGTTGTCATTGCAGTATATTAAATTACCTGTACTTAGCAGTATAAAACTAGTAAATGCAGGTTTGTGTGCCTGATGCACAGTGAGGTACAGTGAAATGTAGGCGTTTAGAGCAGAGAAAGGTATATCGCAGAGCTATGCAAGGAGACGAGGTGGCTCATGCCCTAAAAAGCTTCACTCTCCTGGAAGGGTTTTGGCAAAGCATTTTAAAAGACAGACGAAGTGAGGATGTCTCAGGGTACCTGATCAGCTCATGCGCAATTCTGTTATTGGCTGATGATGGGTGGTGATGATGGGAGGAGTAGGGTGGTGTCACAGGGGTTAGCTGTATCAGCCCTTAGGCTCCCAGAGGCCTGGGCTGTGTGCTCATGGTCATCAAGTAGGTCTTCCTTTTGGTGGGGCCAGTTTTCACATCTGCAACACAACTCAGGAAATTTGTACCAAATACTATTATCTGTGTACTTCCGAGAGGAGCTGCAGCAGAGGATACAGGCAAAGGGCTGTCCCAGGAAGGCCCCATAGATCCTGGTCGGTTACAAAACCACCCTTACATCGTGGACTTCGTGGGTCAGGAATTTGGACTGGGTACAGTGTGGACAGTGTGTCTGCACCTGACGTCTGGAGCCTGGACCGGGGTGACTTGAGGACTGGCACTGCTGACTAGAGCACCTACACGTGGCCTCTCTGTGTGGCTTGGCTTTCTCATAGTGTGGCGGACTCAGGGTGCTTGGCCTTCTTACACAGTGGCTCAGGATTCTAGGTGTGAACGTTTGCGTGGAAAGGCAGATACCCCCTTTTCTATCCCAGCCCCACCTCCACCACCTTCTACTCATTGAAGCAATCACAAGTCCATCTAGATTCAGAGGAGGGGCGTAGATACTACCTCTTGACAGGAGGAGTGTCAAAATTTTATACCTGCTGCATTGCTAACTGTGGTATTTCTTTTAAAGCTGTGACTTTTCTTTCCTTGTTTTAGGATTGGTGGGGAGTCCTTAGCAGTTGCCCAGAATACATACGCTGTGAGCTGGTTTAAAGGCAAAGAGTTAAACTTGGTGTTTGGACTCCAGCTTAGCATGGCGAGAATTGTAAGTATGACATAACAAAGCCAAATAGGAAGCGAAAGATTGACTCTTGTAACCCTGTCTTAAAGATTACAGGATGAAGTATAGTTGTGTATAAGTTGTGTTGATTTTTTATATATTTTTCTAGACCATAATGTAGCATTTACCTTTAGTGAAGGCATTTCTAATCTTATTTCACCTAAGAGGAAGCAGTTTCAAATGCTAATTGAGCATTCATTAGTTCAGAGATTCTGAGCATTGGGACAGACGGATCACAGAGTTTTTATTCTTTACCCATTTTCAGCATTACTGCAGTGAAGGTCTTTATGTATGGTCATCCCGGCTCTGCTTGCACATTTCTAGTGCTAAGAAGCTCTGACTCATCTACTACAGTTAACTTTTTGTTTTTTAAACAAATTCTCAGAGTCGTGTCCCTTTATAAAAAGCGTCCAAATACATGATTATTATTCATTTGGCTGCCCTGGGTCTTAGTTGTGGCATACGGGTTCTTTACTTGCAGCACGTGAATTAAGTTGCAGCATGTGGATCTTAGTTCCCCAGCCAGGGATTGAACCTGGGTCCCCTGCATTGGGAGCATGGCGTCTTAGCCACTGGACTACCAGGGAAGTTCCAACTACAATTAACTTAGTGAAGCTCAGTCTCCCATAGAGATGAGATATGCCTGCACAAGTAGCTTTTACTGGTTGTTGGACTTCTGCCTTCTAGTGAGTGTTTATTTTCTGTCAGGCACTAGCATTTTGCTTACAAAGACAGATCTCAGGGTCTTGGTCAGACATACTCATTTCCTGTGCTTGTCTAAACCATGTGGCCTGGGTTTCAGTTCCCTGACTGTGGTGCTCCTGCCTCTCTGGACTTCACTGTGGTTGGTCATGCTTCTTCCAGCATTTGGAACGTGGAAAGGATCATGGTGTTTCATGATAGATGGTCTGGTAGAGGGTACCCAGGGGAGCAACATTCAGTTCAGTTTGGTCGCTCAGTCGTGTCCGACTCTTTGCGACCCCGTGAATTGCAGCATGCCAGGCCTCCCTGTCCATCACCAACTCCTGGAGTTCACTCAAACTCATGTCCATCGAGTCGGTGATGCCATCCAGCCGTCTCATCCTCTGTCGTCCCCTTCTCCTCCTGCCCCCAATCCCTCCCAGCATCAGAGTCTTTTCCAGTGAGTCAACTCTTCGCATGAGGTGGCCAAAGTACTGGAGCTTCAGCTTTTTTTTCTTTTTCCTTCCAAAGAAATCCCACAGCTGATCTCCTTCAGAATGGACTGGTTGGATCTCCTTGCAGTCCAAGGGACTCTCAAGAGTCTTCTCCAACATCACAGTTCAGAAGTATCAATTCTTCGGCGCTCAGCCTTCTTCACAGTCCAACTCTCACATCCATACATGACCACAGGAAAAACCATAGCCCTGACTAGACGGACCTTTGTTGGCAAAGAAATGTCTCTGCTTTTGAATATGCTATCTAGCTTGGTCATAACTTTCCTTCCAAGGAGGAAGCGTCTTTTAATTTCATGGCTGCAGTCACCATCTGCAGTGATTTTGGAGCCCCCCCAAAATTAAGTCTGATACTGTTTCCACTGTTTACCCATCTATTTGCCATGAAGTGATGGGACCAGATGCCATGATCTTAGTTTTCTGAATGTTGAGCTTTAAGCCAACTTTTTCACTCTCCTCTTTTACTTTCATCAAGAGGCTCTTTAGTTCCTCTTCACTTTCTGCCATAAAGGTGGTGTCATCTGCATATCTGAGGTTATTGATATTTCTCCTGGCAATCTTGATTCCAGCTGTGCTTCTTCCAGCCCAGCATTTCTCATGATATACTCTGCATGTAAGTTAAATAAGCAGGGTGACAATATACAGCCTTGACGCACTCCTTTCCCTATTTGGAACCAGTCTGTTCCATGTCCAGTTCTAACTGTTGCTTCCTGACCTGCATATAGGTTTCTCAAGAGGCAGGTCAGGTGGTCTGTATTCCCATCTCTTTCAGAATTTTCCACAGTTAATTGTGATCCACACAGTCAAAGGCTTTGGCAAGTTGTTATAAAGTCAACCTGGAAGGTGCTTTGGCTGTCCCAAACCCTGTTAGGTTTTTTTTCTCATGAACTTCCATGAATAGAGGTTTTTAAAAAGATTCTTGCCATTAAAAGTCAAGATTTTAAAGACTGTAAATGGCATGAAAATCCTTGGAACATAGTCTTAGGGAAGAAATCCATTACAAAAAAATGCAGTACAAATGAAATATTTTTAATGTAATGCTTCATCTTATGAGATATATTACACATATGTGTGTTGTATGTATATAAAACATTTCTAATTTTTGTACGCGTAGGCTTTTTCTAGTTTTCCAACATTATAAATAGAGCTGTTGTGCAGCAACACTCTAAAACTTGTCTGTATCTCTGATTGTTTCCTGAGGCTAGATTGCTTGGAATGGAATTATTACTGAGTCAGAGGGTTTGTTTGGGTTTCTTAGGACTGTTGAGACATATTTCCACCTTATCTTTTCAGAGATGTTTCTATCTCTGTCTTTGGGATATGAGAGGATCCTTCTTATTGTAGCTTTGATAGTGGAGGCTATTATTTTTAAAAAGTCATTTTGTCAATTGGATTGGAAACACCCAAATATTATTTTAATTTTTTACCTTTGATAACTTCCATGTTTTCTAAATTTTATCCACAGAGACATTGTGGGTGCTTCATAATGTATTTTGTGCAAATCAAGACATGTCTATAGCAGTTGGTGGATCTCATCATCCAGTAACTCCTAAAAGAAGGAAATAGGAGCAGCTGAGCAAGACTCATTCTCAGTGATGCCATTGTGATTACTAGTGATCTTCAGGTTCTTTTGTTTGTGGTCATAAACTATTTAATAATCCATTCACCTTAGTCCTGAGGAGCCCTAAGTTTCTCAAAAGGTGTCTCAGGGGCTTCTGTGATGCAGGGCTCATCGGATGGTAAGGGACCTGAGCTGGACGTGGAAAGAAACAGAGCTCAGGCAGTCACCTCTGCAACAGCGAGGGTGGCTCGGCTCCGGTCTGGATGGTGTATTTAGGGTCCTTGTGAGACGCGTGAGGCCAGAGGAGTCCATCACAGAGCCGCTGGTATAGATGGAGGTTCAGTCTTTTTTGTGTGTTTCTCGTGTCCCTGCACTTACTCAGAAGGATCGTGGAGGTTCTCGCTTTACCTCGTCATGATTTTTTGTTGGCTGAGTTGGGAGTTTGTCTAATTTTAGACACTTAGGCTGTTACCATTACCCTTCACGCAGTGGACTTCTCACTTCTATTATTTTTCATGCCTTGCCTGGGGGTTGGAAGTCCAGCGGCCTTTTGGTTCTTCTTTGTTACTTCTAAAATTTCCTTATTTTGAGAAATATTTATTGAGTACTTGCTAAGCCAGGTCATGTTAGGCATTTTAGATTTAAAGGGTTATTAAGACAACATGTCTTTGAGAGGCTTGTGTTTTTGATGATATTGGGGAAAGTTTCTGGTAGGTCTTCATTTATACCTTCACGCTCATCTGAGTAGTGCCACTGGCTACCGTTTTGTGAGAAATAGCCATTTGTGCGATTTGCTGTGAGAATCTGGTTGAGGACCCCATTCATTTCTCAATCTCCAGTGTCTGACCTTAGCAGTAGTGTTTAGAACACTTCCTTGATTTCTTCTTTTGGCTTCAAGGACCCTACAGTCTCATCGTTTTCTTCTTGCTCCTGTACCTCTTTTTCTGCGTCCATCTCAGTCTTCTCAACCTGTAATGTGGGCTGGGTCGTTGGACACCTTCTCATTTCTTTTGACACTTAACTTCCTTGGTAATCGTATCTGGTTTTGAAGTTTTAAATAGCATATCTTTGCTCCTGAAGTTGTATTGTCCAGGCCTTTCCTTTGAATTCCATCCCTTATGTGTAGCTTTCTCGCTGACATTTCCATGTTGATGTCTCGTAGGCGTATCAGACTCAACACAGCCAAAGCCCAGTTCTTGCTATTCCACCTACCATCACCCAAACCAGCTCATGCTAAAGGTTTCTCATCTTCATTTATGAGCAGCTCTTATCTTCCAGTTTCTCAGGCAAAAACCTTGATGGCACTGTGAGCCACTCCTTACCACTCGCTCAACTCTCCACCTATTTTCCAGCAGCAAATCCTGTCAGCTTTACCATCAGAATGTATCTGTAATCTGATCGCTTCTCACTGTGTCCTCTGCCAGTCTCCCCAGTCCCAGACCATCATCTCTCTTCATTACGGCAGCGTCCCCCAGGCAATGTCCTGGCTTCCGTGTCATCCTCACTTGTAGGGTGTTTTGAGTATAGCAGCCAGAGTGAGTCTGTTAAAATGTAAGGGATTGTACCAGTTCTCTACTTAGAATCCCAGTGGCTTCCCATCTCATACAGTAAAAGCCAGAAGTTCTTTTGTTACCGGTAGCCTGCCTTCCCCCCAGTTCCTCCCTGAGGACCTCATCTCTTCCTGTCTCTCCTTTGCAGACACTGCTCTAGACTCTGTGCTCTTTGCCTTGAGCACGCCGGGTGGCTTCCCTCCTGGGGCCAGGTCACTGGCTGTTCTCCGATCTGGAATGCTGTGCTTTTCCCTGGGGCGGTCTGACAGCTTCCTTTAAGTTCTTAATCCACAGTCACATTCTCAGCAAGGTGTCCAGCCCTTTCTATTCTCCTTCCATGCTTTATTTGTTCCTTGTTATTTAAGGAAACGTGTATTGCTATTTGATATGGGCTTCCCAGGTAGCTCAGTGGTAAAGAATCAGTCTGCAGTGCAAGAGACTTGTAGGACACTCGGGTTCAATCCCTGGGTGAGGAAGAGCCCCTGGAAAAGGAAATGGCAACCCACTCCAGTAAGCTTGCCTGGGAAATCCCATGGACAGAGGAGCATGGCAGGGTACAGTCCATGGGGCCACAGAGAGTCAGACACCGCTGAGCATTCTGCGCCAAGGACAATCAGGATGAATTTTTCCCCCAGATGTCACTATCAGGAAAAGCTGTGGTTTTTTTGAGCCAGAGTTTATTATTGTCTTGGGTACCCTGTAAATTTTGTAACTTGTGTTTTATTTTTGTTTGGGCCACTAGGAAGTTCTAGATGTACTGTGCTGTTTTGAATACTAGCATTTTCTATAAATTGCTATTTTTGTGTAGTAATCTTAGCTGTGGCTTTATCTTAGGTTGTTACTTTTCCTTTTAGTGTTTTTTTTTTTAATTATCTGTTGTTTAATGATCCCTATTATACCTATTTCTCTAAGCTACTCACATGTTTTTTTTTTTCAAGCAGGACAGATACAAATGAAAATTATGATGATTTTTTTTTTCTTTCTCTTCCAGGGAAGCACAGTAAACATGAACCTCATGGGATGGCTGTATTCTAAGGTTGAAGCTTCCTTGGGTTCTGCTGGTCACACAACCCTTGGGGTCACACTTATGATCGGTTAGTGAAAGCTCAAGTCCCACATTTTGTCTCTTTTGAAAGCTTGTTACACAAAGTGGCGTGACAGAGAGGGGAACCGGGGTTAGACTCCTTGGTTATAGTTGTGCCTGCACAGTTCACTAGGTCTTGGACCTAATTAGACACAGTGAACATAGTAACATCATTCATCCCATTTGTTTTTTTCCCCACTTTCTTAAAATGAGGATCTTGTCCCATGTGTGCTTCAGTGTTGTTGTGAAGAGCAAGTGAGAGTATCTGTGAGAACTCTGAAAGCAGTCAGGGAGTTTATACCTCCTTGTAAGGTGTTCATTAATAGTCTGAAGCAAAAGGGAGAACTGTTCCCTTTGATCAAATTCAGTTTGCTTATGGAACTTAGATTTTGTAGATGTCAGAGGTGATAGGATGTGATTAGAAACCTACCAGGCTGGGAGCCCAGGTCTGGATTCTGGTCCTGACTTATCTTTGACAAGGAAGTTAACCTCCATGTCTTAGTTTTCTGTAAAAGTGTGGCTGTTTGAGTAAGCCATATGATCACTTCTGGCTCCAAGCTCTGTTGGCTAAGGCTGGCCAGCTGGGTCAGTGAGAAGCGGCTGAGGCTCTCTGGACTCACCAGCTGTGCTCCTCTGTGTGGTAAATTTGGCTAACCGAGCCCCATGGGGTGTGGAGAACTGCTTGAAGAGCCCTAGGGAGACTTGTAGGTGGCAAGCTGCAGGCTCTGTACCATCTTTTATTCCTTATAATTCCTTCATACAGGTGGGTAAAGGGAGGACTGGGCTGTGCTTAGGTGCTCAGTCATGTCTGACTCTTTGCAACCGCATGGACTGTAGCCCCCGCCAGGCTTCTCTGTCCATGGAGATCCAGGCAAGAATACTGGAATGGGTTGCTATATCCTCCTCCAGGGGATCTTCCTGACGCAGGGATCAAACCCAGGTCTCCCTCATTGCAGGCAGATTCTTTACGATCTGAGCCACCAGGGAAGCCCAAGAATACTGGAGTGGTTAGCCTATCCCTTCTCCGGGGGATCTTCTCAACCCAGGAATTGAACTGGGGGGTAGTGAGAGGTAATGCTAGACAGGCAGCTTGTTTCTAGAGACCCCTCCTCCCTTCCCTTCCCTTCCAAATCCTTTGTCTCTCAAAAGCTTTTTCTTACTCGCAAATGCTCTTCAGTATTCCTTCTAGTTCCCTTCATGATGGAGAATTCGAGAATAAATTTTAAAGAATTTTAGAGCCAGGAAGGATCTGTGCCATCAAGTGAAAGCTTCTTATTGGGAAAATTGAAGCTCAGAGAGGTTAAATTCCTTGCCCAAGATCAATTAGCTTGTTAGTGCCAGAAGCAGAACCCATGTCTCCTGACTCTGCAGTCTTTCATATTATGTCGTATTGCATCAGCCAATTAAAGATTCATTAGCTTTACTAAACTTCTGTTTATTAAAATCTTGAGAAGCGTAAACTTTCTTCACTCTCTGTCCTGATTCACTTTAATGATATGAGTCAGCATCGGTGAGTAATGCTGACTGCACGGAGGAGAGAGTGAGTGGGCTGTGCTGTGGGAGGACTGATGCCCTTGGGGCCACCACGAGGTGGGGGCAAGGGTTAGACTTGGGGAGGGGTCAGAAGTAACTTGAGCTGGTGCCCTTGGGGTCACCATGGGTTGGGGACAGGGGTAGACTTGGGAAGGGGTCAGAAAGAACATGAGCTGATCATAGGAGCAGATTTTGCTTTTGCAATTCTATCCTCTTCCCCTGCTTCCATCAATAATGGGTGCTTAGACTGAATTAAGAAATTCGGACTAATTTGCTAGCTGGTCATCAGCTTTCTTTAATCTGTATTCTGATTCTAAGACTAGACTAGTTCGTTCGAGCCTTTTCCTTCTAAATCTCCAACCTTCTACTGGGAAATAATTAATGTATAGTAATAGCAACTGTTATGTGTTGAGTGCTTCCCATATTCACTTCTTTTCCTTCTGTCCTGATTTAGTAATTATAATTTTTTCATATATGCGTCCAGATGCCATCCCTTTCCGTGGCTAAGTTTTCTGCTGTTAATATAATGTGCTGCCTTTGAGGAACCTTCAGTTTGGTTCTCTAAAAACTCTCTCTCTCTTTTTTTTATAGGGGGTATAACATGCATTCTTTCACTTGTCTGTGCCTTGGCCCTTGCTTACTTGGATCAGAGAGCGGAACGAATCCTTCATAAAGAACAAGGAAAAACAGGTTAGTCTGAATACAAGAAAACTTAGGCTTTTGGGAATTATGGCCTTTTTGAGATAATTTACAGTGAGGTAAGTTCTTAATAGTAATGTTGTGAACCCAGCAAAGCTTACTAATACATGCTTATTAAATCTTTTTCTTCCACTTAAATTTTTTTTAAATTTTATACTGATGTATATTCAGTTTAAATCTTTTCTTTCCAAATCTATTTCCACTTGTCTAAAGTTTTGGATACATTTTTTTTTTCCCCTGTAAGTAGTTTTGGCAGAATTTACCTTCCTGATTATACTTTGTATATTTGCAAAGTGATAAGTGTTCCTGGAGGAGAGGAAGAAGGTAGATACTAATCTGAGATTTCATATTTTTCTATTGTCTTTTTAAATTATCCCCAAGCTGTGTTCTAGTAATTTACTGAGAAAAGTTTTTTTTTTTTTTTTTAACTGAACTGCAAAAATTAATCAGGTGATAAAAGAAAAAGAATCTTGACTTAGAAATGCAGAATTGCACTGACAGCATCTTTCTTTTCTCCTCTCAGGTGAAGTGATCAAGTTAACTGATGTGAAGGACTTCTCCTTACCCCTGTGGCTTATATTTATCATCTGTGTCTGCTACTATGTCGCCATCTTCCCTTTCATTGGACTTGGAAAGTAAGTAATTTCTAGCCTTCCGTTTTTGTTGGCTAAATTATAATGAGAATTCAGTCATACAAGTGTAAATGTTTAAGCTGTGAATTTTGCTTCTCTGGTTGTTAGCATGTTCACAGAAATTGTGTTACATCCTGGGATGTAACTGTTTTTCTTAGCTTGAGGTTTGTTTGCTCAGTCACTCAGTTGTGTCCGACTCTTTTTCGACTCTGTGGACTGTAGTCCGCCAAGCTCCTCTGTCTGTGGGATTATCCAGGCAAGAATACTGTAGTGGGTTGCCATGCCCTCCTCCAGGGGATCGTCCTGACCCAGGGAGAAAACCCACTTCTCTTGCATCTCCTGCATTGACAGGCAGGTTCTTTTCTACTGAGCCACCCAGGAAGCTGAAGCTTAAGGTTTAGTATTGGTTTAATACTTGTATCAGGTTTTTGAGGAAATATCTAAGTACAGTTTTTGATTCATGATACTGATTTATTTTAGTGCTTGATTTTGGATTTGTATTCTTTGTTTCCTCTTTATTCTTTCGCTAGGAAGTCTCTTACTGAGAATGGAGACAGTGCATTAGCTCATAGTGACAAGGCACATCTCCATTTGTTAGAACTGCAGTTCTACCAGACTCAAATTCAGGGTTTAAATCAAATTCTTTGCTTTATCTCCTACCTCCTCTATGTTTCTGTAGCCACCTACTTAAACAGAGTGGGCTTCCTTTGTGGCTCAGCTGGTAAAGAATCTGCCTGCAATGCAGGAGACCTGGGTTCTATCCCTGGGTTGGATCCCTGGGTTGGGAAGATCCCCTGGAGAAGGGAAAGGCTACCCATTCCAGTATTCTGGCCTGGAGAATTCCATGAACTGTATAGTCCATGAGGTTGCAGAGAGTCAGACACGACTGAGCGATTTTCACTGTCACTTAAACAGAGCAGTGTGTGAGTGTGTGTTTGTGGAGAAACATCTTTGTAATCATAATCCTTAAATTCAGTCTTTCATTTTACAGTTTGAGAGAGGAACCTTACACATTATTTAGCAAAGGACGCATCCAGTGTTACTTTTAAGGAAAAGAAGCCATCTTGGTTTCATATAGTAATACATTTGGGTTTCTGAAAATTTGTGTGTATTATTTTCTGTATAAGTAAAAGAGGAAAAATTAGGCATCAGTGTATTTTCTTTAGTTGGTGAAGTACATACATAAATACTAAAGCTTTAGCCAGTTGCTCAAAGATGAATATCAAATAAGATGGGAAAACAATTTAGAAAGAAGGGGAAGTTGACTATTTTATTCAGTATTATTTTGCTTTTATTTTTACAAAAACAGAATAATTCTCTCTAAAGGGTTTATTTTTTTTTCCCCCCTCTCTCTCTATTTTAGAGTTTTCTTTACAGAGAAATTTGGATTTTCCTCCCAGGCAGCCAGTGCTATTAACAGGTATTCCATTAATTCTGGAAATGCTTACTGTGTGCTTAGTGTGGGTCTGTAATTATAACCCCATGTTAGAGCCAGAAAAGACTTATGTGAGCTAACGTCTATAGTGTGAAACCAAGTCTGTCTTGGGTCTTGATCCTGAAAATGGCCATCTTTACATGAATGGAAAACCAGAAATATGTTTATATTTGTATTTACTGATGACCATTTTAGAAGAATGTTAAATGAGCTAGGAATTTTAGAATTAAGGACTTTTGGATTTTTTTTTTTTTTGCTGTGATATCTTTTATTAAATATCTTTTGTATTTTCTGGGCAGTATCGTATATGTAATATCAGCTCCCATGTCCCCAATATTTGGGCTTCTGGTGGATAAAACAGGAAAGAACCTCATCTGGGTTTTGTGTGCAGTGGTGACCACACTTGCTTCCCACATCATGCTGGCCTTCACACTGTGGAACCCCTGGATTGCTATGGTAATGTGGCTGCTGACACTCAGGGGCTCAGGGAGGACTGTACAGCATGTAGCAGAAGCCGTGCTCGGCTCTTCTGATCCCAGTGCTCATGATAGTGGGGAAAACAATCAGTTGATTTCAGTTTCCACAGGATAACTATTTTTAAAGTATATAAATAATAGTCATTAATACATAAGGTCTTTTTGATTTCATTTGGCTGTATAATACTCTCAATGTTAATGGAGAATTTGAAATAAAATAATCGTATAAAAGCCAAAATGCCTATTAGTTCCGTTTATTTTTCATTAAGAGAAGTCATTCCATCATTTAGCCCAGTATCTGTGATTTTACATTTTTTGGTCTTTGACTCTAAGCAGGTCAAAGAGTAATGATGAATTCATCAAATTTTTGTTATTATTCATCAAAAATGTCATTTTTTAAGACCACAGGCTGAAGTGCTATATTTCTCAACTGTTAATAAAAGAATATTGTGAATATATATATTTGTGCCCTTGGTGAGAAATCTGTGGGATGGATTCCTAGAAATAGAAATGCTAGAGCAGAGGTTTTGCACATTGAACATCTTGGTGGATGCTGTGAAACCTCTTCTGTAATAACTTTCTACCCATTTAGAACTTTACCAATAATATATGAATGTGTTTGTTTTTTTGTATTAATAGTGTCCTTGCTATGTTGGACACTGGCATTGTTTTCATTGTTGCCAATTTGATAGGGATAAATGATGAGTGATCTCATTTTAACTTAAATCATAAAGTCTCTTCTTTAATTGGAGAAAAAGTTAGCAGTAGGTGCTGTTTAACGAGCAGTGGTTGTTACTGGTTCTGTGCTTGGCTCTCTAGATGGGTGGTGATGACCCAGAGGTAAGATAATAGACTACTGGCATAATGTTCCCATGATTGCTTAATTTGTAATTCCTAATGAATACTGGAAAATTAGCTTTCCTGAGACATTGGTAATGACTTTTTGCAAATTAGCTTTATTTTCTTACTTGGTGTATTTTGTCACTGGAGGAATACTGTTAGAGAGCGGTCAGGACCTTTCTGTATTGAATGTGAATTTTTAGCCTAATTATTTTGTAACCCAATTTGTGTGGATATGCATGTGTTAGTTATTATTTCACTGTTGCTAATCTGCATCAAAGGAAAAATCACCTTTTGGTAAATATAAGAGTTGTTTACTCTTTTCTGTGTTGCTTTCTGTAGTGTCTCCTGGGACTCTCCTACTCATTACTTGCCTGTGCCTTGTGGCCAATGGTGGCGTTTGTAGTTCCTGAACATCAACTGGGAACTGCATATGGCTTGTAAGTGTTTGCACATGGATCATATAATGTCTCTCCCTGCTATATCGATTTAAAATCCAGACCTCTTGAATCTAGTCATCTTCAGGCTTTTGGGACAGCTCTGAACCTCGAAATAACCAGAAAAGTCTATTAATCTATTTGTGTTATTATTGTGGCAAAAAAATGCACCAAGTCCCTAATAGGAGAATTAGCGATAAGCCATCCCGTAAAAGGGCATTGCTTGCTGACCATCCTGCTGCCTGTTTATCTGTAGACTTCTCAGTGAGACGCTGCGTTCCTGTCGTCTCTGGTGGAAAAGGCCAAAGGGGGGAACCACATCTATGGTTGGCATTCACTTAGCCTTTTGTCTCCTTCAGCAGGAAAGTGTCATGTTCATCCTGCCCTTGCTGAGGCAGATTCCCTTACCTGTGAGCCTAAAGTTAAGAAGTGGAAACAGTCATGGGAAAAAAAAAAAAAAATCAGATCATTCCTGGTTGAAAACATCTCTTAGCATTAATAATATGTGGTTTATAGATACAGTTATTTATAGTGACTTGCTTTTTGTGTATGATGACTTTAGAATTGATATATATATTTTTTGATTTCTTAAATTGTAGCATGCAGTCCATTCAGAATCTTGGGTTGGCGGTCATTTCCATCATTGCTGGAATGATCTTGGATACTCGGGGATACTTGTTTTTAGAAGTTTTCTTCATTGCCTGTGTTTCCTGTAAGTGCGCCACCTGGCAACATTTAGTTTCTTCTAATATGTGGCAGAATGTCCTTGTTTATTGGAGAAGGAGATGGCAGCCTGCTCCAGTATTCTTGCCTGGAAAATCCATGGACAGAAGAACCTGAAGGGGCCCTGGAGGGCTACAGTCCATGCAGTTGCAGAATCAGACATGACTGAAGTGACTTAGCATGCACACGTTGTCATTTATACTTCTACGTTTTTGTTATTGTTCTTTTCCTCGCTTTTAAAAACCAAATCCCTAAAGTGTTGCACTCAGATTTGCCTAATTCTTAGCCTGTGCATCTGTTTTCCAGCTAGTGACTTTTTTTGGGGGGTATTATTAATTTTTTTTGATCTCTAATGTTTTAAAATTATTTTTAATTGGAGATAATTGTTTTACAATGTTTTGTTGGTTTCTGCCGTATGGCTGTGTGAATCACCCATAAGTATACATATGTCCCCTCCCCCTTGAACCTCCTTCCCCCAAAACCCACAGAGCACGAGGCTGAGCTCCCTGTGTTCCTACTCCAACTAGTGACTTTTTAGTTCTGTGACGATTCATTGGCACTTTTCAGAAGATTCCTATCCATAAAGGTAGCAACAGAATCTACTTTCTATTCTGTTCTAAATATTTGTGTTTTTTTTACTGGTAAAAGTTATGTTATATATTTTTAATTACAGTGCAAAGAAGAATGTAGTACAAATATATGTTACAGCGTGAATGAACATTAAAAACATTCTCAGTGAAAAAGTTACACAGAAAACGTCACCCAGATCCTATACTCATCTTGTCTGTTTCATAAAGACTTAAAATTTTTTTTTAAAAAAAACACAACACTTTCCCCTTTAGAGTAGAACTATTTGAAGGGTCCTGAGTATGTCCCTAGTGTGAAGGTGTGGACATTAGTGTGGCTTGGGGCTGAGTACTCATGGTTTATTCATTAGTCTGTTTTGAATTATTTTTATTGTTGGTCCTGTTATTTAATTTTACCAATAAATCATTTATTTAAATCAATAAAATGATTTATTGAAAACTGCAAACATAAATCAGTATTTTTCCACTAATGTGGTCACCTTACACATAAATTGTGTTCATCTGAAGAAAATGTCACATAACATAGCAAGATGTCTTTTATACTTCAGTAAGTTGTATTTACAAGGGTATACTCCAGTGATAATTTTATCTGACTTCATTTACAGGAATAAAGACTACTTAAAGTGTGGTGTTTGCAGATGATTGCTATGACTAGCCTGAATGCATTTTATTATCTCAAAATTAGCAGAAATTAGCACATCACATTTTAAAAATATATTATTTCTTGTTAAATAGTGGGCTGTATATGAATTAATGGATTTCCCTGGTTTGGTGGCTCAGATGGTAAAGAATCCACCCATCTTCCAGATCCCTGAGTTGGGAAGATCTCATGGAGAAGGAAATGGCAAGCCACTCCAGCATTCTTGCCTGGGAAATCCCATGAGCAGATGAGCCAGGCGGGGCTACATACAGTCCATGAGGTTGCAATTATGATTACATAGGAACCACTGGGGAAAAGTACGTGTTTTTAAGGACACTATGTTCTTTTCCCTTCCAGTGTCACTTTTATCTGTCGTCTTACTCTACATGGTGAATCGTGCCCAAGGTAAGAGAAGTTGAGGTATTTTCTTAAATTAATTTATTTTTTAATCAAAGGATAATTGCTTTACAGAATTTTATTGTTTTCTGCCAAATATCAACCACAATGGACAATTGTTTGGGGCCCCTGGATTGTCTCCATGCCCCTGTAGAGGCCAGTGCTTTAGTTCATGTAATAACATTCTGTTTATAGTGCTGAAACACATTTTCCTTCATAGCATATAATTATGTATTCTGGACCTTCACATTTATTTATTAAAATTGTTCTGTTCTTGCTGGTCAGTTCAGTTTGTTTTGTGTTAGATGTTATTTTTATATCATCATAAAGAAGTATGACTTTTAAAAAAAGTAACCTGAAGTCCTTCCTATATACTTACTTTAAAGTATAATTGTGAGGACTGTTTTAGCCTGTGTCTTATATTTTTAAAAAATGAGAAGTAAACACATTTATGGCTGAAGTTCGCATTTTAAGGTTGAAAGTGTTTGATACTTTCATGTGAATGAGAAGTTACAGATTTTTTTCATTTGCTTATATTTGTTTTTGTATTTTTTGTCCTTAATAAAATTTTTATATTACCTTTATTAATTTTTCTAAACTGGCTTGCCCCCTAAGGGTTGTCACGTATTTAAAAAGATGAGTATATATGATGTTTAAATAATTTTAGGTCATGTCTTTTAATGTCTCTTAATTTTTACTACTTATTAATAGTACAGTGTCCCAAAACCTTGAGCAATACATAAGTCCAAATTTCTTAAAAAATGCTAACATTAAGGAGTGATTATTTGTATCATATAAGGGTTCTTAAAAAACACTTTTTCCGCCTTGGGAAGTTTTCAGGAGATAAACTATTTGTCACCTTCCATAGATTTTTTTGTTACTTTAAGATGTATGTGTGCACATGCACATTGGCATGTGAATGTTTGAATTTTACTTCTGATAGTTATATTGAAAAAATTTCACACTTGTGTGTATTTTAGGTGGGAACCTAAATTATTCTGCGAAAAAAAGGGAAGAAGTGAAACTTTCTCATGAGGAGTAAGTATTGAAAGAGAAAAGTCTTTATTTTGAAAATCTTGAAGCATTAGTAGTTTATTTTAAGATTGGGTTTAGACTTTTAAGAAATTAGTCTCTTGAGTTTTGAGAGCTAACAATTATCTTTGGGACTACTGTAACATAATTCTTGTTTATACTAGAAAATTTTTAAAGGGTGGATATCAAAGGTTAAAATGAAGGGAATAAAAAAGCAAATTGGGGTTTAACTTTCCTTCTGAGAGGAGAGAGAGAGAGGCCTGCAGTATTTGTAATTTACTGGGGGAAAGGGCTTTGTCCTCACTTCTGTGCTAGGCTTATCCTTTCATTCTTTCTCGTATTTTCTTTTTCTTAACTAATTGTTGTTGTTCAGTTGTTCAGTCCTGTCCGACTCTTTGTGATGGTTGAGATAATCTTGTATTATCTAGTTGAGATAAGCTAGTTGACATTAACTAGTTAAGATAATCTTTTATTTCCTCCTGGTACTAACATGCTATTCTGTATTCTCTTACTTGGAACAGATTAAAGTATATAGTGTGGAACTTAAGTTAAATCAGTGTTTTCCATGAGTGTATGCTGAACCATAGTAGTAATTCTATTTTTTTTTAAACTTTTTATTTTATACTGGCATATAGCCAGTTAACAATGTTGTGATAGTTTCAGGTGAACAGTGAAGGGACCTAGCCACAAATATACAAGCACCCCTTCTCCTTTAAACCCCCGTCTCATCCAGGCTGCCACATAACACTGAGCAGAGGTTGCTGTGCTGTGCAGTAGTTCCTTGTTGGTTATCCATCTTAAACACAGGCGTGTGTACCCGTTCATCCCAAACTCCCTAACTGTCCCTACCACCCCAGCAGCTATGTTTGTTTTCTGTGTCCGTGAGTTTCTCTGTGTCCTGTAAGTTCATTTGCATAATTTCTTTTTAGATCCCACATGTAAGGGATGTCATACAGTGCTTCTCTTTCTCTGTCTGACCTCCTTCGCTCAGCATGACACACTCTAGTTCCATCCTTGTTGCTGAAAATGGCATTATTTCATTCCTTTTAATGACTGGGTATTATTCCATTGTATATGTGTACCGCGTCTGCTTTATCCATTCCTCTGTCAATGGACATTTAGGTTGCTTCCATGTCTTGGCTATTGTAAGCAATGCTGCAGTGATCATTGGGGTGTGTGTATCCTTTTGGATCATGTTTTTCTCTGGAGATATGCCCAGGAGTGGGATTGCAGGGTCATATGGTAGCTCTGTTTTTAGTTTTTTTAAAAGGTATCTGCATATTGATCTCCATAGTGGCTATACCAATTTACATTCCCACCAACAGTATAGGAGGGTTCCCTTCTCTCCACACCCTCCCCAGCATTTATTGTTTGTGGATTTTTTGATGATAGCCATTCTGGTGGGTGTGAGATGATGTCTCATTGTAGTTTTGATTTGCATTTCTCTCATAATTATCGATATTGATAATTATCAGTGTTGAATATCTTTTCATGTACCTAATGGCCATCTGTATGTCTTCTTCGGAGAACTGTCTATTTAGGTCTCCTGCCCATTTTTTGATTGGGTTGTTTGTTTTGATGCTGTTAAGCATCATAAGCTGTTTGTAAATTTTGGAGACTAATCCCTTTCCAGTCACATCATTTGCAAATACTTTCTCCTGATGATTCTTTTTCTTGTTATTTCTAGTTTTTTAGATATTGAATTTTTTATGATTTAAAAAATTTACTTGTAAATATATACCATGTACGTTTTATGAATTTTGAGTAAGCTGAAATAGGATAGAACAAGGCTGTGTTTTCTGGAGATTGATTCTTGGTTGTCTCAAATTCCTTTTTTTTCTGGCCATACCTTGAGGCTTATGGGATCTTAGTTCCCCAACCAGTGATTGAACCTAGGGCCTCAACAGTGAAAGTGTGGAGTCTTAACCAGTGGACTGCCAGGGAACTCCCTCAAATCCCCTTTTAACATGGTAATTCTACTTCTGTAAATAGTTGTTGTTCAAATCATATTTTAGAAGGATTTTTAAAGTCAGAGATACTCAACATTGCCATATGTTAAGTAAACAAAAGGTGAAAATGCAAATATATCCTAATTTTATTCAAGAAAAAGTATGCAGGCATATGTATTTCTTAAATCCATTACTTGTATATAATGGAAAGAAGGCTGAAAGAAAAATCCCCAAATATTACCAATTCCATTTGAATGGTAGGGTTAGAAGAGTTTATTTTTTTTCTTGGCTTTGTATATTTTCTGAATTTTCTACATTGATCCTGTGTTACTCTTATGGTCAAAAGGAGTGAAAAGATTATCCAGCAAAATGTGTAGCTTAATACCTGACACTGCATGTTTTTTATAGTGGTTATGGTTTTCATTTTCTAATGATAGGGTTTTGTGGGTTTTTCTCCTTCCCTTTTTTGATAATGTATTATATTGTGTTTTACAGATGAGAAGTTTAAATGACTGTGTCATGAGAATGGGCTGCACACATCATTGGTTTGAAAACCTCCATTTTTTTTTTTTTTAAAAATTTAGAGTTTAGTCATTAGGAAAAATAATACTTTGGAGAGATTTTATATTTATATTTTTAATATACCTATTCAAGAGCATAACTGTGAGGACTGTGTCTTCTGTATTGCTGAAAAATTCTGCTTTGGAATAGATTTATCAGTGGTGAAGTTTACAAAATTGCACCTGGTACATGCAGGTGATTTTGAGTAAGGACAGTAAATAATGGAAATCTTTGGATATTGTATTGACATAATTTTCACAAAATCTATCTTAAGGATTTGGCCCTTTTTTTTTTTAACCTTAAAAAAAAAAAGCTTTTGAAGTGATTGAAAGGATGTTTTATATAGAATAAATAATGGCATTTTAATAGGCATTCCCTTTTGTAATAGGGGATATTTGAAAGATACTTTTGTGAAGTCTCATTTCCACATATAACAGATTCTGTTCTCTCTTTAGTTATGAGAGGTTGCTGACCCTTTTGAGCTTCTATATTTCTCTGTTACTGAGAACCCTAATCCCTTAGGGACGTGATTTTGTGGTACAAACCTTCTGTATGATTTTTCCTATAGTCCAGTTAATTACTAAAAGTTATGTAACTATAAATTATGATAATTGTATATCTACACAGATAAATAAAAGCGCTGCAAAAGAAATACTTGATGTCTTTAACTTTTGACTTAAAAAAAATTAAAACACTGATTTTTAACTCTAATTTATGGGGAAAATTATTTCTATAAAAAGAAAGTCTATGTTGGAATATGGAAAATTTGCCTAGTTACTGTCATTTAAAGATTATGGGAGTAGTTTTTTCCTCCAGAGTAGAACCTTAAGTAACATTTATGTCTTTTGCATTAAATAAAATATGGATATGAAAATTTTCTGTCAAACTGAAATACTCTTTAGCTTACCTGGTGGTCTGATAGTTAAGAATCTGCCTGCAGTGCAGGAGACACAGGTTCAGTCCCTGGGTCAGGAAGAATCCCTGGAGAAGGAAATGGTAATTTACTCCAGTATTCTTACCTGGATAATCCCATGGACAGAGGAGCCTGGTGGGCTACATTGTCCATAGGAATTGCAAAGAGTCAGACACAACTGAGCAATTAACACTGGTCTTGTCATATTATATATTAAAGTCAAGGAATTTTTTTGTATCGCATTCTCTGGACATGCAGATATTTTAGACAACATTTAACATATTTAGGTGATTATTTTGTTTGATGTACGTGGCATAACATTGTAAGTTTAAAATTCCTAGATCAGTTTGAAAGTGTATTACTTAGGGTAAGTTTATTTCTTCAGCACATCCGTTTTTCTGGTTTATTGTATCATTACTCAGTTGTTATTTCTTTAGGCTTTGACTGCCATGTGACCGTTCTAGTCTACTGAAAGTTGGCCTTACCAGTTGGGAAAAGCTGCACTGGGGCTCAGGTTTCTGTTGAAAATTCTGTGAAACCAGGTTGTAGAGAATCTTGGATAAAATAGTCTTAAGAAAAGGGAGCAGCATGGACGGAGCCCCTGAGAAAGGATGGAACATGACCAGTTAAAAAAAAAAAAAAAACAAACGTAAGCTGCTCACTGCAGCTGAGGCACAGAGGAAGTGTAAGGCGGCTGCGAGACCACACACGCCCTGCACAGCAGCAGACTTGCCTTCTTTGCAGAGTCTGGTTCAGTTTCCCAAGGAAAATCCGGTTATTGTCCAGATTCTGTGTCTTACCATGTTCAGGCAGTTTTTAACCATTCAAAGCAGACCCTATCTGCTCTGAGTAAATATTAATAAATATTTAAATAGTAAATAATCAGGACAAAAGGAGAATTCCTCTCCCCCTTCTGCACCCCAGTAGAGCCCAGATTTTGTAGGGTACAGTGGACAAGAGTTGAGAGAGTGAAGTGGGAGGAGGGTGAGAGAGGAGAAAAGATATGCAAGGTACCAGTTCAAGGTTGTTGAACTGGCAGGAACAGGGGTGGGAGAGCAGGGAGGAGGGAATCAGCTGCAAGGGGTGTTGGCTGCAGGAGGAGCAGGGCTTATGTGAGTGGCAGGAAGCCTGGCCTGAGATGTGGAGGTGTGGGGAGGTGGGCCCGGACACGGGGCCATCTCCAATTTCAGAGTCATTGCTCAGGGGCTGGAGTGAGAGTGTAAGTGAGAAGTAAGTGTCCTCTTTGGGTTCTGATGGGGTTGTGGAGGTGCAGTCCAGGCTTGGGGGAGAGGAGAGGCAAGGAATGGGCCATATTTAATGGAGATTTAAAAATGTTTCCCATGACTTTAATTTTATTTTCTGTGAATTTTAATGGATTATATGAATTTAATGGTTCTATGAATTTTAATGGATGTAGATTTGTGTTTGGCTACCACAATCAGAATACAGAACAAACAGTTCTTTAATGAACATTTCAAAGGAAAAATGTTGTAACATTTTAAGATAACATACGTGTGTTCTTTTCACTTAAGAGTTATTTTAGAAAGTTTTGGGTTGTTTTCCAGCACTTGGATTTTTTAAAAATGTCTTTTTAGTGTGATGACTATAAAGTTTTTATAATCATGTAACTTAATATGCTGTATTCTGTAGACGGTAGTATTTCACCTCTTAACATCTCTGAAATTGGGATGTGTCTTTGACAGCATCTTCAGTTCAGTTCAGTCGCTCAGTCGTGTCCGACTCTTTGCGACCCCATGAATCACAGCACGCCAGGCCTCCCTGTCCATCACCAACTCCCGGAGTTCACTCAAACTCACGTCCATTGCGTCAGTGATGCCATCCAGCCATCTCATCCCCTGTCGTCCCCTTCTCATTCTGCCCCCGATCCTCCCAGCATCAGAGTCTTCTCCAGTGAGTCAGCTTCGCCTGAGGTGTCCAAAGTACTGGAGTTTCAGCTTCAGCATCATTCCCTCCAAAGAAATCCCAGGGTTGATCTCCTTCAGAATGGACTGGTTGGATCTCCTTGCAGTCCAAGGGACTCTCAAAAGTCTTCTCCAACACCACAGTTCAAAATCATCAATTTTTCGGCGATCAGCTTTCTTCACAGTCCAACTCTGACATCCATACATGACCACTGGAAAAACCATAGCCTTGACTAGACGGACCTTTGTTGGCAAAGTAATGTCTCTGCTTTTAAATATGCTGTCTAGGTTGGTCATAACTTTTCTTCCAAGGAGTAAGCGACAGCATCTTATGATTCAAAGAGAGATAGTAGTGAGGAAAACCAAGCATAATACTGTAACAATAGATGATACTTGATGATATGCACAGACTTCTGTATCATCATTCATTTCTGGGAGCACTGAACCTAAGGCTCTTTACTAGAGGTGGTGATTCAGAAATGTGAAAATTGTGGACCATCGGCCACACATCGATGAGCGAGGGAAACAGACGAAAGATCAGTGATTCTGAGATGGTGATGTGGTGCCAAGAGCACTGTCATAGAGCAATGACTGATGGGGGTTAGGGACCCTAGATGACTACTGAGGTTCCAGAGGAAGATGGTCTTTGAGCTGCATGACAAAGGATGAATAAGATGACTTACCTGAGCAGTGGAGCAGCGAGGTATGAATGTTTCTAGAGCTAATCTTGGAACCTGCTGATTGATGATGATGGAGTGAAGGAGGCAAGTGTAGAGTTCAGGTTGGAAGCTTTTTGTTTTTTAAGGTTTTTTTTAATGTGGACCGCTTTTAAAGTCTTTTTTGAATTTGTCACAACGTTGCATCTGTTTTATGTATTTTGGCTTTTTGGCCCAAAGGCATGTGAGATCTTACCTCCCCAAGCAGGGATTGAATTCACACCCCCTGCATTGGAAGGTGAGGTCCCAACCACTGAATCACCAGGGAAATCCCAGGCTGGAAACTTTGATAGGAGATGAGATTGATGAAGGACTGTTGTTATATGTTCGGCATTTTGAACTTAAGCCTGAAGGCATTTGGGCGATTTTGGAAGATGCACATGTTGGGAATTAAGATTTACATCTGACAAAGATGACTGTAGAAGCAGAAGGAAGGGAATGAAGTAGAGGATGAGGGGAACAAATCTAGGGGTCAGAGAATGATAAATCGGTTGGAGCAGTGAAGCCCACAAGAAGTGATAGAACCAAGGCAGTAGTGGAGCGGATGAACAGGAGAAAACACATTCCTGTGATGCTAGGGAGGCCGATCTGACCACGTGATCATGACAGGTTGAAGTGTGGGAAGAGGCTGGAGTTAAGCACGACTCCCAGATCTCTGACTTGGATGGATGGTGGTGCCATTGAGCTGAAAGCAGGTTTGGGAGGAAAACGATTTCAGTTTTGACTTTATGGAACTTGCCATGCCCGAGGAACTGTTGTATGGGTTTGCAATGCAAGAGGCTTTCCCTGGAGAGGGGTTTGCGGGTCATCATTGGGGCCCTCAGGGAGTCAGTGAGGTTGTCCAGGAGGAGAGTGGGGTAGAATAGGAAGAGTGCGGGGGCGGAACCCTGGGGCCTCCCACCCACACTCACAGGGTGGGAGCAGGAGAGGGTGCAGTGTGTGCAGTCAGTTTAATGAGGAAGTGGGTGACTGACAAATGGCATGGAAGCCCAAGCAGGACAGGGCATGACCGTTTGGTTTGTAACTGGAAACCACTGGTGTGTTGTAAAGAGCAGTTACAATGCACTGGGATGGTGAGATGGGCAGTAGCCAGCTTGCGATGATTTGGCACTATGAATTCAAGGTAGAAATTGCAATAAAAAGCATTGCCTACTCTTGCAAGAAACTAGGCTATAAAAGGAGAGACCATAAGGAGTGTTCAGTGACTGTGTCTTTGATTGTTGGGTTAATGCTTTCTAAAGGTCTCTTGGCTAATGTGTTTTTCTACCTGTGGAGTGGAACTTTCTCAGACTCAACGATTCTTTAATTTGCTTGAAGTGGCACTTTTTGCTTTTTGTTCATGATTTAACACTATAATAATGCCCAGCTAGAGCTTGCTGCAGGAATATGAGTTCCATCTTATCATGGAATTCTTGAGGCCATTACCTTTGAAGTTGTTCGGTACATTAACAAACAAATAAACAGAAAACGTTAACAAAACAAGAAGTTGAGAAGTTGAAATACTAAGGAGATTGAGCTTGTTTACAAAAAAGTAAAAGACAATGAGAATACGCAACTTTATAAGCTTAGGTTATGCTTAATTGCAAAAAACTTGATGAAAAATTTCCCTTCTTTATTGTTCTTGAAATATGGGCTAAGAAGTGAGAATGCTTGCAGGTATTGTGTGTCCTGGAATTGCTTTGAATTGCAGTTGGTGAGTGTGAGAACAAATAAATCCCAAACGATTTGTGATTTAGTTTTATAGGCACGCACTCATAAACTGGATTCAGGCAGTAATTCCGGAAAGCATACACAGGAGAATTATTTGCTGTATGTTCATTTACTCCACAAAGATTAGCGAGTACCCATATGTTGAAATCTCTGCTAGATCCTGTAGGATAGGAAATAAGGGGACTTAAATAATGCTGCTCATACTTGGTCCAAGGGAGATGTGGGTGAGGGGTCAGAGAAGAGAGAAAGCCTTCTCTCTTTTTTTTAATATTTATGTTTAGTATTTATTTATTTGACTGCACCAGGTCTTACTTGCAGCATGTGGATCTAGTTCCCTAACCAGGGATCGAGCCAGGGCCCCTTGCCTTGGGAGTGCACAGTCTTAGCCACTGGACCACCAGGGAAGTCCCGAGAAAGGGCCTTCTGATGGGTGATCAGGGGAGGCTTCTTGGAAGAGGTGGCATTTGAACTGTATGCTGAGAGATGACTGTTCATTCATTCTCTTTGGCGTGTCTGTTTCATGCGATACCCTTGACTACTCTCTTTCTTGAAACTGTCCTGGTTTGGTTTTCCCACACTATTATCAGCACCACCTTTGGCCTCTGTGTTCCCTGTCAACCCTTTTTATGGTTCCTGTATCTCCTAGGTCCTCTGTTCTTTCTCTTCCCTTCTTCCTCAGAGATATAATTTCCATCTGCAGCTTGGAAGAGTTGCCTGAATAGGTAACTCTAAACCCAGAGCTTGAGCCTAAACTTTCTCTGGCCCTCCATCCTACATTTCCAACTTGAGGCCTCACTAGCAGCTCACATTTCAGTTGTCTGAACTATCCCTTATGATACACCGCCTGTGCCTTCCCTCCTTTACTTCCTTTTGCTTTCCTATCGAGCAACTATTGAGTGTCCCTGTGTGCTCAGTACTAGTTGATCATTCTTTTGATTCCTCAGGCTTGGAGTCTCAGAGCCAGTTTTTTTTCTGTCCCCCTTACCACCTATGTCTCAATAATTTATTTCATTCATCTTCATTCTTTCCAGTATGTTTTGAAATCCTTTTGGTTCTACTAAAAGATTTAGTTCTTCATGCCCATTATCTGTATGCCTGGATCACTGCAGTGGCCTCATAAATGGTGATCACCTTCCTCTACCTCCTCTTCGTTGTCAACATCGCCATTGCTTACTGAGTGTCCATCACGTTTGGAATGTTGCTCAGTTCAGTTCAGTCGCTCAGTCGTGTCTGACTCTTTGCGACCCCATGGACTGCAGCATTCCAGGCTTCCCTGTCCATCACCAACTGCCGGAGCTTGCTCAAACTCATGTCCATTGAGTCAGTGATGCCATCCAACCATCTCATCCTCTGTCGTCCCCTTCTCCTCCTAGGAATGTTGCTAGGGTACCATAGTCTATATGTTGAAAAGTGGAGTAGAAGGAGAGACAAAACAGACCTGAATGATAAAGAAGTCCATCTCCAAGTCCAAGGCAATAGGCCCAGAGGCTGAGTCAGCAGTGCAGTGAGACTGGAGGAAGTGGACCCCAAGATCTGGGGAGATGGGTATCTAGGCACGTGGAGAAGGTTTGGGGCAGGGTGTCGAGTGGTGGATGGTGGCCCTCTGGTGAACATGTGAGAGGGGGACAGCCATGTGGTGTGGTATAAGACCTGTGAGTTGAAAAGTTCAGCTAGGCCCGGACTGTGATGGATCTAGTAGACCAGGATGAGATATCTGGTCTTTATCCTGTAGAAGTAAGTTTGTAGGGAGGGAATGGGCAGAAATAGGGAGAGTGTGACCTATGAAAAGTGTTCTTTGAGAAGTACTTGGACGTGGTGTGTAGGCTGAGTTTGAAGCCAGTTAGGAGATATCACAGAAGGCTTCTGTAACATTTTGTTTCTTATCTCTAAACACAACGACTGCCAGATTAAGTTTCTCAGTCGAAGTTTGGGTCCTGTGACCTTCCCAGATGCCCTTGGTGGGTTCCACGCCTTGAGGAGCAGTTCTTTTGCTGGCTTTGGGTAGCCTTTGTGGTCGCACTTCAGCCTACCCTTCCAGCGTTGTCTCTGCCTCCTACCCTTCAGTAACCAACCGTTGGCCCCCACACAAATTTTCCATTCTCTCCAGTGCTCGAGAAATGCTAACTGCAGTTTCACCCAGCTTTCAGCATACACATGACACCTTTCATGGCCCCCAAAGCCCCTGCCCCCTGACAAAGCTTCCCTCGTGCTTATACTGTGTTGTTTGCTTTTAATTAATCACCAACTGACATTACTTTTTTCTGTAGCCTTTGAAGTTGTTAATTAGTGCTCATATTGTTTCTCTGGGTTTGTTTTTCCAACAGTCTGGAACCTCCTCAAGAGCTGGCACCGTGCTTGCCCCTTGTAGGTGGCTACAGCCATCACATTTGCATCCAGTACTATCCCAGTGCTGACCTTCCGAGCAGCCAGGCGGATTACACAGATGCTCAAAGCCCAGGGTGATAACACATTTGAGGACCCAAGCTTTCACTCAGGTGGTGGGCATTGAATGAGGAGATTGAGGAAGAGCTTTTGTTCCTTTTTGTCTCCTCATCCCCTGGTGTTGATGGGTGTTTGCTAACCAAAGGGGAGTCAGGAATATCCCCTTGACTTTTGTTGGGCAGTGGGTTCCCAGCTCCCCTTTCAATGGAGCCCTTTCTCTAAAGGGGAATAGTCTACTTTGATTCTCATATCTTGAGATAACTACCCTTGAAAACTAGGATATGATGACAACTAGGTGAAACTTTCTTGATCCCAGTGATAGAGAAGTAAGTTAAAAGTGGATGCCTATTCTTTGCTATTAGATAGGTCAAAAGATTCTGCAGAAGCAAAATTAGCAGTATATGGATCAGAGAAATAATTGTAAGCATGTAAATTAGCAGGGACTTAAGACTGGAAAACTTTGGCCAGGGGTATAAAGCACTTGGGCTTCCCTGGTGGCTCAGATGGTAAAAGAATCTGCCTGCAATGCAGGAGACCCAGGTTTGATCCTTGGATCGGGAAGATCCCCTGGAGAAGGGAATGGCTACTTCAGTATTCTTGCCTTGAGAATTTCATGGACAAAGGAGCCTGGCTAGCGACAATCCATGGAGTTGCAAAGAGTCAGACACGATTGAGTGACTAACACTTAGTATTTAAAAACTACTTTTTAGATAAAAGTGATGCATCCTGAAAATTCTAGATTAGTTTTCTTTCCATTTCCAGGGTTGGCAGGCTGGTGGGCATTAGAAATAACGTCTAAGTGGGATGTAGGGTGGCTTTAAGCATTTACTGGGGAGCCAACTCTCCAGGAATGTTAAACCTTGCTCATTTGTAAGAGGTGATAGTTGAGACTGTAGGTCAGCTGAGTGTTTCCTTTGTGTTTGTGAGAAGAAAGGGACAAAAAGTAATAATATAAGCAAGACAACTGAGAGAATGTTCAAAAGAGCAAACAGTTTTAAGCTCTTTCAGCTACTGTAGAAGCACTTATTTATATAGAAACAGCTGACCTGCTAATTAGAAAACATCCTTGCCTATTCATTAAACTAATTATCTGAAGGAATTCTGCTAGGCAACACTTAGTCTAGTTCTAATTACTGTGTGCCCTTGAAAGCAATAAACGGCACTTTTAGAATAAAATTTTATGATTTAGACATGTATGTGGTTTACTCAGACGTTCCCTGTAAATAGAGTCGGGGTAGTAATGAGGGGTTACAGTTTAGCTTTTATGAAAAAGGCTTATCCACCTCTTCACAGAGAGATTATAAGGAATTATTAAATCACGCATGTTTAGACCTGAGAACCCCTTGGAGATCATTACTGTTTAAATATGAGTTTTTTTTAAAGGTCTTTCTGTTTTTGTATTACTTTTTTTTTAAGACGATGAGCATCATCTTGTGATTTAAGACAGTGGTAGACTTTTCCGTCATAAACTGAGACATTATGTTCACATATGAATAAGGTGGATCATCACTTCTGCAGCCACTTTAGCCTGCAGAGCCTTTTCTGACTTTAACCAGAACACCGGTTAAGAAGCATAATAAAAGAGCACATACTGTGTACTGGGGGTCCCCAACCTCTAGGATCTAATCATGCCTGATGATCTGAGGAAGAGCTGATGTAATAATCATAGGAATAAAGTGCACAATAAATTCACATGAATCACCCTGAAACCATCCCTTCCTACCCGTGCTCCATGGAAAAATTGACTTCCGTGAAACCAGTCCCTGGTGCCAAAAAGGTTGGGGACTGCTACAGTTGTTTTCAGGTCACAGCAATTATGTAAACAGATGAGCTGGTACTGTCAACAAAAACTCAGCCAGCTCTTGAGTATTTGGATTGGGCCATCTGCTTCAATCTTAGGGCTGTGTTCCTCAGAGCCAGTGCCTGGGTTCAGAGCTCCCGTCCAGCACTATGATTTGGGCGTTTTCCAGCTGGGTGACCTTGGATAAGCTACTTTAAGCTCTGTGCTTCAGTTTCCTGATCTGTCAGAGGGGCTAACAATAGCTCCTGCATCCAGGGCCTGTTGGGAGGATTAAATGAGTTATTTCTTATAAAGTGCTCTTACATATTAAGGGCTCCATCTATCCAGCCAGCCACCCACTTCTTCATTCAGCCCCTATTGTACTCTCACTGTGTGCTGGGCCCTGCTGTGGAGGCTGTTAGGGGACAGCACTCAGATGAGGTCCCTGTCCTATTGGAGCCTCCATTCTAGGGGGAAGAGACCATGAATAAGTAAGCAAACAAATCCAGGTCCTAATAAGTGTTACAATAATGACAACAAATCGGGAAATATAATAGAGATTGATTGGTTTCAGGGGAGAGAGGTCAACATTGGCTAGGGTGGCAGGAGAGACTGGAGAAGGTGACGTGTGAGCTGAAATCTGAATGAAAAGAGAAATGTCAGCTTCATTAAAAAAGTTTTCCTTTGTGTTGGTAGCTCTTTCCATATTCTTATTTTAAAATCACTTAACATCAAAATTAAAATCCTTTCAGGACCCCACTAGCTCGTGACTCTGTTCAGACAAGTCATTGTCAGCATCTTGGAGCTTTCCCCCTGAACTTCATCTTGGCAGGACCCAGACCTGCCCACCCTTGGGTCTCTGTCCCTTGGCTCCAGCTGGGTGCTCACCCACCTTGTTGTGCGCCAGTTCCTGGAGGAGCCTGACTCTGTTCCCACCTGACAGAAAGTAGAGGACTGGGTTGAGGCAGCTGCTCAGGCTCACCAGAGGCCTCCATACCTTATAGGCCAGGCTGACCACCGTCAGCAGCTGGCAGTTGTCTGAAGACAGGAAGCGGAGCGTGAAGTAGAGAGAGCGTGAGACGTGGAAGGGCACGAAGCAGAGGGTGAAGAGGCCACACACCAGCAGGATGGTCCGGATGGACTTGGCCCGGGCTGCGCCACCCACCCTCGTGAGGGTCTCCACTGGCGTGGCCAGGCTCCTGACCATCAGTGAGTAGCACACCAAGACGACCAAGGAGGGCAGGACAAAGCTGGACAACATCAGGACCATGCTGTAGACGAAAAACTTGTCAAAGTGATCCGCACTGGTCGAGTCATAGCAGATCATCTGGCCGTCGAGGTCGTCTGTGTGGGAGAAGATCAGGGTGGGCAGCAGCTGGATGACCACCACAGCCCATGTGGCGGTGGCGCCCAGCAGGGCGTGCCGGCGGGTCCGGTAGGGCAGCGAGCGCAGTGGGTGGCACACACCCAGGAAGCGGTGCACGGAGATGCAGGTAAGCAGCAGGACGCTGCTGTAGAGGTTGGCGTAGAACAGGAAGCGCACCAGCTTGCAGAGCAGCTCCCCGAAGGGCCAGGTGTCATTCAGGGAGTAGGTGACGATGAGGAAGGGCAGCGTCGATATATACAGCAGATCCGCCACCATCAGGTTCGCCAGGTAGATGGTGGCACAGCCCCAGCGCTTGGTTTGGCGCCAGGAGAGCCATAGGACGGCGCCATTCAGGGGCAGCCCCAGCACAAAGATGATGCTGTAGGTCAGGGAGAGGTAGATTTGCTTGTAGTGCTCCGAGAGATGGCAGGATCTTCCTTCCTCTGAGACGTTGGTGTCCAGCTTCTTCATCTCCCCGGGGGAGCACAGCTCTTCGTGCTTCTCCTTCCTCGGGGAGGAAACGGAGTGGCTAGAAGAGCATCGCGGCTTCAGCTGAGTGTTAGTTTCTGCCTTGACTTGGCATTAACTCCTGAAGTCTGGTCAGAGTCCTTGTTTGAGAGAGACCAGTGCTAGTAAAAAAAAAAAAAAAAAAAGCTAGCACCAAGGGCAAAGCAGATTTTAAAGGAGGGCTTTTCAACTTACCAGGTCCACAGGGCCTCCCTTACCCTGACTTGTGTGCTCTTGGCTCCAGGCTGGGTTGATAGGAAGCTCTGATACCCATGGTGGCAGGAAAAGGTGCTGCTGTGATTTAAGCAGGGCATAGCACCTCAAGCGCTGTGACTTGTTCTTTGGCTAGACTACTTTGCATAGAGTTAGGAAACCTCCAAGAGGACCTCTTCCAGCTGAAGATGATGGTGCATCCGTAGAGGGCAGTATTTCCTGTAACCTGGCCCTAACTCCACTTACATGCCTTGGTGGGAGTGGAAAGTGATCCTTGGGGGTTAGGGAGGTTTAGGGAAAGCATAGGTTTTGCCTACAGGCTCTGCGAGAGGATTTTGATTTGTATTTCTATCAAGATTTATTAACTGCATATTTGAATCCCAAGGCTAATTTGCTTGTTAAACACCTCAGCATCCTGGACATCCAAGAAAACACATCTGAGGTGTTTCACCTCAGTGAAACCTGGTGAAGCCAGGTGCAGCTTCTTTCTTAACACTCGTCCCCGCTGACAAAGCAGATCCAACAGGCAGAGCCGCAGAGCTGAGGCAGCTGTGTATGGAGCCTGATGCACTGGGAAATCAGCCAGCACAAGACCTACAGGGGTGCCTGAGATGAAGCCTGAACTTTCCAAGAAGTTGGTTTCTAGGGGTTCATCTTCAGAAAGATGAGTTAATACAGGGAAAGAGGGGAAAGTGTACGTTGCGTAATTTGGGGGTAAACTGCAACGGATAGATCTTCACTCACAGCAGAAGGAACAGGGACCTCGTGCATTCTATCAGTCAACAAGCACTTACGGAGCATCTGTTGGTCAGGCACTATGGAGAAAACATGGGTAGAGCACTTGCTCTCCAGGCTCCCACAGTCTGGTGGGGAAGACAAGCAGATACAGCTGATTGCATTGCAGTGTGGGAAATGGTCACCAAGCACTGCAAAAACCAGCAGGGTGCTGAGGGAGTTGAGTGAAGACTTGGGTTGGGTGCCACCGGAGCTGCTTGGGAGAACCGAGAGGAGCTTGCTGGGAAAGAAGGGTGAGGGGCATTTGAAGGGTGGGGTTGGAGGCATAGCACACGCAAGGAGACAGAGCTGAAGAGTCCTGGGATGTCGGGGTGACCTTTGTGGGGGCGGAACTCCAAGGATGCTTTAAGGAGGATGGATGTGCTTAAGCAGGACAGTGACGGGTAAGGCAGTGTGGGAGGAAGGCCTGGCAGCAGCCCAGAAGCGAGCCTGGAGCAGTCAGACTGTAAGGGGGCCCGGGCAGTGCCTGAAGGTGAGAGATGCTCAGGACCCCAGTGAGGCCATGTGGGTCCATGAGGAGAGAGGACCTGATCCAGAGGCACTTCTGAGGCAGGAACAGTGGGACCCATTGAACATGGGGCGTGAGCCAGAGGAGGAGTTGAGGGTATACCTGAGGCTGGGGGTGGGGGGCAGGTGAGGCCAGTGCCTGAGCTGAAGCCTGAAGCTTGAAGGCTGGGACTGATGTTCTGAGGCAAGGGGCCTGTTGACTGACTTTAAGATCCACCTGACTGGGAGAGCAAAGCTTTTTGGCTGGGTGAGTATCCATAGAAAGAATGACATTTTCATTCATTTTGTCCCCTATCGTCTTCCGCATGGAGGGCTGGCCAATGCTTAGTTATTTTCAGCAAAGCTGCCTTCCCAGCACAATGTGGGCTCTCAGAGGGATGCTGAGGAGTGGTACCAGCCTGGTTCAGTGCTGGCTTGGGCCCTCCAGTTCACACTGTGATTTCGTTTAGTCTCCTGAGCAACCTTGGGGATGAAGCACTAGCTCTATTTTACTGTGAGGAAGCCTCGAGTCGGAGGAGACACCCCTGCAGGGCTGGCTAGGCCCTCCAGTGTGGAGGGCTTGCTCCTGAGGTGGGCTGTGGGTTTCTACCCCCTCACGACTGTGGTAAGAAGCCCTCCAGTCCCAGCTCAGCAGGGACTGTGAGTACAGGGTGAAGGAGCAAGTCATCTTCTCTCTCCAAGCCACAGTCTCCACAGCTGTAACCTGGTGAGGTTGCTGGGAGAATCAGCTGGAAGAAAGGCACACTGCAAAGGGGGTGACCCAACAGGTTCTGGTTCTGTTCCCACCTTTCCTTTTCCTCCTAGAGACTACAGTGATCTGACTAAGCTCTTTGGCTTAGTTGGGAGGGTAAGCAGGTGAGTCTGGCATTACCACTTCATAACAGACAAGGTCACTTTTCTTCCTGGCTATCACCTTCTGCTGTGGTCTGAAATGTGTCACCTACAAATGTGTGTCCTCAGTTGCTTCAGTCCTTTTGACTCTGTGACCCCATGGACTGCAGCACGCCAGGCTTCCCTGTCCATTACTAACTCCCGGACCTTGCTCAAACTTATGTCCGTCAAGTCGGTGATGCCGTCCAGCCATCTCATCCTCTGTTGTCCCCTTCTCCTCTTGCCTTCAATCTTTCCCAGCATCTGGGTCTTTTCCAGTGAGTCAGTTCTTTGCATCAGGTGGCCAAAGTATTGGAGTTTCAGCTTCAACATCAGTCCTTCCAATGAATATGCAGGACTGATATCCTTTAGGATTGACTGGTTGGATCTCCTTGTAGTCCAAGGGACTCTCAAAAGTCTTCAACACCACAGTTCAAAAACATCAATTCTTCAGTGCTCAGCTTTCTTTATAGTCCAACTCTCAACATCCATACATGACTACTGGAAAAACCATAGCCTTGACTAGATGGACCTTTGCCAGCAAAGTAATGTCTCTGCTTTTTAATATGTTGTCTATGTTGGTCACAGCTTTTCTTTCAAGGAGCAAGCATCTTTTAATTTCATGGCTGCAGTCACCATCTTCAGTGATTTTGGAGCCAAAATAATAAAGTCTGTCACTGTTTCCATTGTTTCCCCATCTATTTGCCATGAAGTGATGGGACCAGGTGTCATGATCTTAGTTTTTTGAATGTTGAATTTTAAACCAACTTTTTCATTCTCCTCTTTCACTTTCATCAAGAGGCTCTTTAGTTCTTCTTCTTCCATGGGAATAGGGAAGTCTTTATCATTTTCACGGTTGAAATAGTTACCACTACCCAGAGAAATGACTCAGGCAAGATGAAGAAAGGGCTCTTCTTTCGCCTTTAACAAGTATCTGTAAGATACGTACTTCAAGAGTTCAGAAAAGGGAAAAGTTATGAATAAATTTGAGTAACAACGAAGTATTACTGCTTTCAGTTGTGGAGGAGTGGTTGTTGAAGTAAGAAAATAGTATCTCCCTTAAAAAAATTTTGGGTCAAAGAAGTGGACATTTCTTATTTCCATTTTTGAATGCCACTCTTGTATTCTACATGTGTTTAATCTATGCATTGATTTTAATATTTTACCTATATCTAGAAACCTTTCTTAGAGAAGTGGAGCTACTTAATGGAGGCTTATAAATGCTTTCAGACAGTAAATTTGTTTTTCCAAGTTACTCTGAAAAACTGTTGATAAAGAGATGCATTTCTTTAGGGTTTTTATTTTTAATACAATTTTAAAAGGTTACACTCCATTAAGAGTTATTACAAAATGCTGGGTGTGTTCCCCGTGTTGTAGAGTAAATCCTTGAGCCTGTCTTACACCCCATAGTTTCTCCCTCCTGCTCCCCTATGATGCCCCTCCCACAAAGGTGTGCAGAACAGTATGGCGATTTCTCAAAACAGCTGCTGTAGGGAACTTCCCTGGTGGTCCAGTGGCTAAGGCTCTGTGCTTCCACTGAAGAGGGCGGTGGTTTGATCCCCTGCTGGGGAACTAAGATGCCACATGCTGCATGGTGCAACCAAAAAAAGCTAATGTATGCAGTACTTAATTTATAAAGATTTCTTAATTTATAAAGATGAATTAGAAATTTATTTTTCATATTCACAACATAATTTGTCTTTCAATAAGCTTTTAAAATGGGGCCCCAAGCTACATTTAATTAGATGGTGGATTACAGGAGTTAGTAGTTTGAATTACTTTTCCTATGTTTCAAATCCACTAGACAGTTTGATGTTATTTGGCCAATGAACCACTAGGTGGCGATGAAGACTGACAGACAGTTTATAATTTTTTCCCTCCAAATGAAAGCAGGAATTGGGATTGGTTTTAGGTCCAGGCCTAGTAGTTGTGAATGGATATAATTCATTGAGGACATACAGAAAATCCCACCAGCTATACCACCTCCTACTGGTCTTTTATCTAAAGTTACTATGTTAGGTTCCCACAATAAAATGGTGTTGCAATCAGCTGAAAGCAGCCTTGCTGAGACTGAGTTATAAAAAGATCTTGTGAGATAGGCATGGCTGGAATAATTCCCCCATTTTCAGTTTGGTTCAGTTCAGTCACTCAGTCATGTCCGACTCTTTGCAACCCCATGGACTGCAACACACCAGGCTTCCCTGTTCATCACCAACTCCGGGAGTTTGCTCAAACACATGTCCATCAAGTCGGTGATGCCATCCAACCATCTCATCCTCTGTTGTCCCCTTCTCCTCCTGTCTTCAGTCTTTCCTGGCATTAGGGTCTTTTCCAGTGAGTCAGTTCTTCACCATCTGCGATGATTTTGGAACCCAAGAAAATAAAGTCTATCACTGTTTCCATTGTTTCCCCATCTATTTGCCATGAAGTGATGAGACTGGATGCCATGATCTTAGTTTCTTGAATGTTGAGTTTTCACCATTTTACAGCTGAGCAAACTGAGGTGCAGTGGAAGTCCCATCTGTGATGTTTTGGGGAAAGCCTGGGCTTCCTTTACAAAGCAGAGACAGCAAATTTCCAGGTTTCCAGAGGATTTCTGTTTTTTTTTTTAAGCTACCTTCCCCCATCTCACCCACCTAGTCACATAACAAAGAAAGAAGGGAAATAGAAAAGCAGGTCATCCCTGACGTCACTAGAGGTAGTGCCTCTTATAGATGACAGAGTATAAATGTTACTCAGCCATGTCTGACTCTGTGGGACCCCATGGACTGTAGCCCACCAGGCTCCTCTGTCCATGGAATTCTCCAGGCAAGAATACTGGAATGGGTTGCCATTTCCTTCTCTAGGGGACCTTTCTGACTCAGGGATTGAACCCAGGTCTCAAAAAACATGATCTGGAGATAATGGTAAAGAGAGAGAGGACAGATCTGAGTTTTAAAAAACTGTCAAGGGACTTTCCTAGTAGTCCAGTGGTTAAGACTTCACCTTACAATGCAGGGGGTGCAGGTTTGATCCCTGGTCAGGGAGATATGATACTACATACCTCATGGCCAAAAAATCAAAACACTAAACAGAAATAATATTGTGACAAATTCAATAAAGACTTAAAAAACTGGTCATCAAAAAAGAAATAAATCTTGAAAAAAAGAATGATACCTGCATAGCAACCTAGTTTTAAACTATACCTGAGTCTTCATATAAAAGGTGCTGATTAGCCTTTTAATAATTTTGTATTATATTTTTGCAGTGTGGGCTTATGCCTGCTGCGTACCTAGATCTCTTTTCCATGTGTGAATTGTCCCCAAACATAAGAATGCAAGGGCTTTTACTTTTTCAAAAGGAAAAGCAAATTGGGTCCTTTAAATAATTTAGAAGAATATCTAGAGACTGTGAGTACTTAATTTCAATAATTATATAGCAGCTTGCACATTTTTGTTTTCTGTTGACAAGGATCTGACAAAATTGGCAGCTTCAAATTAGTGTAAACACAGGGAGTGATTGGGAAGCATTGCTCTGACATTGTATTGTCACAACAGAGAAGGTGGCTGCTCTGAAACTGATGTTACTGTCTGGAAAATAATCACTGCTGAAGAAGTAATCCTTTTATTTCACCTATACAAAAGTGTAATACCACCCTGTCAATGCCTTTGAAATCAGATTTTTTTTTTTTTTTACATTAATGATGCAGTAAAAATAGCTATAAAGTCCTGTGGCTCTGGAAGTCCATCATTTCCTCTGGAGTCATGACCCTGAAAGGAGATCTTTAGGAAACTTTTTCTTTTTCATTTCATCTGGCATCAAAGATCTTTAAACGCATCACGACTGAGTCTTTTCCTGTGTGCTGTGTGCAGAAATGTAGAAAGCTGCTTTGGTTTGGGGCAAGAGAGGAGATCAGTGGCAGAGCCTGCGGCTCAAGAACTAGTGGGAAAGTTGCCCAAGGCATCGGCGGAGTAGAGAACTTGTATCTCGGGACCCTGCCTTCATTCACTCTTACCCTCAGGCATCACGCTCCTCCTACAGCTTCCCTAAAGGGCCGTTTACAGCACTACAGCCGTTGGATGTGCACGGTCCACGGTCGGAGCCTTTCCTGTTGCTAGGGTGTTGCTAGGGCGGGGTGGGGGCTGTGGAGGGAGGAATCCACAGTGGCTCCGACTCTCAGCACGAGAAGGGAGGAGGAGGAGGATGTGGTAGCATCCTGTTTGGGAGAGCGACTCCAGGGAGCAGGGGTGAGGGACACGGGGAGTGACCCGGTGAAAGAAGCACCTGCCTTCGTCCACTCTTACCCTCTGGCATAAGACTTTCTCACTGAACCCTATTTTTTTTTTTTCCTATGCGGTGTTCTCCCTCCCACATGCTCTGTGCTGCTTCTATGCGGGAGAGGGGCTCCTGCTCCCTCTGGTCCTGCTTCTTTGTGTGAAGTGATTCTTGTAGTTTCTTCTTGGTCTTTTTTTTTTTTTTTTCTATTGAGTTGTCTGTCCTTTTGTTATTGAGTTTTAGGAGTTCTTTACATATTTTGGATAAAAATGTTTTCTGTTACTCATGTTACAAGTCTTTGTTTTCCTACTCCAGCTTTCCTGGACTTAAGGGCATATATATATATATATGAAACAAAGTTCTTAATTTTAACATAGTTGAAATGATCGATATTGCTTTTATGGTTTGTACCTTTTGTCTCTGGTTTAAGACTCCTTCTCTACCCTGAGGTCATAAGGATATTCTTCTGTATTAGCATGTGAAGTGAAAGTGAAGTCGCTCAGTCATGTCTGACTCTGCGACGCCATGGACTGTAGCCTACCAGGCTCCTCTGTCCATAGGATTTTCCAGGCAAGAATACTAGAGTGGGTCTCCATTTCCTTGTCCAATTAGCATATGAAAGCCTTCCCCATTTAGATCTAATTGATTTTTCCTACTGAAGGGTTTAATGTGTGTGTGTGTGGGTGTGTATGTGTGTGTGGGTGTGTATGTGTGTGTGGGTGTGTATGTGTGTGTGGGGGTGTGTATGTGTGTGTGTCTGAGAAACACAGAATGGCATGACTGGATTGGATGATGTGGAGAGTGGAGAGCGGGGAGCACTGGAGACAGCTGGAGGGTGTTTGCTCTAGTCCAGGAGGGACATCATGCTAGCTTTGACTGAGTGGTGAGGGCGTACACCCGTCACCCAGAGAGCTCTGGGTGTATTCAGTGGATATTTGGGAGGGAAATGAATGTGAGTTTTTGGTGAATTAAATATTGGGGAGAAGCTAGTGAATTAAATATGGGTGGTGACCTGACAACTACCCCTAGTGACCTCTTTTTCTGCTGCTCTAACCGACACCTTCACCCTTTTCTTTTTTCCCTCTATTTCGTTGGTTTTCTGTTCAGTTCCTGCTTCCTCCTTGCTTCCTCTGACTCAGCTTTCCCTCTGGGCTTCCTTCACCTTCCATCACTGCTGCAGGTGGCTAACTCTGCCCACGGGAACATGGGAATTTTCCCCAAGAGACTCTGATTGGCCCAGGTGGTCACCATTATTCCTGTTTGGATAGGAGCGCCACACCAAGCCTCTGGCACACTGTGGGTCTGCAGGCCTGCTGGCTGCCTGGGTGGCTCCTGCATGGTGCCCAGGCGCTGCTGGGATGCGAGCATGGAGGTAGGAGCAGGCCACTCTTGGTGGATGCACACCAGTGGTTGCTGTTTCTGGGGAGGCTTTGAGAAAGATGATTCCCCCTCAGAAGAGGGCTGGGAGCAGCTGGCACTTGGCATGCTCTGTGAGTACAGAAGAGTGTTAGAAAGAGAAGATACACTGAAGAGAATGGATTTTCTTTTTCACTAAACCCAATTTTCTTTAATAATGTCTATATTGTGAACTTGCTTTCTAAAATGCATATTTATAACAGAAACTTACCATGACTCTTAAAAGTGATTGTCGATAGCAAACATAATATTTGAAGGTGGTCTCCAACACAGAGTTTCATTTATTAATAGTATACCAGTCAGAGATTTGACTCTGAGATATTTTGTTCATGCATAAACTGCATATTTGAATCGACAGTCCTATAAATGATAGAATGCAGATATGTATGTTTATGATAAAAGAACCAACTGGATATTTTTTGAACCTCATTATATGCAAGATGTATGAAAAACAGGAGTCGCAGAGAGTAAAATCAGGCCTTGATGTCATGTTCAGTAAAACATGTCAGAGGTGAGGGCTCAGAAAGTGCCACAGTGAAATACGAGGGGAAGGTGTGGAGTTGCAAGGGGTTTCATTTAAACACAAGGCTCACATATTAATATTTTCATTGATTTATTTTCATGCCAATATGTTCTGACATAAATATGGTGATCTATAATGTATCGACCATAAAAGTCAACATTATTTTTAAAGCTGACTCAGGGAAATAAAACCTCATTGTTAGTGCTGATATATACGGTATGTTATTCTGTTGAAAAATTAACCTCTCCTGTCCTGTTCCTGATTGAGCTAAATAAGAATACCTTTTAATAGCCACTGACCTTTGTTGCATGTTTTGCTTCCTGGACCATGTTCAGTTTGCAATGGGGCAGGCCCATGGTATGAAGTCAAGAGCAGAAAAGTGAAAGTGAAATTCGCTCAGTCGTGTCCGACTCTTTGCAACCTCATGGACTGTGTATAGTCCATGGAATTCTCCAGGTCAAAATGCTGGAGTGGGTAGCCTTTCCCTTCTCCAGGGGATCTTCCCAACCCAGGGATCGAACCCAGTCTCCCACATTGCAGGCGGATTCTTTACCAGCTGAGCCACAAAGAATACTAGAGTGGGTAGCCTATCCCTTCTCCATCAGATCTTCCTGACCCAGGAATCGTACCAGAATCTCCTGCATTGCAGGCAGATTCTTTACCAGCTGAGCCACAGAGGAAGCCCAAGAATACTAGAGTGGGTAGCCTATCCCTTCTCCACCAGATCTTCCTGACCCAGGAATCGGACCAGAGTCTCCTGCATCACAGGCAGATTCTTTACCAACTGAGCTACTAGGGAAGCCCGAAGAGCGGAAGACTCTGCCAATATTTTTTCCTTTTAGAGATTCAAAAGGCCTATGAAACTCCCCTGGCCAGATATTATGGAGCCATAAATTGTGTCTTCTGTATGAGACCAGCGATGAGAATAGAAGCAGAGTGGACAACCCCAAACACGACACGGTACAGTGTCAGCCGTGGATGGTCACAGAGAAGAGAGTCAAGTATTCCAGAGGCAGGGAACGCACCCCAGTGTTCTGCCCAAGCCAACCACATCCGTGATGTGACTTTCAGTGAAATGATATTATGAAATAGACAGCAACCAAGGAGAATTTAACTTAGCAACATTGGAGAGAATGCTAATGGAACCTGGGTACATTTGGATGACTTATTGTTCCACTAAGTTTCAGAGCAGAACAAGTGTGCTGAATTTCAATGAAATACTGAGATATTTAGAAATACTGAGAGTTTGAGAGCTAGAGGGACCCTGGGTGTGAGGGAGGGGTGATCACTTGATAGATGAGGCAGCTGTTACACCCCAGGAGATTAAGTGAGCAGGTTGCCCAAGGAGACACAGCTGGTTAGTGGCTGCCATATCTGAGGTCCAGATCTCCTGGCTCTCCGTCCAGGGCTCCTTCTGCTCCATTTTATCCACTAGAAGCCATGACTGACAATATACATTCTTGGAGGATATCCCACAGAGCTACCCAGATCTAGTTTCCAACCTGCCACTGCACCAAAACTGATCTCTCGATAAAGGCTCTCGATAGCCACCAAGTTGCCAGATTCTCTGGACTTGGCGAGTTTTCTGACTTGATTTAAACCTCTTACCATATTGCAGTTCAGTACTCCTTGAAGTGCCTTGCCTCCTGCTTTCTCCATTAGTTAAGACTTCATTGCTGGTGAGAATGGAGATGAAGCTAAACGATAATTTATTAGCTCATATAATCACTGTCCTGGTGATGCTGGTTTTAGACATGGTCTGATTTGGGAGTTCAGATAGAGTTACTAAGACCACTTTCTTTATACGTATTTCTTGGTTCCATTTTCTCCAAATTGGCTCCATTCTCAAACATACTCTCCCCTCATAGTGACAAGATGGCTGCCATAAACTCCACTCTCTCATTAAATTACGTGCAACTCTGGCAAGAAAAATTATGCCTCAGCCAGGAAGTCCTGGGATTAGCGGTGATTGGTCCTGTTGTTTTATCCTGGGCTCAGTGTCCATTCTTGAACCAACCACTATGGCCAGGGGATGGAAGGCATTGATTGGTTCAGGCTGGGGTTAAATGTTCCACCTAAGAGAGAGCCCGCTTCACCCCAATCCCATATATTAGAGAGAGGAAAGGGTGGTTCCCCTAAAGCATATTTGAGGTCCTGTTACCACAAGAAATGGACTGACTCTGGGACAGCAAAAACAGCAAATGCCCAGAGCAGTTTTTCTGATACCACACTTTCCTAATATGCCTCCGACTTCACTCTTCAGTTTCACTCACTGTGTCACTCACCTCAACTGGATCTCTAATGTTGAATATCCCTGTGGCCAAGCTCCAAAGCTTCCCCCCTTGTATGACTGTACTGTTCTCAAGGCAATTTCATCTAGTCCATTGTGAAAGGAGAAGTTGGGCATAGCCCAAACCAGTTTGAGAAAACCTTGGTTCACACATGGTATTGAAACGGTAGGCCAGGGAATATAATGAGAAATAGTACTTAATGGGAAATTTTGAGAGGAAGGAAAATTGTTGACACAAGCGTATCTGAGAAGGCAAAGCATTGAGTTACTCCTTATCCTTTGCTCTGAACATAAGGGATAATGTATGAGAATATTTAGAAGTAGTTACCATGAAGGCATGGGGCTTCCCAGGTGGTGCTAGTGGTAAAGAGCCCTCTTGCCAATGCAGGAGACATTGGAAAAGCAAGTTTGATCCCTGGGTCTGGAAGATCCCCTGGAGGAGGGCAAGGCAACCCATGCCAATATTCTTGCCTGGAGAATCCCATGGATAGAGGAGCCTGGCAGGATGCAGTCCATAGGGTCGCAAAGAAATGGGACTGAAGCGATTTTGCATGCACCATAAAGGCACAAAACATCAAGTGTATTAGCCAGGTGGGTTAAAAATCTTGTTAAAGTTAGATCTCTAAATACTTGCTTTTCTCCCTGTGAAACTAAATTTCTGCCTGGGTTGCTTGCTGAGAAAGTAAAGAATTCACCTGGGATATTTCCCTTCCTTATTATACAGGTTATTGTAATAATCTATGGTCTACAATCTTTAACTTCGAGGCTATGGTAACTGCAAAGCTTGTTTTACATATTTGTTGTGGGGAATTCCATTTATTCACTATATATCTGTTATAAGAAATTGTATATATTGGAATATGTTTGGGTAGGAGATAGAGTTTATGTACCTAAGCAGTCATGTGCCTACCAGCCCTGTTAATGACTTCACTCACTTTGTCCCATGACTCTGTTTCTACATAAATTCATAAACCCAGCTTCTAGTCAGGAACCATTAAAGCCCTTTGCCTTGGCTTTCTTGTTGTAGAGTTTATCTGAGGAAAGTATATTGTGATTCTAGAAGAATAATTTCTAAACAATATCTGAAGCTTGTTTTCTTCTCACCATCCATGTCTTGATACCTTCTCCATACCTTCTCTGTTCCATGCCCTGAGCTCCACATTTGTATATCCGGTTGTTTGGCACTACCTGGATATTTTAGGTAGATTTTACTAACCTCCTGTGGTCAAGAGTGAACTTCTAATTTCCTCATTTTTCTCCTACCAAATCTGCCTCTCTGCTGAACACTCTATCATTTCAGTAAATGGCACTGTTATATATCTAGTCATTCAAGCAAAATCCCAGAAATCATTCTTCATTCTTCTCTTTTCCCTTTTCCCACACCAGTCTATCACTAAGTCTTACCAGGTATCTGTCACACCATCCACCATTGCCTACTCACTGCCACCTCCCTGGGGTTTGCACCGGGATCTTTCGTCCACTTCAACTGTACCTGTCACTTGTCGTCTTGCCTCCTCTTACCTACTCCATGCACAGCAGTCAGAATGATCTGCATGAAGCAAAAATCAGACTCTGTACCCTTCTAAAGGGATTCTATTGCCTTCCCGTTGTCCTTCAGAATAACCCCAAATGTCTTCCCAGAGACCACAAGGTCCTGTGTGGTCTTGTCCCTTATCTACACTTCAATTGCGTTTCATCCTCTCTACCCCCTAGTTATGCGGCTGTAGCCACACTTGCAATGTGTTCGTTGGGCTATGGGTGTGCAACAAGAGAAAACTCTCTTTCTCTCTCTCTCCCTCCCTCCCTCACACACACACACCACACCACACCACACCCTGATTGGTGTCATCAAAGCCGAGGAATTTTTCAGAAGAGAGGTAGCCACAGAGGCCAGGAGCAGATGCAGCCTATTACGGTAGGACTTTTTCCTCTATGCTAGACCCCCCGTGGCATGTGCGCACAGAACAGGACAGGGGCCTGCTGTATCTAAGTAAGCAGCCAGATTTTGGCTGTACCTCAAGTCTTTTACACATAGGACTCACTTCAAGACTTAACCTAACCTTCTGTGTACTGTGTCCTTTGGTTTTACAGGTTTGAACCAAATTCAGCATCAGCAAAGCCACATTATCACATTGACAGAGAGTCAATATTCAGTTAAGCCTGAAAAATGTCTGCTTCTTGCTTTAAAGCATCTGGATAGCCTGTTTATCCATGGTTCATTCCTTGACTCTCACTCAGTTTGGATTATTCTCATGCCGATTTTGGTTCCAGGACCCAAGTCACAAGCTCACTTCCCTGAAGGCCTGTCTGTCCCCTGCACACATCATGCTTGTCCATGCCCCAGAGTGTTTACAATTCCTGCCCCAACTGCTTAGAGCACACTTTCCCAGTTTTTTCTCTATATGACCAAATTCATCTCATCCTTCTTAGCTTCTCATCCTTCTTTAGATCTTAGCTAAAATATCATGTTCTAAGAAGGCTTTTTACCATCTAAAACAATTTGGGCTATAATTCCTTCCTACAGCACCTAATTTACTTTCCACAGTTTTTACAATGTCTTTATTACTTTGCTTGGTTTTTGTCTGTATGCCACTAAAATATAAGTTAATTGAGGTCAGGGACCTTGTCTGTCTTGTTCTGTTTTTTCTCTTTGAAATTATTTACTTATTCTGGGCCGTGCTGGGTCTTTGTTTCTGTGCAGGCTTCTCCAGTTGCAATAAATGGGGGCTACTCTCTAGCTGCATGGGCCTCTCACGGCAGTGGCTCTTCTTGTGGCAAAGCACAGGCTCTGGGCACACGGGCTTCAGTCATTGTGGCACATGAGTTTAGTTGCTCCAAGACATGTGGAGATCAAACCCATTTCCCTTGCATTGGCAGGCAGATTCCTTTTCACTGTACCACCAGGGAAGTCTTGTTCTTTTTTATATTCTCAGGCTTAACAGCGCTTTGTACATAGTTGGCACTCAACAGATCTTAGCTGAATGATGGAGTGGGCTGTGTACTGTCCCTGAAGGGAGGGAGACAAGTGACTTGCTTTGCGGAGGGCCATACTGTCTCTCTTACCCAAGCAGGGTGGATTTCATTGCTGGGTTCATATAGACGATGACAGGCTAGCCTCTGAGACAGTAGTTGTTGGGGAATCACCATCATGGATGGGCACAGAGAAAAGTAGCTTAAGCCTTCAGCCCCCAAAGTCTTGGCTGTTCGTGTGTTGAATTTCTCAATGGCCCTTACTCTTCAGCCTCCTTTCTAGAAGCCATGGGTGATGATATAGAACATTATGAAAAGCACCTATTAATGATCCCATAGCCAACTTTCCACACTGCTCTTGGAAATTCTGTACAATGTGAAAGTGAATACATGAAAGAAAAAAAGAATGCATTATGACTTGTCTTCATCTCCGAAAACAGTTATGAGGTTGGTCTTGCTACTCACAATTTTACGAGTTGTTTTGTGATGACTGACCATTTTTGTGATTTTCAGTTTGTTGGTAACTGTGTCAGTCAGCTTTCATCAGGTGATGTTGCAATAACAAAGAACCCTGAGCTCCTAATGACTTAACACAGCACAGATTTGCTTCTCATTCTCCATGTGCCACTGTGAGCAAGGGTCAGCCCTTCCCCATCTCTCTTCCTCATCTTGGGATCTAGGCTGAAGGAATGGCCCCTGTCTGGGACATGATTATCTTATAACAGGGGGAAGGAAAGAAAGAGAGGAAATATGCAATGCCCTTTAAAACTTCTGCTTAGAAAGTTACGCTTCAATTCTGCTTGCATGTCATTGGCCAAAGCACATCACGTAGTCAAGTCTGGCATCAATGGGCCAGAAGGCAGAGCAAATGATTGAGAATGTTAATATAATCTTCCACAGGAAGTTTCTAATGATCAGAAAGTACTGTTCCTGAAAATTTTTGGCAAACTTCTAGTAATGAAAATTTAATAAAGAATGAATATTTTTAATTGTCATCATGTATTAACAGTATATGAAAAGCCGCATAATGCAAGACAAACCCCAGGATAGAGAGAATTTGGAGTCTGTATACCAGTACTTTCTGAGTAAGCCTCAACAAGGCGTTTAGTATCACTGGACTTCCATTTCTGCAAAACATAGGGTTTAAATGAGAGGATCTCCAATTTCATTGTAAATAAAAAACATCCGTGTTCCACCAACTCCAGGTACATGCCAAGTGGTATATGTGGGAGGCAGTATTGGTAGTATTGAGGGTGTGATTTTCGGGGTCTCTTTGGGCTGTTAGAAAGCGTTGCCCTGCATTTTGTAGGCAGGTGGGGAGATGAAAGGCTTTCACCCTTAGTCAGCCTTAGAGGGAATGAATTTTGTACTTATTTTCTTCCCACTGAAGCCTTGCCACTTGCCCGCATGGGACTGCTGTTCGGTTTAGAAGGGTTTTTCATTTTCAATTCACTTAGCTGAAGGGCAAGTTCTGACAAGGTGGCTGTTTGAGTTTTCTTGATGAGTGATGATGAAAAAAGCAGCACTAGGAAGTGAATGGAAATCCTGACTCCAGCCTGGCCCAAGATTGTTAGTTTTGGGAAAGAAAAAAATTAGGAAAGAAAAATAAGATCTTGAAAAATCTCATCAATCTATAGAGAATTCTATATAATTCTTCATGTTGGATGAGCCTCAGGGGTTTGGGAAACTTATTCAGTGAGATGCTAACCTGAACATGTCAGGATTTTTTTTTCTCTTAGTACATCTATTCCCGTTTTTCTTTGCTATTTAGGTCTACTTGGCATATATCTTAAATTAGAAATGCTTAGCTCTTCAACCAGATTTTCAGTGTAGATCAGACCCTGCAGAGCTTCAGCCACTGAATTAAAAACTTGACCAAGTTCTGGTTGACCTCTAAATGCCCATTCTTCATTTCTACAAAATTAATTTCATTTATTTTTGAATATGTGTCCTGAAAATGGTGGCTTTGAACTATTCCCTGTAACCTAAACATGTCACTGTCATTGTCATCACTGCTAACAATTAAAATATTAGTTCAATTTAGTGGACTACCTCCCTGTAATGTGTTAAAACATTTTACATAAACATTGTCCCTCAGAGAAGCTCTCACACATGTGCATCAGGAGATAGAAAAATGCAAGGATGTTTACTGCAGTTATTGTTTCAGTTCAGGAGAAAAAGAATGCCGAAATATTCACCAATAGGAGAACTGATCAATGTATTGTGCTATAATCATACAGTATTCATGCAGCAGTTAAAGTGAATGAACTAGAACAACATGTATCAATATGAAAATATCTCAAAAACATGTTGGGTCAAAAAAAGCAAGTGGCACAATTATACATACAGTATGAAACCACTTCAAGTTTAAAAACTCGAAAGACTCCAAATTATATATAGGTATACATATTTATAGTAAAAGTAAAATGTAAAAGAAGGATACACAATAACTTCAAAATAATTGTCCCCTTTGGGGAAATTAGTTTTTGTCTATAACTTGTTTTATTTATCAAAAATAAGATCTCATGAAAACAAAAAAAAAAAACAAATCAAATATTATTAGATATTAACCTTGGCTAAACCTTGCTGGTAGGCATGGGGGTATCTGTTATTGTTTTTTTAATGCTTTTTGGTATATGGGAAATAATATTAAAACAGTCATTCTCTTTCTCCATTTTCCCCTTTTTTCTCATATCAACTTCAGGGAGGTATCATAGAATTGCATGTGGAAAACAACCTCTAGAAGATGGGTAATCTTCATGGGGTTTTGAAAAGGTGATTTCTTCTTTGTTTTTAATTTAAAAACATTGCCTCAAACTTAGATTCAAGATAGGTTTTGAAAAAGATCTGGACTCTCAGGACCTTTTCATTCATAATGATTTTTTTTCAGGTGTCCTTGAGCCCCTTCCCTTGCTTCTGGCAGCCCTGTGCTCAAAACTCCTGTAGCCACCTGCTGTCCTCAGAATGAAGACCAGGTGGCCTGCAGCATCCGGCCCAGGCACCACCCCTGCCTCTTGGACTTCTGTCTCCTGCCACAGTCCCTCTCCTCTCCCACCAGGTCTTCACAGGGCACTGGCTCCTGCCTGTCTTCCTGTTGTCCCTCATCCCTCTTCAGCCCCCAGGCTCCAGGTGCTTCTTCAGGGCTCTCTTCCCTGAGCCCCTCACTAGAGTCTGTGTTTTTCTCATTTTCTACTGGTTCCCCAGTGCTGGGCATATGCTCCATACGTATTTATTAACTCTCTTTAACTAATTTGAAATTAGAATGGAGAGAGTAAATGAATCATGTGACACTCAACACCCGTTATCCCTGTTTACGAATGGACATGTCTATTTATTCTTGCCTCATTTTTTGCTATACATAAGACATTAACAGGCATACAGTTATCTTACCAGACTTAACAGAAATTCTTATCATGTTCTTTGCACATATTTAAATTTAATATTACTTAGTGACAGCAATAGAAAGCTGTTGCCTCATGAATTAAGTTTTAGTAGTTATTTTTAAGTCAGTTACCTGTAATGTAGACAATCTGTCCTCCAAATCAAGAGCATCTATTGGTAATAAAGATTCCTAGGATCTTCTGTTGGGAGTAATATCAGTATTAGCATGCCCTATGCATGGGAAAACAGTTCCTGAAACACATTCCATGTAAAGCATACTTGTTTTAAACTAAAGGCTTTAATTATGGATGTAAGGATAATTTTTTCTGATAGTTTCATTGTATCAGGCAGTCCCTTAGAAAGAATTCATTGGGTGGTATTTGAGTCAGAATCCTCTGAGCTTAATAATGCAAGTGAAAATTTAAGTAGTGTCTTTGAGTAAGGGGCTGGAAGTCTGCAGATCTTAATAGGGTATATCTAATAACATGTTAATAACTCACAAATTGTCGGTTTTGGACTATAGACCCAGAGTGAAAGGACCTTCATAAATTATGCATGTCTGACAAATAGGTGATACATTTTTCAAATCACAAAATTTCTTCAGAATCAAGTCTGCTCTGTGGAGATAATTAAAGAAAATCAATGTGTGTTTATTGATAGATATTTGACTTGAAAACACATTTTCCACACTTGCTCAGACAGTGGGGTGCCCGAGCTTCAAGTCCAGTTCTCTGGGGTGGGAGGCAGAATATGCTGGGTGTGGTCCTCTTGACTCCACACACCGGTTTTTGCCTCGGTTCTTGCCCTGACCCTAACCCTTACAGAGCTGAGGACGATTGACTTGACTTCCTGTCTCTGTCTCTTTCCTGAGTGAAAGAGTATAACTGTGTTTTAGTTTCACTGGGACCACGAGAGGCTTAATTCATCAATGTTGGTAAAGTGCTAGGAAGATGAGAAGTGCTGGGTCCATTCTAAGCAGCATTATCGATTCAATTTTTTCCTTGTGGTTAATATAAAATTCTCCACATATCAGATAATGGCTCAGCATTGCATAAACAGCCAAGAATTGCTGGCAGAAGAGATGTGGCCTGTGTTTTCCCCTAGGAAAATTGATGTCTGTAAAATGCCTTTGCTTTCTCTCAAAAGACATTGTTATTTGATTTAAACTGATCATATTGGTACTGTATTTTTATTTGCCTATCAGTGTATTTTCTTTTTATTTGCTTGTTTGATTTGCTTTTTCAGTAACTATTGGTGATAATGTTGAACCTAGTAAATGCTTTATACTGTGGAAGGCCTGGATTGGTAAATATTTTACTTATCCATTTTAGATAATCCTGTTTGTCAAATATTAAGGAGGATACATACATACATACATACCTGTGTGTGCATATATGTATATGTATATCTATATTAGCATATGTTTGTGTCTATATACAAAGAAATATAAAATGGTAATTTGCATTATCCATAATGTATAATCCTGTTTATTAAATAACAGGCTATAGGTGTGTATGTATCATAATACACATGTATGTATGTATACATAATATACACATATAAATATATCAATTTTATGCTAATATGCTTAACATGTCTGTATTATTATTCTACTAAAATAATGTAACTACTAATTATGACATTTAGCTAATTCAGCATTCTTTAAAATATTTTAGGAATTGCACTCCTGAAATTACTTTTCACAGGCATTTAAAAAGCATATGAAGAATTTAGACTAGTTACTTTATCATTATAATTTAAAGAAATGGTGTGATATAGTTGAATTATCTGGCTTATTATTCATCAGAGTTGGTTCTAGATCACTTTTCCAAATTCCAAACACACCCTCACAAGATAGAGGATTCAGCACCATTGGTTACTGTAAAAGAGAACATGCAGTGGGCTCTGAAGATTGCTCTGAATGTGAAGACTCTTCTTTGTTACATGGGGTCTGGTTTGTTTGTTTAAACAAAATTCTGTTTCTAATGGTATTACGGTCATGGCTTTTAGAAAGTATCTTTCCATGATACATACTGGAAAAAGAAATCAGTTTCATTATCTTCAGTTCAGTTCAGTCGCTCAGTCGTGTCTGACTCTTTGCGACCCCATGAATCACAGCACACCAGGCCTCCCTGTCCATCACCATCTCCTGGAGTTCACTCAGACTCACGTCCATCGAGTTGGTGATGCCATCCAGCCATCTCATCCTCTGTCGTCCCCTTCTCCTCCTGCCCCCAATCCCTCCCAGCATCAGGGTCTTTTCCAATGAGTCAACTCTTCGCATGAGGTGGCCAAAGTACTGGAGTTTCAGCTTTAGCATCATTCCTTCCAAAGAAATCCCAGGGCTGATCTCCTTCAGAATGGACTGGTTGGATCTCCTTGCAGTCCAAGGGACTCTCAAGAGTCTTCTCCAACACCACAGTTCAAAAGCATCAATTCTTTGGTGCTCAGCCTTCTTCACAGTCCAACTCTCACATCCATACATGATCACAGGAAAAACCATAGCCTTGACTAGATGGACCTTAGTTGGCAAAGTAATGTCTCTGCTTTTGAATATACTATCTAGGTTGGTCATAACTTTTCTTCCAAGGAGTAAGCGTCTTTTAATTTCATGGCTGCAGTCACCATCTGCAGTGATTTTGGAGCCCCCCCCCCCAAAAAAAAAGTCTGACCCTGTTTCCACGGTTTCCCCATCTATTTCCCATTAAGTGATGGGACTGGATGCCATGATCTTTGTTTTCTGAATGTTGAGCTTTAAGCCAGCTTTTTCACTCTCCTCTTTCACTTTCATCAAGAGGCTTTTTAGCTCCTCTTCACTTTCTGCCATAAGGGTGGTGTCATCTGCATATCTGAGGTTATTGATATTTCTCCTGGCAATCTTGATTCCAGCTTGTGTTTCTTCCAATCCAGCGTTTCATTATCTTATGGTCACACTATTTGTGTGGAGCTCAGCCGTGAAAATCACCTCCATAAACACCACAAAGCTTGACAAGGACTTGCTTGTTTCATTTGTCACTCATCCGTTCTTTTCCTACATCATTTATTGGATGCTTGGTATGTATTAGATGCCTTGAAACACATTAAAGAGTAGAAGACAGCCCTTATTCTTAAGGAAGTTGTGATCTGATTGAGTCAAAGAAAATGCCCTAGAAACAAGAGATTAAATAAACATCTATGGACGACGCTAGTAGGTGTCCCCCCACATCTGCTCCTTCCTCAGTAACGGAATTCCAGTTTTTAGTTGGCCACCCAGGGTAAAGATGCATCTCTCAGCTTCCCTTGCCAGTGCCAAGTATGGAGCGTCCAGGGTAAGAGGAAGTTTCTAAAACCTCCCTTATATGTTTGCTATGCCTCCTTCAGCCTTTCTTTTTCATGTTTTCTTCTTGCTCACTGGATGTGAATGTAATTGCTGGGGCTTCTGTGACCATGCTGGACCACACAGATGAGGGCCGCACCTAGGAATGGTGGGGCACAGTGTGAGGGCGACTGGGGGCCCGGCATTTATGGGACTGCCACACGGCCCTGGGCAGCTACCCCGGGCTTCTCCATGAAAGATCAGTAAACTGCCAGCTGTCTATTATTTTAGGTGTCTGATACTTCCAGCTACTTGTAATCCTGACAGGCACTTTCAACAAAGTGTGTTTTAAGTGTGGAGGGGATAATATACAGTGAATAATCAGAATGGGGAAGTGCCAAGAGAGGCTTCTGAGAAGAATATGCTATCCCAGCATGATTCTTCCCTCACCTGCTCCTTATTTTTTCTATCTTGCCATTTCCTGACATGACACTTTCTCTGATCCTTACCTTTCCCTTCTGCAGTGCTTTCTCTATGTACCTTCCTTCCCGTCTAGTTAATTTTATAATTGCATTAAATTATATAATCCACATAAACAGTTAACACAGTTAATTAAACTATGTAAACACACAGTACATTTAGCTGTTATTCTCATTGTTATTACTGACCTGGTCAAATCTGGCTTCTGTTCTGAAACCTCTCTCAAGATTCTTTCCGCTTCTCCATTTTATCAGGAACAACTATCCTCTTAATGTCCTAATACCAGGCACTGAGCAGTACCCCAGGAACCCTAGTGTTGAGAGTGGCTGGCTAATTACTTGTGTAGCTACTGCTCAAGAGGAATGGGGTGGGGGGCCGTGGCGGATGGGCAGGAGGAATGTGGCTCTTCCACATTCGTTCCCTTTGCCTTCTGGAGGCTTCTTTGTCATTTTGTCCCCTCCCCATCCCTATGCCTCTGTTTCTATGGCTAGTTCTTCGTGTTCAATAGCAACACAGCTTCAACTCTGCTTTAGCTCTGCCAACATTATAACCTCTGCTGTTTGGAGCATCAGGGATGTAGTGGCAAGCAGATCAGAGTTTGGGGCTGAGAGCAGGCAAACTGTGCTGGCAAGATTACCCCACCTCCTTTTGTGATAACTCTGGGACTGGCATTGTAGGACCAACAATGTTGCTCTGCTCTTTGAGTTCCAGGTGTTTCTGCTCAGATGGGATTGCTCTGCCAACATGATAGATGTGAGGGGCTGCGTCTCAGATACAACCATGCTCAGCTGTACTCAGGCATCCTTCTGGCACTTTCCCACCTCCAGCCTGTTGGGGCTGAGGGCACAGTCATGCAGGTGTCTGTACGTCTTCCCATGGATGGCACAAGCCAGCATTATTCTGGTGTCTGGGTTGGGCTTGTACATAGACTTCTTGCATTGTTTTTGGGAGTTCAGACACATTAAAAAGAAAAAAATGCCCTGTTGAGAATAATGAGGGCCCTGATGCTGATGGGATGAGGCAATTTCACTCCAGAAACTGGTGCTGTCAGACTTGAGGTTTTAAGTCACTGAAGAATGACTGGTTGAGGATCATTTACACAGTTGCTCCCTTTTTCTTGGCTTTGTCTCTGTTTAGGAGAAGGCAATGGCAACCCACTCCAGTACTCTTGCCTGGAAAATCCCATGGACAGAGGAGCCTGGAAGGCTGCAGTCCATGGGGTCACACAGAGTCAGACACGACTGAAACGACTTAGCAGCAGCAGCAGGGAAGTGAAGAGGTCTGCCCAGCTTCCTCCTGTTGGTGCTGCCATACTGATGTTACCTGACTTTTGTACCACGTGCCACAGTGGTATGTCCCTGAGGCCAGCATACGCTGGGGCCAAATTTCATAGTAACTGCCTATTTCATTGACACCCTTTTAATGTTAGCTTATTTCCCCAACAGGGCAAGTTCTTACCTAATTCAAAAACTTTCTTCTGATAATAGGTGATTACAATATGGCCCTTCATCATCCACCCATGATATCCAATGAGCAAAATTCCCCAGGTGAATACTTTATATTACTTTTTTTTTTTTTTTTAATGAAGAGGTTGGGGAAATTGCGCTCTAATATTTCTTTCTGTGCTAAGGTTTTTTAAAGTCTTGTTTTATTGAGTTAATGCATATTTTTAAATACAGTTAGCCCAGACCCCCAATATGAAAAACAGCATAACTTGTGTTTAATGAAAAGTAGCAGTTGAAAAGGAGAATTGAAAGTATTTCTGGAATTGTTAAACTAGAAAATATGTTTAAAGAAATTTGCAGCATACAGTGGGTAAGGAACCACCTAATAGCTGATATATAAACTAAAGGTATCTTATGTTTTTCTCTGGGTGTTTTAAAAAACCTGGATTAAGTAGGATTTACAGATGGAGGAAAACCTGGCTTCCAAATACTGAGGAAAATATTCTTGAGTTTCACTGCTTACATATCATTGCTTTGCACAGGAGGAATTTCATGATTTTCCAAACAGCTCTATTGTTTCATCAGGACAGAGTACTCACAAAGAATCCCCCCCCCCTTTTTTAATACTTTTATTTTATTTATTTATTTTGGCCGTGCTGGATCTTCAGTTGCTGAGTGGGCTTTTCTCTGGTGGTGGTGAGCACTGGCTGCTCTCCTTGTGGCGTGCACGCTTCTTACTGGCTGGCTTCTCTTGCAGAGCACGGGCTCTTCGCTCCAGAGCTCCAGAAGCCAGGCTCCCCAGCTCTAGGGCACAGGCTCAGTAGTTGTGGCTCCGGGGCTTAGTTGCTCCAGGACATGTGGGATCTTCCCGGACCAGGGATTGAACCCCTGTTTCCTGCACTGGCAGGCGGCTTCTTTACCACTGAGCCACCAGCGAAGCCCCCCTCCCTCTTTTATTTACTGAAATACAGAGATGAAAGGAACTAATCATTTTTCCTTGCAGAGTGAAAGCCCCTCCCGGCGAGTTTGGTGCCTGGAGTCTTAGCAGCCTTAGGGAAACCTACGCCGCACAAAGCATTGTGGGAGCAATGGGGCTACTGCCGGGAGCTCAGGTTGAGCTGTGCCCTCTCCGGCAAGGAGAAATCTGGTGCCAAGAGCTGCCTTGGAACAAGTTAAAGGCCTTAGAACCTCCTGTGTGCCCATTTCTCTGGACCACATACTCCAGGATGAAAGGCAGGTTACTTGAGTTTCTGTTGTGAAATGTGGGGTCCTTCTGAGCTGATGTGGTGTTGCGGTCAGGCGTGGAATGAATGTGGTATTCCGAGGCCTCTTCTCTGTTCGATGCCGAAGCTCCCCAAATTGCAGTGCAGTTTGGAAAGCAAGACTCCAAGCGGCCTGGGTTAGCTTTGCCTGTACATGTGTAACCACTGGAGATGATTGCGTTTGTGCTGCCTCTGCTCATCTTTAAAGAGACCTGAATCCCAAAGGTTGAGGGGATTGGGAAATGGCAGACAGGCTGGTAGTTCTTTGTTAGGAAGCCAGGTGACTGAGGCTCATGAACGCAGCTGTCAGCAGTTTGTCATCCTGCCTCAAAATCTAGGAACCTGGAGGCAGGAGGTAATGGTACCATGTTGTTGTTTTTGTTCAGTGGCTAAGTCCTGTCTGACTCTTTGTGACCTCATGGACTGTAGCCCACCGGCCTCCCCCGTGCCTGGGATTTCCCAGGCAAGAATACTGGAGTGGGTTACCATTTCCTTCTCTGGGGGATCTTCCTGACCCAGGGATCGAACCTGGATCTCTGCGTACTCCAGCATTGGCAGGCAGATTTTTTACCACTGAACCACCAGGGAAGCCAGTGGTACCAGGTTGGTCAGAGCCAAACGCTGGTCAGTTGCTTTCTCAGAGCATGGAAGATTGGTGTTCTGGTCAGTCTTCTCAGAACCTCTGCTTGGGAGTTGTTAGGTCTGGTTTACAGGCTGAATGTCTTGTGTATGTGGGTGTGTAGGACAGGAGAAATGTCTAAAAAAATGGCTTTCTCAGCATGCTTAGCTTTTTTTCCACCCACCTCCTGGGTAGGTACAAAGAGAAATGGCAGCTACAGGATGGCATGTGGCTCACAGACTTATTTTATTTGACCTGTAGAGGATTTAACATTGAGGAAGGGGGATTAATTCCTACTTAAAAAGAGGGAGCGTTCACATAAAAACGATTTCCACTTTCTCCTAAAGAGTTGGTTTTGGTCTCAGGACAATCAGCTGCTGCTGCTGCTAAGTCGCTTCAGTTGTGTCCGACTCTGTGCGACCCCAGAGACGGAGGCCCACCAGGCTCCCCCGTCCCTGGGATTCTCCAGGCAAGAACACTGGAGTGGGTTGCCATTTCCTTCTCCAATGCATGAAAGTGAAAAGTGAAAGTGAAGTCGCTCAGTCGTGTCCGACTCTTAGCGACCCCTTGGACTGCAGCCCACCAGGCTCCTCCATCCATGGGATTTTCCAGGATGGAGTGGGGTGCCATTGCCTTCTCCGGGACAGTCAGCTAACCCTAGGCAATGGCTGCCTCTTTGAGCAGAGGCATCTGCTCCCTAGTTCACCTTGGCTCACATTTGCCCAGGGTTGTTCATTATCTGCTTGGCCCTAGAAGGCATTTGAGTGTGAGAGCCTCAAGTGACGCAGCCTTCCTCCCTGCTCCCACCCTTTTTAGTGTCCTCTGTGCCAGCCGGGCTCTCTCAGGAGCTCCCTCTGTGAGCCTGTCCTCCTGCCTCACCTGTACAGATCCTGTGTGGCAGCCCTCTGTTCTCTTCTTGGGGAGGAGCTCCATGCTTGTGTTGCTCTGTAGACTTCACCACAGGTGAAGGTGAAAAAACTGGGACACTGAGTCCTGACTGGGACTCTGTTGGCACATCCCAGCCTGCTGGGTACAGGGCTTGGCTCTGAGTGGGTTTGGCCCTGCAGTTCTTTGTTCTGCCCCTGACCTCCCTGGAGGTGAGCTTGACTACAGCCTGAAATCAGGGACAGAGATGTATTTTTTTTTGTTTTTTAACTCCTTTTGGAGAACTGTGGGGCTTCTTCATAGTAGAAGTTATAATAACACAATTACACATATACTCATATTATATATAATGTGTGTATATATACCTTCTTGTAAATCATTCCTTTATACTCAACCAAGACCTGCTAAAGTAGGGATAAGTTATTGCCCCTCTTTCACAGATAAGCCCCAGAGAAAGCTAAGAGCACCTGCCCCAGATCTCACTCACTCATCCCAGCGGGGACACAGAAGCCCATGTTGGTTTTTATTTTTTTATCTGCACAGTGCCAGGCCACACTTTTAAGCTTGAATGTTTCTATATATATGTAAATGTCTGTAGTCACAGCTTAGCACAAGAAAGCATCAGGGTTACTACTCACATTCACTCTATCATTCAATAGGCCATTAAGAACTCCAGGAGGAAAAATCCCCAATACTCCTTACACCTGTAAATTCCCCAGTTAAGCTTTCAGTATCCTAAACTATTAGATATTAAAAATAAACACATTTTTAGTAATAGAAAAAGGTCTTGGCACTTCTAAATATTTAGAAAATTGCAAGCCCACCAGCACCCTTTTTACTATATCTATATACTGTTCTTTTAATTTTTTTAATTTTAATTTTATTGGAGTATAATTGATTTATAATATGTTAGTTTGGGGTCTACAGCAGAGTGATTCAGTTATACATATAATCATTATTTTTTAGATTCTTTTCTCATAGGTTAGGATCATATTATTATATTCTTAAAAATTTACATTTAGATTGACAAATGTTAAAAATATCAACCTAAATTTGAATGAAAAATTTTAAAGAATCCAGTAGTCACATTCTAAACAATAGTAAAAATGAGTTTCATATGCTAGTTGTCCTTTTAAATGCCCATGAAAATAATATCTGATTAGTAATTTCATTTTAAAGATTGTCTATAAATTGGTTAAAATTGTGGCACATTTGCCACCTTTTGGGAAACCTGCTTCTGATGAAAAAAAAAAAGTAAATTGCAGCTCTTTGTGTCACCAGCAAGCCTCCCGGGCTCAGTGTTGGAAATGTATAATATATAATACAGCAGACATAGAGCAAAACTACTGGGGGACTTGGCCACATCTGGGCAGTTGTTACAATCTGTTGAGTCTTCCTAGGATTTCATGTGGTGATGGGCAAAGCTAGTGCACTGGTGGATTTGGGATGTGCTGGGCAAATAATGACTCATCCTTATGGTGAGCCTGCCCCAAAGGCTGGTGAACTACTTTCTTCATCTGGCTTTATGTTCATGGCTGGCTGATAACCTCCATCTCCAAGAGCTCACAATAGGAATTGTCATGCAAATATTTAATTTCCTAATGCAGGATGTTAAACTTGATTGGTTTAAGAGATGGTAAGAAAGTATTCTTCATGTCTTGAGCATTGAGTTTAAATGCACTTTAGAGTTATAGCACTGATTCATTTATTTTGTATACTTAGACTTTGAACATTTGAACTCAAGTAAATTTATGTACATTGTAAACTACTTGTTAATTTGAACAAAAGGTCCTGATCACGTTTTAAAAATAGATTTCAAGTACTGAAGAAAAAGTGAGAAAATTTTTATGTATTTATTTAAAAACATCTGAACACTGAAATCTTGAGAAATCTGTATGCAGGTCAGGAAGCAACAGTTAGAACTGGACATGGAACAACAGACTGGTTTCAAATAGGAAAAGGAGTATGTCAAGGCTGTATATTGTCACCCTGCTTATTTAACTTATATGCAGAGTACATCATGAGAAACGCTGGGCTGGAAGAAACAAGCTGGAATCAAGATTGCCAGGAGAAATATCAATAACCTCAGATATGCAGATGACACCACCCTTATGGCAGAAAGTGAAGAGGAACTAAAAGCCTCTTGATGAAAGTGAAAGAGGAGAGTGAAAAAGTTGGCTTAAGCTCAACATTCAGAAAACGAAGATCATGGCATCCGGTCCATCACTTCATGGGAAATAGATGGGGAAACAGTGAAAACAGTGTCAGACTTTATTTTGGGGGGCTCCAAAATCACTGCAGATGGTGACTGCAGCCATGAAATTAAAAGACGCTTACTCCTTGGTAGAAAAGTTATGACCAACCTAGATAGCATATTCAAAAGCAGAGACATTACTTTGTCGACTAAGGTCCGTCTCGTCAAGGCTATGGTTTTTCCTGTGGTCATATATGGATGTGAGAGTTGGACTGTGAAGAAAGCTGAGCGCCGAAGAATTGATGCTTTTGAACTGTGGTGTTGGAGAAGACTTGAGAGTCCCTTGGACTGCAAGGAGATCCAACCAGTCCATTCTGAAGATCAGCCCTGGGATTTCTTTGGAAGGAATGATGCTAAAGCTGAAGCTCCAGTACTTTGGTCACCTCATGTGAAGAGTTGACTCATTGGAAAAGACTCTGATGCTGGGAGGGATTGGGGGCAGGAGGAGAAGGGGATGACAGAGGATAAGATGGCTGGATGGCATCACTGACTCGATGGACGTGAGTCTGAGTGAACTCCAGGAGATGGTGATGGACAGGGAGGCCTGGCGTGCTGCGATTCATGGGGTCACAAAGAGTTGGACACGACTGAGTGACTGAACTGAACTGAACACTGAAAGCAGCACTAAAACCATTAATAATCCTTGTAGTTAATGTGCTTTGGAATTCACAATAGATCTCACAGTCTTCTGAAGCACTGACTTTATTGAATTATCCATGTGGTTCATACTGGTAATGGAAGGTGGGGCCACCTTACAAGATTCAGATCCAGGAAAATAAGAGCTTGGGAGATGCCCTCTGGGCTACTTGGAGAGAATAAGACTTGGATAGCTCAAATTGTGGTCTATATTAGCTTGACCCTTTGAAGACCAACAAAATAATCATTGTAAACATTTCTTAATACAGTTTTTGAAAAGCTTGCATTGTTATTTAAATATGTTACCCATTATAATAGCCATTGTGGTCTTCTAAAAATAATTTGGAGTTTGGAATTCATTATAGTTTTTAAAGTGTATGCATTCAGTTCAGAATAGCTCTCTGAGGATATTCTGTGCATATAAATACCAGGCTGCAGACAGGGCTTAGATTAATGGACCACGGAAGGTTATTTTATGGAGAGTTTAAGTGTGTTTTATTGTTATTTCTAAATTGTATTAATAATAATATCCTACACTTGTCCAGCATGTGTATGACATTTTACTGGTCTTAGAGGGTCACTGCATACATTATCTCATTTGTTTCTCACAACAACCTTGGGAGGGAAGTGGGATGGTATCAAGTGTTGACAATGAAGTCCTTGGGTTGAGATAAAGTCCTGGTAATATTGGGAAGAAAAAGATGCTATAGAAACACAAGCATTCTTTTTATTCTGTTTTTGACCAATATGGTAGCAAGTGTTCAGACTGACTTTGGACATTCAGTCTCCAAGGAGAGATCCTATCTCATTATTTCTTCCACCTGGTAGGAGGGGAAAAAAAGAGCAAAATGTGTGAGTACTCTCTTAGAGGAAAAACTGCAAGATTAAGGGAGTAAACTACCTTTTACTTCATAGAAGTTACCACTGAACCTTTGGATTCCCCATTGAGTACTTACATATACTCTTGTTTAAAACACATTTCTGTACCCTTTCTGTGCCATTCATGGTGAAATCTGGAAAATCAAGTATGTAGAGATGGTCAGAGGAAACAAACAATTTTATTGTTATAGTCAATAGTGATTCAGTCTGGACTTATGTGTTGTTTATGAAATATTTTGAGCTTTCCTGTTTTACCAACAGCAGCATGGGAACTCAGAGACCATGGTATACTGATAGCTGAGCTGGAGTAGTGAACCCAGGACTGTAGAATCCTGGAACCTGTGCAGAGAAATATTTAAATAATTTATCATAATGATTATTTCTATCAGATATAACTCCAGGATTAAATGCTAATTTTATTTGACTTACATAAAGGGGAATTATTACTGCAGTTACTTTTAAAGAGCTCCCTGGGTTTACCAGGAGTATTTGAATTAACAGTAAATTGTGCTCCATTACTTATTAATGGGGTCCAGCTGATTTATTGGTGGTCTGTCTGGCAATTAGCCATTCTGTATAGTGTCTTCTGTTTGGCCATTACTTTTTCACTATTGAGTGCAAGCTCAGGGATGAGCACCTTGAACCAATGGGGAAGTCTGCCTGTCAACCTAATAGGGCCTTGCATCATCTTAATGGTGAGTTATGATCCGTCTTGAAGGATATTTGGACACACTTAATATCTTTTGGATGACAACCATTGGAGGCATAGATGAAAGTACATGTTGTCATTGAATCACTAAAAATCTTTACTCAGTCACCAGATAGCCATTATATTATATGAATCTCTTTACAATATTTCTTTTATTTAAGTAAATTATACAGGTGTTTTTAGCTTCTGTGGCACTTGTAGAATGAAATGCTGTGAGCAAACTGTAGCACAGCAAGTTATGGCTGGCAGTATTTATTTGCAAGTGTCACTTTGGGGCGCCTAATTTGTTCTCAGGAGAAATATTTTTTGCTCAGCTTGCAAAATGTTGTAATAAAAATTGGTGATTGATGTTGATTATAAGATTAAATGGCTGGGCCACAGTGGCCAATGTCATAAATCAAAGCAGCTCAAAGTTGGGATTGGCCACTAGAGGAGGTTCTAAGTGGGAGTGTTTTTTTTTTTCTTTAATGAATCAATATATTTCAGGTCTTTATAACATTGACTCCTGAACTTCATTGAAACTGTATTCAAAACGTCATTTTACAGTGCTTTTAATAAGTTTTAATACAACCTGGTTTTGCCTATCTAAGCATGCAGGGAAGCTATGAGGCTTCCCTCCTAGCTCAGTCAGTGAAGAGTCTGCCTGCGATGTGGGAGACCAGGATCCGATTACTGGGTTGGGAAGATCCCCTGGAGCAGGAAATGGCAACCCATTCCAGTATTCTTGCCTGGAGAATCCCATGGACAGAGGAGTCTGGCAGAGACTGGGTCGCAAGAGTCGGACATGACTGAGTGACTAACACTTTAAAGTTTTTTTCAAGCATGCAGTAATGGAAGAAAATACGTGAAAATTCTCTTCTTAGTGGGAACGCAGTTTAAGAATTAGTGAGGGTGTATGAGCTGCTAAACCCAAGCTCATCGCCGGATTCTTTGAAGAGTTTTATATTTGGTTGCCTCACATTAGTTTCTCCTTCCTAACAAATTCCTTGGAGGGTATGTGGTCTGATGCCGTCCTTCCGTGTCCTGGGGGCCATCCGCTGCTCTGACACAGCTCCTTGCTGGACTTGGACTCTGGAGTAGAGGGAAGAACACTGGGAAAGCTGGGTTTTTTTTATTTCCAGTATGATCACAATGTTCTGGTCACTCCCATTTTCTGGCCATCATAGTGACAACTGAGTGACAATTGTTTTCCAAGTCTGTTTCTCTTGTCTTTGACAATTCTGGGAGCTCCATGATAGCATCCCAATAAATCCCCCTTTGTTTGACTAAACCGTAAGTGGTTTCTCTTGCATGACACTAAAACTGGGCATCTGTAAACATGCAGGAAACAGAGGATTTCTGATTGGGACTGTATATTCATTCAGGTATTCATTCATTTATTCACCAAATATTTATTGAGTACCTAATATATATGTTACGGCTTCCCTGGTGGCTCAGAGGTTAAAGCGTCTGCCTGGAATGCTGGAGACCCGGGTTCGATCCCTGGGTTGGGAAGATCCCCTGGAGAAGGAAATGGCAACCCACTCCAATACTCTTGCCTGGAGAATCCCATGGAGGAAGGAGCCTGATGGGCTACAGTCCATGGGATTGCAAAGAGTTGGACATGACTGAGTGACTTCACTTCACTTAATATGTATGTTAGGCACTCTTCTCAACAACTTGGAGAAGCAGCAGTGAATAAAGCAAAAAATTGTGCTTTCATTAAATTTGCATTCTAATGGAGGGAGATATATAAAAAGCAAGGTAAGTTAAATATATGTATCATATATGTAAATATACAATATGTAGGCCATGATGATAAGTGCTATACATATGTACAATATTTCTCTTATTAGTTCTTTCCTTGTTAAAGTTCCTTGAATCAGGTAGGTCTGTTCAGATGTGGCTGATGATCTGGAATGACCTATACTGAGGTTCTGTCTGTCTCTTGAACTTTGCTCCAACACATTTCTGCATAGCTCTCAAAGGGATGTTAGCTGGAGTCTGAGCTGCATGTCTGTACAAAACAGAGAGCTGGAGAAAGGGGAGACTGGGGTGAGATAAGGCAGTGGCGGGAGTTGAGTGAAGGCTTTAGTCTTGAGGCTGAAATTCTTCCTTCTGGGGCTCTGCCTGGACTTAGGCAGTAGGATTGAATCAAAAATGCAAGACTGGGGCTTGGGCAGGTGGCCTGGAGCAAGCATACAAACTGATTTGTGTGTGGAGGGGGAGTCTGGGTCGGAGATATGAGGAAGTGTCACAGGACTGTGTGAGACAGAGCAGGGTAGCAGCAAGTGGAGGAACCTAAAGAAACAGTCTGTGTGGGTAAGGGCAGGAAGTATTTCTGTGATGAAGTAGGTGGCCAGCACCTTCTTCATTTAGTAGGCAGATATCAAGTGAGGGGACCAGAGTGGTATCTGGAATAATGACCTAAAAGAGTGGGAGGGATGTGATGGTGCTGCATTCAGAATTTTAGAATACAGCACATTTCTTTTCCCCATGACGTTGGGAACCTGGCAAAGCATCCAGCCCAGTGTTAGCAACAGGTTAGTGGAAAGCCATTTATCAGGCCTGTCCCCTCACTAGGTGAGAGGTATCAGGGCCTAAATGCCACCAATGAAAGTCTAGAGTCCCAGCAGATCTGCAGGATGACAGAATATGAACACACAAGATCCTGGGAGGCTAGAAGGAAGGTCTGGGTTTAATAGGGATGAGCTGAAGGCTTGGGGTTTAGAAAACCAGATGCGTGGCACAGAATGAGGGAGAGATGGCCTTCCAGCAGCGTGAATCAGGAAGCAGTGTGAGTGTGCTTGCCCTCAGCTTTGGCCGGCGTTTTTAGGAGAATAATACTCAGAAAGAGAAAGGTGATTGTTTTTTTCCTGCAGTTCATTGAAGACGGAACACCTGAAACAAGCATTCTGGTGCTAATACTCTGAAAGAATCAGAGTGGGACTCACTCAGGAGTGAATAAGTGAAAGGATGAAAAGACCAGAAACCATTGTATATGTGAAATGATTGGGGGAACTTTGGATAGTTAGACTGGAAAACAGGCTCAGGGGGTATATGAGTGAAGTGAAGTGAAATCGCTCAGTCGTGTCCGACTCTTTGCGACCCCATGGACTGTATGTAGCCTACCAGGCTCCTCTGTCCATGAGATTTTCCAGGCAATAGTACTGGAGTAGATTGCCATTTCCTTCTCCAGGGGATCTTCCCAACCCAGGGATCGAACCTGGGTCTCCCACATTGTAGACAGACACTTTACCGTCTGAGGCACCAGGGAAGCTGTTTTCAGATATTTGCCTCATGGAAATGGTTTTGGGCTTCTGTTTGCTTCAGAAGCATCAACTGATTAATGTGGGGGCATAGAGTCGGACGTGACTGAGCAACTAACGCTTTCACATTTTCTGATAAGAGGTCCACAGATTGGATGATTAGCCTCACAATGGGCTCAGTCTGGGTGGGATAGTCACATGATGCCTTTTAGCCAGGTAAGAGTGGAGGGAGGCATCCAAGGGCTTTTCAACCCTTCTATGATTTGGCTCTGTTAATAAACAGTATACTGGACAAGTAGCACAGAACTTAAACACATACATGCAGTATAGAACTCTTGGTAATTTATTTTCTTCACTTTTGCTTGATGTTTATAGCTCTGTTTAATATAACCCTGGTCTAAAAACCTTAGCCTCAAAGTTACAGCCACTTCTTGAATCTACTCTTGGTGCAGATGTCCTTCGTGGCTTTTTTTTTTTTTTTTAAAATACCAGTGTGGCTCCAAAATTTCTTTGTTGAGCTTCCGTGTTGTCACACTTATGACTATCTTAGTGAATTATTTCATTCACTGAATTTTTATATAGCCTGCTACTGAAGTCATCGTCTCGTAGTTCTAATCTAGTTCCCATTAGAGTTTTCTTTCTGCTTCAACAGAAGCCAGAGTAAAGGGCGACATAGCAGTGGTGGCTCCCTGGTTCCTGTCTTTCCCAATCAGTAGTATACTTTTTAAAGTTCCTATTCGTGACTAAGAGAACATCTCCCTTCCATCTTGCTGGGTGCTCCTTGAAATGTGCAGCTAGCTTAAGTGCATTGGTTAAACGTATTCATTAACCACTTCACTGAAGCTCAAACTCATAAACTTGGTTCAGAACACAAACAACTTTCTTTTGCAGGGGTAGTATCTCTTTTCAGTAACAAATCCTAGTAACCAGGGTTTAGATTTCCAAATTATTTCAGAAGGAATGTAAAAGGTTATTTGGGCAAAACCATAAAAATATTTCACCCCAATATATTATTTCTCCTGGATTATATTCTTGACTCTTTATTAGGAGCCCCTGGGGACTGAACCCAAAGCAGTGAACAGTGGGCTGATTTTCTAGAATCTAGAAGTGTTATAAAAGAGAAGATTTCAGGAGGGAGGGTTCTATTGTCCTTCAAATAGCACTTTGGGATTGGTGTTTACCCATGTTTAGATCTTATTTAGAGTCCCAGCTATTAATAAAGTAAAAACCCTACTCCCCATAGTTCCTGAACCAAATAAGAGAAAGCCACTAGGAAACCTCAACGGGCCTGTGGCTCTGCAGAAATAGAAGTTGTGTCAGTTGAGAAAACGTAAGGAGCAAAGCCTTTTCTTTTCTTACAGCTGAACCGCTAGTCGATCTGGCAACAGCATATTGCAGCTAGAAATAAACACATTTATCTTTTATTCCTGAGAACAAGAAAGAAATCCCAGACTGCTGGAAACAGCTTTTCTCCCGCCACAGGAGCTTGCCATATAGGTTAATCTGCCTGGCATTTCTGAGAACCAGTTTTGCATGAGAACTGCACTGGGCAAGGTGAGGGTGGGAAGGTGAGTCAAGCCAGGTTAGTCCTGAAAGAGTTCTCTTCACCCATGACTTTTGCATTGTATGGCTCTTCCAGAACCTGGAGATAGTGAGAGGGAGGTCTTGGTATTGATTCAGTAGACCTTCTTTAAGCTCTGCATAAAGAGCAGGTCAGTGTCCCTGGCGGCCTTGGTCTTCAGAGAATGGGACTGTTGGGGTCATCACAGCATTGGCCTGACAACAAACTGGCTTTCACTCAGTCTTGCACGTCTTTTCTTTCAGCGCACTAATTGTTCTCTGTGCTTCTACACTGTTCTGACAAGACGGCAAATGGAAAATGTGCAAAGTAATTAAAATAAGTATGTGGTTGCAGTTGTTATAATCTATTGCCCTGAGCTGAATGCCATTTGAGGGGGAACCCAGAGAAGGGCGGCATTCAGGCCTGGAGGACAAATAGTTTCTTGGTTGGTTTGTCTTTTATAACAAGAATTCAACTCAGGGAAATGACTGAAGAAAGGAGAAACTTAGGGCTTTCCTTGGTAGTTCTTTCTCAGAACTTTAGGGATTCTGTGTTGTTGTTTTTGATCAAATTTTCAAGGGTATTATCCACATATATAAACTGATTAGGAAGACTGTTGATATAAATCAATTTATACACGGTTTGTGTACAAGGTATGTTTGCCTCTTGTTGAAATAAAATAGCATTGAAATGTTGGGCTTGTAAACATAAGACCATACATCTCTGAAATAATTTTCCTCAGACTAAATCTTTGGGAAATCAAATATTTGCCTATTTGGAAAGCCTGAAAAATATTTTGTTACAAATAGTTTACACTATTATTATTGTAGATGTAACAGTTCAGTTCAGTCGCTCAGTCGTGTCCGACTCTTTGCAACCCCATGAATCGCAGCACGCCAGGCCTCCCTGTCCATCACCATCTCCCGGAGTTCACTCAGACTCACGTCCATCGAGTCAGTAGATGTAACAGTGCTCATCAAAAATATTTTAGAAAACAGAGACAGCTGTGAAGAAAAGAGAAAATATTTTGCATTTTCATTAGGTTGAACTAATCTCTGAATATTTTCTTGTCTTTTTTCTTTTTTAAAATTAATGTGTAATGTGTGTCTGTGTTTACATAATTAGATTTATACTCTGCAGTGTTTTATATCATGATTTTGCTCACTTTCATTTCACTGAAGCTTGTAGAAATGTTAATTTTTAATGACTACATACAATTTGATTTTGTATTTGGGCCATAGCTTATCCAGCCTACATACAGACATTTGGGTTTTCTCACATTTTTGGTGCACAGGACATTCGACTGCAACTCTATTGACTTCCCTTAGGTAGATTCCTTGAAGTTCTTTTTCAAGGACAACAAGGTATGATGCCATCTTTTAGGTTACTCTGGTATAAACAGACAAATGTGGAACAGTTGAATTGAAGCGGATCTCAGTTTTAGAGAAAGGGTATTATTTCTGGGTGGTTTTCCTTCTTTCTTTTCTGATTGGGTTTTCGTGGTGCTTGAATTCCTTGGACATTAGAAGTAGGAAGACCAAGATTCAAATTCTAGTTCTGTGACTTTTTAGCTGCTTGACGTAACTAATAAATTACTTGATGTAACTCCCTTGTCGAGTGCCCTCACCCATAAAATAGGGTCAGTAATAAGTTTTCAGTGAGGGTTAAGTGCCTATCTCTTATGCTGTTCCCTTTCCAAGGAGTATTCAGAGCTAAAGATGTGTAATCAGTTGGATGATGAAGGTGACACATTTTCTTACTGAGTCATATGTAGCTTGAGATACCAGTTTCACACCATTTAAAATTTATTCTAATATGGAAATCCACAATAGAGAGGGATCAAAATATTATTTAGTTATATGGAAAGTAAATCAAAGAGTTAAATAATTAGAAAAATAAACTTACTAGTAAATGCACCATTTTACTACATATTTCTTTCAGTGGGTAGTTGAGTCTCTGGAAATGATGAGACACAAAATTGTGTGAAGAACAATCAGAATCCTTCCCTTTGGGCTATTTGGGTCATTGTTATGACAAGGCACACTTTCGTGAACTATATTACAAAATCATAAAACCGATGGTAATATAGTCACAAGAAACAAAGTAGTATGAATGATCTCATTCATTGAATGAGATCTGAATGATCTCATTTTTTTCATAATAAATACTTGATATTTTGGAGGTTAGAAGTCATAAACCTGTTAACTGATAACTTGAGGATTAATTGAGAAAATCTTACAAATCTACTGAAAATGCATAAAGCATAATTAAAATGCACAGTATTGCAAATATTCTTTCCTGGTGATTCCAATCTACTCTAGCCTAAGTAATGAAATACTTTTTTTTTTCTTTTCCTAATTAAGCTTCATAAATTTACTGTACTGACAAGAGACAAAGCCTTTTAAAAGGAAAAAAAAAGCTTAGTAGTTAGAGATTGTAGAAGTGGTATTTTTACCCATGAGAAAGAGACTTAACCATGGACAAGAAGAAAAATACCAGCATCAGCCCTTTAACTCTCAATCTGTAACTTTCTTAATCACTTAAAGGTATGGTATTTTTAAAAAGATAGTTTAAAGTTTGAATTAAATGTGATAAATACTGAATTCCTCTGAGCAGAATAAGTTGTTTCAAAATATATAAGGATTAGCACACTTTTATCTGAGAATAGGTTTTATCCTCAAATATATTAAACTGTATGATGAACATTTCCTCTGAAAGGTATCACTGGATCTGTGAGTGTCCAACCAGGAGTCAGAAACCATATCGTAATTTGAGCAGGGGCTTTCTGGGTAGTTCAAATGGTGAAGAATCTGACTGTAACCCAGGAGACCTGGGTTCGATCCCTGGGTTGGTAGGGTCCCCTGGAGGAGGGCATGGCAACTCACTCCAGTATTCTTACCTGGAGAATCTCATGAACAGAGGATCCTGACAAGCTGCATATAGTCCAAGGGGTCGTAAAGAGTCAGACATGACTGAGTGATTAACAGTTTCTTTCACTTTCAATTTGAGCTGGACAAGTTGAATATAATTATTAACAGAGGTTTTGAGTCATGGGGAATTAGCTAGTAAGAAGTAAATAGAACTGAAGAATATGGGAATAGCAGATCTAAGGAATAATCACCACATCTAGGATAGAACATTCGAGGAAGGCCTCACTTCACTCCAGGGCTGAGATATAGACCTCACTGGAGAGGACATGACCGTGGCTGAGTATTTGCTAGAGAAGTCACCGAGGTGCTATGCTGGCAGAACTTGCCTGAAATCTGCACTCTCAGATGCAGGGGAAGTATCCATAGGAAGAAGCCTTGCCTCAGGACTGCCCAAGGGGAGGCTGGGGGAAGCCATTTGTGGGAAGATGCCTTGTTGGTGGTAGTCCACCATGAAGCTGCCTGAAGGGGTGCTGGGGAACCTGCTGGCCACAGGGGACTGCTGGACGCTGTGGGCTACAAGAGCCGACAGCTGGAGATGCTGCTTGTGCTGCAGGAGCGGGTGCTGTGAGGCTATGTGATTGGAGGACTCTCCCAAGAGGAGCTCATCAGAACCAGAGATGGAACTGCTCCTCCTCCAGTGTGCTTCCAGCACGGTCAAGGGATGAAGGCTATCATGCCAGCTGACAAAGGAGAAATACTTACAGTCTCGGTACCAGAGGAGCCATTCAAGTGTGAATCTGGAACCCAGGAGCAATACATTGATAATGACTACAGTCCAGCCCTTTGGCTAACTCAGCTTCCATATACACTCTTCTACACATATGAACTTGTGTACAACAGTGAAACAACTCTTCCTAATGAGATACAGCTATCTTTTTACAGGTAAAAATGTTCTCCTCTTCTTCCCCAAATGAGACACACACAATGATACATTGTCATTGTAACCATCACTGGGTAATATTAATTACTTGTAAAATTCTGTCAAGACCCATTGAATACTTTGTTACTGACAAGCTAAATCATAAAGTTAACTTCCAAAAACATGTATTTGAGATAAAGAGGAGAAGGAAGTTGAAGAAAATTGTTAGCATCTACAAATAAACACACACATAGAGCAGGCAAGGAGGAAACATGTAAAGCTACTGCAGACTTTGATGTTTCTCTAACTGGTAATGAGACTGTAATTGATTCTGATGACATTCTTTTCCCATTGTCCTTATGTTTTGTCTTCTTTCCCGTTAGAACCTCAGCTGGTTGGGATTCTTTACCTCTTGGAATAACCCACACCTTTCTGAAGGGTCTGAGTCCTCAGTTGTCCTGCATTTTTTTTTCCCTATAGTTTTCCATTAACTTTTACTGTTGTGCTTGGAAGTACTCAACACTTTTGGGGTGAGAGACGCCCCAAAGAATCTCCCATTTTCCAGAATAGTTCTCCTTGCACTCATTTGAAACAGTATCCTAATTTCTCCTTGGTAATTTCCCCTTTTCTTGTCAAAATAGTTATTTTGTTTTTTTTTATTTTTTCTGTTTTTTGGTTAGGTTGCATAGGCCTAAAATGGCCCAATCTCGTCTTCCAATTCAGTGGAACCACTGGAAAGTTACAAGCTCATCTTCCAATTCAGTGGAATCATTGTTGTACCTCCTGATTGGAGTATCACCCCATTGGGAACTAAGACCTCCAAACTAGCAACACTTGAGTCTCTCAGAACAGGAACCAACAGTTCTGGGAATAATTTTTTAGGTAACACTAAGCAGAACCACTCCCATGTCTACTTCTTGACTCCTGAATCTATTAATTTTGGCTATTGAGAAGACAGCACCATCTAATTACCTGTGATTCAAAGCATATACTACATCCTGTAAGACAGAGCTCTCTTTCAGGGTGCAGGGTCCTAACTGGTGTCATAACTGAACTTTCTGTAAGTTATTCCACCTTTAAACTAGCTAGTTCATTTCATGGGTCTGGACCCATTGCTACACTTCCTTCTCTGTGAAATGATTTCATTGGTCAGAAGCAATGCTACAGAGAATATCATGATGATGGATAAAGTGTTCTATGAGTCTATGGATGGTGATGTTTAACTACTTTTTCAGCAGGGAAGGCAAATCCATATCCACAATATATATTTATCGCAGTAAGGATAAATCTGTGACCCATTCGCACTGGAGAGTCCAGTGTGATCAACTTGCCCCCTGGTGGTAATCTGTCAAATGGTGCGATATCTGGGGATCAGTGCTGGTTTCAACTGTTGACAGATTAGTCACACTTCGCAGGTCATTTTTAGGGAAAGTCCATGTCTTTGAGCTCTTGCATACCAACCTAGATAGCATATTGAAAAGCAGAGACATTACTTTGCCAACAAAGGTCCATCTAGTCAAGGGTATGGTTTTTCCTCCAGTGGTCATGTATGGATGTGAGAGTTGGACTATAAAGAAAGCTGAGTGCTGAAGAATTGATGCTTTTGAACTGTGGTGTTGGAGAAGACTCTTGAGAGTCCCTTGGACTTTAAGGAGATCCAACCAGTCCATTCTAAAGGAGATCAGTCCTGGGTGTTCATTGGAAGGATTGATGTTGAAGCTGAAACTCCAATACTTTGGCCACCTGATGTGGAGAGCTGACTCATTTGAAAAGCCCCTGATGCTGGGAAAGATTGAGGGCAGGAAGAGAAGGGGATGGTAGAGAATGAGATGGTTGGATAGCATCACTGACTCAGTGGACATGGGTTTAGGTGGACTCCAGGAGTTGGTGATGGACAGGGAGGTCTGGCGTGCTGTGGTTCATGGGGTCCCAAAGAGTCAGACGTGACTGAGCAACTGAGCTGAACTGATAGCTAGACTTGTGTTGAAAACACCTGAATGACATGCATGCAACTTGTGGAGAACACTGCACTATTAACCAGTGTCAGAGGAGGACTCCAACTATGTGGATGATAGCAAAGGTCATCAGGATGCCCTCTACCAGAAAGAGAAGTCCAGCACTGGTGCCCACTGCATCCTGGTGTCCGAGTCACCGAGGAAAGTACAACATGATCAAGCAGTAGATGGAATAATATATATTTTTTTTACATGGAGAAGAGACAAAGCAAGATCCACCCCAGCAGTGTGCACAGGTCCCTCATGGCTAGTGTGTGCCCTGGCAATTAGTGGCACACAGGGCAGTTGGCCTATGCACACTCCTCTCAGGCTGCAGCAGAGGGACCTCTCTCCTCCCAGTTTCCAAGAAGTCTGAGATACTGAAAGCTGGGGCCATGCCTGAGGGCCACTGATCCACACACTTAAACAGAGCAAAGGCGAAACACACTGAGTCTGAAATAGGAAGAGATATTCCCACACAAGGCAGCAATCCTAGCACAGGCTGTGTGGGCTCTTTCCAACTTGGTAGGAATGCGTTCTAGACCCAAGACCCATCTTACGTGGCTGCATAGGGTTCAGAAGGCTGTGTGTTTGAGACTACCTTTCTCAACACATCTTTCTCCTGCCTTCCAAACCTGCTTGACTTTAGTCTTTCATTCCCATTTTATGATAGACTGCTACCGAATATACCTGCTGCTGCTTCTGCTGAGTCGCTTCAGTTGTGTCCGACTCTGTGTGACCCCGTAGATGGCAGCCCACCAGGCGCCTCTGTCCCTGGGATTCTCCAGGCAAGAACACTGGAGTGGGTCGCCGTTTCTGCTCCAATGCATGCATGTATGCTAAGTCACTTCAGTCGTGTCCGACTCAGTGCGACCCTATGGACAGCAGCCCATCAGGCCCCTCTGTCCATGGGATCTTCTAGGCAAGAATACTGGAGTGGGTTGCTGTTTTCTTCTCCACAGTGAACATTCCTGGCTGATGGCTATACGACACTCAATTCATGATGGGAAGCTCAGGCCTCATGGTCACCTGTTATTCCGTAGTTAGGAGTTCAGTCTCTATCTAGGTCTAGTGGCAAAACCAGATGCTGTTTCTTAGAAGGAAAATAGTTATTTATAGAAGAGAACATAATTCGTTTCCATAATCCTAGCAGTCTGCATTGTGAGTCTCCAATTTGTACTTACCCAGAAGCTCTAAATGTCTGTATTTGCCACACAGAGTTTCAGGTGTCATTGAATCTGCTGGCTAATAAAGATGGAGTGGTAAAGAGGCTTGTACTTCAACCTGAACTTACTGCAAAGCCTTCTCCCGCTCTGGTCCCAGCTGACCTTCGGAGACTTGTGGGTGACTGTCTGGAAGTGTTAAAATGGCACACTGGAGTGTGGTGTATTTTGCTACCAAAAGGCCTCCCGAGCATCGTGCCTTTCACTCGGTGGTAGGGGATGTGAAGTGCAGGAACTTACCTCTTTTCAGTTGAAGTGTAGTTGATTTACAGTATCAGTTTCAGGTGTACAACATAGTGATTCAGTCTTTTTACAGATTATACTCCATTAAAAGTTGTTATAAGATAATGGGCATAATTCCCTGATATGATATACCCTATTCTTTATTTTATACATAGTAGTTTGTATCTCTTAATCCTGTACCCCTAATTTGTTCTTCCTCTCTTCCTTCTCCCCTTTGGTAACCACTAGTTTGCTTTCTATATCTGTGAGTCTATTTCTGTTTTGCTGTATACATTCATTTGTATTATTTTTTAGATTCTTCATGCAAGTGATATAATATAGTATTTGTCATCCTCTGTTGGACTTATTTCACCAAGCATAATATTCTCTAGGTCAATATACAATCATGCAATGGCAGAATTTTATCCTTTTTTTTAATAGCTGAGTAATGGTCCACTATATATATATATAAATATATATATATATAAACAGTAACTTATCAGAAACTTATCTTTAACCTTAGAGGAAATACCTTGACTTGCTCCAGACCATTAAACCCCTAGAAACTTCACTGAGGTTGGGGTGGGGTAGAGTGGGGCTGAAATTTTGTGGAGGTCATCTTCCATATGTCTTATGAAAATGTCAAGTACTTGTTCCTTCCTGCTCCTTAGTTCTCATCAGCATAATCTTGTCAGTGTAGTAGGACAGTGTGAAATTAGTAGTTGTGGCTCATCTGGTAAAGAATCCACCGGCAGTGTGGGAGACCTGGGTTTGACCCCTGGGTTGGGAAGATCCCCTGGAGAAGGGAAAGGCTACCCGCTCCAGTATTATGGCCTGAAGAGTCCCGTGGACTGTATGGTCCATGGGGTCACAGAGAGTTGGACGTGACTGAATGACTTTCACTTCACTTTACTTCAGGACAATCAAGCTCTCTACGAGTTATGTTAGAGCAGAGAATAAGAAAATTGATATACTATATACTCCTGAAGCAAGATTGTGAGGGCATAGTGTTTTCACTGTGAGGTAGGAACAAACTACTTCTGGTGGCCCTTGCAAATTGCTATGAGAAAAAGGCATTAGTTATATGCTATGTGCTGGAGGACATGCTTATTTGCTCTAGTTAGGATGTTACATCTGGATCAACCACTGCAACTCTAGTCATCATTTGATCAAGACTATGATAATCCACAGTCAGTTTTCCAAAACCCATCTGATTTCTGCAGAGACCAAATTGGTGAGTTAAAGGAGAATATGATAGGTATCAGTATTCTTGCCTCTTTCGAGATTTTGATGGTGGCAGTCATCTCTAAAATTTCCCCAGGTTTTACTGTCTTGGCAGGAAGAGGACGTCCTGGTTACTTTCACCCCATAGAGATTCTTCCAGTTGCCAAGTATGTCTATTCTAATTATACATTCAGAAACTGGGGAATAACTGAAAAGTAGGTCCAGAGCCCAACTGGGCCTACTGTAATTTAGAGTTGATGTAAAATTCCATTTATCATGTGACCGTTGTGAGCCCCATTTATTCACAATGATAATTTTGGTTTCTAGGAATGAGTGTCACTTCAAAGCCAGTGTTTAGTAATCTCTCAAAAATTTAGGTAGTTATTCCCCCCGCCCCCCCACCATTGTACAGACACCTAGTAAATAGCTCCATGTCCTTTGGGGAAGATTTAGAGGAATAGTTGCAGTGTGAACTGTGTGGTTTCTTTTTTTTAAAAAAAAACATTTATTTACTTATTTGGCTGCAGTGGGATCTTCGATCTTAGTTGTAGCATGTGGGATCTTTGGTTGTGGCACAGGGGATCTAGTTCCCTGGCCAGGGATTGAGCCTGGGCCCCCTAACCCTTTCTTTGGGAATGGGGAGTCCTAGCCACTGGGCCACCAGGGAAGTGCTTGTGGTTTCTTTTGAGGCAGATTCCATTACAAACTTAAATAGCTAGGAAATACACAAAGATTAACGTCTTTACCTGAAAGTCAATTTTATTGGTTAATTTATCGAATAACATGGTGAACATTTCCTCCAAAAGATATGGTACAGGAGAAAACACTTGCCTGACTTTCCAGCTGAAATTAAGTTCTGGGCCATTTCAAGGGCATCATCACTCAAACCCTGGCTCTTTGCAGACTTGAGGAATAATATTTATAATGACCCAGAGCTGATATTAGAAACAATAAACGAAAGCCAAGAGAATCATTCTCTCAGAGTCCAGAAAGCAGCTGATTATTATGACAAAGGTCTTTGCAGCCGACAAAGGTCTTTGCAGCCAGCAAAGGTCAACTTGTCACCTTTGCTGTGGCTGCAGATTCTTCTCAATGAGTTACCTTTGAGAAGTAACTTAAGGCAATAGACCAAGCATGTGCTTCCTGACTGTCTAAAAAGACAGCAGTAGTGGACCTGGACATTTAAAACACAAAGGTTCATCAATTTAAGGTGAGCAAGATACTCCACAATTTTGCCAAGTTAGACAAAAACTCAAATCCACACTTGATCCCTAAACCCAGTCAAAAAGTGTAGATTTAACTGTCCATCTCATTGCCTATTTTCCTAGTTCTACAGATTATACCTAGATAGCTTGAGGGTCATTCTTTTCTTTCTGAATAAACATTGTTACTGCTAATAAGCAGGGGTGTGGCTCAAAGCAGACTAGAAGCAAAGAGTTTTGGAGAAACTGCAAACTAGAAAACCTGATGAATAATTGACAGCTTAGTAGCCCACACAAGCGCCGTTTAGAAGCCTGCTTCAGCAAGGACCGAGGGTGCTACATTACTTTTCTGGGAGCAAAAGCAACCTCTGAAATTATGTGCTGGAAGCTTTCGCAGTTCAAACTGGGCTGCCCATTAGAGAGAATAACTTATTTAAAATAGCTCATTTGAAATCTTTGTTGCCAGGGTTCATTGCCCACTGCCTACTTAAAGGATAATCTTATTTCTACTTTCAGATAACTTCAGAACCATAGGTTTCTCCTGTTCTTTTTTCTAATTTAATAGTAGGTATTAATGCTTATTAAATATTTTATCTGATTAAAGCTTAGATCTGGCTTGCTTTTTAAAACTGCTTCCAGGTGTTTAAAAATAGTAAATATATGATACATTACTATCATTTTTTCCCTCTGTGTCAGTCTCTGACCACGATTACTAATTGGAAAAGAAGAAATGAGCCAAAAACAAAACTAGGAAAATGAATTCTATGACATGCCAATTAGAAGCACGTTTATAGTTTTAGGAACCAGGATCACATTAGAGTATTATGACATATAGCTTTAGTTATCAGCTTCTATTACTTTTCAAAATGATAAACATACAAAGATAGTTTTCTGTATTTAATTTTTCTCTTAATCTGTTCCAGGTAAATGTCTATATAATTTATACCCATAATGTATGGTATAACTGTCAAGTTATTCCTTATGTTGGTGTATTCATTTCAGATTCATATATTCAACAACTTTGAACCTATCTCAATATTTTTCACTGACTCTTCAAAGTTCATTATTGTTCTAAGGTCACATATAATTCTACCTTGAGGAATTTCTTCTTTTTGCCTTAGTAATATGTAGTATGGTAATTGAAACTTTTGGGGTGGGGCATTTCACTATAGTATAAATTGTCCCATTGCTGCTTACTTATGAAAATGCCCTAGTATTCACAATTACAAAGTACCGTAAAATGCCATTTACCTAGCTCCAGGAAAAAATCGGTATTTATTTTGAGGAACTCTGATGCGTGTGTAAGGGTCTCTCTCCGTAAGGAGAATAGTCTTCAGGCAATAAATGATAAAACATGTTTAGTGCAAGGAGAGCCAAAGATATATGTATATTTTGGTATGAGGACACCTTTCAGCTATATTGAATTGGACTTGTCTCTGTGTATGTGCTCAGTCATTCAGTCATGTCTGAGTCTTCTGTAACCCCTGGGGCCCTTAGCCCACCAGGCTCCTCAGGCCATAGGATTTTCCAGGCAAGAATACTAGAGTGGGTTGCTATTTCCTTCTCCAGGGGATTTTCCTGACCCAGAGATCAGAACCTCATCTCCTGCACTGGCAGGCGGATCCTTTACCACTGAGCCACCAAGGAAGCCCATCTCGGTCTCTAGGTTCAAGCAGATGGCATCCTTCAGTCCAGTTCAGTTCAGTCACTCAGTCGTGTCCGACTCTGTGACCCCATGAATCACAGCACGCCAGGCCTCCCTGTCCGTCACCATCTCCTGGAGTTCACTCAGAGTCAGTGATGCCATCCAGCCATCTCATCCTCTGTCGTCCCCTTCTCCTCCTGCCCCCAATCCCTCCCAGCATCAGAGTCTTCTCCAATGAGTCAACTCTTTGCATGAGGTGGCCAAAGTACTGGAGTTTCAGCTTTAGCATCATTCCTTCCAAAGAAATCCCAGGGCTGATCTCCTTCAGAATGGACTGGTTGGATCTCCTTGCAGTCCAAGGGACTCTCAAGAGTCTTCTCCAACACCACAGTTCAGAAGCATCAATTCTTCAGCACTCAGCCTTCTTCACAGTCCAACTCTCACATCCATACATGACTACTGGAAAAAGCATAGCCTTGACTAGATGGACCTTAGTCGGCAAAGTAAGGTCTCTGCTTTTGAATATACTATCTAGGTTGGTCATAACTTTTCTTCCAAGGAGTAAGCGTCTTTTAATTTCATGGCTGCAGTCACCATCTGCAGTGATTTTGGAGCCCCCCAAAATAGTCTGACCCTGTTTCCACGGTTTCCGCATCTATTTCTCATGAAGTGATGGGACTGGATATGAGCCAGCAAGGAAGCCCATCTCCATCTCTAGATTCAAGCAGATGGCATCCCTAGTGAAGAAGAAACCTGCACAGGTGAGCTGTTGGTTGGAGAAGACTTGGGCAAACATCTTGATTTCTGGGGTGGAGGGTGGTAGATTCTGAATAGGGTAGAACCAGTATAGGTTCCTAAAGAAAGTTGTGATAACCAAATAAAACATTGGCTAGCTATTGGGGGTGGTTTCAGTTAGGTTGAACCATATATAATTGTTGATATTGGAAGATTTTTGACCTGGAAATAATGGCAGTTTCATAACATCCAACCCATTAAATAATGTGTTTTTATTTTTATCTTTTTTTATTTTACTTTACAATACTGTATTGGTTTTGCCATACATCAACATGAATCCGCCACAGGTGTACATAAGTTCCCAATCCTGAACCCCACTCCCACCTCCCTCCCTATACCATCTCTCTGGGTCATCCCAGTGCAGCAGCCCCAAGCATCCTGTATCCTGCATCGAACCTAGACTGGTGATTCATTTCTTACATGATATTATACATGTTTCAGTGCCATTCTGCCAAATCATCCCACCCTCTCCCTCTCCCACAGAGTCCAAAAGTCTGTTCTATACATCTGTATCTCTTTTGCTATCTCGCATACAGGGTTATCGTTACTATCTTTCTAAATTCCATATATATGTGTTAGTATACTGTATTGGTGTTTTTCTTTCTGATTTTTAAATTTACTTACTTTCTGGCTGCACCCTGTGGCATATAGAATCTTGGTTCCCCAACCAGGGATGGCACGCTTACCCTCTGCAGTGGACACACAGAGTCTTAACTGCTTGACGGTCAGTGAAGTCCCCTGTGTTTTGATTTCAACAAAACATTTTTAGAAGCCTTCCAAGAGTGAGATGATGAAATATAACCAAGATTAGATGCTTCAGCCCTAGAGTATGGATAATGACTCAGTGTCACCTTGACCGGAGCCAAGGGCTCCAACCTTGGCTCCAGCCCGCTTCATGTTTTCATCAGTGTCTTAGGTAAAGATGACAGTGAGCAAAGCAGGCTTATTAAATTTAGAGGGAACATGAATTGAGAAGAATAACTATTGTTGAGTTTAGACTGCAAACGACCTCAACTAACTGAATCTCAAGGCTGATTCAAAAATTAAGTAAACAGCAATGGATGGAGTTTCCTGAATTTAAGTTTGTTTAGTTCATTAGCCCTTTTTGAATTCCTGTCATGTGCTAGTCACATTTCAGGTACTGGTCATACAGTGAGGAACAAACTTGCCAGGGTCTGCTTGCAAGTATGGGTTAACAAAAAGAGACAAAGACCAAACTACCTCTTACCTAGGAGAAGGAAATGGCAACCCACTGCAGTATTCTTGCCTGGAGAGTCCCATGGACAGAGGAGCCTGGTTGGGCTATAGTCCATGGGGTCACAAGAGTTGGACATGACTTGACGACTAAACCACCATCACCTCTTACCTAAGTAGGGAAAGAAAGATCCTCAATACTGTAGGTTCTTGTGAAACAAATCTGAAGGTTTTTGATAACAGGAGCTTCAATACCACAAACCTTTTGGGTATGTTAGGAACTGCACCAAAATTTTAATCAAGCATGCAGTGTATTTGCTAATAGCAAAAGAACTAATGAAAGCTTAGGATTTGTTGTCATAAATGCAATGTTCAGCCCTTTAGAAGTGACTGGCAAACAGTTTTCTGGGCCTTTCAGATGACCACAGGGGCTATTCAGAGGTGGGGTGATAGGGAGGGATAACATATTTTGGCAAACTAGAGTGTACCTAGACAAGGGGAATCAGGGTGCCAAAAGTTCTAGCAGTCATGCATTTAATTTTTAATTATTTAAATTTAAGTTGATGATTGTCTTCAAATAGTTGAAGTGCTGGCAAGTAGACAAGGAAGGAAGCTTAGTCTTTATGTTGCACTACTTTGCGAAAATAGCATAAAGTAACGGAACTTTCAGGGAGAGAAACTTTTATTTTTATTTTGGCTTAGTAATGACACTGCAAGGAGATCAAAACAGTTAGTCCTAAAGTAAATCAGCCCTGAATATTCATTGGAAGGACTGATGCTGAAGCTGAAGCTCCAATACCTGATGCTTAGAAAAGACTCCTTAGAAAAGACCCTGATGCTGTGAAAGATTGAAGGCAAGAGGAGAAGGGGACGACAGAGGAAGAGATGATTGGATGGCATGACCGACTTGATGGACATGAAATTGAGCAAGCTCCGGGAGATGGTGAAGGTCTGGGAAGCCTGTTGTGCTGCAGTCCGTGGGGTTGCAGAGTCAGATATGACTGTACAACTGAACGACAATGATGAATGACACTTCTCAGATATAGAAACTGTCCTTCAGTGGAACACATGGTGCTTGAGGTAGTTGGGCATCCTGCCTCCAAGTATTTGACCAGAGACTGGATAATTCTTGGCCAGGGACAGTAAGATGGCATTCCTGCACTGAATGAGAATGCAGAGCGATGCCCTGGGGTGTATCTCCAGCTTCATGTCTCTGATTCCTGTGGTGTGTTTGCCTGTGTTTATGTGAAGTTGTGAATACTGTGTAGGTTTTCTTTTCTCCTCAAAGGAAAAAGACCAGTCTAAGCTGGAGTTAGAGAGTAGGTTACCTCCATGCATTGGGAATCAGTTTAAATAGGGGGCTTCCCTGGTGGCTCAGGTGGTAAAGAATCTGCCTGCAATATGGGAGGCCTGGGTTGGATCCCTGGGTCGGGAATGATCCCTTGGATAAGGGAATGGCTACCTACTCCAGTATTCTTGTCTAGAGAATCCCATGGACAGAGGAGCCTGGCGGGCTATAGTAGAGTTGGAGAGTCACTTAAAAGTGGGCATAGAAATACTAGGAATGGTGAAGAATGGTCAAAAAAGGCTGCTGCAGCTGGCTTAGGGCCAGTACCAAAACTGGGAGCAGGCAAGTCACCAGTAGAAGAAGATGAGGGTTTTATTCCAGTTACTACTTCTAGACCCTGCAGGGAAGAGATGGGTGTTACGTAGGATTCTTGGTTGCAAGAGACAGAAACACCAACTCAAACTGTCTTTAACTAAAAAGAGATTTATTGACTCATGTAACTAAAAAGTCCAGCACTCAATCTGACTTTAGGCATGGTTCAGTCCAGTTGCTCCAACCATCTCCTTCCTTCCTTTCCTTTTGTTTTCATCTGTATGGCTTGTACCTGCCATCTAGAAGGGTGTATGACAAGGTAGATAGCCAACAAAAATTTGCTGAAGGCACCCATGAATGAGCCCTCCAGCTTGGCAACCCCAGGTAAAGTCCCCATAGTCAAAGTTCCAGAGGGACTCCAGTGCGTGACTTCGAAACTATCACTGGTGATGGGGAAGGTGAAACACACTGATTGATCAGACCATTGGGCTGAACCGATTTAGGTCTGGGAGTCAGCAATATCTGGTTACATGTTATTCTCCATCTTTCCTATGGAATCATTAAGGAAAGAGGGAAGGCCCTCTTTTTCTTTTGTATCCCCATAGAGGCTAGTTCTCGGAGAAGGCAATGACACCCTACTCCAGTACTCTTGCCTGGAAAATCCTGTGGATGGAGGAGACTGGTGGGCTGCAGTCCATGGGGTCGCTAAGAGTCCGACGCGACTGAGTGACTTCAATTTTACTTTTCACTTTCACTTTTCACTTTCATGCATTGGAGAAGGAAATGGCAACCCACTCCAGTGTTCTTGCCTGGAGAATCCCAGGGACGGGGGAGCCTGGTGGGCTGCCGTCTATGGGGTTGCACAGAGTCGCACATGACTGAAGTGACTTAGCAGCAGCAGCAGCAGCAGCAGAGGCTAGTTCTAAGTGCACTGTTTTTATTTGACAAGCGTGTGTTCTTTTCCACTAACCAGAATGGCTCTTAATAAGCAAAGGTGCTAAAATAAGTACTTTTCAGGTAGCTCTAGTGGTAAAGAACCCACATGCTCCATCAGCAGATGAATGGATAAGAAAGCTGTGGTATATATACACAATGGAGTATTACTCAGCCGTTAAAAAGAATTCATTTGAATCAGTTCTGATGAGATGGATGAAACTGGAGCCAATTATACAGAGTGAAGTAAGCCAGAAAGAAAAACACCAATACAGTATACTAACACATATATATGGAATTTAGGAAGATGGCAATGACGACCCTGTATGCAAGACAGGAAAAAAGACACAGATGTGTATAACGGACTTTTGGACTCAGAGGGAGAGGGAGAGGGTGGGATGACTTGGGAGAATGGGAATTCTAACATGTATACTATCATGTAAGAATTGAATCGCCAGTCCATGTCTGACATAGGGTGCAGCATGCTTGGGGCTGGTGCATGGGGATGACCCAGAGAGATGTTGTGGGGAGGGAGGTGGGAGGGGGGTTCATGTTTGGGAACGCATGTAAGAATTAAAGATTTTAAAATTAAAAAAAAATAAACCTAATGGGAAAGAACTTTTAAAAATTATAAGAAAATAAATAAAATAAAATAAAATAAAAAAAAGAACCCACATGCTGATGCAGCAGACATAAGAGATGAGGGTTTGATCCCTGGGTTGGGAAGGTACCTTGGAAGAGGAAGTGGCAACCCACTCCAGTGTTCTTGCCTGGAGAATCCCATGGACAGAGGAATCTGATGGGCTACAGTCCATAGGGTTGCAAAGAGTCAGACACGACTGAAGTGACTGGGCACACACACGCATGGCATAGTAACTGAATTTTGGCATCTCCTTTGAAAGTTGCAACAAAAAATTTGAATGAATTCAGAATTTGATATATTGTTTCCAATTAATTTTTATGTGCATAAATCTAAGTGATAAATAGGAATTTTTAATTCATCCTACCTAGTCACCACAGAAAGTTATCCTTTCTGCTTTCCACTTTAATCATGTAATTAAAAGATTAAATTGAATGAATATTTCCTGCAACAGGAATAATCTTCATGGAAAAGCTTGTTTATCTTTCCATCAGGGCTATCTGAATTCTGGCCCTGGAGCAGAATTATTAAAATATTCTTTCACTCAAATTTTAGCTCCGTTATAATCAGGGCCTGCCTCCAAGGGCAGTGCTGTTCTGCTTATCAGCAGTAGGGCTGTGCTGCACAGATACAGGAAAGGGGTACTGTGAATGAACTCAGGAAGATAAAGGGGACTTTACAAGTAGACTCTTCTTTGCAAATCCATGGGGACAGAGCTTACTTTTCTCAGACACTGAAATGTTAGAGATTTGGACTGTCAAGGATTTGATGGGAAATATCCTGATACAATGCTTAGGGGACTGTGCTTCTCTAACAGTGAAAGAAAATGGTTCTTCTTCCTCAGATTTCTTCCATTTTATATTTGAAATGGCCTTACAAAGGTGCAGCAGAACCCCAATCTGTGTGGATTCTCTTTTCCCTTTCAGTCTGATTTAACAGACTGAAATATACTCTTGTTTGGTGGAAGTTAAGTGTATTTGCAGTGTATTTATCTTAACTAATCACTCTAGTTTCTTAGCCATGTTCTCTCCATGTCATTATTACAGCTTTACCTTCTGAGAGATGCTGTGTATAAGACATTTGATGATTAAAATAAAAGGGACTTCCCTGGTGTTCTAGTGGCTAAGACTCCCTGCTTCCACTGCAGGGAACATGGGTTTGATCCCTGGTAATGAAACTAATGATTACTAAAATGTCAATGTGAGGATGGGAAAGACCAGAGATCTCAAGAAAATTAAAGATATCAGGGGAACATTTCATGCAAAGATGGGCTTGATAAAGGACAGAAATGGTATGGACCTGACAGAAGCAGAAGATATTAAGAAGAGGTGGCAAGAATACAAGAAGAACTATACAAAAAAGATCTTCGTGGCCCAGATAACCATGATGGTGTGATCACTCACCTAAAGCCAGACATCCTGGAATGTGAAGTCAAGTGGACCTTAGGAAGCATCACTATGAACAAAGCTAGTGGAGGTGATGGAATTCCAGCTGAGCTATTTCAAATCCTAAAAGATGATGCTGGGAAAGGGCTGCACTGAGTATGTACTTTTGGAAAACTCAGCAGTGGCCACAGGACTGGAAAAGGTCAGTTTTCATTCCACTCCCAAAGAAAGGCAATGCCAAAGAATGTTCAAACTACCACACAATTGCATTCATCTCACATGCTAGCAAAGTAATGCTCAAAATTCTCCAAGCCAGGCTTCAACAGTAGGTGAACCGTGAACTTCCAGATGTTCAAGCTGGATTTGGTAGGCAGAGGAACCAGATACTAAATTGCCAACATCTGTTGGATCATTGAAAAAGCAAGAGAGTTCCAGAAAAACATCTATTTCTGCTTTATTGACTATGCCAAAGCCTTTGGCTGTGTGGATCACAATAAACTGTGGAAAATTCTGAAAGAGATGGGAATACAGACCACCTGACCCGCCTCTTGAGAAACCTCCATGCAGGTCAGGAAGCAACAGTTAGAACTGGACATGGAACAACAGACTGGTTCCAAATAGGAAAAGGAGCACGTCAAGGCTGTATATTGTCACCCTGCTTATTTAACTTATATGCAGAGTACATCATGCAAAATGCCAGGCTGGATGAAGCACAAGCTGGAATCAAGATTGCTGGGAGAAATATCAGTAACCTCTGATATGACACCACCCTTATGGCAGAAAGTGAAGAAGAACTAAAGAGCCTCTTGATGAAAGTGAAAGAAGAGAGTGAAAAAGTTGGCTTAAAATTCAACATTCAGAAAACGAAGATCATGGCATCTGGTCCCATCACTTCATGGCAATTAGATGGGGGAAATAATGGAAAGAGTGACCAACTTTATTTTTCTGGGCTCCAAAATCACTGCAGATGGTGATTGCAGCCATGAAATTAAAAGATGCTTGCTCCTTGGAAAAAAAAAGCTATGACCAACATAGATAGCATATTAAAAAGCAGAGACATTGCTTTGCCAACAGAAGTTCGTCTAGTCAAACCTATGGTTTTTCCAGCAGTCATATATGGATGTGTGAGTTGGACTATAAAAAAAGCTGAGCACTGAAAAATTGATGCTTTTGAACTGTGGTGTTGGAGAAGACTCTTGAGAGTCCCTTGGACTGCAGGTAGATCCATCCAGTCCATCCTAAAGGAAATCAGTCCTGAATATTCATTGGAAGGACTGATGCTGAAGCTGAAACTCCAGTACTTTGGCCACTTGATGTGACGAACTGACTCATTGGAAAAGACCTTGATGCTGGGAAAGATTGAAGGCAGAAGGAGATGGGGATGACAGAAGATGAGCTAGTTGGATGGCATCACCAACTTGATGGACATGAGTTTGAGTAAACTCCAGGAGTTGGTGATGGGCTGGGCAGCCTAGCGTGCTGCAGTCCATGAGGTCACGAAGAGTTGGAGATGACTGAGCAACTGAACTGAACTGAAGGGAACTAAGATACTGCATGCCATGTAGCATGGCCAAAAAAAAAAAAAAAAAAAAAAAGACATCCACCTTTACTGAGGGCTCAGTTATTAGGAAAACAACAACAACACTACCAAACCTAAGAGTGATAACTGGAAACAGGCCTGTCATTATTGTATAGGCAGAACTGGTATTAGAGTGTCTGAGCATCAACAGAGACTGCCTTGGTAGGTATAACTAGCATTCAGAATGTACAGATATTAAACATTGTTGTGCTTGTATATATACTTATCTTTTGTTATAAGTCTTGTCTTTCTCTGTCAGCCTCTCAGAATTAAGATCAGATAACTGCAGAATGGGAATGAGGATAGTGTTGTACTGCAGCTTAACCAGAACAGATTGGGAGAGATTACGAGTGCTGTGTTATCTATATTCTGACTTTACACGATGGCTATAGGTGTCACTGTTCCTCTTACTCTATTATGTCAGGTGATGTATGTGGTGAAGCCTATGTATAATGAACTCCTTGAGTACATTGTATTTTGCAGCTAAATGGAAAAATCTTAAATATTTATAAATATCTAAACATTTTCTGTTAAAAAAGTCTAAATAGCTAAAGGACATCTGGACCACTACCAAAAGATTGAACAGTTTAAAGGCATGGCTAGTGACTTTCTGTTGGTTTGACAAGTAATCTTACTTTAGGGAGGCTAGCGGTCTGTCTAGGAGATTGACTGAGTGAATTGCTTGTTCAAACCTTTCACTTTTCTGCTTGTAGCATTTAGTTACTGCCATCAAATGACACTTTCCACTTGAGAAAATCATAGCTTAGTGCCTTCAGAATCTCTGCAATAACCCCTTGGGTATTCAAATCTTTACCTTGCTTGGATTTTAAGCTTCAAGTGCAATAGGTGGAAAAAAGCAAATGGAACATTGTATAAGCTTGAACATTTCTTCCCCCTAACCAGCCTCTCTCTAAGGATTTTTACTGTAATTCTGAAATTAGATACATCATAGAAAATTTTAGTTAAGTATAAAACACTCTTATGAACCACAGTTTAATTTTTGATTCAGATACTCACCTTCCTCATATAGACTATAACCAATAAATCACTGTTTGAAACTTCAGTGGTCTACAAAATTGTGCTAAACAATGAAAATTTAGTAAATATTCTTTAACATTCATTTTGCCTTGTAATTTGTGTTCAGTTGTGGTTTCTGATGTCAACCTGATGAATTTTTTGCATAATTTGGGTGCCTATGCATCTTTTAGAAGGAAGATATGCTTTTTAGAATGTCTGAATATTGATTGGCATTATGTTGTGACCAGAGCGGTTAATGTTCACTTAGAATTTCACCCAGTTGAGTAAGGATCCTGGTTGTCAGACTTTATTTATGTATTGACATTGAGGATGGTTCCTTGCAGATATTGAATTGGAAGCATTATGAAAGCTCTACCCAGAAGTCTCTTCCATTTCTAGGGTGCTTGAAATTCCACTTTATGATATTTACTATTTTGGGTTAAGAATTGTCTTCTTTGGTTAATCCTCTTTTAAAGCTATAAACTTTAGTAGAAAGTAGTTTCTCCTAATTGTCTTTGCTCTGTGTTATGGAAGCATGTGTAATCTTGTTATTTTAGGACTCAAAAATGAAGAAAAAGTATGCAAAATGAGCTTTGATAAAAATAAATTCAAATTCCTTCAAAGTTTTTGCTAATGGTCAGCCTTGATGTGTGAAAGAGATCTTTTTCAGAAACTGTCTTTCTTATCTTTTCCAATTAGTTCTATTTTTTGATTAACCAGTATAACAGGTTAATTATATGGACCCTATGGACTGTAGCCCACCAGGGTCTTCTGTCCATAGGATTCTCTAGGCAAGAATACTGGAGTGGGTTGCCATTTCCTCCTCCAGGGGATCTTCCTGACCCAGGGATCAAACCAGAGTCTCTTAACATCTCCTGCATTGGCAGACAGGTTCTTTACCACTAGCACCACCTGGGAAGTCCATATAACAGGTTATAAAACAGTAAATACAAAACCAGGGTGATTTCCTGCCCCCCCACCAAAAAGAATAAAACAGGTTACAAATACTGCTTGTTAAAGCAGTTTGATCCCATTCCCCCTCCCCACCTCCCTGCCCCCCTGCCGTTGTTTGCCAATAAAACGAAGTAAAACCTTATCTAGGGACAGGTTAATTGAGCTTTGAATTAATAGTAATGGAAATAATAGTGATAAAAAAACTGTACTAGTTAAAAGTACCTTTTCTAAGATAATTGAAAGTATGTACTTCTTAGAAGACCTCTGCCTTTTGGCCCAGTCGCTCTATGATAGTAAACCAATTTTCGAGAACAGTTGATGAAAATAGCATAAATTGGTGTCTTGACAGAGATGGCTGTGAACTGAAGTTTGAGGCACTGAGGGATAATGATACTCTTATCACTGGCTTGGTGGGGGAAGAATGACACTGTGGTGGGCTTTTGATGGCGGCTGGGGTGAGGGTAGGGTTCATGGGAGGGTGAATAGAGACAAAGTCATGTCTAATGCTGGCTTTTATTGTCTGGGATATCTTTCCGGACACTAGAAAGATGAGAGGATAATTTGCTCACTGATAAACTGATGCTGCACAGACTTTGTTTGAAATGAGAGATCAGCTACACAATTGAGTAAAATGTAAGTTTATGTAAGAGCAGCTGTAGATAGTAAAAATTAAAAAAATGCTTTCCTTATTAAATGTGTCTGATTTTGACTGGTTCAGTGTTTTTTCACTGTGATTTTGGATGCACCATGGCTTGCTTTTCCTGTCACTGTTGCCTGCATGCTTAGAACAGACACTGGAGAGACGTGCACTGGAAGGCTTGCAGTGTTATCTCTGCATAGAAGCATTATGGGTGACTTTTATTGTCTTGTTTTCTGTTTTTCTCTTGTTTCTAAATTTCCTGTCATGAACGTTATTTTTGTAGTATATGAAAAAAAGGCTGTAGCAGTAACAGTATTTTGATCTTTGATCTCTGGACATGAACATGTTGAATCTAATTCTGCCAGCTTAGGAGGCTATTTCCTTCACAAAGTCGAACTAGTTGGAAAACAGAATTACATTCTTCATAAATGTGTCAAATCCCCCTCCACTACTCTAATTACTCCCCTAAAGACCTGAAACTGTTAAATTATCAAATGTTTAACTTACTGCAGGGAGTAATTTGCTTATCATGTAGGATTATATCAAACAAACATGCCTGATAAGTTGTGTTAGAAATCTGGCCCTTTTGTGAAAGACCACCCCACTGGAAGTCTGATTTAGGATTTTAAACCAACCAACAAACAATCAGAAATGTTTAAAAGGGGAATGAAGGTTTATATTAAGAAATTTGAATTTCGATGCAAGTGAGTAGCATTATCTTAGTTTTGAAAACTGATTGAAAAACTGCTTTTAGCTCACTGTTAACATAGATGTTTGTGTGGTCTCTCAAATTTTGAAAATACGGATTGAAGTCTTATTCTTGTAGGCAAGATTCTGTCGCATTTTTAATAGTATGTACACACACATATTTGTTCGTAGTATGCTTTCTAGGGCCCACTTGACTTTACATTCCAGGATGTTTGGCTCTAGGTGAGTGATCACACCATCATGATTATCTGGGTCGTGAAGCTCTTTTTTGTATGGTTCTTCTGTGTATTCTTGCCACCTTTTCTTAATATCTTCTGCTTCTGTTAGGTCCAGACCATTTCTGTCCTTTATCGAGCCCATCTTTGCATGAAATGTTCCCTTGGTATCTCTAATTTTCTTGAAGAGCTCTCTAGTCTTTCCCATTCTGTTCTTTTCCTCTATTTCTTTGCACTGATCGCTGAGGAAGGCTTCCTTATCTCTCCTTGCTATTCTTTGGAACTCTGCATTCAGATGCTTATATCTTTCCTTTTCTCCTTTGCTTTTTGCTTCTCTTCTTTTCACAGCTATTTGTAAGGCCTTCTCAGACAGCCATTTTGCTTTTTTTTGCATTTCTTTTCCATGGGGATGGTCTTGATCCCTGTCTCCTGTACAGTGTCACGAACCTCCGTCCATTGTTCATCAGACACTCTATCTATCAGATCTAGTCCCTTAAATCTATTTCTCAATTCCACTGTATAATCATAAAGGATTGGATTTAGGTCATACCTGAATGGTCTAGTGGTTTTCCCACTTTCTTCAATTTAAGTCTGAGACATCCTGGAATGTGAAGTCAAGAGGACCTTAGAAAGCATCACTACGAACAAAGCTAGTGGAGGTGATGGAATTTCAGTTGAGTTATTTCAAATCCTGAAAGATGATGCTGTGAAAGTGCTGCATTCAATATGCCAGCAAATTTGGAAAACTCAGCAGTGGCCACAGGACTGGAAAAGGTCAGTTTTCATTCCAATCCCAAAGAAAGGCAATGCCAAAAAGTGCTCACACAATTGTGTGTGTGCTCACTACCACACAATTGCACTCATCTCACACACTAGTTAAGTAATGCTCAAAATTCTCCAAGCCAAGCTTCAGCAATACGTGAACCGTGAAATTCCAGATGTTCAAGCTGGTTTTAGAAAAGGCAGAGGAACCAGAGATTAAATTGCCAACATCTGCTGCATCATTGAAAAAGCAAGAGAGTTCCAGAAAAACATCTATTTCTGCTTTATTGACTATGCCAAAGCCTTTGGCTGTGTGGATCACAATAAACTGTGGAAAATGCTGAAAGAGATGGGAATACCAGACCATCTGACCTGCCTCTTGAGAAACCTCTATGCAGGTCATGAAGCAACAGTTAGAACTGGACATGGAACAACAGACTGGTTCCAAGTAGGAAAAGAGTACGTCCAGGCTGTATATTGTTACCCTGCTTATTTAACTTCTAGGCAGAGTACATCATGAGAAACGCTGGGCTGGAAGAAGCACAAGCTGGAATCAAGATTGCCGGGAGAAATATCAATAATCTCAGATATGCAGATGACACCACCCTTATGGCAGAAAGTGAAGAGGAACTAAAAGACTCTTGATGAAAGTGAAAGAGGAGAGCGAAAAAGTTGGCTTAAAGCTCAACATTCAGAAAATGAAGATCATGGCATCTGGTCCCATCACTTCATGGGAAATAGATGGGGAAACAGTGGAAACAGTGTCAGACTTTATTTTGGGGCACTCCAAAATCACTGCAGATGGTGACTGCAGCCATGAAATTAAAAGACGCTTACTCCTTGGAAGAAAAGTTATAACCAACCTAGAAAACATATTGAAAAGCAGAGACATTACTTTGCCAACAGAGGTCCGTCTAGTCAAGGCTATGGTTTTTCCAGTGGTCATGTATGGATGTGAGAGTTGGACTGTGAAGAAGGCTGAGCGCTGAAGAATTGATGCTTTTGAACTGTGGTGTTGGAGAAGACTCTTGAGAGTCCCTTGGACTGCAAGGACATCCAACCAGTCCATCCTAAAGGAGATCAGTCCTGGGTGTTCATTGGAAGGACTGATGTTGAAGCTGAAACTCCAATACCTTGCCCACCTCATGCAAAGAGCTGACTCATTGGAAAATACTCTGATGCTGGGAGGGATTGGGGGCAGGAGGAGAAGGGGACAACAGAGGATGAGATGGTTGGATGGCATCACTGACTCGATGGACATGGGTTTGAGTGAACTCTGGGAGTTGGTGATGGACACGGAGTCGTGGCGTGCTGCGATTCATGGGAGTTGCCAAGAGTCGGATATGACTGACTGACACACATATATGAGCATATCTTTTAAATATTTTAATCATAATTTATTCACATCCTGTTTAATTTTAGAAAAGGATTTGATGTGTCTTAGATCTACTTCCTATGGAAGGAAATGGGTTGTTTTGCTTCTTCAAACATAACTGTATTTAGCTTATTCTTATGCATGTACCACGGAGAAGGCAATGGCACCCTACTCCAGTACTCTTGCCTGGAAAATCCCATGGGCGGAGGAGCCTGGTGGACTGCAGTCCATGGGGTCGCTAAGAGTCAAACACGACTGAGCAACGTCACTTTCACTTTTCACTTTCATACATTGGAAAAGGAAATGGCAACCACTCCAGTGTTCTTGCCTGGAGAATCTCAGGGATGAGGGAACCTGGTGGGCTGCCATCTATGGGGTCGCACAGAGTTGGACACTACTGAAGCGACTTAGCAGCAGCAGCATGCATGTACCACAGCTTTTATTTACTAGTTTTAAGTATAAATAGCCAGCAGTAGGTTTACTAGGTCAAATCTTAGCATATTGGGTTGAATTGTGACTATTTGTGTTCTCACAGGAGAGTCTGAGAGTATGTTCCTCTGAGACTTGCTGTGCTTGCTGGCTGTTTTGCTTTTCTGTTTGTGTAATCTGATCACTGATATCACTTTTATTTAATTTGTATTTTTGGGCAAGTGGTGAGAATGAGCATCTCTTCTGAGACCATTAATTTTGTTCTTTTGCCACTTGCCTAGGCATACATAGCCTTTATCCATTTCTTGATCCATTGCTTTTTCTTCTTATCAACATGTAGGAGCCTTATGGATTTTATGAATAATAACCTTTCATTGGCCATCTGGGTTGCAGTCTTTTACGCTGCATCTAATGTATTTTTTTAATAGTATCTTTTACTAAAGTAAATTGTTTAATTTCTGTCATCAGATATTTTCTTTTGTGGTTTTTAGATTTCCTGGCCAGCTTAGAAAGGTTTCTTCTACTCTCAGTTCATAAAAATATTTTCAAACATTATTTTTTATATTTTAAATTAATCCATTATTTTTATATGCAAATATTAAATTCATTTGAAAATTTTTTAGAGTTGTGTGAGGTAGAAGTCCACCTCTTTTCCCCCAGGTGCATAACCAGTTATGCCAGGACTATTTATAAATAAATCACCTTTTTCTATTTATATTTCCATGCTGACTTTATTCCACTTCAAGTGCTCATGCATACTAGAAGAGATAATTAAAACACAAGTCCCAAAATACTTTATCCATCCAATTGGCTAATGCAATTTAATGATGCATGAGATACTTTTTTTAAACAGTTTTCATATGTGCAAATAGGCAGTTGCTCAGTCGTGTCCGACTCTTTGCGACCCCATGAATCGCAGCACACCAGACCTCCCTGTCCATCACCAACTCCTGGAGTCCACACAAACTCATGTCCATTGAGTTGGTGATGCCATCCAACCATCTCATCCTCTGTCATCCCCTTTTCCTCCTGCCCTCAATCTTTCCCAGCATCAGGGTCTTCTCAAATGAGTCAGCTCTTTGCATCAGGTGGCCAAAGTATTGGAGTTTCAGCTTCAACATTAGTCCTACCGATGAACACCCAGGACTGATCTCCTTTAGGATGGACTGGTTGGATGTCCTTGCAGTCCAAGGGACTCTCAAGAGTCTTCTCCAACACCACAGTTCAAAAGCATCAATTCTTCGGCGCTCAGCTTTCTTTCTTTCTTTATTTTTATTTTATTTCAGCTTTATTCACGTATAATTGACAAATACAATTGTAAGATATTTAATTGTAAGGCATGGTGATTCGATACACATAGTCTTTGGGAAAGGATTCCAACATCTAGCTAATTAACTCATCCATCACTTCACACATTTGCCTTTTTTTAAAAAAAATTTTTATTTTTTATTTTTTTTTTATTTTAAAATCTTTAATTCTTACATGCGTTCCCAAACATGAACCCCCCTCCCACCTCCCTCCCCATAACATCTCTCTGGGTCACATCCATACATGACCACTGGAAAAATCATAGCCTTGAGTAGACGGACCTTTGTTGACAAAGTAATGTCTCTGCTTTTTAATATGCTGTCTAGGTTGGTCATAACTTTCCTTCCAAGGAGCAAGCATCTTTTAATTTCATGGCTGCAGTCACCATCTTCAGTGATTTTGGAGCCCAGAAAAATAAAGTCAGCCGATGTATCCACTGTTTCCCCATCTATTTGCCATGAAGTGTGCATGTAGGCACACCCTCCCGATATGACACCAACACCGTCTTTTACCAATTACCTTTGAAATTCGTATAATGCATGTTGTTCACTACTTTTTATTCCTGTACTTTTTGAATTGTAGTTGGTTCAGGAAAGGTATTTTTTACTGCTGGACATTGTGGGCATAGTAGCCCATGCAGCTTTTAAATCATAAATTTTTGTTGACACTCTATGAATTGTAAACAACAAAATTCATCATCTAAACACAGAAGGAAGGGAGTTAGTGTATATTTACTGTTTATGTATTTCTTTAATTTAGCTTTATAGGTTCATCAGATATATGGTACACAGTCAATTCACTTTTGGCTTAATGCTGTTTTATGATATATATATGTGGCAGTTCAAGTAAATGAAGTTATATTGGCAGTCTTTCCAGACATAAATATAACCAAAAGTCATGAGATTTTATATGGTAATCAAGGTTTTTAAACGGAGAACCCTTATTTAATGGAAGATTCTTGATCTTCTCATTTAAGATTTAATGAAGACTGTCCCTCAGATTTACATATTTATGAAAGTGACTGTGTCAATTAGTCAGTCATGTCTAACTCTTTGTGATCCCATGGACTGAGCCCTCCCATGGAATTCTCCAGGCAAGAATACTGGAGTGGGTTGCCATGCCCTTCTCCAGGGAATCTTTCATCCCAGGGATTGAACCCAGGTCTCCTGCATTGCAGTCAGATTCTTTACTGTCTGAGCCACCAGGAAACCCTTACATATTTTTCTATGTCCTTAAATAAATCAAGAAATTAACTAGATACATATAGGATCTTTTTACTATAACTGAAAAACCTTAATTTTCTGTTTTTCTTTAATTTTGAAGATAACCCAAATCACAGTATAATTAAATTATTTTTGATTATCTATTTTATCCTGAAGAACTCAGGAAAAAACATGGCTAAGACTCAGAGTGAACATAAATGGCGGTAGCTAGATTCTGGCTTTCCTCCTGGCATGATGCTCAGTGGTGTTTATGAATTAAGACATTGTCTTCTTACCCCTGCATCCTTGTTCTGAGCCCTTGCGGTAGTCATCACTGCTGCTCAGAAACAATCAGCTCTCCTCATTCATGAGAAAGGGATGCTGACATGTATCCCCATCCAACATAGAATCATGTAGTGGTGGGCTCCTTTCTGATTCTGGGAAAAACTTGGGGATTATGTAGAAAGGGCATTGCTGTCCTTAGGGTTCATTTCTTTTTAGGAAGGATAGAGGAATAGGGGAAAGTATGCAGCATCAAGTTGTGAGTAAATAACACCTGTTATTTAGTGATGATGCTCCCTAATCCCAATCGCCTTCCCAGGGAAGGCAAAAAGTGAAGGCTTTCCACACGGTGTCAATAAAGCTAAACTTTGAGGTTGTTAATTGTCAAATAGTGTCTTGGGGTCAATTAACAACTACTGTTTTAAATTCTTGAGTAGAGATGCACATCCTAGGAAGAGGGCTGCTGCTGCTGCTGCTGCTAAGTTGCTTCAGTTGTGTCCCACTCTGTGCGACCCCATAGACGGCAGCCCGCCAGGCTCCCCCGTCCCTGGGATTCTCCAGTCAAGATGCTGGAGTGGGTTGCCATTTCCTTCTCCAATGCATGAAAGAGAAAAGTGAAAGTGAAGCCGCTCAATTGTGTCTGACTCTTAGCAACCCCATGGACTGTAGCCTACCAGGCTCCTCCATCCTTGGGATTTTCCAGGCAAGAGTACTGGAGTCGGGTGGAAGAGGGCAGGGTGGTTGAATATGAGTGAAGGGAGAAGGGTAAGAATTACAATAGGCTTGGTATTTAGAGTTTTGTAAAACAACAAAAACAACACAGTAGAGAAAATTCATTGATGTTGGGAAGAATTCCATGTAGGTCTTATACTCTTTTTATGACTGTTCCAACTGGAATAACAGTTTGTAACCTAATTAATATTTTCATTCATCCATTTATTCAACAAGATTTTGTTAAGCTCATACTTCATGCCAGACGCTATAGATCCTGGGATTACAAAAATTCTGTCTTCTTAGGTCTTTTTGTCTAATTTGAATACAAAAGCTGTAAAAGTATAGTTTTCTAAAAAAGGGCTTACTTAAATTTATTCAGTGTTCCAAAAGAGATTTAAGGAGGCTCAAAAATTATTTTAATTAGCTTCAGTGTAAATTGTATTTGAATTATATAAGTCCCATTCATCAGAAGCAATGCAGACTGCTGTTCTAAACTTCCAGGCATTTATGCTTGTTATCTAGTGAGATGAATAATGAAAACTGATACAGAATCTTAAAAATACAGAGAAGAAAAAAAGTCTTTGTCCTGACACTATATCTCCCAGTAACAGATATTATTATATGGCTAAGCATGAAGAGTCTATAATTGAGATATCTTTTAAAGTTTGCTTTTTGAATAGATAATGTAAGTACATGCCACGCAATTCTTGATATAAACTGGCATACAATAAAAAGTGAGTTTCCTCACCCTCTCTCTCAGTTATCTAGCTTTGCTTGCTCCAGTGGTGATCGGATTTTTGCTCTGCTCTTTCTGAGATAGTTTATGCATTTTGCAAACATAGGGGCTTGTGTGTATATATTAATTTGTACATAAATGATAGTATGCTACTATATAATGTTTTGTACCTTACTCATTTTAAAAAATTTACTTATTTGTTTATTCTTATTTTATTTTTGGTTGTGGTGGTTTTTCACAGCCGCACAAAGGCTTTCTCTAGTTGGGGTGAGAACTTCTCTTCATTTGGAGGCAGGTTTCTCATCGTGGTGGCTTCTCTTGTTGCGGAGCGTGGGCTCTAGGCGCATAGGCTTCAGCAGCTGTGACATGAGGACTCAGTAGTTGTGGCACACAGGCTTAGTTGCTCCATGGCATGGGGATGTTCCCAGATCAGGGACTGAACCAGTGTCCCTTGCAATGCAAGGTAGATTCTTAATCACTGTACCACCAGGGAAGTCCTGTACCTTCAGTTCAGTTCAGTTCAGTCGCTCAGTCATGTCCGACTCTTTGTGACCCCATGAACCGCAGCACGCCAGGCGTCTCTGTCCATCACCAACTCCCGGAGTCCACCCAAACCCATGTCCATCGAGTTGGTAATGCCATCCAACCATCTCGTCCTCTGTCATCCCCTTCTCCTCCTGCCCTCAATCTTTCCCAGCATCAGGGTCTTTTCAAATGAGTCAGCTCTCTGCATCAGGTGGCCAAAGTATTGGAGTTTCAGCTTCAACATCAGTCCTTCCAATGAACACCCAGGACGGATCTCCTTTAGGATGGACTGGTTGGATGTCCTTGCAGTCCAAGGGACTCTCAAGAGTCTTCTCCAACACCACAGTTCAAAAGCATCAATTCTTTGGTGCTTAGCTTTCTTCACATCCATACAACTCTCACATCCATACACGACCACTGGAAAAACCATAGTCTCGACTAGACGGACTTTTGTTGACAAAGTTAATGTCTCTGCTTTTTATTTTTTGTATTTTTATTTATTTTTTAATTTAAATTTTCATTTTTACTTTATTTTACTTTACAATACTGTATTGGGTTTGCCATACATGAATCCGCCATGGGTGTACATGAGCTCCCAAACATGAACCCCCCTCCCACCTCCCACACCACATCCTCCCTCCGGATCATTCCCGTGCACCAGCCCCAAGCATCCTGTATCCTGCATCGAACATAGACTGGCGATTCGTTTCTTACATGATAGTATACATGTTTCAATGCCATTCTCCCAGATCATCCCACCCTCTCCCTCTCCCTCTGAGTCCAAAAGTCCACTCTACACATCTGTGTCTCTTTTGCTGTCTTGTATACAGGGTCATCATTACCATCTTTCTAAATTCCATATATATGTGTTAGTATACTGTATTGGTGTTTTTCTTTCTGGCTTACTTCACTTTGTATAATCGGCTCCAGTTTCATCCACCTCATTAGAACTGATTAAAATGTATTCTTTTTAATGGCTGAGTAATGCTCCATTGTCTATATGTACCACCACTTTCTTATCCATTCATCTGCTGATGGATATCTAGGTTGTTTCCATGTCCTGGCTATTATAAACAGTACTGCGATGAACATTGGGGTACATGTGTCTCTTTCAATTCTGGTTTCCTCGGTGTGTATGCCCAGCAGTGGGATTGCTGGGTCATAAGGCAGTTCTATTTGCAATTTTTTAAGGCATCTCCACACTGTTCTCCATAGTGGCTGTACTAGTTTGCATTCCCACCAACAGTGTAAGAGGGTTCCCTTTTCTCCACACCCTCTCAAACATTTATTGCTTGCAGACTTTTGGATCACAGCCATTCTGACTGGAGTGAAGTGGTACCTCATTGTGGTCTTGATTTGCATTTCTCTAATAATGAGTGACTTTGAGCATCTTTTCATGTGTTTGTTAGCCATCCGTGTGTCTTCATTGGAGAAATGTCTATTTAGTTCTTTGGCCCAGTTTTTGATTGGGTCGTTTATTTTTCTGGAATTGAGCTACATAAGTTGCTTGTATATTTTTGAGATTAGTTGTTTGTCAGTTGCTTCATTTGCTATTATTTTCTCCCATTCAGAAGGCTGTCTTTTCACTTTGCTTATATTTTCCTTTGTTGTGCAGAAGCTTTTAATTTTAATTAGATCCCATTTGTTTATTTTTGCTTTTATTTCCAGAATTCTGGGAGGTGGATCATAGAGGATCCTGCTGTGATTTATGTCAGAGAGTGTTTTGCCTATGTTCTCCTCTAGGAGTTTTATAGTTTCTGGTCTTACATTTAGATCTTTAATCCATTTTGAGTTTATTTTTGTGTCTGTTGTTAGAAAGTGATCTAGTTTCATTCTTTTACAAGTGGTTGACCAGTTTTCCCAGCACCACTTGTTAAAGAGATTGTCTTTACTCCATTGTATATTCTTGGCTCCTTTGTCAAAGATAAGGTGTCCATATGTGTGTGGATTTATCTCTGGGCTTTCTATTTTGTTCCATTGATCTATATTTCTGTCTTTGTGCCAGTACCATACTGTCTTGATGACTGTGGCTTTGTAGTAAAGCCTGAAGTCAGGCAAGTTGATTCCTCCAGTTCCATTCTTCTTTCTCAAGATTGCTTTGGCTATTCAAGGTTTTTTTGTATTTCCATACAAATCTTGAAATTATTTGTTCTAGTTCTGTGAAAAATACAGCTGGTAGATCGATAGGGATTGCATCGAATCTGTAGATTGCTTTGGGTAGTATACTCATTTTGTCTCTGCTTTTGAATATGCTATCTAGGTTGGTCATAACTTTCCTTCCAAGGAGTAAGCATCTTTTAATTTCATGTCTGCAGTCACCATCCACAGTGATTTTGGAGCCCAGAAAAAGAAAGTCTGACACTGTTTCCAATGTTACCCCAACTATTTCCCATGAAGTGATGGGACCGGATGCCATGATCTTCGTTTTCTGAATGTTGAGCTTTAAGCCAACTTTTTCACTCTCTTCTTTCACTTTCATCAAGAGGCTCTTTAGTTCCTCTTCACTTTCTGCCATAAGGGTGGTGTCATCTACATATCTGAGGTTATTGATATTTCTTCCTGCAATCTTGGTTCCAGCTTGTGCTTCCTTCTGCCCAGCGTTTCTCATGATGTACTCTTCATAGAAGTTAAATAAGCAGGGTGACGATATACAGCCTTGACGTACTCCTTTTCCTATTGGGAAGCAGTCTGTTGTTCCATGTCCAGTTCTAATTGTTGCTTCCTGACCTGCATACAGGTTTCTCCAGAGGCAGGTCAGTTGGTCTGGTATTCCCATCTCTTTCAGAATTTTCCACAGTTTATTGTAATCCACACAGTCAATGGCTTTGGCATAGTCAATAAAGCAGAAGTAGATGTTTTTCTGGAACTCTCTTGCTTTTTCGATGATCCAGTGGATGTTGACAATTTGATCTCAGGTTCCTTTGCCTTTTCTAAAACCAGCTTGAGCATCTGGAAGCTCACAGTTCACATATTGCTGAAGCCTGGCTTGGAGAATTTTGAGCGTTACTTCACTAGCAGGTACGTTCCTCTTTTGTTTATTTGTTTAATGTATCTTGGAGACCATTCCTTAGCTGGACATGTAATGCTATCCCATTAAAAAAATAGGTTCATCATATTTCATTGTAAGAATAAACTAGAATTTATTAATATTGACTGTTGATCCTGCTGCTTAGTTGCTTCATTCGTGTTTGACTCTTGGGCTACCCTAGAAACTGTAGCCCACAAGGCTCCTCTGTACATGGGATTATCTGGGCGGGAATACTGGAATGGGTTGCAATACCCTCCTCCAGGGCATCTTCCCAACCCAGGGATTAAATCCGGGTCTCCTGCATTTCAGGCAGATTCTTTACTGCTGAGCCACCAGGGAAGCCCATTAGTATTTACTAGTTACCTATTATTTGTAGACATTTAGGTTGTTTTTATCTTTTCCTTCTCTAAAAGAAAATTTCAATAAGATCCCTATATAAGCATTCTACATGTAAATAACTAAGAATAGAGATACTGAGCCAAAGAGTACGTACACTTTAAATTTGATGGATATTGCCAAATTGCCCTACATATTTACATTGTGTCAGTTTACAGTCTAGTAGCTCTTCCCACACTGTGTTCAGCCCTCTGTGTTTCCAAATATTTTGATCTTTGTCTAACTAGTCAGTTAAATAGCATCTCTTTTGAATTTACATTTATTTTATAACAAATGAGGTTGAATATCTTTTTACATGTTTAAGATCAATTCATATTTCTTTTTTAGGGAGGTTCCTATTCTCTGCTTTTTCTATTGGTTTATTGAGCTTTTAAATTGTTTGTAGGACCTCCTTATTAAAGAAATCAATTATTTGTCTGGTATATGGGTTGGAAATGTTTTTCTACAATTTTTCATTTTTAAAACTTTTTTTAACAACTTAAAATTTAAATATCGATCAGATTCATTGCTCTTTCCCTTTTATTGTTTCTGGATTTTGTATCATACTTAGAAAGACCATACCAACTCTGAGTTAAAAAACATTCTCCTGGGTTTTCTTCTAATGCTTTTATTATTTGATATTTTAGATTTACACCTTTGATCCATTTAGAATTAATTTTATTAGAAGGTATGAGGTAATGACCCCGCGTTCTTATCTTGGTCTCACACCACAGTCCTTTGTAAGACGGCTTTAGAATGGCGTGAGGAGTTTGATGGCAGTGAGGGCAGGTGGAAAAGCACCCTGGAGGATCCAAGTGATGAATTCTGGCTCTTTCCTTTGCCTGAGCTATTTCTCCCTCCTCTTTCTCCTTGCTACCACTTGTGCTGCTTTTGATTTTTGTTGATAATTCCTGGATATCCCTACAAGGCCTCCTACCTTTCTCCGTGTTGGAAGAAAGGAGTGAGGATGAGGAGGTACAGAACATGCGTATGTCTGTGGTAAGGCCTTGACAAAGCTGGAACTAAAACCACGGTGCATATAAGGCTAGATGGTGCATATTATTTGACATTTAAACTTCTTGGGCCTTGGAGTAGAAGCTGACTTCCTGGGGAGGTCACAGAAATACTGTTTTGAGATTGAAGACCACCTATATTTTTCAAGTCATTTCGCTGTGGATCCAAACAGGTGTTTACCATAGGGCATTGTTTACAAGTTGATACAACATATACTTAATGAATATGCTCGTGTTTCTATGTGTAGATACATTGTTTATCAATACACGTTATTTGTTTTGTGGATTTTTATTCTTTGCATAGATTTAGTGAATAGGAAATCTGAAGTCAGCATGGAGGCTGACATTATTTTTCTTGTGGAACTTTCTTAGGAAGGCATAGATGATTTTTTAAGCAAATTACTTGAAGGAAGTTTGGTAGGAAGCTGGAACAGGCGCCAGGCTTAGTTCACTTTTCTCTTCTCTTGGCAGACCCCCTCCTTTTTAATCCCATGCTCAGTTTCTCATCCCCTTGAATCTGTACACTTCAACATTTCTCACCTTTGTAATGTCTACCCTCCAAATTATTAAACACATTCAAACTGCTCATTACAAAACAAGGATGTAAACCAGCCTCTTCTCAGCCTTTCCAGGCCCCCTTTGAACTAGCACTCTTATTTAGAGTCTCTTATCCTCTCTTATCCTCCTTCATATCCCAAATTTCTTGAAGGATTAGTCCACTCTTGCTACTTTCACCAGTTCACTCCTCAGTCCACTGTTATACAGGTTCACCACTATCATACTGTTTATATGACTCTTGTTTGGGTCAACAGTGACATCATCTAGTTGCCAGATCCAGTGGGTGTTTTCCCAGTCTCTCTTATTATGGAACATCTCTGCTGGATTTGGGCATTTGGCACTAGTCATCCCTTCCTTCCTTTCAATTATGACTTCTTCCTGTTTTTCTCTGGGGATCTCAAAGATCCTCTTTCTTTGAGAGTTTTTTTTTTTTTTTTCCAAAGTTGGTGTGCTGCTGCTGCTGCTGCTAAGTCCCTTCAGTTGTGTCCGACTCTGTGTGACGTCATAGATGGCAGCCCACCAGGCTCCTCCGTCCCTGGGATTCTCCAGGCAAGAACACTGGAGTGGGTTGCCATTTCCTTCTCCAGTCATGAAAGTGAAAAGTGAAAGTGAAGTTGCTCAGTCGTGTCTGACTTTGTGACCCGAAGGACTGCAGCCTACCAGGCTCCTTTGTCTGTGGGATTTTCCAGGCAAGAGTACTGGAGTGGGTTGCCATTGCCTTCTCCTTGAAGTTGGTGTAAGTAAGTGACAATCACTTAGTTGTGTCCGACTCTTCACAATCCCATGAACTGTAGCCTACTAGGCTCCTTGGAATTCTCCAGGAAAGAATACTAGAGTGGGTTGCTATTCCCTTCTCCAGGGGATCTTCCAGACCCAGGGATCGAACCCAGGTCTCCTGCTTTGCAGGCAAATTCTTTATAGTTTGAGCCACAAGGAAGCCCTGTCTTTTTCCTCTTCAGTTCAGTTCAGTTCAGTTGCTCATTCATGTCTGACTCTTTGCGACCCCATGAATTGCAGCACGCCCCGCCTCCCTGTCCATCACCATCTCCCAGAGTTCACTCAGACTCACATCCATCGAGTCCCTGATGCCATCCAGCCATCTCATCCTCTGTCGTCCCCTTCTCCTCTTGCCCCCAATCCCTCCCAGCATCAGAGTCTTTTCCAATGAGTCAACTCTTCGCATGAGGTGGCCAAAGTACTGGAGCTTCAGCTTTAGCATCATTCCTTCCAAAGAACACCCAGGGCTGATCTCCTTCAGAATGGACTGGTTGGATCTCCTTGCAGTCCAAGGGACTCTCAAGAGTCTTCTCCAACACCACAGTTCAAAAGCATCAATTCTTTGGCGCTCAGCCTTCTTCACAGTCCAACTGTCACATCCATACATGATCACAGGAAAAACCATAACCTTGACTAGACAGACCTTTGTTGGCAAAATAACGTCTCTGCTTTTCAATATGCTATCTAGGTTGGTCATAACTTTTCTTCCAAGGAGTAAGCATCTTTTAATTTCATGGCTGCAGTCACCATCTGCAGTGATTTTGGAGCCCAAAAAATAAAGTCAGCCACTGTTTCCACGGTTTCCCCATCTATTTCCCATGAAGTGATGGGACCAGATGCCATGATCTTTGTTTCCTGAATGTTGACCTTTAAGCCAACTTTTTCACACTTCTCTTTCACTCTCATCAAGAGTCTTTTTAGTTCCTCTTCACTTTCTGCCATAAGAGTGGTGTCATCTGCATATCTGAGATTATTGATATTTTTCCTGGCAATCTTGATTCCAGCTTGTGTTTCTTCCAGCCCAGCATTTCTCATGATGTACTCTGCAAATAACTTAAATAAGCAGGGTGACAATATACAGCCTTGATGTACTCCCTTACCATTTCTTAAATACCAGGTGGTCCCCAAGGTTCTGACTTCAGCCATTGTTTTTACTGCTTCACGTACTCTCTGTGAGTCATACCATGCTCCTTTTGGGACTAAATGTTGTATGATTGGAAAGAATTCCTCTGGTCTTTATATTCCAGCAGACTTCTACCCTGACTCCTAGATTAAAGAAGTACAGCCCCTTCTTGGGGCCCCATAGGTTCCCAAACACAGATGACGGTTGGATTCATCATCTACATTTACATTAGCTCCTCCTCCTCCTCCTCCTTCATTCTCCACCTGACTCAGCAGCATCACCGTTCATTCAGCTGCCAAGAAGAACCCCAAGCCAGAGGCCATATTGCTGCTCCTGTTTTCTTCAGCCTTATATCCAGTGAAACACCAACTTCTGGCAGTGTTGGCTTCTCTTTTACTTATTCCCTCTCCTCTGATGCAGCCCAGGTCTTTAGCCTCTCTTACCTGGACTATTTTTAATTGAGTACTTTGATTCTGGTCAGAGTCATTTTTCATAAAGTTCCTAGAAGTATTTCTTAAAAATATATAATTGACCTTTGAATAACATGAACTTGACTCATATAGGTTTACTTATGCACAGTTATTTTTTCAGTAGTAAATATACTACAGTACTACAAGGTCTGTGGTTGGTTGAATTTGAAGATGCAGAAAAATGGAGGCTATGGAGTACAGACTATGTACATTATACATGGACTAGTCCCCTGCATTATATCTTACTAGGTCACCCCTCTTTGGTTGCTCCTTGTTGCTTGTGGGATAAGGCTAGTCTTTGGATAGTATCAAAGGACCCTCTAATCTCACCTGCCTACCTCTCCATCTGTCTCTTTCTACTTCTCTTGCACTTCTTTCACATTCCGCAGTGCTGTAGTTCCCAGGCCTCTGTTCTTTTAGTCTTTGTTCCTCTGTTCAGACTGTCCGCTCAGACCATCCCCCTCATTGCATGAAGTGATATATGCTCTCTGCTAGTTCAGCTCAGGTGTCTCAATCTGGGGAAGGTCTTGCTTTCTGTTTAAGTAGCCTTCATAGGAGGTTCAAAATACTCAGGGCCTATGCACTTATCCAGCTCCTTTATGTCTTCTAAGTAATTAGTGTTTAAACATCTCTCCCTCTTTACTGGGCTTAAGGGCAGGGATAAGTAATTTCACCTTGTATCTCCTGTGCTGCACGCGAAACTTAACATATTTTAACTCAGTCAATGCTTATTAAAATAATCTTGAGTGAATGAAATTCAACAACTCTTTGTACAAAGATAAGCATGACATTGTTGAGTTAGAAAATATCTTAGAAAGAGTCTTTTGTTAAACCATATATAAATACAGATTTGCATCCTTGCTCGTATTTATCAAGATTCTGAAGCAGAGAACCTTAGAGAAGTCTACATTCCTATGCCTTTCCATTTTCCACTGGTCGATTTCCTTTGAAAGTGTAGTGGTTGGAGACTGTTAAACATGCTTGCATTCTGTTACTGGGATCTACTTAAAGACAGAGATTAAGAAAGGAATATTGGAAAATGTAGATGGACACATTTAAATGGCTTCTTTAAAATCTGCTTTCAAAGCTGTTCTAAACAATTTTGATAAAAAATTTAACCAGTTTTTTTGAACATCTGGTAGGCACAAATAGCTTACTCTATTACAAGGTGATATTACTTGAAGGAAGGGACATAGCAATTGTGGTGCCTTTATGTGAATTTCTCTGTGGAGCAGTTATTCTATAGCGTGGCCCCACTCTTGAATTAGTGTATTGCCAGTAGAGTCCCTTTAAACACTATGTTTATTGGTTGACACTGTAATAACAGCACTGCATGCCCAGTGGCTGATACAGGGTCTTTGATCATTGTTCCATATTACTAAGCCTTCATCCACACTCAGTTAATCATCTGGCATAGTCAACTGCACTAGGAAATGAGGGCCAGCTTTTGTTCAGCAGTGCACTTGATAAGCTCAATCTTCTAAACTTGGAACTAGGTGATGATATGGCTAGTCTGTGTTCAAGTGTAGAATAATTTATTGTGAATTTTGGCGTGCAATTTCACCCTTGCTGGTCCAGAAACTCATTACATGGTGGAGGTGATTGCTAATCAAGATTTCTGGGCTCTGGTTTCTCCCTAATAAGTCTTCTCCCCCCTCCCACTCTCTGTATTTTTATCCCAATTTTCAGCTTCTATCAGTGTGAAGCCACATGTAATAAGTAATAAAACATTAGGGAGGGTTATACAATATTTTAAAATATTAGGGAATAGTTGTAAATCATGTAAATGATTTTCCTTTGTTTGGGTTTTCTAATCATGACATCTCTGTAATAGGAATGTCTGAATCTGAGGCATTGGGGTATTAAAATGGTCCATTATCTGGAGACCCATCTTCTCATTGGTATATAAATGCTTGAAAGGTACTTTATCGTGCCTGTTCCATAGCCATCCATTCCTGGAACCATGACAAAGGGGAGCAGGGTAGAGCCTAGTTGGTATGGAACTGTGCCTGTGGCTGACATGGCACTTTCAACTGCTATGGAGTATTTCCAGGGCATTGAGAGTCATAGGGGAGAGAGAGGATGGATGAAATGGCATTGAGTGGAACCACATGGGAAGAGTGTTACGTGTGTTTTTACTTTTAATTATTTCATAATAATTGTTATTAGAAAACAAAAATTGCAATGTAGTTTGTAATTTTGATACTTAAATTCATTAAAATGAAATTGACAACAGTTAATTAATACTTCTCCCCCCAATAGTAGCATTTATACTTTTGTATATTTTGCACAAGTGTTACTCCTTTTATGATCATGTTAAACAGCTATTCATTTGGAAGATTATAGAGTGTGATTATTCTTTATACTTGGAGGGTTTTGCTGTTGTTTTGATACCTGTGTTTTAGCAAAGTCTTAAGGAACAATATCGCATGTAAATAATGGGTGATGGTGTAGTTCCTAATGTTAGCTGGGTACCAAAATGTATATTATTATATTTTCATAATTTATTTTTAAATGCCTCCAGGGAAGGAAGGTTTCTGTTTAAAGAAATCCTTAGTGAAGGTTTTTATAAACCAAATTCTAACCCCCTAATCAGGATGTTTATGTATTCAGTTTGGTTAAAGCAATGGATGCAGTTATATGTAAAATTCAAATAGAGTTTTAGAATCCAACAGAAAGCAGTTATGGATTGTGGATAAGTTCCAAGGTAAAGTTATTTTACTTTTATTCTCAGTGAGATTTTATTGCACATTCAGAGTGGCTTTTTCCACACCAGAAGTTTATATAATATTGTATAACCTTTACCTTTCAGTAAAGAAATCTGAAGTTGAGGGTCTACTTAGATGAGAATATGTTGTCCCCTCTAGCTCTCGAGGCCTGGGCAGTGGCCCCCTTATACATAGGGCTGTGTGGCCTGTGCTGTGGGGCTGATCAGAGCCCAGTGTGGATGTGAGCCTGTGACCTGCTGGGCGTCTCCCTCTGCATCCAGGAGCAGTGTTCCCGGGGTGGTTGCTCCGAGTTCAGATCTGAAGTCATAAAATATTCAGGATGTTTTCCTTTCTCAAATTGAAATGATGTTTGCTCCATGTTTTGCTCAACCTTGTGGAAAGATGTGCAGGTCAGGAGCCAAAACCGTGTCCAGCTTCACTCAGGAAAACCTGTGCTGTGTCCTCTGATTGGCACTTTCCTTGGTTTCATGAACTTCCTTAAAATACTTTGACTTTGTGTGGATTTCTGGCTCCAAATCACACCTAAAAATAAATAGATCTACTTTAAAACAGTTAAAAAAAAGGAAACTCAGTCCACAGTGTGAACAAAAATGACTCTCTCAGCGAGCCATCTGAGAGTCCTGTCAGGTGCTTGTTACATTTGTAGGTGGCTGATTCCACCTCATTTGGCATTTGGTGAAATGTCATCACACCTATGGCAGGCCAGGTGCCCTCATATCAGGCACATTGGTAGAGCTGCTTTCCGGCAGGGTGAAGATGGCCTTGCCTCCCTTTCTCTGAGCTCCTTACCCAAGCTTCATTGTGGTCACATTTGAAGGTTTTGCTAGAGTTTAGAAAAAAACTGATTTTTATATGTGATCCTATAGAGATCAGAGAGCCACAGATACACAGGAGTGTGTGTGTGTGTGTGTGTGTGTGTGTACCAGCTGACAGTGTGACAGTGTTTGGTTGTCTTAGGATAAGACTATGATTTATGTAATATTAGTAAGTACTAATACTTGACATTACTCAATTGCTATTTCAGTATTACTTATATATGTGTATATAGATAGATGATTTATAAAACAGAAAAAAACCCATATGACAAATAGTGGATGATTTAAATGGGAAGAAGAAAATAACAATTTAAAGGCAGAGTGGTCCCCTTTCAGTGGACTTTGCCAGAGGATGTGGAAGGCAGTGACCTAGGTTCCTAGCCCCTCAGGACCAGACTGGCAGGAAGTTTGCAGAGAATCTAGGTGTCCTTCCTGGATAAGGTCCCTTCCCTCTAATTCAGGTAGAATGATAAAGCTGACTTGAGGTTGACACATGACAATTTAAAAATCTATGGAGACATTTTCTCTAAAACAAGTGTTGCTATTCTGAGTTTTGAGTTCATGTATGGAATTAGGGCTCTCTGACCCTTGAGATTATATTTAAACTTTTTAGGTATTTGTATGTGTGCATATTTCTGGGGACACGTTTGTATTTGTGTATACATTTCTGGGAATGGTTCTGTACTTTTTATCAGATTCTCAAAGTGAAGTGTGAATACTCCCAAGCTGGTCAACCAACTATGTCCTCAACCTTTTAGGATTTTAGATCATGAGGATGGTAGCTTGTATTGTTGTTCAGATCTTTTCACTGCACCTCCCTGTTGGCCCTTTCCCACAGGAGATTTAGGTTCCCTCTACACTGATGTTGGAATTGGTCATGTGACTTACTTTAGCCAGTGAAATGCGAGTGGAAGAGATACACGCCACTCTGAGAACCATTGAGTGGTTCTCTCGTTACTCTCTTAACTCTGCCGTGAAACTGACATGTCCTTGAGTGGGGCTGTGCATACTGCCTGGCTGGGGGTAAAGATGCCAGAGCTGAAGCTGACTCTTAAACATGTTTTACCAGGGGAGAAATAGACCATGTTGTTTTAAGTCACTGAGATTTGGGTTTTTATTTTTGTTGCTGGTAGCATTGCTTAGCCTGAGCTGACTGATCCAACAAGTGGCAGTCTGAATTACATTCAGAATCCAACAGGGCACACTGGAGAGCCCTAGTTTAGTGAGCTTCCTGTGGTTTGGCACATTTAGAAGAGACACATTTTCCTATAGATTCTGTGTGGTCCTTCAGGGTTTCCCCATGGAGTCAGAAATAAAACTTCAGCCCTATAGTTAGTCTATTAAGAGCTAGAGAGTTCATTTTGTTGAACCAGAATCCTTTTCCTCTGGAGTGAGAGAGCCACTCTGGGCCTGTTTCTTCTCTCTGACCCACTAGTGTGTGCAGCAAAGAATTACTGATGTGAGGTGTGTCTGAGGTCAGGAACAGCTCTCTGAAGCATAACGCAAGCCACCTAACACACTAGGTATGAACATATTGAAAGATTATGGGGTGCATATCATTTGTGGTGCAAAGTACAGTACAGATTCATTTTCTAAAATGCTCCCGTACTTCAGGCATGACAAGGATGAAGAATAGGTGTTACCACAGTAGAGCACAGTGAAAGGCCACCCATGAAAGAAAACAGGTTTCAGAGGTGACTCATAAACAAAGTACTACCTTCGAGAAAATAAAGAAGCCATCCATTACCCACACAAAGTGCATAATAATCAGGACAAATGCTTCATCATCTCATATTTGATGGCTAGCAGTCATAACTCCCACAAAGGAAACACTACAGAACCTTGTACTTGAGTCAGAAGGGGCTGCGTTCGAATGAAAGAGCTGTTCTGTCTTTGGAGAGATTCGTTTTATTCCATGCCCTAGATTCTTAACTATTGCACTCATTAAGCAGTTTCAGTGTTTAATAATCTTATTATTTAAGAAACATTCTGTACTTATTATCCCTGTTGACATAAAATGGGGAAAGTTGATGGGCAGCTCATGAAAGATCTGCCCTGAAGCTTTTTACTCAGTGGAAAATGATCTAGGAAACTATATCACTACAGTTACTAATATCCCAGGTAGAATAATAATTTCTTCCTAATCTAGTACATCTAAAAAATGTTTTAACTTCTTTTCATCACAGATTATAGACGTCCTTTCCTTTCCTTTTCATTCATTCATTTATTGCTTACTCTTTGCTGGGACTGTTCTTAGAGCTGGAGCTCAGCAACACTCTGCCCACAAAGTGGCTATATTCTAGTGGGAGAAGACAGAAATTAAGTACCAACAGCAAAAACAAAACACTGTGTAGTATGTCAAGTGGAGATAAATACTCTGAAAATAATAGAACAGTATAAGAGGAGATAGAAAATTAGGGGCACAGGATGTTATTTTATACAGGATGGTCAGGGCAGTTTTCATTGACTGCTGCTGCTGCTAAGGTGCTTCAGTCGTGTCCGACTCTGCGACCCCATAGATGGCAGCCCACCAGGCTCCCCTGTCCCTGGGATTCTCCAGGCAAGAACACTGGAGTGGGTTGCCATTTCTTTCTCCAATGCATGAAAGTGAAAAGTGAAAGAAGTCGTTCAGTCGAGTCCAACTCTTAGCGACCCCATGGACTATCAGAGCCTACGAGACTCCTCCGTCCATGGTATTTTCCAGGCAAGAGTACTGGAGTGGGGTGCCATTGTCTCATTGATTGAGGGCATTTGAAAGTCGTAAGTGAAGTGAAGGACTCGTCATGTACGTGTCTGTTGGAAGAGTGGGGAGTTGGATTTATGTCTCATTTTACTCAGCTCTATTTCTGAGGAGTGGTATGTAAATTGAGTTTTATTTTTAAGTATATTATGGAAACTTCTTATAACTTTTTTCCCCCTAAGTGAATGTCTCTCTAGAATGAAAATCCCATTGGTAAAATGAGCAATTATGCCACAAAATTATTTGCATCATGAATACGAGTTTCCACACTGAATTCATTTTGAGTTGGTTACACATGTTTATGGTAAGATGTTATAGATAAGTGATGGACAAGAACAGCTTGAATGAAAAATCTTGGATGTAGTTTTTTTTAAAGATACTCCATTTTTTAAACTATAAGAATAAGCAAGTCAACAGTGCTGCATGGCTGAGACTCATATTACCTCTTTGAATTAATAATCAGAATACTTTATTATTAACATATGCAAATCACAGAAATACTTTCAAAATATCTGGCAGCCCTTAGAAATGATTTCTATTGTTGGGTTAGCATTCTTTTTGTACTTTTATGTACTCTGAGGATGTGCTGGAAATAAACATTTTTCCAAGCGAATGAAGATGGTAACTCAGGCCTCAGGAAGATTATCACAACTTCCAAATAAATGTGTTTAAACCTGCAAGTTATGCTCTGCCTTTTAGTTTCACCCTTTGTGGATTCAGAGATTATTTTGAAAAATAAAACAACAAAGCCTGTTAAGAATACAGTGAAAGTCACTCAGTCGTGTCTGACTCTTTGTGAGCCCATGGACTATACAGTCCACAGAATTCTCCAGGCCAGAATACTGGAGGGGTAGCCTTTCCCTTCTCCAGAGGATCTTCCCAACCCAGTCAAACCCAGGGCTCCCGCACTGCAAGCAGATTCTTTATCAGCTCAGCCACCAGGGAAGCCTGTTAAGAATATAGTGAATTATAAAATTTTGTCATTGACTCATTTTATGTATAATAAACTTTGACTTTATAACAAAAATTGCATGATGTGATTGTGGTTAAACCTTGGGGAGTGTAAGCTTTGAGTGCCGTTGCTATTTTAGAATATTTAGGTGGTTGTTAATTTGCAGAAGGGTACAACCTGTGTGAAGGTGAGCAATCAATGTAAGAAATCCTGTTCTTTACCTCTTTCATTCCCTGCAACCTTCCCTTTACCTCCTTTTAATAGGTATAGTAAATTTCAGATGCTGTAGAAGTAGAATTGATCCATCCTTTTAGCATTTTTGACCAGTGTCAGGATTGGGCATTTCTGAGGAAGTACTGTATGATACAGTTCATTTCTCTTCTTCCCTACCACAGAAGAGCACTCCGAATCATCCAGATTGTTACTTCTTTCTGTGACAAGTTTACCTCTTATAACCATCTTTCTTAGGGTTACCTGAGATGGTGTTTTTGCATGTATTTTTTCTGTTGAGTTAAATAACACAGCTGTTACTTTTAATATGTAAAACATTTGTCTCTTCATGGCAGAATGGTATTGTATAAGCAAAGCGCTTCATCTTTAATCTACAGGTGTATCAGACAAAGCTCTTTGTCTTCAGAAATGCTTCAACTTGGTTTCTTTCTTTTTTTTTTTTTTAAGACATCTGTTTTTTATTTTCTCTTTGTCCCCTAAGAGCTAATTTGTTCATATCTAGGCCTTGAAATAGAACTTGGCAGTATTATAAAATCAATGGATCCTCTTTAGAGCACCAAACCCAATCCAAGTGGTTGAGGCTGAGGGGTCAAGCTTTTTTCCCTGATTCCAGACAAGTAACTGGCTGTCTGTGCTCCCTCTCTTCAACCTTCTGGATGCTTGTTTTTGAAATGAGTTTTCTTCTTGCACTGCTGACTTCTCTACCTGATGTGTTAGTTTCCTACAGCTGCTGTAACAAACTGTTATAAATTGAGCAGCAGGAATTTATTTTCTCACAGTTCTGAAAGTTAGAAGTCTGAAATCAAGGCGTCATCAGAACTGTGCTCTTTGACAAGGCCCTAGGGAAGAATCTTTTCTTGATGCTTCTAGCTTCTGGTGTGTTTTTCTACAACCCTTGGCTTCCTTGTGCTGTAGATGTGTTTCTCCCACTTCTGCCTATTATCACTTGACATTCTCCCTGTGTATCTCTGTTTTCACAGGGTATTCTTTTCTCTACATGTGCATGCTCAGTCACTCAATCGTGTCTGACTCTTTGAGGCCCTTTGAACTGTAGCCCACCAGGGGTTACAATCCCTCTGTTGATGGGATTTTCCAGGCAAGGATACTGGAATGGAATGGAATGGAATGGAAAGTCGCTCAGTCGTGTTTGACTCTGTGCCCTCATAGACTGTAGCCTACCGGGCTCCTCTGTCCATGGGATTTTCCAGGCAATAGTACTGGAGTGGATTGCCATTTCCTTCTCTAGGGATCTTCCCGACCCAGGGCTCGAACCTGGGTCTCCCGCATTGTAGACAGACACTTTACCGTCTGAGCCACCAGGGAGGTATAAGGATACTGGAGTGGGTTACAATGTCTTCCTTCAGGGGTTCTTCCTGACCCAGGGATCAAACCTGCATCTTCTGCATTGCAGGCAGATTCTTTACTGCAGAACCATCAGGAGAATCCTTCTTTTCTTTGCATCTCTGTCCAAATTAAATGAAAGTCATTGGGTGAGGGCCCACCCCAATCCAGTAGGACCTCCTATTAACTTGATTATAAAGACCCTGTTTAAACAAGGGTCCATTCTGAGGCTCTGGATGGGCATGCCTTTGTGGGGCACACTATTTAACATGCCCAGAGCTATTAGGCCCAGAGCATATTCATGGCCAAATATAATCAGTTCTAGTCTAAGATTTTCTTTTGGTAAATGCTTTAAATATATAGTGTATTTGTATTCTGTAAAGTTTTTATTGAGATTTAACATATATGCAGAAAAGTTTATACATTTTAAGTGAATAAATTTTTACAGAATGAAATATAGCTATGTTACTACCATCAGGTCAAGAAATAGAGCATTACCAGCAGCCCCGAAGCCTCCATCATTTCTCAGTCACCAGAATGACCTCTATTATGACTTCTATCATCAGCATGAATGAGTTTTCCTTGTTTTCAAGCTTGGTATGTGTGTATTTTCTTGTGTCTGGCTTTTTGGTCCAGTGTTGTAACTGGGAATTTCATCCATGTTGTAGTATGTGATTATAGTTTGTTCTTTCTCTTTGCTGCACAATATTCAATCCTATGGATATGCTGTAACTGTTTTCCCATGCTATTGCTCATGGATATTTGAATTACTTATGGTTTAAAAAATAACAAATAATATTTTGTGACTATTTTGGGGCATGTCTTTGGATGCACATACGTATGTGTCTGTGTTAGATACATAGTCAGGGTATGAATTCTTGTCAGATACATGTATTCAAAAATCTCTGAGGCTGTGGTGTTTTTCTGTTAATGGTAGCTTTTGATTGAATATAATTTCTTTTTTTTGTTCCTTTAATTTCTTAATTTTAATCAACTGATGCTGAATCTGATTTCCTTTAGGATTGACTGGTTTGATCTCCTTGCTGTCCAAGAGACTCAAGAGTCTTCTCTAGCACCACAGTTCAAAGGCATCAGTTCTTTAGCGCTCAGCCTTTTTTATTGTCCAGCTTTCACATCCATACATGACTACTGGAAAAACCATAGCTTTAACTGTATGGACCTTTGTTGACAAAGTACTGTCTCTGCTTTTAAATATGCTGTCTAGGGTGGTCATAGCTTTACTTCCAAGGAGCAAGCGTCTTTTAATTTCATGGCTGCAGTCACCATTCACAGTGATTTTGGAGCCCAAGAAAATAATGTCTGTCACTGTTTCCATTGTTTTCCTATCTATCTGCTATGAAGTGATGGGACCAGATGCCATGTTCTTAGTTTTTTGAATGTTGAGTTTTAAGCCAGCTTTTTCACTCTCGTCTTTCATTTTCATTAAGAGGATCTTTAGTTCCTTTTTGCTTTCTGTCATAGGGTGGTGTCATCTGCATATCTGAGGTTATTGATATTTCTCCCTGCTCTCTTGATTCCAGCTTGTGCTTCATCCTGCCTGGCATTTTGCATGATTTTTTTTTCCCATATGGATAATTGATCTGGCTCCATTTACTGAAAGGATCATGCTTTCTCAGTTTTACTGAAAAGAAAGTGATTGTATATGTGTGGGTCAGTTCCTGGGCTTTCTAGTCTGTTCTGTTTAACTTTGTGCCAATACTATTTTTGTTTTTATTACTATAGCTTTATAAGAAATCTGGATATCTAGTAGTTTAAAATCTCCAAGTTTGCTATTTTTTTAAGAAAGAGTTTTAGCTATACTTGGCTTTTTACATTTTGATAAAAAATTTTGAATCAGCTTGTGAATTTCCAAAAGAAAATACCTATTAGGAGTTTAATTTGGAGTTAATGAGTATACAGATTAATTTGAAGATAATTGACATTTTTATAATTCTGAGTCTTCTAATCATTGGAAATGGTGTGTTTCTCTAATTCAGGGGTTAGCAGCCTTTTCCTGTGAAGCATCAGATAAGAAATACTTTAGGCTTTCTAGGCAACATGCAGTCTCTGTCACATATTCTTATTCTCTTTCCTTTTAGGTTTACAACCTTTTAAAAATGGAAAAGCTCTTCTTAGTTTATGTGCAGTACAAAAGCAGTTTGCTGCTGTTTGTGGTTGCCACTCCTTGCTTTGTTAATTTAGATTTTGTTTAATATATCTTAATAATGCTTTATACTCTTGCCTGGAAAATATCTTGGACAGGGGAGCCTGGTAGGCCGCAGTCCATGGGATCACGAAGAGTCAGACATGACTGAGCGACTTCACTTTCACTTTTCACTTTCATGCATTGGAGAAGGAAATGGCAACCCACTCCAGTGTTCTAGCCTGGAGAATCCCAGGGATGGGGGAGCCTGGTGGGCTGCCGTCTCAGGTTGCACAGAGTCGGACACGACTGAAACGACTTAGCAGCAGCAGCAGCAGCAGCAGCAGCAGCAGCAGCAGCAGCATACTTTTCTATGTTGAGTCCTTGCATGTCTTTCATTATATTTAGTCTTGGCTATTTGTAATTTTTAACACTACTTTAAGGAGTATTCTCTTAAAAATCATTTTCCAATGTTTGTTTCTTGTATATAGAAGTAAAATTGATTTTTGTATATTTACTTCTTTCCAGTGATCTTGATAAAATATTAATTAGTTATAATAGTTTATCTGAGATTCTTCCGGAGTTTCTACACATAAATAATGTCATGTGCTAAATGTGGTGTTGGAGAAGACTCTTGAGAGTCCCTTGGACTGCAAGGAGATCCAACCAGTCCATTCTGAAGGAGATCAGCCCTGGGATTTCTTTGGAGGGAATGATGCTGAAGCTGAAACTCCAGTACTTTGGCCTCCTCATGCAAAGAGTTGACTTCATTGTAAAAGACCCTGATGCTGGGAGGGATTGGGGGCAGGAGGAGAAGGGGACGACAGAGGATGAGATGGCTGGATGGCAACACTGACTCAATGGACGTGAGTCTGAGTGAACTCCAGGAGTTGGTGATGGACAGGGAGGCCTGGTGTGCTGCGATTCATGGGGTCACAAAGAGTCGGACATGACTGAACGACTGAACTGAACTGGATGGAACTATAGATTTCTTTATTTTGATTTCCAAACTTTAAGGCATTTATCTAGTTTCTTATCTTAGTGTATATGCTAGAATTTCCAGTACAGGTTGAATATAAGTGATGACTATGAACATCTTAATTTTTTCAAGAAGCCAGTTATATTATGTGGTTAATTATGGTATTAGCTATGGGACTTTTGTGGATACTTTTACAAACTCAAACATGATTCCTTCTATTTCTAGTTTGCTAAGAGTTATTTTAAAATTGTTAAAATAAGCATTGAATTCTATCAAATACTTGCTGCTGCTGCTGCTGCTAAGTCACTTCAGTTGTGTCTGACTCTATGTGACCCCATAGACGTTTCTCCTGTATAATGTGGTATATTATAATTTTCAAGTTATATTTTACTTTCAAAAATTAAACTAACCTTGCATTCCTAGATAGACTGTATTTGATTATTGTATATTGTTTTTAAACATCTATATCTATATCGTTACTTTGTGTATTTTCATGGCAGATTGGTGAGTAGTTTTTTCCCCTGTTGAAATGTTATTATGTTGCTTTCATGTGTAACCTCTTTTCTATTCTCTTTTTGTATTTTCTGAGACTGTTTGTAAAGTGAATGAAGCTATCTAGGTCTCTCAAATCCAGCCAGGTTGCCAACTGAGTACTGGTGATTGACTGCAGTCAGCATTATGTAGAGTAGCATAATCTGAGCTTTGCCTGAATTCATGACTCACAAAAACATGAAATAGAATTATATGGTTATTGTTTTAATTTACTAAGATTTAAAGCACTGGGTGTATGGAAGAATCTCATTGTAGTTTTAATTTGCATTTTCAAAATAGAATAATGGTTCGAGAAGCTTTTCATGTACTTCTCTGCCAGTCATACATCCTCCTTGGTGAAATATCTCTTCAAATCTTTGGCCCACTGATTTCATTGGATCTTTCACTATTACTAAGTTTTGAGAGTTCTTTATATATTTTGGATACAAGTTCTTTATCAGGTGTTTTGCAAATATTTTTCTCCTAGTCTGTTACTTGCCTCTTAATTTCCTTAACTATTTTACAAAGAGCAAAAGTTCTTAATTTTGGTGAAGTGCAATTAATGAATTTTTTTCTTTTATTTATTTATTTTTTCTGTGCCTTATTTAAGACATCTTTGCCTAACCAATGGTCACATTTTCTTTTTTCTTTTGTATATTTTATAGTTTTATTTTTAACATTGTGGTTGTGATCCATTTTGAGTTTTGATTTTTGTTTCTGATGTGAGACAAGATTTGAGGTTTATATCTTTGCATATGAATATCCAATTGTTCTAGTACCACTTATTGAAAACTGTCTTCTCTCCTTTGAATTGCTGTGGAAAATGAATTGACAATATATGTGTATACTATTCCTGGACTTTCTACTCTATTCCATTGATATGTATGTCAGTCCTTACACTAGTATCCACAGTGTACAAATAATTGTAGTTTTATTTATAAACTTTGCAATCAGGCTATGTACTTCTTTCAACTTTGTTTTTCTATTTCAAAATTGTTTTGTAACAACAACAAAAAATTGAGTATGTCTTTTGTTTCATGAAAATTTTATAATCAACTTGTGAAATAAAAAATCCTGCTGGTATTTTGATATGGATTGTATTGAATCCATAGATCAATTGGGAAAGATTTGATATTGTAAAAATATTGAGTCTTCTGATCTGTGAACATGGCATCTTTGTTTATTAAAGGCATAATTGATTCTCTCAGCAGTGTTTTGTAGTTTTCAGTATACAGATCATATGCATATTTTATTAAATGTATTTCTTAAGTATTTCATGTTTCTTAATGCTATGTAAATTCTTTTAAAATTATAATTTTCTGTTTTTAATTGAAGTATAGTTGATGTACAACATATGTTATAGGTTATTATAGTGATTTCTAATTTTAAAAAGTTTACTTCATTTATAGTTATAAAACTGTAATTTTTGGCTGTATTCCCTGTGTTTTACAGTATATTTATATTTTATTTTATACATAATAGTTTGTACCTCTTATTTGCCCACCTTGATATTGCTCCTCCCCCATTCCCTTTCCTCACTGGTAACCATTGGTTTGTTCTCTATACCTGTGATTCTCCTTTTTTTGGATTCACTAGTGTGCTGTATTTTTTTAGATTCTACATATATGTGATATCATTCATTACTTGTCTTTCTCTGTCTTATTTCGCTTAACATAATACCCTCCAAATTACAATTTTAAGTTGTTCATTGATAGTACATAGAATGTTTGACTTATACTGGCCTTGAATTATGTTACACTACTAAGCTCCCTTAATAATCCTAATAAGTTTTTTTTGTGGATTTCTTAGGATTTTTCACATAATTTTTACTTTCAACAGTCACAAGTATTTTTAAGAACTTAAAGGATACAAATGGTCTCTGTGCCCAGATACTTAACCGTTTTTGTTGCTCTTTCATTCTTTAAGTCCTTTGTTTTCCTTTGGTTTTATTATATTTTTTTCATTCTGAGAAATTTCTTAAGCATTTCTTCTGTTTTTTTTTTTTTTTTTTAAATCAGGTGTGATTTAAAAATTTGTTGTTGGCAACAAATTTTCTTTGTTTTCCTTCACATTGGAATGGTTTTATTTCTCCTTTATTTCTAAAAGATATTTCTGGTAGAATTTTGGGTTAAAAATTATATTCTTTTAGTTCCTGAAAGATGTCTTTCCATTCCCTTCTAGCTTTCGTGGCTTCTGATGAAAAATCTGTAGTTGTTCAAACTGTTATTCCTCTGTACGTGATGTATCATTTTTTTTCTCTGGCTGCAGTTTGATTATGAAGTTTCTGGGCATGATTTCTTAATTTTATCTTGTTTGAGTCTCTTGAATCTGTAAGTCAGTATCCTTCCCCCAAAGTTCAAGTCTGCTCTTTAATATTTTTCAGTGTTTTTTTTTTTTCTGTATGCTTTATGTTGGACAGTTTCTCTTGGTGTATCTGATATTATTTTCTTTGAAGTATCCTATTGCCTGTTAACTCAATCCAGTGCTGTTTTCCACTTCAGATTTTGTATTTTTCACCTAGAATATCTTCTGTTTCTCTGCTAATTGTACTCATGTTTCCTTTACATGGGCTTCCCTTGTGGCTTAGCTGGTAAAGAATCTGCCTGCAATATGGGAGACCTGGGTTCAATCCCTGGGTTGGGAAAATCCCCTGGAGAAGAGAACAGCTACCCACTCCAGTATTCTGGCCTGGAGAATTCCATGGACTGTACAGTCCCTGGGGTTGCAAAGAGTTGGACACGACTGAGCGACTTCCACTTTCACTTTTCCTTTACATCATGAAGTATATTCATAAGATTTATAACAGCTGCTTTTTCTGAAGATTTCTGCAAATATCTGTCATTTCTGGTTCTGTTTCTATTGAGTGGTAGAATTTTTCTGTTTATAGTTTGTGTTTTTCTTCTTTACCACATGCCTGGAAGTGTTTGATCGGATTCCAGGCACTGACTTTTATTTTGTTCAATGTCAGATTTTGTTGTATTTCTTTAAAGAGTGTTGTTTTTACAGTTGCAGATCAGTTTGATCCCTTTGGAACTTGTGTTCAAGTTTTCTTGTGGTAGGTCTGGAGTAGTCTTTATTCTAGGCTTAATTTATCCCCCACTGCTAAGACATGACTCTTGAGTATTCTGCCTAATGTTCTCTATTTTATGAAGTTTATTCACTCTGAGTGATGAGAATGTGACTTATTCCTACTATTGTGTGATGTCAGGGACATTTCCAGCCTGTTTGGTTCAAGTAGTTCTATCCCTAGTCTCACGGAGTATTACCCCAGGCATGTGCAGATCAGTAATCAGCTACAGACTTGAGGGGGACCCCTTTGATGATCTCTGGAGCCTTTTTGCTTAGTGCCCTCTTCTCCAATATTCTGACCTACAGAATATGTCTATTTAAATGAGAATACTATATTCTGTTTGTGTTTCCACTCTGAACTACAGTTTTGAAACGTCTCCAGGAAGTAAACTGGGGCAATCAGAGCACTTATCTAATTATTTTCCTTCTCTGAGAGATCACAGAGATTGCCTCATTGCCTAGTGCTGGCGACGGAATGAAACACCAACACTGCAGAGTGGTTTGAATCTTTATGTTTTAACACTTGCTTCTTACAGCTGCTTTATTTTATATCCCTTGCACAACAACCTACAGGGCAAGTTGCCAAGCACTATGATTCAGAGACTATACAGTGCGCAGGCGCAGGGCGAGATAACCTTTACCTTGACTTATTTACTGCAGCTAAGACTTTGTTTTGGGGAACTTCCTTATCAACTTAGAATCCGTTTTGTCCCTGGGTCTGTTCCTTTTGAGGAATCAGAGAAACATCCTTGTGTGCAGGAAATGTTCTTTTCCCATGGGAACAAACAGAGGATTCTTAGCTGAACATCTCGTTTGCAAGAATGTTCAGCCCTGGTTGAGAGTCTCGTTTGCAAGCACTTCTCAACCTTCCTTATACCTAGTTCCCTACAGCCTAGTATCTGAAAAATTGTTTTACGTAATTTCCCTACTTTTCTGATTGTTAATACTAGGGCAATCCCTGTAGTAATTGGTTCTTTGTACATAAGTAAAATTCCAGAAGTAGACTTTTGAACATCTTTTGTGTACAGAGCCCTGGGTTTGAGTCACAGGTTAAATATTCTCCTGATTGTGTTAAAATGCATGCTGTGTTTATACATACCTCTTATAAGTTATCTGCTTATTTCCTTTCCCCTAGCCTCAAATTTGATACTTTCAGTTTATTATTTCTATAAAACTGATCGTGTTTTAGTATAAATGATGATAGATGCAAGTCAGAACTATTGAAGAACTTGGTTATTTTATAGCTGGACTATTGCGATAGACTCCTAACCGATCCTGATCTTTTCAGCCGCACTCTCTTCCATTCCTATCTCCTCAATATTTCCATAGTGATTTTTAAATTATGAAATCTCCTGGATAGTTATAAACAGCTGCTAACTCTCGCTTTGCTTCTACCTTGTCCCCCAGCTCAGTCTGTTCTCAACCCAGCAGCCAGAATGATCCTTTTAAAACATTTCAGATCAAGTTGCTCTCCTGTGCCTATGTAAATCCTTCAGTGTTTCCTTAGTTCACTCAGAAAAAAAGTGAAAGTCCTTCAAGGTCTTTGAGACCCTACCTGATCTGACCCTATCTGATCCTATCTCCAGCTCTTTCCCTCTCATTCTGTTCCAGCCGCACTAACCTCCACGCTGTTACATAAGTACATCAAGCAGGTCCTGCCTTATGGCCTTTGAACTGATCATCTCCTGTGCTTTGAATACTCTTCCTTCAGATTTCCTCACACTTAACTCCCTCAGCTCCTTCAGGTCTCTGGTGAAGTGTTACCTTCTCAGTGTTGCCTCCCTGGCCCTCCAATTAAATGATGGAATCTGACCCCGTCCTCCTCTCTGATTTAGCACATCTGGTGTCTTACACTGCTCTAATTATTTCCACAATATTTATCAGCTTCTAACATCCTAGACGACAGAGGATGAGATGGCTGGATGGCATCACTGACTCGATGGATGTGAGTCTGAGTGAACTCCGGGAGTTGGTGATGGACAGGGAGGCCTGGCGTGCTGTGATTCATGGGGTCGCAAAGAGTTGGACACGGCTGAGCGACTGGACTGGACTGAACTGAACTGAATACCCTAGATAGTAGACCCTTGGTTACTATGTTTAGAATCTGATACCTCTTTCCCGCTAGAATGTAAACTCTCTAAGGGCAGAGTTTGTTGTCTGTTTCGCTCTCTGATGTATCCTCAGAACCTGGTACTTTTAGGTCTATAGTAGATATTTGTTGAATGCATGTAAATCTGATATTCTTTAAAGTTAGATGATTTAGCTATTAATGAGCATTAGAAGGATAAAGCTTAAACTCTTCACAAAGCAGAGTACATTCTTCATGAGCCCCTCCTCTTTGCTATGTCCATCGTTTTAGCTTCTCTATCCCTCCATTTCCTGATTTCCACCCATACTTAATTAACAATTCTTAAAATATTACTGGCTCTCTCGCATTTCTTGGAAACATCTCAGGGAGCACCCATTGCTTTGTACTTACTTTATGGCATTATAACAATTTCATATTCAGATGTGAACAACCCAAATTTTATTGTCTAATTCACAGTAAAGCTTCTTCCTTCTTCCCTGCTAGGGACATCAGCTCAAGGACCTAGAGTGGGGAAGGGGGTGTGGTTTTCTCTTTCATGCTCTGTCCTTTCTCCTGTCTGTGCTTCTGTTCTCTCCAGAGTCCACTGAAGAGAGAGAGAGAAGGGGTGGAGTCTGTCATCAGTTGAGGTTGTAATCTAGTTGCTGGTGACCTCTCCAAGGCAGATGCTTTCCCCCTGTCATCAGGGACCTTCATGCTGATGCAGGTGACATCTCCCTGACTGATTTGCAGCAGAATGACCCACTTAGCACCTTTCTACTGGGATATTCTCATATTGGTAAAGCCTTCTTCAGCAGGATTCTTTCAAGATACCTTGAAAGAGATGCTGCATGTAAATATCGGCTACACAAATACAGATCTGACGTCTAAGGCATAATTGTCCATCCATTTTACTTTACTGCTGCTCTTCTGGTCCTGAATCCTGAATGTGAGGAAATTAGGTAGAATTTAAAGAATGAATCAAATTCATGGACCTGACAGAGAAATGGAAATAGTTCCTCGGTGAGACTCAGTAAGTGACTTCTGACTGGATGCAAGTTTCCGAACCTTGGTCTTTAACACTCAGATGAACAAGTAAGTATGTGCACAGTCATCCTACCACTGACTAGTTGTGAGGTAATAGCTACTTGATCTCTCTGGGACTCAGCTTCATCATCCATAAAGTGAGGCAGCTGAATTTTTAAGTTAATGTTTTATTGTAAGAGCCTATGATGCCCTTGGGCTTCCCTGATAGGTCAGTTGGTAAAGAATCTGCCTGCAATGCAGAAGACCCCGGTTCGATTCCTGAGTCAGGAAGAGCCACTGGAGAAGGGATAGGCTACTCACTTCAGTATTCTTGGGCTTCCCTGGTGGCTCAGCTGGTAAAAGAATCCACCTGCAATGTGGGAGACCTGGGTTTGATCCATGGATTGGGAAGATCCCCTGGAGAAGGGAAAGGCTACCCACTCCAGTATGCTGGCCTGGAAAATTCCGTGAACTGTATAGTCCATGGGGTCCCAAAGAGTTGGACACGACTGAACAACTTTCAGTTTGGATGATAGCAGACATGATGCCCTTTGATTCTCTGTTTCCCTTTCTGTTTCTTGGATGTGTCATGGAGATTAGGCTTTGCAAGGTTGAGCTCCATTGCTTTACTGTTTCTGCAGGATGGCAGTTCCAGCGCTATGAAGCATTGGTTTTGAAATTTATATTGAATTATTAATGAGATACCATTTGTAGAGAGTAAGCTAGAACATAGAGGGGAGGCCAAGAAGCATGAAGATCTCAAATAGGGAACATCCCATTGTTTTCTCTGCCAGTGACTGGGTGGCCACCAGAGATGAAGGACAGGGGCTTGGCAATGTGTACCAGGAATGCCTGTCATGGGTCTTGGAAAACAGGGGCAGCTCAGTAGAAGGGGGTGATATATCTTCCTGACAAAGCTCCTGCCAGGAGAGAATGTACATAACTCAGCTCCGAGCCTTGCTATGAGCTCTGCCAAATCCGACAGGCAGGTAACAAAACACTGAAAAGAAAGTAATGTCAGTCCAGCCTAGCGACGACCAATACTGCACCTTAATTACTCTACCTAGTGACAAAAGCTATTTATCAAGCTTGAAATAAAGTGGTTTTAAAGTCAGAAATTTATGTGCCAGCCAGTCAGAGGCTGTAATTTTGGGGGCATTGGTTTAAAGGCACATAAACTTAAATGAAAACAAATTGGAGAGCTAAGTAACTATACATATGCCCAATAGCTCCCTTGGTTCTGTCTTTGGTTTTTCTGATTTCCACACCATGCCCCTGCACCTGTGTTTCTGGTCAATTACAGCCTGTCATCTAAGCCAAGGTCTCATCCAGGAACCAAAAGGAAGATGTTCTGTCTTTATTTATTCCATTTACTCAACAAATATTTAATGTATTTTGTGAGTACAGTAGAAAAGAAGGCTGAGGAGGCCTGGAGGAATTCATTTATTCAACAGATATTTATTGAATACCTGCTATGTGCCAGATATTGACTGGGGAGCTAAGCATGGTGGTGGTAAACAAGACATCAGAGACCTCTTCTCCCATGGAACTCACACACATATAAATGAGAACACGTATAAATGAGAAAATAAATGACAGTGGTTGGAGGGAAGGATAGCAATGCTAGAAGAGACTGTAATGATCAGGGAGCAGAGTTCTAAATGGAGGGAGCAGTCTTTGCAAAAGCAGTAGAGCAGGAATAACCTCCACATGTATGGTAAATGGAGAAACAGGTCAGCATGACTGAAGAGGGAAGGAGTAGAAACAGACAAGATCAGAGGAGTAGGCTGGGGGCTAGATCGAGAAGGGCCCGTGGGTCAGGTGAGGAGTGTGGATTTTATTCTATGTACAGTGTGAGCCACTGGAAAGTTTTAGGAAGGGAGCAATGATCTGACCAACACTTTGTTGAGAGGGAAGGGATGGAAAAGATTTTTGCAAAAGAAGAGACATTAATTACTTAACAGTTGTTTAATCAAAGAAGGGTTTATTTAATTTTCCTCACGTGCCACATGCGGATGACAGAACAATGAATTGGACACATCATGTCCTCAAGATGCTTGAGGCACAGTGGTGAAGTCAAGTGTAAAAGAACAGCATGACAATAGTGAGCCTTCTTGGGCAAAGGCACCTGTAGTCACTGCCACCATTATTAACAGTACCTGGCTTCTTAAAGGAGGCTCTTCTGGATGGGACTTTTAAATACAAAAATCACATTGAGGGCAAAAGGAGAAGAGGGCAGTAGAGGGTGAGATGGTTGGATGGCGTCACTGACTCAATGGACATGAATTTGAGCAAACTCCAGGAGGTGGTGAAGGACAGGGACGTCTGGATGCTGCAGTTCATGGGGTCCAACAAAGAGCTGGACACGACTGAATGGCTGAACAACAACAGCATCAGCCCATGATGGACATGCCACTGGGTCTGCTCTCCTAGAGATAACCCAAACAGTCTAAGAGGCACAGTGGAACTGTGAGTCATGAGACTGACTTCTCTTCTCTATGTGGCTGTAAGGGGCAAATGTTCCCAGGAATCTGGGCTTCACTTCCTCTACAAGAAAGAGCTGAAATAATTGCTCTATAATGTCCCCTCCAGTTTTATCTGTTTGTAACTTAGAGGATGCCTTACCTTGATCATTCATTTTAGGCTGCTTTCTTGCCATAGTAATACAGAAGACTAACTTTGAACCCCAATTAAGCAAAACATTATCCCTCACAAAAGAATTTCAGTCTTCTCATTAGTATACCTGAATTGCACAAACTTGCACTCAGGTATGATTATATATTTTCAATTTCATCAAAGTATTCTTAGAAATTTGTTTTCTTTCTTGCATCTAAGTCCCTGCATCATCTCCTTGATGCTGCCTCATGGCCTGAAAAGCTTACAGTGTTTATTCTTGGGCCCTTTATTAAAAAAAGATCACTGACTCCTGTTTTAAGGCTGGAATGTTGTGGAGCGGAGTTTCCTGGCTTGAGATCCCCAAAACCCCATACCTGCCAGATGCTCAGTGGAGAAGATGATTCCATGGTCCCTGACAAGTGCTGAAGTAAGAAACAAATCCATAACCACAATCAAATGAAGAAACAAACCCATTTCACTTTGTTTAATTCTGTGTTTCCAAATGTAAATGAAGTCAGACCTTTTATTAGGTAACAATTCTTAATTACTGTTTAAACCCTGGACCTGAGCAGGTTCCCTCACCTACAGCTCCTGTGTTCTCCTGGCATGCACTTTTAATTTCACCCTGCCTGGCTGCGATGGCAGGGAAGTCTAACTATATTTCGTGTTACATAGTCTTCCCCTTTTGCTGGACCAACTTTGCAGTAAACTGAGGAGCCACACCAGCTGAAATGATACTTCTTCCTTCCAGCCCTGGGAAAGGCCCTTTCTAAGGCTTCATGCTGCATGCCAGTTGGATCAGTTCAGCCTCAGGATGAGGATATACAAATCTATAGATGATGATGCTGTTTAGTCACTCAGTCATGTCCGACTCTTTGTGACCTCGTGAACTGTAGCCCGCCAGGCTCCTCTGTCCATGGGATTTCCAGGCAAGAATACTGGAGTGGGTTGCCATTTCCTTCTCCAGGGGATCTTCCTGCCCCAGGGTTTGAACCTGGATCTCCTGCATTACATTGCAAAGGCAGATTCTTTACCGCTGAACCACCAGGGAAGCCCATAGATGATGTAGAACACATGAAATGGCTTTGCCTGTTTGTGGTGAGGAGTTTGAGTTAAGACATAAGTGCTGTCTTGCCTGTTTTTTCTTGTGACTAACAGAACTTTGTCCAGCTTATTATGATCCCTGAGTTTCCCTGTAGGACAGCTACAACCAGTATACAGCACCATGTGGCTCAGCCTATGTTGTGCAAGCCAGGCCTAGGCCCTGACTTCTCCCCACCCCCACCACAAGCATAACAATTTCACTAATAATAACTACCATCTCTTCTGAACCTGTGAACGCCCTGGGTGGGCTTTGGCGCTGACCTTTGGCTGTGGTTAGACTGATTCATGTAGCATCTGCAGGGTCAAACTCATCAAAGAGATTTTATCAGCAACTGTCCAGCAGCTGAGGCATGAACGAGTAGGTGACTAAATGCTGTTCAGCTCTGGAAAGCTGTATCATGGTGGGCAGAGACTTGTGCAATGTAGGTGTTCTAGACTATTCTCTGTGCAAAGGATACTATATATAAGAGGAGATGGGGCAGGAAAATTGAATGGACATGAGTTTGAGTCCTAGACCTACCAAGGAGGCAATGCATCATTTATATCAAGTTCTTTAACCTCTCTTGAGTGTTACTTGTCTCCCCTGTAAAATGGAGTAATAATACCTACCTTGCTGAATTCATGTGATGATTAGGCTATAGACAGGAATTAACCTGAAGGCTAGCATGGATCTGCTGCTGCTGCTGCTAAGTCACTTCAGTTGTGTCCGACTCTGTGCGACCTCATAGATGGCAGCCCACCAGGCTCCCCCGTCCCTGGGATGCTCCAGGCAAGAACACTGGGCTGCGATTTCCTTCTCCAATGCATGAAAGTGAAAAGTGAAAGTGAAGTCCCTCAGTCGTGTCAGACCCTCAGCGACCCCATGGACTGCAGCCTACCAGGCTCCTCCGTCCATGGGATTTTCCAGGCAAGAGTACTGGAGTGGGGTGCCATTTCTGGTACTTGATAAAAACTCAATGGACTGCAGTGATGATTATGAGGTTATTAAGGGAGGGAAGGATCATCAGCCATCACTCCATCAAGTCCCCTCATTCTATCAATGAGGAGACTTGGTCAATACAATGGTTAGTGGGAGAACACAGGTTTCCTTAGTCCTAACTCAGTGCTCTGTGTAGCACATATCTCTCTTCAGTCGTTAGTTAATTGCTGAGGGGAAAGACTTCATTCTGACCTTGGATATTTCCTATAAATCTTGACTCTGCTTCAAGATCCAAAGGATGGGTGTCTGGTGTCTCGTGTGCATGGGTTTTACAGTTTGACTTTTTAAGCACAAAGCGCACTGTCTTCCAGAAACAGGGCCTCTCTCTTGTTGGTACCTCTCACCTTGCCAGGCTAGAACTTGGGAACATTAGGCTCACAGATGCCTCGGACACATGACTGAGTGGCTTGATCATGCCTCAGGGCTTGGAGGAGGTAAGACGCCCTGGAGCCAGGTGCTGCCTTGTTACCATACTCCTGGCTGGAGTGGAGTTGACGGGCTTGCTGGAGTGTTCAGAGGAACAACTGGAGGCAGCGCTGATGAACAGGGAGGGAGGACAGAAGTAGAAGCAGCAGAGGGAAGAGAAGGACTAAGCTCTTGCCATGGGCTGGGGAGCAATTGTTTTCCTAAAAAAACCCAGTGTTACACCTGGTGTCTAGATTCCTTCTCAGGCAGACCCATGGAAATCCCATTAAACACAATCTAGCAATTCCAGTCTGGGAATTTACCCAAAGGAAATGAAAATACTAACTCCAAAAGATATCTGCACCCCCAAATTTATTGCAGCACTTTTTGCAGTTGCCAAGATGTGGAAGCAAGCTAAGTGTCCGAGTGGATATGTGCTTCAGTAGTAAAGAATCCAGCTGCCAATGTAGGAGACACAAGTTTGATCCCTGGATTGGGAAGATCCCCTGGAGGAAGAAACGGCAACTCACTCCAATATTCTTGCCCGGGAAATCCCATGGACAGAGGAGCCTGGCAGGGCACAGTTCATGGGGTCACAAAAGAGTTGGACGTGACTTAGCAACTAAACAACAACAGCTGCACACACACACATACACCCCCCCCCCCCCACACACCCACACCCCCCCACCCCCCACCCACCCACCCACACCCACACCCACACCCACACCCACACCCACACCCACACACACACACACACAGTGGAGTGTTATTCAGCCATAAAAAAGAAGGAAGCCTTGACATTTGCAATATCATAGATGGACCTTGAGGGCACTATGCTAAGTGAAATAAGTCAGATAAAGAAAGGCAAATATCATATGATCTCATTTATATGTGGAATCTAAAAAAACAAAGACAAAAAAGCCTCCAAACTCCCCCATTACAGAGAACAGGTTGGTGGTTGCCAGACTCAGGGGGAAAAGTTGAAGGTGGTCAAAAGTTACAAACTTCCAGTTGTAAAATAAATTAGTCATGGGAATACAATGTAGTGACTATAGTTAATAATACTGTGTGTATATTTGAAAGTTGCTAAGACAGTAGATCTTAAAACTTCTCATCATAAGAAAAAGAATTTATAACTGTAATGATGGATGTTAATTAGACTTATTGTGGTAATTATTTGCAACACATACAAATATCAAGTTATTGTTATACACATGAAATAAATAAATATATGTCAATTATATTTCAATTAAAACATTTCCACTAAACACATAAAGAATATGAACTATAGTACTCCACAACTAACTGTGCTACTTGGGTTCCTGTTAATGTAACTGGGTATCTACTTATCCAACATTATCATAAAATGAGCTACCACTAATTATTTTACTATAAAAATACAAAAAATATGCCATAGAGTGTAAAATAAAGTCTTTTCCCTCACTCTGCCCCCCAAATAGTCCCACTTAGTTGAATTTTCTGCTGTTAACAGTTTCTTATGTATTTTTCAGGTATTCATACTCTCTCTATATATACATATATATAATGTATATGTAGTATTAAAGTGAAGAAAGTGAAAGTGTTAGTTGCTCATTCATGTCCAACTCTTTGTGACCCCATGGGCTGTAGCCAACTAGGCTCCTCTGTCCATGGGATTGTCCAGGCAAGAATACTGGAGTGGGTAGCCATTTCCTTCTCAAGGATATCTTCCTAACCCAGGAATCAAACTCAAGTCTCCTGCATTGCAGGCAAATTCTTTACCATCTGAGCCACCAGGGAAGCCCATTTATAGTATTGTTGTTGTTCAGTTGCTTAGTCGTGTCCTACTCTTTGTGACCCCATGGACTGCAGCACGCCAGCCTTCCCTGTCCTTCACCATCTCCTGGAGCTTGCTTAAACCCATGTGCACTGAGTCAGTGATGCTGTCCAACCATCTCATCCTCTGTCATCCCCTTCTCCTCCTGCCTCAATCTTTCTGAGCATCAGATCTTTTCTAATGAGTTGGCTCTTCACATCAGGTGGCCAGAGTATTGGAACTTCAGCTTCAGCATCAGTCCTTCCAATGAATATTCAGGATTGATTTCCTTTAGGATTGACTGGTTTGATCTTGCAGTCCAAGGGACTCTCAAGAGTCTTCTCCAATACCACAGTTCAAAAGCATCAGTTCTTTGGTATTCAGGTGCTTTTATGGTCCAACTCTCACAGATATTGTGACTACTGGAAAAACCATAGCTTTGACTTGATGGACCTTTGTATAGTAGGTGTCTTCAGCGGCACTGACATTTGATGTGCCACTGAGGACAGTGAAGAAAGCTGGGTAACTATCTGGGGGCGTGTGGGGGAGAGTGCCAGACTGAGGGACCGTGAATTGCAGAGTCCTGGGTTGGGATTGTGCCTGGTACATTTGAGGAACAGCAAAGAGGCTGTGGGGCTGGAGTGGAGGTGACAAGAGGTGGATAATACACAAGGCTTCGTAGGTCCTGGTTGGGACTTGGACTTTTACTCTGAGTGAAATGAGCTCCTCGAGCAGAGGAATGATGTGACCTGACTTACAGGGAGAAATATCTAGAGGCTCTTAGGTAAAAATCCAGGTGAGAGATGACAGTAGCCTGAACCTTGGTGGTAGTGGAGTGGAAAAATGGTTGGATCCTAGACATGTTTTAGAGAAATACCTAAATAGTGTGATTTGTTGTTGACCTGGTGAGAATGAGCATGTAGGGCAGATTCCAGATGTGGTGGCGGAACAACTGGAAGGATGGGGTTTTAAATTTACCATGGAGCCAATATTCAGAACCAAATGTGCTGGGCCATTGGTCTCTGCTCCCTCCTCCACATCTTGCCTCTTGGGCACCACATGGTCATCCATAACACTGTGATGTGGTACACTTCTGTGTTTCAAGGGAAGGAACAAAATTTCACAGTATTGCCTTCTATTAAGTTGGGGACTTTCTGGCCCAAATTGTTCCTAATGTCTCAGAGTATTTTATAGTGGCCATTTCTGGTAGTGGCATTTCCTGTGATGCAGGAGACCTGGGTTCAGTTCCTGGGTTGGGGAGATCCCCTGGAGAAGGGAATGGCAACCCATTCCAGTATTCTTGCCTGGACAATCCCATAGACAGAGGAACCTGGTGAGTTGCAGTCCATGGGGATCACAAGGAGCCAGACTGAGTGACGAACACACACGCGTATTTAAAAGATGCTTATTAGAACGCAGGCAATTCACCCCTGGAACTCTGGACTCATTGGGAATGCCTGCACTAGCCTGTTACTCTGGAGTCCTGTATTCCTGCTTTTGGTGACCATACCTTTGGTGCCCTCAGTTTTACTGTGCTGTCCTGTCTGTCAAATACTTTCTGTGTCTTATAATGAAAACACAGTGAAGATGAACATGCTATTTATAATCTTCTTCCTGGAGCCATTTCAATTAAAAGTTAATTAAATGTCTTCACATCATAATTTTAAAGTATTCTTTGAGTAATAGTGAGACAGTGTGAGAGCTGTAAGAATTCCCAAGTCTAAAATAAACTTATGCAAATACCTTTTCAAAATGCCACTTTATGCACAGGCAGCATTACTTAAACATGATTAGTGCTTTTATGTCTTTATTAATTTTATTAATTAAAATATTTAACAGGTGAGCTTGTGATTAGGGGTGCTCAATGAAAGCATTCTTTAAGTTTTGGATTATAGGTTGACCCTTGTGCTTTAGAGCCGTGGTGCTCACGTTTGGGTGAAGTGAAGTCGCTCAGTTGTGTCCGACTCTTTGTGACCCCATGGACTGCAGCCTATCAGGCTCCTCCGTCCATGGAATTTTCCAGGCAAAAGTGCTGGAGTGGATTGACATTTCCTTCTCCAGGGGATCTTCCTGACCCAGGAATCGAACCCCGGTCCCCTGCATTGCAGGCAGATGCTTTACCATCTGAGCCACCAGGGAAGCCCACATTTGGGTGGCTCTAGGGAAACACCTCAGGAGCTGATGAAGAAGACAGAGGCTCATTGGACTAGGGCCTGGGACTTGCCTATTTTTATTGTCTCCCACATGATTCTGATACCCACCAAAGTGTGAGAACCACCGCTTTAGAGTGTCAAGCTGCTTTAGTGTTTCAGGTCAATGATTCTGCACTTGAAAAATTGGGGGGGGGGCAGATCTATTGTGATCTGCCCAAGGGTGCTCAGGTGCTTTAGGCATGATATCTTCCTCCCCACATTCCAGAGTGTGAGCATGTTGTTTACAATGTGACTGAAATTGACACAGGCCCCCAAAACTTCATGCTTTGGCATATTTCATACACTGTTTCCTTTGAAAACAAGCTGTGGAATTCTGGAGTTCCATTGATAAGACCTCAGGTATGTAGATTTGCAGGCAATATATTGGCTTGTGCCAAAGCAAGACTCTCATTTTTCTGCTCAGTGCATCTCCTACTGTGGCAGTGCGCAATCTGTTTTTCTGCCAACAACCTCATGGTGGCTGTAAGCGGATGAGGCTTGTGTGGACCAATTCAGGACTGACTCTTCCCAAACCAGTGGTGGCAGGGGGATGCTCATCTATCACAGGGAGGATGGTGTTTCTGTAGGGTTTGGGCCTTTTAGGTCTATATCTTATTTCTACTGTGGGCAAGAAAGATACTCTCGGGCTTCTCAATAATAGTTAATGAGTGAAGGAATGTTCCAAGTGCTTTATATGTATTATCTTAATTAATCCTCATAAATCCCACTGGTGCTAGTGCTTTGCTAAGTTGCTTCAGTCGTGTCCAACTGTGCCAACTATGGGCTATAGCCTGCCAGACTCCCCTGTCCATGGATTCTCCAGGCAAGAGTACTAGAGTGGGTTGCCGTGTCCTTCTCCAGGGGAATCTTCCTGACCCAGGGATCGAACCCGAGTTTCTTACGTCTCCTGCATTGGCACCCAGGTTCTTTATCACTAGTGCCACCTGGGAAGCACCGTAAGTCGCACAGAAAGTTTGATATTATTTCTATTTTAAATGAAAAGGAAATGGAAGTACAGAGAACTTGCCCATGGCCACCTCAGCTAGTTGTGGACCCTAAGATCCAAAGCTAAGCCAGGCCATCTGGCTTCAAACTTCATCATTTTAACCATTATGCTCTGCTGTTTTCCAATCTGACAGTATTTATGTTCCTTCTTTCTGTTATGCTGGCCTAGGAGTCATCAGTGAGAGTGACAGAGATGGACCCTCCAAAGGGCAGCCATGCAGGGTACTGAGGAACTCGGTGACAGACAGGACAGCAGGAAGCTCCTGGGCGGCATCCCTCACCTGCAGAACCAGAGCCAGCTGTGGATAGAGGTGGTGGTAGGGCTATACAGGGTAGCATTCAGCAGTAAGACTGAACTTACTCCTTACAGGTAACACCCATTCTAATTGGCAGTGCCATGGTACGCCTGGCATTGGGTGTTTTGAGTGTTGTTGCTGGTATATATCCTCCCCTAGAGCCATAACTGGCTTGGAGATAGTCCCTTTAATTATAATGGACCTTCTTCTACTCCAGGAGAAGGAGAGGGCCAGCTGTCTACCAGGGCTGTTCAGATGCTGCTGGCAAATAGCAAACTAAAGGCCCCTGGGAAGCCCCTGGGTAATAGGGGGAGGAATAGGTGGAGAATGGTAGAGGTGCAATGAATAGGATAGGTATCATGATCCACGGCAGGATTTATAAAATTTCAGTAATATAAGGATTTATTTTCAAGGAAAAATACTACAGCGTATTTCCAGTGGTAGAGGAAATTAGTCTTATTATAGTATTACTTAAATATATTCAAACAAAACTAATTACAAAGTCCTCATGATTTTAGCTGTTGTACAACTATAAAACTGAAACATTTTAGTAAAACTAAATAAAAGCAAAAGTACAATAGCAGTAATATTCCACTTAGTGGCACTGATTTAATGTGATGGATACTGTTCTTTTGCTGAAATAGCCACAACGCGTTATTAATACATGTACATGGCAGTGACGCCATAGGTTCTGTGGACCTCATGGCCTCCACTTCATGTGTCATGGGATGACTCAGTTATCCATTTTCCAGCTCCGCTTGTCTACAGGAACAGCCATGTGGCTTTTGCCTGTACAGGGGCAGTGATGTTGACCTCCATTGAGTGCAAGGACACCATTGGCCTCTGCCCAACTCCTTGGTGCCAACATGATCATGGTACCAAACCTGGATGCCAGTGTTGTATGGCTTTTCTTGGTGATAAAGGGATTGATTATACAAATGATAAAGAATATACATATTTTGTTTTTTGTTGAGATGATTTGGGATTGCACTCCACTGAAATGTAAGCTGTCTTGAGAGCAGGGACTTTGATCTGCACTCTGCCATATTCTTGGTACTGAGAGTAGTGCCAAGAATAGCTCTGTCCAATAGAAATATAATACAGCCCATAAATATGAGCCACATATGTAATTTAATATTTTCTAGCTGCTACACTTAAACTGAAAAGAATAGATGAAATTAACTTTAGTAATACATTTTATTTAACCCAGTATATTTTATATGTAGTAATTTCAACATATAATGAACATAAAAATTACTAATACAAGATTTTGTATTTTTCTTTTTCTGTGAAGTCTTGTGTGTATTTTACATTTACAGCACATCTCAGACTAGCCATATTTCAAGTACTTGGTAGTCTCATGTAGCTAGAGGCTATCGTGTTGGATGTACAGGTGTGGAAGATAATAGGTGCTCAATAAACCTGTTTTTTAAAAAGAATATTTCTCGATGAGTTAAAGAACTTTTAGACATTCAGGATACTGTTTTCAGAAATGCTGGTGCTCCCTTTTATGTTACAGTGAGGTAGGGGAGCAGAAGAAGATGGGGCTCTAGGTTTTTTGCCTCTGCCTTGAATGATTAAGACATCCTCCTATCTGGTCTCACTGTGTCCAGCCTTGCTCCTGTAATTGTGCTCCCCAGGAGGACCAGAGGACTTTTTCCTAAAATGAAAAGCCCAACAAGTCACTCCCTTGTTTAAAAACACTCCAGCGGCTTCTCTTAGACCTTAAAGGCTGAGTTCCTTACTGTGAATGGCAAGGGCCTGGATGATCTGGCCCTAGCCCTTTTCTCCAGAGTACCCTCTTCTGCTGTTCTCCTTGAGCCCCCTGCTCCTGCCACATGGGGCTTCTCTCTCTCCTTTCATAAGGAAGGCAGGACATACCTTCCCCTTGTGTCTTTGTTCATGCCACTTCCTATTCCTGTCACAGTCCTTCCTCCACGCTCCTTTCCCTGCTTATTTCCTGTATATCCATCAAGTACAGGTTAAAATGTCACTTCTTCCAGAAAGCCCTCCCTGAACCCACTGTCCTGTCGGGCTCCCTGATTCCTGGTGCTCTGCACCAGTTGAACATTCCTCCCTCTCATTTCTCGGAGCTGTGCCCCCTGCCCTTTGAGACCTGGAATAACTTAGGAAAGAATACAACCGATATGGATGAGGGAGGCCTGGGAGACTTTACTGTTGTCGTAAAGTATGGCCCAAAGTCTTGGAACAAAAGGAGCAGACATTTCCTACCTGATAAAAATATGCACTGTGGGCAAGGCTTGAATAAAATACAGAAATCCTATTTCTCATGGCAGTCCCTTTCCTCTCCTCACTGCAAAGACCAGAGGATTTTTCTAGAGGGGCTCAGCCACCAAATGTAACCTTCCCTCAGTTGGGAGATGTTGGTTATTGGAAAACTTATGACTTGTCTGTCCTTGAGTGTTGAGGCTTCCTCCCAGGCCCTCCTCCTCCTCAATTATAATGACTTCCATAGTAGTTATGCTTAGTGTCTGTATCAGCTAGACCAGTGATTCTGAACCAGAGGAGCATCTCAGAATCACTGGGGAGTTTTCCTGAAGTACAGCTGTCTAATACTCATCCTCCCCCAATTCCCCTCTAAACCAATGACTCAGATCTCTCAGGATGGGGCCCAGGAATGCATATTGTGAACAGGCTTCTCAGCCAACTCTGATATTCAGTCTGTGGTTAAGAATCACTGAACTGGAGTGCAAATCCCTGAGCTGGGATCCAAGAAAGCAAATAGTCTAAAACCAAAGCCATTTCAGGTTATAACGGGTGCTTTTTTAATGAGGTGCTTTAGGGTCTAAGGGCAGTGACATTTCCTATTCCAGGAGAACAATCTGGGAGAACCATTAGTCAAGGCAGAAATGGCATCCCGTAGGGAAGGTGAAAGAATGCCATACCTGAGTGATCAGGCTTTATTTGTTCCTTGTGCAGCTCATAATCTTAACTTTTTATTATTGCACAGCTGCCAGTTCAATTTTACAATGCAAATAACAGTCTGACATGTTATGACACTTAGCATGTATTGTTCACCGTATCTATTAAGAGATGAAATAGTTTATTAAAAATTGTTCTCAAACCACATTCAAATGTACATCGATAAGCATGTTAATATAGTAAAATCTGATATTCTGTATTCCACTGGCCATGGGGCTGGAGACTGAGGAGGAAACGTGGTGCTTCTGTGTTTGGGGACCCGGATTAAAGGAAGCCCACAGTGGTGGTTCTCACAGTATTTTTATTCATTCAGTAGCTACTTATTAAGGCCCTGTATCAGGGTCCTGTTTCTAGCAATAAAAGAAGATCCAAACCTCTGCCCTGTGGAGCTTATGTTTTAGTGGAAGTGACAAAAACAAGCAAAATGAATAATTACTTGCATTAACTATATAGTGATAGAGATATGGTAATTGCTGGGGAGAACAATAAAGCCTGAAAGGAGGATAGGAATTACTGCATGTGGAATGTTTTTTGAAAAAATTATTTATTTTAATTGGAGGATAATTACAATGTTGTGATGGCCTCTGCCATACGTCAGCGTGAATCAGTCATAGGCATACCTGGGAGCCCTCCCTCCTGAGCACCCCTCCCCTCTCCCTCTCCTCCGCATCCCTCCAGGTGGTCGCAGAGCGCTGGCTTTGGGCTCCCTGTGTCATATCTCAAACTCCCACTGGCTGTCTGTTTTACATACGGTAATGTGTGTTTCTGTGCTGTTCTCTCAAACCATACCACCCTCTCCTTCTTCCACTTCTCCATCCAAAAATCTGTTCTTTATGTCTGTGTCTCCTCTGCTGCCCCGCATGTAGGATCATTGGTGCTATCTTTGCAGATTCCGTGAAAGTGAAAGTGAACCTCAGTCAGTCGTGTCTGACTCTTTGTGGCCCCATGGACTCTGTAGTCCATGGAATTCTCCAGGCAAGAATTCCCTTCTTTCCCTTCTCCAGGGGGTCTCCCCAACCCAGGGATCGAACCCAGATCTCCCACATTGCAGGTGGATTCTTTACCACCTGAGCCACAAGGGAAGTCCTTAGATTCCATATATATATATATAAATACATAATCTTTGTCTTTATCTTTCTGACTTACTTCACTCTGTATAAATAGACTCTAGGTTCATCCACCTCATTTGAACTGACTCAAATGCATTCCATTATGTGTGTACCACAACTTCCTTATCCAGTCATCTGCCAATGGACATCTAGATTGCTTCCATGTCCAAGCTATTGTGAGTAGTGCTGCAATTGTTGTGTGTGGAATGTTGATGGGCATAGGTGGTGGTGGTGATGATATTTGAGCACAGACCTGAAGGAGAAAAGGAGATGAACTATGCAGGTATCTGGGAGTAAAGTGTTCCATGTGGTACAGTAAGTGCAAAGGCCCTGAGACGGGCAGCAGCGTATTTAGAGTGTCTTCAGAATCGCCAAACAGTGAGGCTGGTGTGGAGGGGTGAGGGAAAGCAGGTGGGAAATGAGGTTAGGGAGGTAACAAGGGGCTGCAGCAAGGAGTTTCACTCTTACTCTGAATGAGAGGAAAAGCCAGTACTGGCTTTTGAGCTGACGTGTAGAAGAGACAACTTAATTTCAGCAGGATCACTCTGGTGGTGGATGGAAACTACCCTCTAGGAAGCAGGGTGAAGCAGGAAGAACCTTTAAGATATCCCAGGTGGGTGATAGAAGTGGCTTGAATCAGGGTGGCAAAAGCAGAAGTGGGAGAAGGGGTTAGATTCTCGACACATTTTGGAGGAAGAGCAAGCAAGCTTTGCTGAGCGTGAATGTCAGAAAGAAAAGAGTTAAGGATGAGACAGACCTGCGACATGCACCTGGAGAGATGGAATGGCAGTTCACTGAGACGAGAAGGGTCACGGGGCAGCAGGGCAGGACAGTGCTCAGAAGCTCAGGAGCTTGTTTTAGACCAGTTGCAAGTGGTGGTTCCCTTGCAGCACTGAGCTTGCTACTGTACACGGTTGCTGCTTCTGAAGTCTTAATGCTTCTTGTCACCTTACTAGCTCATGTCAAATGGCAACATTTATTGGTCATATGCTTGTGAGAAAGGAATTAGGATGCTCCCAAATTTTGTTTCCTGATCTACAATTATTCCTTAAAAAGAAAACTGTAAAAAAAAAAAAAAAGTTTTCTGTAAACATTATAGGATTAATTTCTTAACCCCTAATTTGACTCTCTTCTGTGTGTCTGATTAAATAATTCATCTTCCCTTTCAGAATTTCTCCTTCCAAGGAGCTGGATTAATTTCTCTCTTAAGTTGTTCCTTTTTAAAGAGAGTGACCCCACTCAGCTTTCTAAGCTGTGAGAAACAGATTCACTGCTGTTCCCCTTAGTGGTAAGAATTCATGGTAAAGATTCTGTAAAGTCCTTTCTGGGAAGAAGGATTGGGGTGGGATTTTTTTCTTGCTTGATTCATTATTATATTTTTTGCATATGTATATGCATCATAGAAAGAATGTAAGATTGCAGTTGAATAGGTACATAAAATATAAATAGATATGTGGGCTCATAGTGACACTAACAGTGAAATAAAACTCATTGGTCACCATTGAAGGTTGCTAGGGTACCACATCAATATTCTGAAAACAATAAAATAATAAAAATCTAGCAATTATCTGTTTTCCTTGTATACTGTATTTGAATCTAATCAATTGTTAAGGATCTATTAAGGATTCCTTATAGAAGAATTTCATAAGAAGAAAATGAAGAAGGAATTATGAAACCATAAATAAATGGATCTAGGCCACATTCATCAGTGGGCGGTAAAACCATCATGGGAAAGGCAGATGTGGAACTTGATGATGGATGGGCCAGGCTGACAACACCTGAACCCACTGATCCGGCAATTTCAGCATGGATCGAGGTTGGACACTTAAGGGGATAGGCGCCTAGGGGTTCACAGTCTTACTCTATTTTTGTGATGTTTGAAACTTTTCATAGTAATACAGTTTTATAAGACAAAAATATGTTTATATTATGCACACACATTTTGAACTACAAATAAGATTGTATTTTCTATATTGCTCTGCACTTATCCACTGAACTGATTTTCTGTGGGTTCAATATTGTTCAACTTAACTGGTCTCTGTAAGGAGATCCAACCAGTCCATTCTGAAGGAGATCAGCCCTGGGATTTCTTTGGAGGGAATGATGCTGAAGCTGAAACTCCAGTACTTTGGCCACCTCATGCGAAGAGTTGACTCATTGGAAAAGACTCTGATGCTGGGAGGGATTGGGGGCAGGGGGAGAAGGGGACGACAGAGGATGAGATGGCTGGATGGCATCACTGACTCGATGGACGTGAGTCTGAGTGAACTCTGGGAGTTGGTGATGGACAGGGAGGCCTGGCGTGCTGTGATTCATGGGGTCGCAAAGAGTCGGACACGGCTGAGCAACTGAACTGAACTGAGACTTTCATATAGGGTAACTTTGCTGAGAGCTTTTATTTATCAGGACTGGTAGTGAGTATAGGAGATCAGTGATCAAGGACAAGCAAGCACTTTTCTTCCAAGACAGGCTTGCAAAGTGTACTGGCAGGGACCTCTTGAATACTAAGAGATAAAAAAAAAAAAAGAAACTTTAGGTGAGAAGTATCAAGGAAGCAGAAGTATTTGAAGCTGTTTTCCTGAGCAGAGAACGGATTCACAGACTGTCCACACTGCCATTTGGCATCTTTAACCTTGGAGCAGCTTGGAGGGTGGTGGGGGGTGAGGGCTGCTTCCTGACCATGGGTCGGAAGCCTCCTCCTCAGTATCTCCAGCTGCGCTGGCAGTCAGTCAGCCTCAGCCTCTTTCCCCTGGGTTCCAGAACTCTAACCTCAGCAGTTCTTCCTGGAGAGTTTGAGTCTTTAGGTCTGCTGCCCGACATCCCAGAGTGTATAACTGTAGCCAGACACACGGTGCTTCAGCAGTGGCCAGATATCCCAAGAGGCTGCTCTGCTGAGAGGCGTTTTGATGGGTAAATAAGGAGAACAGCCTGGTGTGTGTGGAAAGAGCATAAACTCTGGAGTTAGACACAGATTTGAATGATGGTTCTTCATCAGCTCTGTGTCTGTGGGCAAACCACTTAATCTCTCTGTGTGGCATTTCACTCCTTTGTAAAATGCTAACAAAATTTCTGCTTTCTGTGGCTATGATAGGGCTCTGAGATGCTGTATAAACTAAGCCCATGACAGTGCCTGACACTTGGCAGATAATTTAGGAATGTTCAGTCTCGATTTCTAGGGTCTTAGAAGCTGTGCTACAGAGATTAGAGTTTAGGAGATGGAAATGAGGGATCCTGGTTGGGCCTCTGAGAGTCTGGGCTCTGTGGACTGAAAGCTGGTTTCTGAGACTGACAGGATCCACGGTGAGGCTTCTCAGAGCTGAGAACCCTGCTTCCAGGAGGCACAGCATTTACCACCATTTGCCATCCTGCTGGCATCATCGTGCTTGTCTGTCTGAGCCAGGGAGCTCCAGGATGTTAGGGCCTGCAAGTCGCTCGCTGTCTGTGCTATCCTTCGATGCCTCATGTGCCACAGGGACTTTGTACTGATCCGTACATGAGTGAATGAGTGTTCATGAAGAAATTTGAGCAAATACAAGTCACAAAAAGAACACTCACCCTTAACCTAATCCCCCATTGCTAACATTATGGGTTTTTATCCTTTCAGTCCTTAAACTTATAATTTACAAAACTGGGATCATATGGTTTGATAATCTGCTTCGTGAAAATGTTTTTACCATTTAAAAACTTTGTGTATGCTTTCCTATAAAATAATTTTAATGACTACATAATACTCTTTGTATGTACATACCACGATTTTTATAATGAATGAATTCCTTGTCTTTAGACATTTAGGCAGTTTATGCAGTATTTTCCCTGGTGGCTCAGAGGTTAAAGCATCTGCCTCCAATGTGGGAGACCTGGGTTTGATCCCTGGGTCAGGAAGATCCCCTGGAGAAGGAAATGGTAACCCACTCCAGTATTCTTGCCTGGAGAATCCCATGGACGTAGAAGCCTGGTAGGCTGCAGTCCATGGGGTTGCAAAGAGTCGGACACGACTGAGCAAACTCCTCCTCCTAGCTGACATAAACTGCATTGTAATATTCTTTAAAAATATTTTATTTGCTTATTTTTGGCTATGTTGGGTCTTCTTGGCGTTGTAATGAACATCCTTGCTGCTACAATCCTTGACCAAATAACTGATTGTTGTTGTTCATTTGCGAAGTCATGTCCTATGCTTTGTGACCCCATGGACTGCAGCATGCCAGGCTTCCCTGTCCTTCACCATGTCCTGGAGTTTGCTCAAACATATATCCATTGAGTTGGTGATGCCATCCAACCATCTCATCCACTGTTGCCCCCTTCTGCTCCTGCCTTCAATCTTTCCCAGTATCAAGGTCTTTTCTAGTGAGTTGGCTCTTAGCATCATGTAGCCGAAGTATTGGAGCTTCAGCTTCAGCATCAGTCCTTCCAGTTAATATTAAGCGTTTCCATTTGAATATTAGTTTTATTTTACTCTTTTTTTTGAGATAATTGTAGCCTCACATGCAGTTATAAGAAATAATACAGACAGATCTTTCAGACCCTTCAGCCAGTATCCCCCAGTAGTAGGACAGTGTGTTATATTTCTGCAGAATAATATCATAATCAGGAAATTGACACTGATACAACCCCTCAATGCCTATTTTAAGTTTTTTAGTTTGCCTTGGCCAGACAGATGTTGTAGACACTATTGGAAGCTCTAGGTTTGCATTTTCAAGCAAGTTTCTTTCTTCTTCAGTCAGCCACCCTCTTTTGCATTTCCCCTACCTCTCATAGGTAGCCTGTCATTATGGCACTATTCTAGCTGTCTTTGTGCAGGTGTGTGAGCTCTAGATTCTTGGAATTCCAAGCACTGATGTTCCTTAGAGCCCCTGTGAAATAAGGTCAGACTATTTCTTCTCCTATCAATTTGTAGCCATCTCTTGGTTTCTACTCCAAATACCAGTGTAGGTAACAGCAGGGTATCAGAGCTGGCAGGAATAATAGATACAGTCTGCTGTCCATCAAAGTCACTAATTAAGGTTACATTCCTTTGTTCTTATTTCAGATTCTGTGTAGTCACATTTTATATACATATAAAAGTGTGTCTATTTTATATTAAGAAAATCTCACCTTACACACAAGTGAAATAGCACAAATTTCAAATAAAAAATATCAAGAATTGTGTAATTTCAAAAATAACATGCAGCTTGAGTGAAATAGTCACTGTGTGTACCTTTTGCTTCATCTGTTGCTTTAGCCCTGCGAAGGAACACACCCAGCACAGTTGGTCAGAACAGGAACTTCTGCAAGTGGTGTTGGTGACTGCTGTGCCTTTATCTGAAAAGGCACTGTTATATTCGAGTCTCTTTTTGTAATTGTAAAATAATGTCATTAATGTATTTATTAGTGTCTTGGACAGATGCTGGTGCTAGTTCTGAAAATGTGCCTGAAAACCAGTAATTAGAACGGAAGGGAGATGTGTTAAAACTATTGAGACAAGCATGTACTATGATACTCTGCTTTTAATTTCAGAGAGAGCATTTCCTGAAATACTATAGATAATGCCAAGGAAATAAAAGGCTGCATTAAAGGGAAATATGCTACAGTGGTTGTAGATTTATGCACCAGCATCTTCATACACTATATTTATTCCAGTGGGAAAATTAGTCGTGAATTATGCAAGTTTTGATTTATGCAAGATCTTGACTAATTTATCCCTTACATAAAATGCATCACCCTATAGTACTGAATTTACTTTGTTCATGATTCACATGGTGTGTACATTTAAGGTGGGAGTTTGAAACTTCTTAGTCCTAGTAGAACTGAATTTCTTCTTTATTTTTACAACTTATGAAATTTTTAAGTCAGTTGTTTGAAATTTAAGGATACATTTCTCAAAGAAACAGTCATTACATAGGAGCTCACATTTGTTGATTACCTACTATATATGTGTTGGTGCTTTACATATTCTTTCTGTTGGTGCTTCAATACAGTCCTTTCAACAACTCTGACATTCACCACCCTGAATTTGTAGAAGAGGCTTCTAAGAATCAGAGGTGAAGAAATGGGTCTTACAAAGATGAGAAGGCTAGGATTCAAATATACATATATCTGATGAATATTTGATGTATAGCCAAAACCTGTGTTTTGTCTGGAAGCCCATGGACTCTTGAGAAGTCATTGTATGTTTGAAAAAATTATAGGCAAAATTTTGTTGACCTGTGTATTCATTTTTCTGTGCAGAAGGCTCATGGCTTTCATCAAACATATAAGGGGTTTGTTAATCCCTTCTAGTGTTAAACACCCCAGAACCACACCAAAATCCCTTCTAAATGACCCACAGAGCCTTTTTTAACCCTCGCCACATATTAATCTTTGCAGTCAGCTATTTTAGGTATTAATTAAACATTGATGTCTTTGAGAAAACATTTCACAGTATGCAGAGAAACAGTGTTTCTCTCTGCCCCACACTTCCTCTCAGAGGGTGGGGTGAAATCTCTTGGCTGCAGGACAAAACTCATGATAAGCCTCGAACCCCTTTTGCTCCTTGGGTTTCTAAGGGATCCCAAACCTGTCCTCCACATTTTGTTGGGCATCCATGCAAATGTACAAGACCACTAAAACAAGAATCCATCTGATTTCCTATTTGTTTCTCTCATGTGGCATTTTTTTTCACACATCAGTTCAGTTCAGTCCAGTCGCTCAGTTGTGTCTGACTCTTTGTAACCCCATGAACCGCAGCATGCCAGGCCTCCCTGTCCATCACCAACTCCCGGAGTTCACCCAAACCCATGTCCATTGAGTCGATGATGCCATCCAACCATCTCATCCTCTGTCGTCCCCTTCTCCTGCCCTCAATCTTTCCCAGAATCAGGGTCTTTTCAAATGAGTCAGCTCTTCACATCAGGTGGCCAAAGTATTGGAGTTTCAGCTTCAACATCAGTCCTTCCAACGAACACCCAGGACTGATCTCCTTTAGGAAGGACTGGTTGGATCTCCTTACAGTCCAAGGGACTCTCAAGAGTCTTCTCCAACACCACAGTTCAAAAGCATCAATTCTTCAGCACTCAGCTTTCTTTATAGTCCAACTCTCACATCCCTACATGACCACTGGAAAAACCATAGCCTTGACTAGATGGACCTTTGTTGGCAAAGTAATGTCTGCTTTTTAATATGCTGTCTAGGTTGGTCATAACTTTCCTTCCAAGGGGTAAGCGTCTTTTAATTTCATGGTTGCAGTCACCATCTGTGATTTTGGAGCCCAGAAAAATAAAGTCTGCCACTGTTTCCGTATCTGTTTGCCATGAAGTGATGGAACCGGATGCCATGATCTTCGTTTTCTGAATGTTGAGCTTGAAGCCAACTCTTTCACTCTCCTCTTTCACTGTCATCAAGAGGCTCTTTAGTTCTTCTTCACTTTCTGCCATAAGGGTGGTGCCATCTGCATATCTGAGGTTATTGATATTTCTCCCGGCAATCTTGATTCCAGCTTGCGCTTCCTCCAGCCCAGCGTTTCTCATGATGTACTCTGCATATAAGTTAAATAAGCAGGATGACAATACACAGCCTTGATGTACTCCTTTTCCTATTTGGATCCAGTCTGTTGTTCTTCACACGTCATGTTGTCTTAAAATGGTCATATTTATGCCTTATCCTCCCATTCAGTTACAAGTCTTCTGAAAGCAGGAGCCTGTTTTGTTTATCTTGGGGTTTCCCATGTGCCCCAGATCATGTGTGACAGAGACAGAAAAGCACTGAAAGTGTCAGATTCACAGGAATTTTTCTGTCCACATCCTGCTTTGCATGGAGTCTTTGCCTGATCTGGTGGCTCCTGGCCTTAGTGGGCTGGCTGTGGTAATGGAGCAGGGGAAGGAGCAGAATAGCAATGGTGGAGTAGCAGATTAACTTCAACTACCTGTGGGAAAAGAAGGAAACAGGCAAGGGGCTAGAAGAAAGGTGGGGCTGAGAAGAAGTGAAGCTGAAGTTCAATGTAGGCTTATTTGAAAGGAGAGTGAGGCAATGGGAGCTGCTCTGACAAGGGATGCTCTGGGGAGAGAGATAGTAAAGAAGATTGTGGAGAATTATTCTATGAACCTGTGTACCCTCCCCACCCTCCATCCCCATGTTTCTGTCCAACCCCCCAAATCCCATGGATATTCAAGTCTTTGGGGACTATGCTTCCTGTTATATTTCATTGTGTAGCTAGGTTCATGGTGATGGGAGACATGTAGATTTGTCAATTACACGTCTCTCTTAAGAGTGCAGTAAATATAGACCAGTTGAGCAAATTGACTAGGTTGGGTTTTAGTAGAAATGCTTGCATGTTTTTTTTTTTTTTTTTCAAATTTCAAAACTTAATTATAGGGACATCCCTGCTGGTCCAGTGGTTAGGACTTTGCCTTCCAATGCAGGGGACATGGGGTCGATCCCTGGTCAGGGAACTAAGATCTCACATGACTTGAGGCCAAAAGAACCAAAACATAAAGCAGAAGCAATGTTGTAACAAATTCAATAAAGATTTTATAAATGATCCACATCAAAAAAATCTTTAGAAAACTTAATTGTAGAGCATAACATTTTCATAAAATTTAAACAATGTTGAAGTATGTATAAAAACAAAGCTTCCTTTACCCTTCACGTACCCCTCTCCTTTTCCCGTCCCACATAGCCTCTGCTAATAATTAGGATTTGCTTATCAAACCTCTTTATGCAATATTTGTCTTTCTATGGCCAAAGCCCCACAGAGTTAGGAGAAGGAAAAATTCTCTTCTGGTAGTATGAAGTCTAAATAGTGATAGCCATAGAATTTCTTCACCCAGTTTGATCAGAAAATATAGGTGCTTCTTCCACTTGTATCTCTCTTGCAGGAAACCATCTGCATGAGTAGGTCTGAAATTCAGAGGGTGTAAACGCAGAACATCCTGTAAGGAAATCTCTTAAATCTTTGTTGCCCTCTCCTGACCACACAGAAATTGCCTTTCTCTCTGTCATTCATTTGGATAAGCTACAGCTGCTCTTATGGCTGTTTTTTCTTCCTTTTTTCTTTTTTTTGTTTGACAGTGTCCTTTCAGTCAGAACGTCTTAGCAAATGCTTTCCTTTGCTAAGCTTCCCAAGGCCATGTCAAATAAAGCACCAGGAACATCTGAAATAAAAACAGCATCCATCACAGTGTTGAGGCTGGCTGTAAATCAACACGTTTGCAAAGTTTACAAACCATGGTTGACACTCATAAAGGGCTGCCCACATACTGGGGTGCAGACTTCCTTACCAAGTGACACTCTTTGTAGATGCCTAGCACTGTCCCTGAGGCCTTTATGGAAGCACTCGTCTGTGCTCTTGTCTTGTTTCAGCTCACTGCCTACATCCTGGTGGGGTCTTACTCTGTGTCCTTGCCTTTGGTCCATTGAGTCTGCTGTGTCTTCCTGGAATGCTCTTACCCTGCTCTCCCTGTCCCCTACTCTCATGCCCTTTTTGCAGGACCTAGCTTAAAGTAATTCCCTCAGATCCCCCACATCAGGTTTATCTGCCTTTCCTATCTCTATGAAGTATTTTGTACTTCATCCAACACTTAACACTTAGAACTTCTTGGTTGATGTCTCTTTTCCTTCCTAGGTGGCAGCCGTCTTGAGAGTCAGGACTGTGCCTGTCTCCATCCCAGCTGTATCACCAGTGTCTCGCCCAGAACTTGACACAGAGAAGGTGCTCAATAAATAACTTATCAAGTCATGGAATGAGGTTAAGAACAAGGTTTTCTAAGCTTAGTTAATCTGAGTCACCAGGAGAAACTTGGTTGCAGTACATATTTTGGGCTGCTTTACTGTGGAGATTCTGAGAGCAAGTCTAGGGTTGGCTCCAGAAATGTGCGTTGTTTTAAGCACTAAGTTTGTAGTAATTTGTTATGCAGCATAGAAAACTTAACATAGTTAATAATTGATGAAATGATGCTGTGTAACAAACCACCCCAAAATTCAATGCAAATTTGTGATGATCAGCATTTATTCTGATGCTCTCATTCTTTTGCTGAGGGGTAGTATGGCATGGCTAATGTAGGCTGGGCTCAGCTGCTCGCTATGGGTTATGTTAAAGTCTACTCCGCGTATGTTGGGCTGAGGGGCAGCAGTTTCTCCTAATGATGATCCGCTGGTGCTCAGGAACCAAGTCAAAATGTACAAATTCATCTAATGCCTATGCTTGCATCACATCTGTAACATTTCATTGACCAAAGCCAGTCACATGGCTTTCCAACATTTTCCTTTTCAATGGGAAGTGAATTATTTTTCTGATCAATAATAATAAATATAAAAATTTGTCTGGCCTCTTTGTTTTGTATACAGTGCCCTTATATATACCAGCTCATTGTAGTCTCCCTGAAATCTTATGAAGAAGGCAGAACTTTTTCATTTTCAGTTGAGGAGAGAAGGGCTCAGATTGGTTAAGTGGGATTCTATCAATTGGATGGGTTATGTCAGAGCTGTGACTATAAGGAAAGCCCTTTCCACTGCTCATCTAATGCTCTTCCCGTGGCAGGGATTTCCCCGGATATAATCAATCTCTGTTAATAGCGCATAGCCACACTGTTAAGTGTTTTAAGAACCATGCAAGTATCTAAGCCATTCTGAATGGTCACTCCTCTGAGTACCCTGCTCCTTCATTCCAGGCCTCTGTGCTGGTCATTCCCTTGTGTGTAATGGTTTTCCCTGCTCCTCCCGAATCACAGTGCCCCATAACCTAACACCTCTACTTACTATTCAGGTCTCTGATCTCAGCTTAAACTTCAAGAAGCCTTCCTTGGCTTGGGCTCTGTCTGTCTTCTCTCGTCATGCCCTCAACTTCTCTCTATTGTAGCAGTTAACTCACTGCATTAGTTACCTACCTGCCCCTTGGACTGTCCAGTGCCCTAAAGGCAGTAGCTAAGCTATGCCTCCTTTTCACTGCCATGCACTACAGCACCTGGAACATAGTAGACAGCAGTGTTTGTTTATTGATTGACTAATGTTTTCTGCTTGTGGCCTCAAAAGTTACAGATGTTGCTATTTATCTGTGAGTGACACCCTGCTCTAACGCTTTTATCTTCTTGTTTTACTTACTTTGTATAATCTGTCTTTGTCCCCCCCCATTATTAAATAAAACCTGGATAATTTTCAAGAGCAAATGGGCCCAACTAGCAATTTTTAAATAACTGTGAAGTCTCCTTGACAAAAATAGAATGGTGATGGGTGTGGCATGAAAGTTCAGTCATCCTGGTTCTTGGCAAAATCGTGGAGACATTTAGATATTTAGACTCTCCACTTTCAATAGCACTGTGGAAAGTCACAGTGCTTTTGAGAGGAGATTGACAAGGTCAAATGAGTGTTTTGGGGAGTTCTAAATGGATGAGCAGAGATGAATGAGGGATACCCAGGAGAAGCTGCTATCCTACTGAGAAATGCAGGGTAACGGTGGTAGGAAAGGAGAGGAGAGATAAATTCTGGTACTGTGTGTTAAGTCACTTCAGTCATGTCTGACTTTGTGATCCCATGGACAGTAGCCCACCAGGTTCCTCTGTCCATGGGGATTCTCCGGGCAAGAATACTGTAGTGGGTTGCCATGCCTTCCTCTAGGGGATCTTCCTGATCCAGGGATCGAATCTGCGTTTCTTATGTCTCCTGCACTGGCAGGTGGGTTCCTTACCACTCTGGCCACCTGGGAAGCTCTAGAGAGATTCTAGAAGTAATGAAACACACTTACGGGAGATTGGTGACTTTGGGGCAGAGATGTGAGATTCCTGCCTACCTGAGGTATTTTGGGTTCTGCTCAAAAATAAGAAGCCCAGTGCAGTAATCTGTGACCCAAAGAGGACAGCCCTCATGTGTAATGCAAACAGAATAGCCTTTGGAGTCAGAGATGAGTGACTTAACCTCTGTGAATTTCAGAATACACAATGAGGAAATAAAAATGTCCCTCAAAATCAAATGAGACTGATATGTAAATATGATCAATGGTTGGCAACCACCATTAAACATTCTGCACTATAACCACCCCAACTTGTTTGTATCTATTAAAAGTCTACTTATCCCTCAGGTGAAATTGCCATCCTCCCTGACCACTCCCACCTGAAGTGGTTTCTGCCTTAATGCTTGGAGCATTATTATCTGTATCTGGCACAAGGTGTCTTTTAAATTTGGTTTGTTTTGCTTTGTCTTCAGGAGCTGATTGAATTGATCATACTCCTCACACTCGATGGATTGGTCCAAGTGAGGCATTCTCTTGCTTTATTCCTTTTTATGCCTCTCTACCCCTCCAGCAAACCACTTCGGTGTGTTTTAGTGGATGTCTTTTTGTTCATATGTATGCTTGCAGGATGTCTCTTGCGTTTCTGTGAACATATATTTTTAATTTGCATAAGTGATACTGCGCTCTACATCTCATTCTGTTTCTTCCCTTTTCCTTAGGACTGAATTTTAATGCTCCATTGCTGTTGCTATGGTGTGCTTCTAATTCCTTACATTGACAGCTGCATACTATTCCATGCTGGGCATCCCTCGCATTTTACTGATGTCAGACCCAAGCGTGGCTCCAATTCCCTTTGTCACAAGTGATGCTGTGGTGAACATCCTCGAGTGTGTCCCTTTATGGCATTGGTTTTCAACTGGGGATGATTTTGCATCTCCAGGGATGTTTAGCAATTTCTGGAGACACACTTAGTTCTGATAAGTGGTGGAAGATGCTACTGGCCTCTGGTCGGTTAAACATCCTGCAATAACAGAACAGTTCCCCCAGCAAATACAGGGTCCCAGCTGTTAGCAGTGCCGAGGCTGACAAACTACCTTATGGTCACCAGAGAGGATTTCTTAGGACAAATCCCAAGCGTGGGCTTGTGAGTCGTGGTGTATGTATATTCTCAGTTTTAGCAGGTGGAAACAGATCAGGGTTCCTACACAGGACTTCAGCACCTTACATCGCTGCCAGTTCTTGGATTACTCAGTTTTTGATTTTTTCCAACCTAATATATATAAAATGAGATTTGTTGCTGTTTTAATTTTTCTGATTATTAAAGAATTAGCAACACTTCTTGGGAGGCCAGAAGAACACATAATTGAGAAGCTAGGAACCTGCTGTTTTGCCTTTTATGAAATTTTTACCAATTACCTGGTCTCTGTGAGCATCAGTTTTCTTATTGATAAAATCTGGAATAAAAATAGTAACCTACTTATAGAGTTATTGTTTTCCCATTATTATCTCATCATCATAATAAATGAGACAATAAGAATTAAGCTTTGCCTGGCACGTAGTTAGCACTAAATGAAAGTGCTATTATTTTAATGATAATATAATATGATACCTTTCTTATTTAAATTATATACCTGGCAGTACTTGGCACATAAAAATGCTTCATGCGGTGTCATTGAGTAAAGAGCCAAAGGCTGCAGGAAGAAGGGATAAGGGGAGGAGGAACAGGTACTCTTATAACCTGGCCCACCTTCGAGCTGATGATTTATCGCTTCCACAGATGTTGTAAATCTCAGGGCAGCCAAATTCAAGGCTGCAAAAGACAACTCCATTCCTCTCATTTTCTGATGATGCACAGTTGCAAAGACAAGGGTCTACATCTTAAGGGCACTTTCTATTTATTAAATAAATGCCTACCAAGCTCCATGCGTTTCACATACAGATATATCATTCAGTTCTCGTGACTGCCCTGTAAGGTAGATCTTTTTATCCCCATTTCACTGGAGCTTAGGTGATCCGCTCAAGCCACCTCCCTTCTTAAGTAGTGAAGGATTTGATTTTGGGACTTCTGGAGTCCACCTGTTCCCTCTAGTTGAATTTAGGTGAGCTCTCAGAGAATATCTTTTTTCTTAAAACATTTTTTATTGTTGTAGAGTCGATTTACAACATTATGTTCGTTTCTGCTGTATGGCAAAGTGATTGTTATACATATTTCCATTCTTTTTTAGATTCTTTTCTTATATAGGCCATTACAGAGTATTTAGTAGAGTTCCCTGTGCTTTACAGTAGTCCTTATTAATTATCTATGTTTTATATATAGTAGTGTGTATATTGGAGAAGGAAATAGCAAGCCACTCCATTGTTCTTGCTTGGAAAATCCCATGGACAGAGGAGCGAGGTGGTTTATAGTCCATGGGGTTGCAAGAGTTAGGCAAAACTGAGTGACTACACCACCACAGTGTATATATGTCCATCCCAATCTTCCATTTTATCCCTCCCACCAATCTCCTGGTAACCATGTTTGTTTGCTACATCTGTGACTCCAGAAAATGTACTTTAGGTGAGCAGTGGCTTTGGGAGTCCAACAGCTCATGTTCTCTCATTTATTCACAGAGTCATCAGATGTGTCTGACTGTATGCAGGGGGTCTCTGGGGAACCTTGTACACTGAAGCAAAGGTGTGAGAGTTTCTGAGTGTTGTGTTACAGGTTCCTCTAATGGCTCCAGGCAAACAAAATACAACATGATGTGTACTGGAGGCAGTGTTCTAATTCTGCTGTGGTTTGTGCAGCTAGGCAAATGATCTCTGAGCTGGGTCATGAAGCATCTCAGGCTCAATGCAAATGCCATAAGCAGTGTAGAAATTGACCTGAATACTGTGCCCGGTTTGTACCCCTGATCTTCAAGTTCTCTTCACAACTGGATTTACAAAACACCGTCATAATTCTGGTGGTCTGATGGAAATACTGTTTGCCTGATTTCCATAAAAATTGACTTCAGGAAAGGTTAATTCTGGGCTATAAAAGGACTAAATCTTTTCCTTAACAAGCTTATTTCCTGCCTAACAAATATAATGAGCTAATTAATAAACATGAGCTCAATTTGGCCACTCTTCTGAAGCCAGACAGTCTGATTTTTACTTCTGAGAAGCACAAAAGGACAAGGAGAGCTTCATTATTAAGCGCTAAGTGGAGTCACCTTCCTTTGTGCCTGGTTCCTTGTAACCGCTCCTCTTATTTAAAGGCCAGATGCTCAGAAATGACACCTGGGAAGCTGAGAACTTGGCGACAATACCAGAAGGAAAAAGTGGTACTTAATTACCTTCTTGCACCTATCAGTTCCACCAGGAAGGCAGGCCCCAGGATAATGATACTGACACCCCGAAACTGGTGTCTTTGTGCTTCTCTTTGATAGCTATAAAATGCGCTGACATGTTTCACTGCAAATTACTTCTTAAACCATTAACCATAACCTAATAAAGAGACATTTTGACAGAATAAAATGGGAGAGGTTATTTTTGTATAATGAAAAAACATTTATGAATTGATATAAAAATACAGTGTTGCTCCAGCATCCAGCATGGATCAGGTGGGCCTCTCCTTAGAATGGATTCAGCATTTTTGAATCTTCTGTGATGTGATCCAGGAGGAACTACAAGTTTGGTTTCAGCACAGAAATTTTTTGTAAGACCCAAGTTGTAGAATGGCTCAAAATAGAGGTGTAAGATGGTAATGGAAATCTTCCAACTCAGAGCTGCCTAAGACGGGAGGACTTAAAAGCTGGAGGTGGGGTTGAATATTTGGGGGTGTCTCTCAGTGAGGTTCTGAGTGGGTGGACTTTGTCTCAGAAGGGTTGGGCATCCTGGGCTCCCAGAGCCACCAGATACTCCACTTTGACAGCTGTTCTGTGTAGGGCAGGGCCATCCTAGGGTGTGTGGAACCCTGGGTGTGGGCCCCTGACTATATAAACAAGTCTGATTAAAACTGTGTTTCAGGATTCCTGGGCCCAGGCTAGGTAAGTGACGTACTGAAGAAGATTTTTATATCAACTCATAAATGTTTTTTCATTATACAAAAATAACCTCTCCCATTTTATTCTGTCAAAATAAAATGGTTTAAGAAGTAATTTAGATAGTACCGGGGAAGCAGTACTGGCTTTCAGTTCAGTCGCTCAGTCATCTCCAACTCTTTGCGACCCCATGAATTGCAGCATGCCAGGCCTCCCTGTCCATCACCAACTCCCGGAGTTCACTCAGACTCACGTCCATCGAGTCAGTGATACCATCCAGCCATCTCATCCTGGGTCGTTCCCTTCTCTTCCTGCCCCCAATCCCTCCCAGCATCAGAGTCATTTCCAATGAGTCAACTCTTCGCATGAGGTGGCCAAAGTACTGGAGTTTTAGCTTCAGCATCATTCCCTCCAAAGAAATCGCAGGGCTTATCTCCTTCAGAATGGACTAGTTGGATCTCCTTGCAGTCCAAGGGACTCTCAAGAGTCTTCTCCAACACCACAGTTCAAAAGCATCAATTCTTCGGTGCTCAGCCTTCTTCACAGTCCAACTCTCACATCCATACATGACCACTGGAAAAACCATAGCCTTGACTAGATGGACCTCTGTTGGCAAAGTAACGTCTCTGCTTTTGAATATGCTATCTAGGTTGGTCATAACTTTTCTTCCAAGGAGTAAGCGTCTTTTAATTTCATGGCTGCAGTCACCATCTGCAGTGATTTTGGAGCCCCCCCAAATAAAGTCTGCCACTGTTTCCCCATCTATTTCCCATGAAGTGATGGGACCAGATGCCATGATCTTCGTTTTCTGAATGTTGAGCTTTAAGCCAACTTTTTCACTTGCCTCTTTCACTTTCATCAAGAGGCTTTTTAGTTCCTCTTCACTTTCTGCCATAAGGGTGGTGTCATGGCTTCAGTTCAGTTCAGTTCAGTCTCTCAGTCGTGTCCGATTCTTTGCGACCCCATGAATCGCCGCATGCCAGGCTTCCCTATCCATCACCAACTCCCGGAGTTCACTCAGATTCACATCCATCGAATCAGTGATGCCATCCAGCCATCTCATTCTCTGTCGTCCCCTTCTCCTCCTGCCCTCAATCCCTCCCCTTAGGTGTTGGTAAATTGTCCAGTCATTGCCAGTGATCACCTGTGTGGTATCCAGGCTCTGTCTTTTCCTGTTCACATCTGGAAGCCATCTCTTTGTGTTCTTTATTGTTAAATGCAGTCTTCCTGGCTAATTTTGTAGCTCCCACAATCGGGAAAAGGTAGCAATATTATTGTTGCTCACACTGCTGTGCGTCATTATATTCTGTCTGTATGAAACCCAAACCATCAGTGGAGGGGATAAGGGGGATCCTGGGGGCAGAGTGAGTAGAGGGGCCCATGTGAGCAAGGGCTGTTCACTCTATATCTGGCACAGTGTAGCACTAAATCTCTGTGTCACTGGGGTCAAGTGAGGACACAAATTGGAAGGGCCTGATAGCCTTGCAGAGTAATTGTCTTGAAGGCCCTGGGGATGGACACAGCCATGTGGGAGGTGGAGCCTGGCACAGGTAGTGTGGAGTCTGTGGGGATGGGCATTGGAGTGGGAGGGGCCGCTCTGCTAGCTGGCAGCAGGGTCACACATTATGGAAGACCCCTGCTGCCACCACTGCCATCCTTGGGTGCTGTACACTGGAGGTAGCACCCCGGTCAGAATACAGACAGGCAAGAACCAAAGCTAGAGCCCACACACACGGCTCAGGACTGCTATGACCCTTCGTATGTGGTGTGTCCGACCTGAGTGAGAGTCATCCCCGATCTGTATGTCAGCACTTTACACGAACCAATCTTGAATTATCCCAAGAAAGAAACACTCTGCTGGCTAGGTCACTTTGTTGGAACTGGAGCTTCCCTAAGATGACAACTGGATTGCTGGAGCTTTCTGAGTCACCTGCGGGGCTCTCTGTCAGAGCCTGGGGATGAACAATCCAGGAGTGCCCTGAAGGGGAGAAGTGGGACCCATGTGGTGCTGGTGCAGAGAGTGGCACTGCTGGCCCTGGCACATCCCAGGTGGCAGGGGAAGGTGCTACTGACTGATAGCCATCTGGGACCTGGTCCAGACCTCCAAATCATGGGGGAACTCTGAGGCCTGGGTCTAAGAGTGTAGATGAACACAGCTGGAAAGAGACTGAGCACTGGGACCGTTGCAAAGCCTGAGAAGGTCAGGGGCAAGAATGGTCACCTTTCAGCCTGCATGCTCTTTGCCCCACAGGCTGCCCTGCCAAGCCCTGGGGTACTGTGATGCTCATGTGTTGCCCCAGGGTCTGTCTGACTCTGTGCTCTGGATTTGTGTATTTGTTTTTGGCTTTCTTCTTCTAGCAGTACCTAAGAAATGTGTGTTTGCTTCTTCCATTTCGCATATTCTTACTCTCATGATTGCCTCTCCAGTTTCTTTTAAATAACTAGCTGTCTCCTCCAACTCTCAGCATGCATTGCTGCAGCAGGGCTGTAGTGGGCCAGATAATAGTTTTGGCTTTATGGTTTGCATGGCTTCTGTTGCAGCTACTTGATTCTGACATGCGAGAGTGGAAGCCGCCATAGACAGTACATAAATAAATGGGTATGGCTGTTCTCCAGTAAAGATATTTTTACAAAAACAGGCTGCATTTGGTCTTCAGGCCATAGTGTGCTGACCCTTGCCTGGGAATCTAGGGTCTAAAGCAATGGCTTTAAAACTTTTTTGAATGTGAGTCACAGAAAGCACATATTTTACCTTACTACTTTACTGTACACACACACACACACACACACACACACACACACACACACACACACACACACACACATATATAATTGAAATAAAAGTTTCATGAGGCTCTATTTTATACTTTTAATATACTCTGGTCTATTACCTTCCCTTCCATTCTGTCTCATAGTTAAAACTTGGTCACTCACTCACTCACTTCAGTCACTCAGTCGTGTCCGACTCTTTGCGACCCTGTGAATTGCAGCACGCCAGGCCTCCCTGTCCATCACCATCTCCCAGAGTTCACTCAGACTCATGTCCATCGAGTCCGTGATGCCATCCAGCCATCCCATCCTCGGTCGTCGCCTTCTCCTCCTGCCCCCAATCCCTCCCAGCATCAGAGTCTTTTCCAATGAGTCAACTCTTCGCATGAGGTGGCCAAAGTACTGGAGTTTTAGCTTCAGCATCATTCCTTCCAAAGAAATCCCAGGGTTGATCTCCTTCAGAATGGACTGGTTGGATCTCCTTGCAGTCCAAGGGACTCTCAAGAGTCTTCTCCAACACCACAGTTCAAAAGCATCAATTCTTTGGTGCTCAGCCTTCTTCACAGTCCAGCTCTCACATCCATACATGAGCACAGGAAAAACCAAAGCCTTGACTAGACAGACATTAGTCGGCAAAGTAATGTCCCTGCTTTTGAATATGCTATCTAGGTTGGTCATAACTTTTCTTCCAAGGAGTAAGCGTCTTTTAATTTCATGGCTGCAGTCACCATCTGTGGTGATTTTGGAGCCCCAAAATAAAGTCTGATACTGTTTCTACTGTTCCCCCGCCTATTTCCCATGAAGTGATGGGACCAGATGCCATGATCTTCGTTTTCTGAATGTTGAGCTTTAAGCCAACTTTTTCACTCTCCTCTTTCACTTTCATCAAGAGGCTTTTTAGCTAGTCCTGACTAATTTGATTTTATGACCTACTGAAAGTCACAACTCACCAGTTTGAAAGACAATGCTCTAATGAGGTTGACCCCACTGAATGACCCAGGAGTGGGCATGTGGCAGTCAGCACATTCTGTTTCTTTTTACCCCGGGCTCTTCTCCCATCCTGCTAGCTAGGTATTCTGGGAAGCAATGGTCTACTGGTTTGCTTTGAGAGAAGAGTCAGTTCTTGACTTTTCTCATACACCCTAATTAAATGTAAAATTTGAAGACAAGTTCTGACCAGGAAAATGCTTTGCAGGGCCTAGTGTAAAATGAAATTGTGAGGGTCCTTATTAAAAACCAAGAATTCCTTGATGGACAGTGAAGCATTAAGCCAGGTGTATGGAGCCCTTCTAAGCACCAGGGCCTGTGTGGTTATGCACTGTAAGCCAGCCCTGTGTGGAGACAACGTGTGAGTTAGATGAAAGCTCCTATCCAAGCTGGGAGCAGGAAGGGAAAGGAGAGAATGCGAGGGGAGAGAGGAGAGGATGAAGGGTCTGGGCGGGGGTGATGTGTGGATCTGAGTTTATTCAAGTCTCTTGATCTCTCCCAGCTCCCATGGGCACTTCTGTGAGTGGAGCCGGAGTCAGTGCTCTGGGACCCTAGTGTACGCCTGGGTGAACAGTTTTTCCTGCATGGCTCAGCTGTCTCTGCAGTATCTGGTGGAGACTTCCTTTCTGCAGTAACAATGTATTGCTGTTAGCCTTAGCCATAGAGCAGGAGAGATGCCCTGGAGGTGTGGCTTAGCCCTCCTCTCACTTACCTCTTGTTGGTAACAGCCCTCTGACATTCCCAGATGCTCCTGTGCCCTGAGATGCAGGAGTGCTGTGGCCATCTGGTGGAGGGGTGCCTGCATTTGGATGGGTGGGGTTTGTGTTAGTTTGCCAGGGTGACCTTAAGACAGTGCCACAGACTAGGTAACTGAATAACAGAAATGTGTTGTCTCACAGTTCTAGGTGGCAGAACCTAAGATCAAGGTGTTGGCAGGATTGGCTTCTTTTCTGAGAAAGTTAAGGAATAATCTGTCCCATGTTGCTCCTCTGGTTTCTGGTTTGCTGGCAGTCTTGGGCATTCTTTGGCTTCTCCTGCATCAGCCCCATCCTGCCTTCATCTTTGAAGAGGTTCTCCCTGTGTGAATGTATATGTCTGGATGTCCTCTTTTTATAAGGACACCCATCATAATGGATTGGGTGCTTACCCCATGCCAGTGTGACCTCATCTTATACCTGTAATGACCCTATTTCTAAATATAGTCATATTCTGTGGTGCTGTGTGCTAAGACATCAGCGTATGAATTTTGGAGGGCACAATTCAACCCATAAAAGGGCTAAAGGAAACCAGCTTGTCTTTGTCCGGAGCTACCACAGTGGTGAAACATACCTCTGTCAACACATAGAACCGTAACCCTGGGAGAGGCTTGTGGCTTTGGGTTGTGTGCTCGGCAGTTACTTACAGTCATCTTTTCCTTACCTACTTCCCACTGCTTAAGCTGGAGAAACTAGGTATTACCCAGGTTCTCAACTTTTGTGGCTTCCCTGGTGGCTCAGAGGTAAAGAATCCACCTACCAATGCAGGAGGTGCGGGTTCAGTCCCTGGGTGAAGATCTCCAGAGAAGGAAATGGCAACCCAACTCCAGTACTCTTGCCTGGAGAATCCCTTGAACAGAGGAGCCTGGCTGGCTATAGTCCATGGAATTCCAAAGAGTTGGACATGACTGAGTGACTAAAACTACAGCAATAGTTTCCCCTTGCAGTTCAGGGTGGCTGTGTTGGGGGAAGCGCACTGATTGAAACCGCCCCACCCTGGCCAGCCACCATAGTAACCATTTGCGTGAGCTGTTTTATGACAGGAGATCCTGATAAGGAATACGGAACTAATAAGCCACCACCAACTGGAAGAGTTCGGGAAAGGAGACACTGCGTGTCCGTCCACTTCCCAGAATCCCTCTGGCTAGCATCCATCTTGGCTGAGCAATGAGTGTGCCACCAGGAAAGACTCTGAATTAGAGTGATTGGCCTAAGACCACCTGGAAACTAATCCCATCACCATAAAACCCGAGACTGCCAGCCATGTGGCAGAGCAGATCTCCTGGGTTCCCTTACCCTACTGTTCTCCACCCGGGTGCCCTTTCCCAATAAAATTTCTTGCTTTGTCAGCACATGTGTCTCCTTGGATAATTCATTTCCAAGTGTTAGACAAGAGCCCAGTTTCGGGCCCTGGAAGGGGGCCACCTTCCTGCAACAGCTGTATGCCCTAGTTCTGGCTAATGATGTATAAGAGGTGGTCTCTGGGAAAGCTTTTCTTCCCAGGTGAAAGGAGAGAGAGGCCAGTGGAGAGGGCTATTTTTCCTGCTCTTGGAATGTTGCTGTGTGAGATGGAGGCTTAGCGCTATTCTAGTTTTCTGCCACCATGAGGGAAAGACCAGCAGGATCATAGAGTGTCACACCCAGCCCTGTGACCTCCATGAGCCCCAGACCAAATAGAGGAAGTCTTCCTCTGCACTGTGTGACATCAGTTCAGTTCAGTTCAGTCACTCAGTCGTGTCCGACTCTTGGCGACCCCATGAATCGCAGCACGCCAGGCCTCCCTGTCCATCACCATCTCCCAGAGTTCACTCAGACTCACGTCCATCGAGTCGGTGATGCCATCCAGCCATCTCATCCTGGGTCGTCCCTATCTCCTCCTGCCCCCAATCCCTCCCAGCATCAGAGTCTTTTCCAATGAGTCAACTCTTCGCATGAGGTGGCCAAAGTACTGGGGCTTCAGCTTTAGCATCATTCCTTCCAAAGAAATCCCAGGGTTGATCTCCTTCAGAATGGACTAGTTGGATCTCCTTGCAGTCCAAGGGACTCTCAAGAGTCTTCTCCAACACCGCAGTTCAAACGCATCAATTATTTGGCGCTCAGCCTTCTTCACAGTCCAGCTCTTGCATCCATACATGACCACAGGAAAAACCATAGCCTTGACTAGGCGGACATTAGTCGGCAAAGTAATGTCCCTGCTTTTGAATATACTATCTAGGTTGGTCATAACTTTTCTTCCAAGGAGTAAGCGTCTTTTAATTTCATGGCTGCAGTCACCATCTGCAGTGATTCTGGAGCCCCCAAAAATAAAGTCTGACACTGTTTCCACGGTTTCCCATCTATTTCCCATGAAGTGATGGGACCAGATGCCATGATCTTCGTTTTCTGAATGTTGAGCTTTAAGCCAACTTTTTCACTCTCCTCTTTCACTTTCATCAAGAGGCTTTTTAGTTCCTCTTCACTTTCTGCCACAAGGGTGGTGTCATCTGCATATCTGAGGTTATTGATATTTCTCCCGGCAATCTTGATTCCAGCTTGTGTTTCTTCCAGTCCAGCGTTTCTCATGATGTACTCTGTGAGGTGTTTAAATGTCTATATTAAGACAGTGCTGGCTAGGTATCGCCACTTACAGCCAACAATATGCCAACTTTTATAGAAGTTCTGCAAAAATAGTTAAATAGATGAGGGAAAATAATAAATACTATCATTTCTCTCAAAGCTTTAGAGTGAATAACGGCAATTCAAAGACTTTACAAAGTTTTGTTAACCCCAGTGTTTCATAAATATTTGTAACTATGAGATTTTTCTTATCCATGCTCGCTTTCTCTCCTCTCCCTCTCTTCTTTCCTCCCTCTCTCTCCAATCACATCTAGTAATGTAACCATTGTCTCTTTTAGTATAACATATCTTGATGGAGCTCATTTTGGAAAACGCTAAAACGCTAAAACTACTCAAGCTCTTTGCTGAAGCCGAAGTTTCTGACTTTTTCCTGCCACCCACACCACCTCTGTAAATTACCACTCCCAGCACATCCGGCTTCCAAGAGTAGGCAGCTCACTACCCTCACTCCACTGTCTCTGGAGGAACAGGGTCGCACACTTTGGCTCCCAACTTTGGGCAGATGGTTGACCACTGAGAGCCCCCTCGTGCCCCTTGGGAGATCTTCCTAGATGAAGCAGTGACCTCTTACCAGCTCATTTACCACCTCTCTCTGCTTCTATTAGCGACAAGCAGAAAAATGTGGGAGCCAGAGGCTGTGCTTAAACTGTCAGCTACAGAAGAGCCATTGTTACCCTGGAGCTGGTTGAGACTAAATTCAGGGAGAATGTATGTGCTTCCTCTCCAGAAGACAGAATGGAGCAGATGGCCTATTAGCCAGAAAGGAGTTTCATTAGCATCAGCTGAAACAACTACAAAGAAGCAGCTTTGGTGAACACCACTTGCAGCTTCCAGGGGGACTTGGTTGCTTTCGAACAAAACCCCTACAATTTCCTGTCTTATGGTTTGTTGTTTCTTGGCTGGCAAGGTGGAGAATGAAGCCAGCTTATGCTGTGTTATATTTGTATTACGTTCTTTGTGTATTACGTTCCACAAGGGCTTCCCTTGTGGCTCAGCTGGTAAAGAATCCGCCTGCGATGCAGGAGACCTGGGTTCGATCCCTGGGTTGGGAAGATCTCCTGGAGAAGGGAAAAGCTAACCACTCCAGTATTCTGGCCTGGAGAATTCCATGGACTGTATAGTCCATGGGGTCCCAAAGAGTCGGACACAACTGAGTGACTTTCATACCACGTGTATACAGTTGTTTTCATCTGGTCCCTATGGAAAGCTCTCTTTGCTATCCCCTTATCAAAGAGGAAAATCTACCTTGTTTTACCTTTTGCCTTCGTAAAGTCAAATGTCTCAGTAACTGCAGAATGAAATTCACACACCTAGCACAATGAGACACACTGAGTAGTGGAGAATGACTCTCAATTTGGAATTAGACCAAGCAGACAACTAATGCCAGGCCTCTTACAGGTGATTTTTCAGTAAGTGACTTGAGTTTTCTAAACCTGTCTGTCCTCGTTTGTAAAGTATGTGTCCTGACCACTCCATAGCATTGTTGTGTGGATTCCATGAAGAAGGCTGAGCTCCTCATCTTATTCTGTGTCTGTAACAAATGGCAACATACTCCAGTATTCTTGCCTGAGAAACCCATGGAGCCTGGTGGGCCACAGTCCATGGGTCTCAAAGAGTTGGACATGGCTGAGTAACTAAGCACACGCATTTGTAACGTTGGGTTTGTTCCCTGGTGAGTGATAAATATTTAATTAATACATGTTGAATGAAAGGACGAATGAATGAGTAAGGGTTACTGTTTCTCATGGCCCTTTCAAATATTACTCCTAGCAATTATAGATATAGTTATTTGGTTTGTGAAATTGCTTGTTTAATATTTTGACACTTATTTAATTATTAAATGACATACAAATATAATAATAACAATAATGTTAATTTTTTCTTTTAGCACAGATTGTCCAGGATCTAGATAATTTAAATAGAAAAATATATTGAGCCAGGCACATATATATGATATTAATTTATATGTATAATAATATATGTATAATAATGTATATGTATAATAATATGTATGTATATTGTGTGACATGATGTATATTGTGATAATATATATGTATATTGTGACATGATGACCACAATAAGGTTAGTTACACATCATAATTACCTTGTATGTGTGTGTGTTGAGAACATTTAAGATCTACTCTCTTGATAGCTTTTAAGCACATAATATAGTGTTATTAATTATAATCAACATACTTCATGTTGTTGTTGCTGAGTTGCTAAGTCGTGTCCGGGTCTTTGTGACCCCCTGGACTGCAGCATGCCAGGTTTCCCTGTCCTTCACTATCTCCCAGAATTTGCTCAAACTCATGTCCATTAAACCCTTGATGTCATCCATCTCATCCTCTATCACCTACTTCTGCTCCTGCCCTCAGTCTTTCCCAGCATCAGGGTCTTTTCCAGTGAGTCAGCTCTTCATATCAGATGGCCAAAGTGATACTACATGTTAGAGCCCTAGAATTTATTCATCTTACATCTCCCCATTTCCTCCAACCCCTGGGACCTGCTAACCACCATCCTACTCTCAGTTTCTATGAGTTTGGCTTTTTTAGATTTCACATGTAACTAAGATCATAAAATATTTGTCCTTCTCTGCATTATTTCACTTAGTGCCCTCAGGGTCCATTTATGTTGTCACGTATGACAGGACTTTATTCTTTTTATAGTTGAGTAATATTCCATTGTGTGTGTGTGTGTGTGTGTGTGTGTGTGTGTGTATCACCTTTGCTTTATCCATTCATTTGTTGATGGACGTTTAGATTCTTTTCATGCCTTGACTATTGTGAATAATGCTGCAGTGAACATGGGAGTACATAAATCTCTTTGAAACACTAATTTGATTTCCTTTGGATGTATACCCAGAACTGGGATTGCTGGCTCATATAGTACTTCTACTTTTAATTTTTTGAAGAACCTCTACACTATTTTCCACAGTGGAATTGGTGCATCAATTTACATTCCCATCAACAGTGTGCAAGGGTTCTCTTTTCTGCACATTCTCACCAACACTTATTATTTGTTGTCTTTTTGATAATAGCCATTTTCAGATGTTTGAGGTGATATCTCATAGTGGTTTTATCTTAACTGCAATGAGAACCTGTTGCAGAGTTTTCAACAGGGCTAAGATTGATGTTTTTTAAAGATTGTGTTGATTGATGTATGGAGAGTGAATTAGGGTCACGTGAGAGTGAACAGTTCAGAGGTTATTGCTATAAGTCAGACAGGGGATGATGGTGTTTTGGATGCAACAGGTGAAGGTACAAAAAAATGGAGGAATCTGAAATACTTTGGAGGCAGTATCTCTGACTGTTAGAGGAATTGAACATTTGGACAGTGGAGGAGAAGATGGATGATGAAGGTCTCCAGATTTGGGGCCTGAGAAATTGGTTGGATGGAGGAACTACTGGAGGAGTAGTAATTTGATGAGAAAGTTTAGACACATAAACTCAGGGTAACCTTTCTTTCTTTTTTTTTTTTTAATTAAGACTTAAATTTGTAGAGGAGTTTCAGGTTCACAGAGAAAATGGGGTGGTACATTTGTTATGAACCGACACTGACACAGCATAATCACCCGAAGTTCATAATTTACATTACGGTTCACTCTTAGTGTTGTACAGTTTGTGGGTTTGGACAAATATCCTTCATTATCACACAGAGTATTTTCACTGTCTTACACATCTTCTGTGTTCTGCCTGTTCACCCCCTGCTGCTCCCCTTTTTATCTGCATTTCTACCTCTTACTGCAAACCACCTAATCTTTATACTATGGCCATAGTTTTACTTTTCCTGAAATGACATATAGTTGGAATAAAACAGTATGTAGTTTTTCAGTATGTAGTTTTTCAGACTGACATCTTTCACTTAGAAATATGCATTTAGTGCTGGAGAAGGTGTGGAGAAAAGGGAACCCTCTTACACTGTTGGTGGGAATGCAAACTGGTACAGCCACTATGGAGAAGAGTGTGGTGATTTCTTAGAAAAACTGGGAATAGAACTGCCTTATGACCCAGCAATCCCACTGCTGGGCATACACCCCAAGGAAACCAGAATTGAAAGAGACACATATACCCCAATGTTCACTGCAGCACTGTTTACAATAGCCAGGACATGGAAGAAACCTAGATATCCATCGGCAGATGAATGGATAAGGAAGTTGTGGTATATATACACAATGAAATATTACTCAGCTATAAAAAGAAATGCATTTGAGTCAGTTCTAATGAGGTCGATGAAACTGGAGTCTGTTATACAGAGTGAAGTAGGTCAGAAAGAGAAGCACAAATACTGTATATTAGTGCATACATATGGAATTTCGAAAGGCCATAATAATGATCCTATATGCAGGGCAGCAAAAGAGACACAGATGTAAAGAATGGACTTTTGGACTATGTGGGAGAAGGCAAGGGTGGGATGATTTGTGAGAATAGCATTGAAACATGTATATTACCATATGTAAAACAGATAACTAGTGCCAGTTCAGTGCATGAAGCAGGGCACCCAAAGCTGGTGCTCTAGGACAACCCAGAGGGATGAACGGTGAAGGAGGTGGATGGGGGATTCAGGATGGGGGACACATACGTACCCATGGCTGATTCGTGTCAATGTATGGCAAGAGTCATCACAATATTGTAGAGTAATTATCCTGCAATTAGAATAATTTAATTAAAAAAAGAAATATGCGTTTAAGGTTCGTCCATGTTTTTCATGACTTAATAGTTCATTTGTTCTTAGCATTGAATAACATTCCATTGTCTGGATGTACCACAGTTTATTTATCCATTCATTTACTAAGGAACATCTTGGTTACTTCCAAGTTTTGGCAGTTATGAGTAAATCTGCTATAAACAGCCACGTGCAAGTTTTTGTGTGCGCATAAGTTTTCAGCTCATTTAGGTAAATAGTGGCTCATACAGTAATGAATCTGCCTGCAGTGCAGGAAACTGGGGTTTAATCCTTGGGTCAGGAAGATCCCCTGGAGAAGGGAATGGCTACCCACTCTAGTATTCGTGCCTGGAGAATTCTATGGACAGTGGAGCCTGGTGGGCTATAATATATGGGGTCTCAAAGAGTCAGACATGACTGAGTGACTAACACTTTCATTTTCATGATTGTTGGATCATATGGTAAGAGTATGTTTAATTTTGTAAGAAATCATCAAACTGTCTTCCAAAGTGGCCTTGGCATTTTGCATTCCCACCAGCAATGAGAATTTCCTGTTGTTCCGCATGCTTCTTAGCATGTGATGTTATCAGTATTCTGGATTTTCACTAGTAGGTATGTAGTGGTAATGTTTTAATTTGCATTTCTCTGATGACATATGATGTGGAGCATATTTTTATATGCTTATTTGCCATCTGTATATCTTCTTTGGTGAGGTATCTGTTAAAGTCTATGGCTAGATTTTAATTGTTTTTTTGTTTTCTTATTGTTGAGTTTTAAGAGTTTCCTGTTTATTTTACACATGAAAAGATGCTCAACATCACTCATCAAAGAAATGCAAATCAAAACCACAATGAGGTACCATCTCACGCCAGTCAGAATGGCTGCTATCCAAAAGTCTGCAAACAATAAATGTTGGAGAGGGTGTGGAGAAAAGGGAACCCTCTTACACTGTTGGTAGGAATGCGAACTAGTACAGTCACTGTGGAGAACAGTGTGGAGATTCCTTAAAAAACTGGAAATAGAACTGCCATACGACCCAGCAATCCCACTGCTGGGCATACACACCGAGGAAACCAGAATTGAAAGAGACGCATGTACCCCAGTGTTCATCGCAACACTGTTTACAATAGGCAGGACATGGAAGAAACCTAAATGTACGTCGGCAGATGAATGGATAAGAAAGCTGTGGTATATATACACAATGGAATATTACTCAGCCATTAAAAATAATGCATTTGAATCAGTTCTAATGAGGTGGATGACACTAGAGCCTATTATACAGAGTGATGTAAGTCAGAAAGAAAAACACCAATACAGTATACTAACGCATATATATGGAATATAGAAAGACGGTAACTATGACCCTATACACGAGACAGCAAAAGAGACACAGATGTAAAGAACAGTCTTTTGGACTCTGTGGGAGAAGGTGAGGGTGGGATGATTTGAGAGAATAGCATTGAAACATGTATATTATCATATGTGAAACAGATCACCAGTCCAAGTTCAATGCATGAGGTAGGGTGCTCAGGGCTGGTGCACTGGGATGACCCTGAGGGATGGGGTGGGGAAGGAGGTGGGAGGGGGTTCAGGATGGGGAAGAGATATACACACATGGCTGATTCATGTCAATGTATGGCAAAAACCACTACAATATTGTAAAATAATTAGCCTCCAATTAAAATAAATAAAGAGTTTCTTGTTTATTTTGTATAACAGTCCTTTTTCAGATATATACTTTGCAATTATATTCTCTCAGTCTGTGGCTTGTCTTCTTGTTCTCTTGACATTATTAGTGTAGAAGTTTTTACCTTTAATGAAATCCAGCGTATTAATTATTTATTTCATGAATTCTGCCTTGTTGTGGTATCTAGAAGTTATCACTATACCCAAGATCATCTAGATTTTTCCCCTGTGTTCTCTTCTAGGAGTTTCATAGTTTTGCGTTTTACATTTAGGTTTGTGATTTATTTTGAGTTAATTTTTGTGAAGGGTGTGCGTTTTGTGTCTAGAGTAATTCTGTTGCATGTGGATGTACAATTGTTCTAGCACCATTTGTTGAAAAGATTACCATTGCTCTATTGTAGTGCCTCTGCTCCTTTGTCAAAGATCTGTTGATTATATTTATGGGGGTCTATATCTGTGGTCTATGTTCTGTTTCACTGATCGATTCCTCTATTATTTCACCAGTTCCGCACTGTCATGATTACTATAACTTTATATTAAGTCATGAAGTCAGGTAGTACCAGTCTTCCATCTTTGTTCTTCAATATCTTGTCGGTTATTCTGGGTCTTTTGCCTTTATTTATTTATTTTTTGGGTAACTTTTAGAATCAGTTTGTCAGTATCCACAAAATAATTTGCTAGGATTTTGATTGGAATTGTATTGAATCTATAGATCAAGTTGGAAAGAACTGACAGTTCTGAGAAGTTGAATCTTCCTATTCATGAGTTTGGAAATATATCCTTTCTCTTATATTTAAAAACATATCTGGGTTGTTTCAAATTCAACTTTTCATATTTTCTTAGCAGTTGCAGGATATATTCATTGACAAGGAAAGTGAAATTTTATGTTTTTATTTTTGAAAGCACACTTGTTACTGGCTGTGTTATGTTTCTTAGTACTTTTGATGCTGATGTTACAGATAGGCCTATGTTAACTACCACACATTCATTTTGTTAAGCTGCATCAGGAGAAATGTGGGGAAATCAGTCATATTTTATCATGAAAACAAGTCTACTTGGCATTATTTGGCAGAGATGCTGGTTAGATTTCTCAGGTTATTAGAGATAAAGAGCGATTAAGGTGAAAATTTCTCTTTACCGCTTCAGAATGTAAGAAAGGTCACTAAGAGCCAGTCATATTAGATTTTTCATGGTGGGAGGAATGGTTGAAGGCAGACCAAGTGTTCCAACCTGCCAGAATCCTTCAACAGACTCTTTCCATATTTGGTAGCATTAGGCAAATGCCAGTGGGCTCCATTCATGTAAGGAATACGGTACTTATTCCTTAGCTTTTGAAAGGAGCTTACAGCCCCTTTCAGTTCCATTAAAATGTTTACTTCGATGAAGAATGGTTTATTTTAATTCCTAGGCCTATGGAATTAAATAATTGTTAAATATCTATGATTGGTGCTTATTTTCTTGGTAGAAAATTTAAAAATATTTTACTTGAATAAAAGCAATCTAACTATAGTTGAGGTCAAAGTGGTAGATACAAGAACTATCTTAAAGAGAATCAGGTGACTTCATTTATTTGCTCAAATTGATAATCTGAATTAAATGACATTGAGACACATTGCTAATCATACACTGAAATATCAAAATTGGGTACCAGTCACCAGAAATTCAAATATAAATATATTTTAGATCATTTATTGAGTATATTCCAAGTTTCCCATTTATGGATTGTGTGTCAAAACAGTTGAAAACTATCAAGTTTAAGATCTACTCTTCACTTATTATTTATGCAGTGCAAGAGTTAAGTCATTGTGTAAAATATTACATTACCTTAGTATCCAGTATGGGGATGTGGAGGGTGCCATGCTGCTGCTGCTAAGTCGCTTCAGTCGTGTCCGACTCTGTGCGACCCCATAGACGGCACCCCACCAGGCTCCCCCATCCCTGGGAGAGTGCCATACACATTTAAAATCTCTTAAATTATTTAACATATGAAAATCCATCTGTGTTACTGTTTATGTAAAAAAGCTCTTCCTATTTCCTTGGCAGTAGCAATTAAGCTTCATTTCTTCCAAGCTTAATGATCACAAAATATGGTGCATATACTCAATAAATTTGCTTATGAAGACTACTGAGTCCTCCTTGATAAATTAAATATCTTTAAAACCCTCCTCCATGAAATTTAGAAACTTCAGATTCATGAAAGGCTATTTAAGAAATACTGAGATTAGGACAGAAGGAAAGAGAATAAAGTTGTAGGATTTAAGCCAAGGTTGAAAATAATTTTGCAGTTTACCAGTCCTTTATTGAAAGTAAGCAAAGGTAATTATACTAAAAAATGAGAGACAGTATTTATTTCATTTGTTATCATTACCTGGATATATTTGCTTCCAAGAGTTACTGTAACAAAGCTCTACAGCTGGTTGTCTTAAAACAACAAAAATTTATTTGGCCTGAGATAAACTCGGGACCTTTAACTATATGCATCTTTGAACCTTGCTCTGAAGTTTCTGCTGTCAGTTCAGTACTTACTGATATGTTTGACCTCTTTGATCACTGGTAATATCCCAGCTTGACATATTAGTTGTTTTAAATTGCTGGAATACAAAGTTAAATCCTGTGTTTGAAGAAAACCAGCAGAAGTCTTCATAGTTCTCCTCCTGGTACTTAAATACTAATCATGACTTCTGCACTCCAGCACAGATTACAAGTAATAGTATTTTACTCACATAAATATGCTGATGTTGAGCTTTCTTCCCTTGATATCTGTGAACCTAGAGTTACTGGTGTCAAAATCTTTTCCACAGTGCACAGCCTAGGATGCTATTGGTAGAGACTGATGGGGATATCTGTTAAAAAATTCATTTTTTAGTGCCCATTACAAAATGATCTGTACTAATTTAGGATTGAAATTTGATTATGTTAACATTTTGGCTATGAATGTCAGCTTCTATAAAAATGATTACTTTTATATTGAATCACCTAACATTAAATATCATTTTTCTATTTATTCATCCGCATAGCATCCCTGCTCTCCTCTCTACTTGTCACAGTACTTTGCATATGGTAGGTTAAATAAATGTTTAGTAAAAAACAAAGAAAATGATAGTAGAAAAATTTTTGAAACTTCCACCTACTACAAAAAGGGCATATTTAAAATAATTTTCTTTTAGAATTTCATTAAACTAACATTTACTATGAACTTATTGCATTTGAGATATTTTCCTAGGTAATGATAATGAATGGGACCTGGTCCCGGAGCTCACGGTCAAGCTAGAGAGATGGCCAGAAGCACAGGATTGTTACCAACTATGGTGCTACTTACATAAGACTCTAGTTGATTCAGTGCACTTTCCTCACTTCCTAGGACAAGTGTGGACTTTCCCTTTTACTACCTGTTTTAAACCCCCCACCCCTATTACATTCTGGATTTTCTGGAGCGTGGAGAGGTTTGATGGGGTGAGAACCAAGTAATGTCTGCTGGTGTGGGAGTACTGAGTGGTCGAGGGTGAGATGAAGGAGCAGAGGGGAGAGGAGAAGGACATCCTCTGTGGTATAGAAGAGGGATCAGGTGGGACCCTGCACACAGACCCTGGTGCAGAACATGCAAGACTCTCCTTGAAGGTGAAAGCTGAGCTGGCCCTGGGCAAGGATTCAGTTCACATGACTTCCATTGGTTCTCAGGCCCCCAGCTCTTTTCATTTCCTTTGCCCTGATTGCTCCCCTTTTTCCTAGTAGCCTTGAGTCCCACCCTTCCCTCTGCCATACAGATTCTCCTTTACTCTCTTCTTCCATAAAAGAACTTATTTGCAAGATGTCTCCTACCTGCCCCCGCCCCCCCCCCAAATTTTTTCCTAAAGCTTTTGGAGGTCAGGAATCAAACCTTCAAAGGGGGAATATATTTTCTTTCATTCTTTGACTGCAGCAAAAGAAGGGAAGAAGATAGAATATTTCCATATTAAAACAAGTTCAGTTCAGTTCAGTTCAGTTCAGTTCAGTCGCTCAGTTGTGTCTGACTCTTTGCGACACCATCACATTCCAGGATATCTGGCTCTAGGTGAGTGATCATACCATCGTGATTATCTTGGTCGTGAAGATCTTTTTTGTATAGTTCTTCTGTGTATTTTTGCCACCTCTTCTTAAAACAGGTTAGCACACTGATAATCAACACTTCAGCTCAGTTCAGTTCAGTCGCTCAGTCATGTCCGACTCTCTGCGACCCCATGAATCGCAGCACACCAGGCCTCCCTGTCCATCACCAACTCCAGGAGTTCACTCAGACTCACGTCCATCGAGTCAGTGATGCCATTCAGCTATCTCATCCTCTGTCGTCCCCTTCTCCTCCTGCCCCCAATCCCTCCCCGCATCAGAGTCTTTTCTAGTGAGTCAACTCTTCGCATGAGGTGGCCAAAGTACTGGGGTTTTCAGCTTTAGCATCATTCCTTCCAAAGAAATCCCAGGGCTGATCTCCTTCAGAATGGACTGGTTGGATCTCCTTGCAGTCCAAGGGACTCTCAAGAGTCTTCTCCAACACCACACTTCAAAAGCATCAATTCTTCGGTGCTCAGCCGTCTTCACAGTCCAACTCTCACATACATACATGACCAAAGGAAAAACCATAGCCTTGATTAGATGGACCTTAGTCGGCAAAGTAATGTCTCTGCTTTTGAATATGCTATTCTAGGTTGGTCATAACTTTTCTTCCAAGGAGTAAGCGTCTTTTAATTTCATGGCTGCAGTCACCATCTACAGTGATTTTGGAGCCCCCAGAAATAAAGTCTGAAACTGTTTCCACTGTTTCCCCATCTATTTCCCATGAAGTGATGGGACCAGTTGCCATGATCTTTGTTTTCTGAATGTTGAGCTTTAAGCCAACTTTTTCACTCTCCTCTTTCAAACTCATCAAGAGGCTTTTTAGTTCCTCTTCACTTTCTGCCATAAGGGTGGTGTCATCTGCATATCTGAGGTTATTGATATTTATCCTGGCAATCTTGATTCCACCTTGTGCTTCTTCCAGCCCAGCGTTTCTCATGATGTACTCTGCATAGAAGTTAAATAAGCAGGGTGACAATATACAGCCTTGACACACTCCTTTTCCTATTTGGATCCAGTCTGTTGTTCCATGTCCAGTTCTAACTGTTGCTTCCTGACCTGCATATAGGTTTCTCCAGAGGCAGGTCAGGTGGTCTGTATTTCCATCTCTTTCAGAATTTTCCACAGTTTATTATGATCCACACAGTCAAAGGCTTTGGCATAGTCAATAAAGCAGAAATAGATGTTTTTCTGGAATTCTCTTGCTTTTTCAAAGAAAGTAGGGAAAACCACTAGATCATTCAGGTATGACCTAAATCAAATCCCTTATGATTATACAGTGGAAGTGAGAAATAGATTTAAGGGCCTAGACCTGATAGATAGAGTGCCTGATGAACTATGGAATGAGGTTCGTGACATTGTACAGGAGACAGGGATCAAGACCATCCTCATGGAAAAGAAATGCAAAAAAGCAAAATGGCTGTCTGGGGAGGCCTTACAAATAGCTGTGAAAAGAAGGGAAGCTAAAAGCAAAGGAGAAAAGGAAAGATATAAGCATCTGAATGTGGAGTTCTAAAGAATAGCAAGAAGAGATAAGAAAGCCTTCCTCAGAGATCAATGCAAAGAAATAGAGGAAAAGAACAGAATCGGAAAGACTAGAGATCTCTTCAAGAAAATTAAGAGATACCAAGGAAACATTTCATGCAAAGGTGGGCTCAATAAAGGACAGAAATGGTCTGGACCTAAAAAAGGAGAAGATATTAAGAAGAGGTGGCAAGAATACACGGAAGAACTGTACAAAAAAGATCTTTACAACCAAGATAACCACGATGGTATAATCACTCACCTAGAGCCAGACATCCTGGAATGTGAAGTCAAGTGGGCCTTAGAAACCATCACTATGAACAAAGCTAGTGGAGGTGATGGAATTCCAGTTGAGCTATTTCAAATCTTGGAATATGATGCTGTGAAAGTGCTGCACTCAATATGACAGCAAATTTGGAAAACTCAGCAGTGGCCACAGGACTGGAAAAGGTCAGTGTTTGTTCCAATTCTGAAGGAAGCCAATGCCAAAGAATGCTCAAATTACTGCACAATTGCACTCATCTCACACGCTAGTAAAGTAATCAACACTTAGACACAAACAATTATGGTAGGAATAATTGTTTCCTTTAGTAGAGGCAGATAGAAAAGTTTATGAGAGCTATAAACCTAGTCAAAGCTATGATTTTTCCAGTAGTGATGTACAGATGTAAGAGTTGGACCATAAGGAAGGCTGAGCACTGAAGAATTGATGCTTTCGAATTGTGGTGCTAGAGAAGACTCTTGAAATTCTCTTGGACAACTAGGAGATCAAACCAGTCAGTCCTAAAGGAAGTCAACCATGAATATTCATTGGAAGGATTTATGCTGAAGCTCCAATATGTTGGCCACCTGATGCAAAGAGCTGACTCACTGGAAAAGATCCTGATTCTGGAAGAGATTGAGAGAAGGAGAAGGGGATGACAGAGGATGAGATGGTTGGATGGCATCACCGACTCAATGGACATGAATTTGAGAAAATTCTGGGACATAGTGAAGGACAACAAAGCCTGGTGTGCTGCAGTCCACGGGATCGCAAAGAGTCGAACGTGACTGAGTGACTGAACAACCACAACAACAGCATGAGAGCAAAGTGGAGGGAGCCAGAGGTGAGTGCAGCCTTACCCCGGGGAGGGGTGTTGGAGGTGGGTTGGCAGATGTGTAGGATTTTAAGAGAGAATTCCAAGTGGGACAAAGATGTGCAAGGAGCCATAGAGGAAAGAGCTTTGGGCAGGCAGGAGTGGATTCTGTGGGGCAGTGGTGGGCGCTGCGTCAGCATGGCTCAGGAAGAGCTGATTGTGATGGGCCATGTAAGATGCGCTGAGTTGGGACTTGACCTTCCAGGCAATGAGAAACTATTACCTAAAACAGAGGCACCCTTTCCTGCCCTCCCTCTAAATCAGTCTAGATGTTAATAGCATCCCTCAGCCTCACAATAAATTTGGGGTCGTCCTGCCAACTCGGGCTCACCCCGAGAAGCTGGTGAACAGCTGTCATCTAGTAAATGAACCGTATGTTTAGTAGGAAAGGCTCTGCCTTCTCTCATTCCTCCCAGCCTGTCTAGTTAATCAATACTTGTATATCAACAGAGAGCTGAAGAAAAAGAAGGGAAGATAAATTATAGTTGTTGAGTAAGATGGAACCTGCAGATTCATGGAGGCCTTCGAGGGAAAAGCAAGGTCTAATCGGCATTTCTTATCTTCTTGGCTTGAGTTCAGGTGATGAATGGAAATGGATTGACAGACACTGGTGACAAGGCCTGGTGCTCCCAGAGTGATGAACTCCTGCCACCTTTGTCTGCTCACTCCTGTGCAAAATGAGGAGTTGGCTTCACTTTTTCCTTTGTTTTCCTCTTGCTGTCGAATAATTTCAAAAATCATTTAAAAAATGAGTTGAAGAGTCATCACTTGTCCTGCCATGTTGGTCAAGAGTGTAAGTTTAAATCCCAAAATAATTTTAAGTAACCCATTTAAAAGTAATACCAAAAAGGTTAATATTTATCAGGAAGGATAAACATTTAAGTTTTACCCTTTTCAGATATCATCTCGGGGATATTTATCCTTTCAGGTCTCACTTAATCTACACAGTTTTTGTCTTGAACGCATCCTGATGCCTCACAGGCCTGACCGGGTGTATTTACTGTGGTAGAGCATCTGTAAATCTTGTCTGCTGATGGGTACAGCCAGAGACTGCCTGGGTGAATTATTACATATGTGAGCATGAAAACGAAGTGCTCACTCGAAGGGCACAAATGTTGGGAGTTACCTGAGGGCATTTTGAAAATGGCAAGTGTCTGTAACTATGATTTCAAAAAGGACATCTCATCTAATTAAAGGCAGTAGGCATCACATTAAAGTTGTAAATCATGTGCTTGGAATTTCATTTGGGATTCCACATGAAATCTCATTTAAGACATTTACCTGGACATTTGAATCTGGGTAAAGTGAGAGATGCCTCTGGACTCTGTTTTTAGGGGCAGATACCCACTGGCTTCCATTGCAATAATTCTTGAGCTTTCCTGGCAGAACTTCTCCCCAGCCTTTTCTCTCCTGTTGATTTCCCCTTTTGGTGGCTGTTGGCCTGGTGCTGTCAATGTTAGGATGAAGGCAGAAAGGTAGTTGACTAACAACCATCGTTGGTGGGGGTGGATAAGAAGCCCAGGGGTAAAGAAAGGTATTGTTGTTTCTGTTTTTCTTTTAAAAAGTTTTCATTTTGTACATTTTTTTTGTTCTGTCACTCAGTTGTGCTGGACTCTGTGAACCCATGAACTGAAGAATGCCAGACTTCCCTGTCCTTCACTATCTCCTGGAGTCTGCTCAGACTCATGTCCATTGAGTCAATGATGCCATCCAACCATCTTGTCCTTTGCTACCTCCATCTCCTCCTGCTCTTAATCTTTCCCAGCATCAGGGTCTTCGTATTGAAGTATGGTTGATTAACAATGTTGTGTTAGTTTCAGGTGTACAGAAAAGTGATACAATTATGCAAACACATGTTTTCTAACTAAAAAATGTAGGCAGTTGCCCAGGGGGTGTTAATGCAGGTTCTGCCTTTATTTAAAATCCTAACATCTTAGAATATCTGATATCACACTTGAGATTTGGATTTAGTAATTTTGAGTGGGGAATCCCAGAAATCTGGCTTTAAATCAGACATTCCAGGTGATTATTTTTTTAATAGAATGTTGCTTATTTTTAAAAGTTTTATTATTATAGAAAATTTTAAGTAGTCACAACAATAAAGTTAAATAATGAACCTCTATGCATCCATCACTCACTTTCATCAATTATCAATATTTTTTAATCTGTGTACCCATTAAGAGTTTTCCCCTATATATTTTAAAACCAATCCAGATAGCTGGTTGTTTCATGCATCTCTGGGATCAGAGTTTTCAGGGGCTCCCATCATGCAGGTGTGAGTGACTAGTCAGAGAGTTGATCTCAGTCCCTGATCCTCGGCCTTTGGATGTTGACGAGCACTGCTGATACCAAAGCCCTTATCCTAAAGCATAGTGGTAATACCTAAGGTGGCCAGCCTCCACTCTGCAGCTATTTGATGTGACATTTACTCAAAATCACATTGTTGGACTGTTCTGTGTGACCCAAAGCCAAGGCAAACAAAGATACACCTATGAGGCATCACATTCCAAGAGCTTAGAAATTATATCCCAGAAGCTAAGGGCAAAGAACAGACCTCTTTTAACCTCTTTTGAGCACAGTTAATTTTTTTTTTTTACTGTATACCTATTATATTATAATTATTATTATAGCAGAAGGAGAAACCATAGCCTGCTCACCAGGGGTACCACTTAGAGTCACTCAGGAGCCATTCGTCCCTCCTCGGGAGTGGAAGATCATTCTTGGGGTTGTTCAGAGTCAGCCCAGCACATGTGGTTGGGGGAGAGAAGATGAGCCTGTGAGAGGAAGGAATTTCCTTCTCTGTGTCCCCGTTCTGTTAGCATATTGGGCAAGTGGTGATTATAAACACTGCAAATTCTACTTAATAAGTTAGTTTTTCTCAGGGGGTCTGAGATATTAAACCAAAGAAAACCAATGCCATCTTTGATCATAACAAAAGTGATGAAAAGAAGTTACACTATAAGAAATGATTAGGCTTGAGTTGAGGGGTTATAAAATTAATGGACATTGTGGAATCTTAGTTTCCTTTTGAACTCTCTGAAAAGTAGTGTTGTTGATTTTTACAACTGGAATTAAAAAGAACTCTAGGTCACTTAACTCTTCCTCTTGCTCACTAAAAACTTCACTTAATCATCTCAGGCAGACTGAAACCTCTCCTAACTACAGAACCTCTCAGGAAAATCTGTTAGATGGGGCTCCTTTTCACTCTTATCAGAGATAACTGCAAAAATGTGCATTAACCATAGGTTATTGAGCAGATACCCCACCGCTTGCTAGGGCACCCAAATGGAAGAATTTATCCTAAGCATCTGCCTTTGGCCAATGAAGATAGCTTTGATGATGAGTCCTTACTAGCAGAAACCTTGTTTTACTCTTGTCTGCATTCTCAGTGCCCATCCCAGGGCTTGGCAGTCAGTAGGCACTGCTTGAGACCCTTCAAAAGGAACCCTGAAAGTAATGGTTTCTGTATAAACGTTTACTGTGTCCAGGTTCACTTTAGTTTGAAAAAATTTTGAAAGAGCATGTTTTATTAGTTACTGAAATAATCCACACTAGGTGGCTCAGCTGGTAAAGAACCCACAATGTGGGAGACTTTATCCATGGGATCCCAAAGAGGCAGATACACTGAGTGACTTTCACTTTCACACTTTCACTTTTACATGCAGAAAAAGAACTGGAAGCCTGTAATGGCATAAAATGTTGGGAATTTTTTAACAAATTAAGCAAATTAAACAAATTAAACTTGTTTTCACTGTGCTGAAATATCACTGAAATAATAGCCAATTCAGAGTTGATGGGAAGAATAAGAAGAGAGAATGAAAAACTTAATAACGTAATAAATATACAAGAATAATTAGTAAAACTTGGTATCAATTAGCTTAAAATAATAATTTATTTATTTATATATATATTTTAAATGGGGTGTTTTAGCCTTCTTAGTCCTTTTATTAAAATTTTCTTTTAATTGGCTGATAATTGTTTTACAGTATTATGTTGGTTTCTTCCAAACATCAACGTGAATCAGTCATAGGTTTTTATTGAAATATTTCACATGTAAATTAAATCATTCTTTTTCTGAATTATTTCACTTAGTATGCATCTAGAGATCCATCAAATTTGGAAAACTCAGCAGTGGGCACAGGACTGGAAAAGGTCAGTTTTCATTCCAATCCCAAAGAAAGGCAATGCCAAAGAATGCTCAAACTACTGCACAATTGCACTCATCTCACACACTAGTAAAGTAATGCTCAAAATTCTCCAAGCCAGGCTCCAGCAATATGTGAACCGTGAACTTCCTGATGTTCAAGCTGGTTTTAGAAAAGGCAGAGGAACCAGAGATCAAATTGCCAACATCCGCTGGATCATGGAAAAAGCAAGAGAGTTCCAGAAAAACATCTATTTCTGCTTTATTGACTATGCCAAAGCCTCTGACTGTGTGGATCACAATAAACTGTGGAAAATTCTGAGAGATACGGGAATACCAGACCACTTGACCTGCCTCTGGAGAAACCTATATGCAGGTCAGGAAGCAACAGTTAGAACTGGACATGGAACAACAGACTGGTTCCAAATAGGAAAGGAGTACCTCAAGGCTGTATATTGTCACCCTGCTTATTTAACTTCTCTGCAGAGTACATCATGAGAAACGCTGCGCTGGAAGAAGCCCAAGCTGGAATCAAGATTGCCGGGAGAAATATCAATAACCTCAGATATGCAGATGACACCACCCTTATGGCAGAAAGTGAAGAGGAACTAAAAAGCCTCTTGATGAAGGTGAAAGTGGAGAGTGAAAAAGTTGGCTTAAAGTTCAGCATTCAGAGAAGGAAGATCATTGCGTCTGGTCCCATCACTTCACGGCAAATAGATGGGGAAACAGTGGAAACAGTGTCAGACTTTATTTTTTGGGGCTCCAAAATCAGTGCAGATGGTGACAGCAGCCATGAAATTAAAAGACGCTTCCTCCTTGGAAGAAAAGTTATGACCAACCTAGATAGCATATTCAAAAGCAGAGACATTACTTTGCCAACAAAGGTCCATCTAGTCAAGGCTATGGTTTTTCCTGTGGTCATGTATGTATGTGAGAGTTGGACTGTGAAGACGGCTGAGCACCGAAGAATTGATGCTTTTGAACTGTGATGTTGGAGAAGACTCTTGAGAGTCCCTTGGACTGCAAGGAGATCCAACCAGTCCATTCTGAAGGAGATCAGTCCTGGGTGTTCTTTGGAAGGAATGATGCTGAAGCTGAAACTCCAGTACTTTGGCCACATCATGCAAAGAGTTGACTCATCGGAAAAGACTCTGATGCTGGGAGGGATTGGGGGCAGGAGGAAAAGGGGACAACAGAGGATGAGATGGCTGGATGGTATCACTGACTTGATGGATGTGAGTTTGAGTGAACTCCGGGAGTTGGTGATGGATAGGGAGGCCTGGCGTGCTGCAGTTCATGGGGTCACAAAGAGTCAGACATGACTGAGTGACTGAACTGAACTGAACTGAGAGATCCATTCATGTGTTGCAAATGGCAAGATTTTTTTTAATGACTTGGTAGAATTCAACTCAATCTTTTTATGTAGTACTCATCTTCTTTATTCATTTGTCTGTTGATGAACACTTAAGTGGCTTCCATATCTTGACTATTGGAAATAATGCTGCAGTGAACATTCACGCATTTATTTTTTTGAATTAGTGGTTTTTACCCCCTTTTGGGTAAATACCCAGGAATAAAATTGCATGATCATATGGTAGTTCTATTTTAAATTTTTGAGGGACCTCCATACTGTTTTCCACAGTGACTGTATTGATGTACATTTCCACCAATGGTGCACAAGGCTCCCTTTTCTCCACATCCTTGCCAACACTTATTTGTAGTCTTTTTGATAATAATCATTCTAAAAGATATGAGGTGATATCTCATTGTGGTGTTGAATCCTTGGGATTAGTGATGTTGAGTTCTTTTCATATATCTGTTGGCCATCTGTATGCCTTTGGAAAAATGTCTATTTAGATACCCTGCCCATTTTCTAACTGGATTATTTGTCCTTTTTGATATTGAGTTGTATGAGTTCCTTATATACTTTGGGAATTAACCTCATATTAGATATTTTGTTTAAAAATATCTTCTCGAATTCAACAGGCTGCCTTTTTATTTTGTGGATAGTCTCCTGTGCTGTGCAAACCCTTTTTAGTTTGATGTAGTACCATTTGTGTATTAAAATTTTAAAAATAGTTTTATTGAGCTATGATTCACATACCATATAAAGTATTAAATTCCACCCATTTAAAGTGTTAAATATAGTGTTTTTTAAATATGTTTAAAGATATGTGCAACTACCACTGCAGTCAGTTTTAGAATATTTTCATCACCTCAGACAGAAATTCCGTACCCCTTAACTATCATTCTCTTATCTTCCCCTGCCTTCTCCAGCCCTAAGCAATCACTAATCTCTTTTCTGTCTCTGTTGATTTCCCTGATTTGGACATTTTGTATGATTGGAATCATATACTATGTGGTCTTCTGTGTCTGGCTTATTTTACTTATTTTGTAGGACAAAATCTCTGCTTATTTGTTCTGTAGCATATATCAGTGCGCCATTTGTATGGCTTCATAGTATTCCACTACAACACATTTGTGTGACACATTTTATCTTCTATTTATCATCATTTGATGGATATTTGGGTTGTTCCCATCTTTTGGCTAATATGAATAACATTGTAGAAAATCCTCTTGTACAAGTTTTTGTGTGGACATATGATTTCATTTATCTTGGGTATATACCTGGGAACGGAATTGCTTGGCTTTTGATAATTCTGTGTTTAATTGAGGAACAGCCAGACTATTTTCCAGGAAGGCTGAATTATTTTACATTTCCACTAGCAGTGTATGAGAATTCTGAGATGTCTACATCCTTGCCAAAACTAATTTTCCATTAAAATTTTTTTTGAAAAAATTATAGCCATCCATGTGGATGTGAAATGGTCTCTCATTGTGGTTTTGATTTTCATTTTCTTCATGACTAATGATATTGGGCCTCTTTTCATGTGCTTATTGGCCATTTGTATATCTTCCTTGTAGAAATGACTATTTTGCATTTTTCTTATTCAATTCTGCTTAAGCTTCATCTGAAAAATGAGGTTGTAATGCCTAGTTGTTAATAGTACTAAATGAAATGGTACATATAGCCATTTAGTCTGTGTCAGCTCTTAATGAATAATTCTCATTATTGTCATCACTTACAACAACTCTGAACTGTTTTTTTCATCTCTATTGTCCTAAAAATCTGTGATATTTTCCCTAGTATACCACAATTATAAAAGTAATCACTGGTATTTAACATTAAATCATATTCTGTGCTAAGTCCTAATGGATAGATTTATTTGATTCCTGCAGACTGCAATCTTGATATCTGATATGGATCCTCCCCAGCTTGAAGCATTAATGAGAGTGAAATGGACATCCTGGGAGATTATTTGGAGACCCAGTGTTTGAACCTCAGATTCCACATGATTCAGGGATGGTGTTAGAGGCCTGTAACTGGAATGTCACACCAAGAAATCTCAAGAACGAAGTAGAACAAGAATTAAGTAAACCTGTAGTAATAATTATGGATGGAAAAACACTGTCTAGCATAGCTAACTCTTAAAATAATAACAGTCACTTGCATGGCACTTACTTCGTGCTGTATCCGTTTATAAGATACGTATAATACACTTATTTAACCTTCACACAAAATGTTGAGTAAGTAGAATGAACAGATTCTTAATAAGGTCTTCTTTTGTGCCAGGCAGGCTCTCTGCTCTATGTTGGCAAACCAAGTGGTGAGCCAAAAGCACAGTTTCTACCTTTAGCATCTTCAGTGTAGATAGAGAGAGGATGTGGCTCAACTGATTGCATCAGTGATTATGGATTACACTGAGATGGGAGCCGCAGAGGCATGAACATGGTGCCGTGCAAATGCATGCTGGAGGGGGATTGCTTCTCTGGGGAAATAGCTGAGCTGAGAGATGAAAGGAGTGTGTTGGCTGGGGTAGAGTGAGATGCCAGAGGAAAGAGTAGGAGCCAATGTCCTGTGGCTGGAGGAACAATGTGAAGCTGAGAAACTGAGAAGTCAGGGTGTCTGGAATATAGAGAGCAAGGGGAGCATCCATGAGGTGGGCAAGAGCCCTGTAAGCCTAAAGGATTGGGTCTTTGTTTTGAGAGCACAGGGAGTGATTGAAAGATTGTAATTAGGGGGATAACATGACCAGATTTCTGTTGCTGTGGCTGCAACGTGAGAAATAAAGCGGAAGGGGCCTAAGGGGGCTGGGAAGACCAGTACAGATGAAGACTTAAGTGAGCAAGTTGGGGAGGTCCACGTTCATAAGGTAGATGACTCTACTGGCACAATTTGCCTTAGTAAGCCTTGGGTATTTGTCTTCCCAGTCATGATGCGGGCTGTCTTCCAGGTGCCAGCCAGCATCTGACAGGAAAAATCAATTTTCTGGACACGCATGCATATGACCCAGAGACAGAACATGAAAATACTGAGCTCATCCAGGAGGCTATTTGTTATAAATCTTATAATATCTGAGATACAGCTCCTCTCTTGGTGCCTTTTCAGCCCTTGACATCCTGCTCAAAGGACCTAACTTTGAGTCCATCTCTTCCTTGATTTCTTTTCCCAGCACTCTGCCCCTCTTTGATCTCTCCTTCTCTGAACTCCTATTAGAGTTTGTCATCTATTTCTAGTTTAGGTTTTGCAAGGTCAAAGCTTAGAGTCTTTACTGCAGTTGGACTTCCCGCTGTCCCCAGGTGAATATACCTTTTTATGACCTCATGTTTCTGACAGCTGGGTTCTCCACAGGGAAGGTTAATGGCGAGGGAGAGCAGCATCCATTTCCACTAAATGATACCCAAGAACAGTAGGCATTAGAATCAGGTTTGTTAGAATCACTTTGATTAGAGTCACTGAACACACATATATATATTAGCTTATATGAATAATCACTGAATTTAAATAAATGTTCAGTAATTACCACTTCTACTGAGATAGAGACTTCTCCCAGCCCCTGCCCCCTCTGCCCCGCCCCCCCCCCTTTTGGTCTGTTCTCAATTCTGTAATCTCAATACCTAGAAAAGTACCTGGCACAAAGTAAGTTGCTCAACAAATGTTGCATAAATGAGTGGATAGCTGAATGAGTAAATGGAGAATTTTCTGCATGTCAAGCACTGTTCTAGGTGCTTAAGTTGGATAATTTTCCCTTAATCATTATAGCAACTCTAGGATCTGAGTTCAGTATTATCTTTCTAAAGCAGTGCTGTCCAACAGAAATACAATGAGTCATGTATGAAATTTCAAATTTTGTTGTATAGCTACATTTTTAAAAGCAACATTAATTTTATAGTATATTTAATGTAGTTAAAGCATGTAATATTTAATCAATATAAAGTATTAATAAAGTTTTATTTTGCATTTTTTGTCCTTTGTCTCTGAAACCCAGTGTATATCTCACAATTATAGGACATCTCTGCTCAGAGTGGCAATAGTTCTAGTGTTCATTAGCCACATGTGGCTCCCAGCTACTGTATTGGTCAGCAGAATCTAGGATGGCTCTAACTTAAGAAATACCTAGATATCATTAGGCAAACTTATTAATCCTTAATCATTATCAAGTTTCAGTCAATATAACCCAAGAATTCTGTGAGGCATGAATACAAGGTATTTTTTAGTTCCTGCTGAATCTTTCCTCTTATTGGCCTCCTCTGGGACTTGCTGTCTGATTCAGGACTTGAGGCCACCTTGCCATCAAAGCCCCTCCAGAGGGATGTCCTCAGCCTGATTCCTTTCTGTGATTGGTACCAATAGTACCAACAATCTGTTCACATTGCTAAGACCACTGGGAGAAAGGAAAGCATGGCCTTTGTCCTGCCTGGTCTTGCTGGGTCCTGAGCACTGGATCCCTCCTTGGTTCTCCTTGGCTCCCTTGTATACGATGATCAAATTGGAAGGGAAAGAAAACTACGCATTTGCCTCATGCATGCCTTTTCCACCAAAAGTCTTTTCCTATCATTTTGAATTTAAAGTTGTGTCATTTCTATATTTAAGTTGAATAATTCTATCAATGATTACAACCCTGGATGCCATACTTTGGTTTGGACAAAGACTGCTTTTAAAAAGGAGAAATCTTATCTTTTAAAAAATTTTTTCTGTTACAAATTAGTGCTTATATTTTTCAGATATAAGAAATAATTACCACCCATTTAGCACTTGGTCATTGTTCAGCTTTCTATTGCTATGAAACAAATAAAGTCCAAATTTAGGGGCTTAAAAACATTTGTTTTATGTAGTTCATGATTTTGTGGATTAGAAATTTTGGAAGGGCTCAACTGGATGGTTCATCTCGTGGCTGGAGAAAGATTTACTTCCAGGATAGCTTCTTCACCTCCAAGTGCCTCAGTACTACTTAGCCTCTCTTTCTTACCATATGGCATTTCATCCTGCAGGATTTCTCCAGCATAGCTTGGATGTCACAGAAGGATGGTTTCATGGTGACTGTTATTCCTACATGTGATTGGCTTGTAAGAAGTAGGATGCAGAAGTTTCCAGGATGGTAAAGGGCTATGCTTGGAACTGACATAGTATTACTTCTGCCATATTCTGTTAGTAAAATCAGTCACCAGGCCCAACCAAATTCAAGGGGGTGGAGAAATAGATTCTACCTTTTGAGAGGATATGTTGAGGTCATATTTCACATGAGCATGTGGGATGGGAAATACTGTTGCATCTATTTTTGGAAAATGCAGTCTGCTAGTTTTATGCCATCTTGGATGGTATCCATTTGTCTCATATTTGTCTCTTTTCTTCCACTGAGGTTACATGAATCTTCATATACCTTCTTTTCTCTTGTTTTCTATAGAGACCATCAGTCCCATAATAGATACTAACTAATTATTATTGATTTGCAGATTGTTGTTGTTTAACTGGTAAGTCATGTCTGACTCTTTGCCACCCCAGGGACTGCAGCATGTCAGGCCCCTCTGTCCTCACTATCTCCTGCAATTTGCTCAAATTCATGCCCATTGAGTCAGTGATGCTATCTAACCATCTCATCCTCAGCGTTCCCCTTCTTTTGTCTTCAGTCTTGCTCAGCATCAGGGTCTTTTTCAATGAGTCGGCTGTTCACATCAGGTGGCCAAAGAATTGGAGTTTCAGCTTCAGCATCAGTCCTTCCAATGAATAGTCAGGGTTGATTTCCTTCAGGATTAATTAGGTTGATCTCCTTCCAAGGGACTCTCAAGAGTCTTCTCCAGTACCACATTTCAAAAGCATCAGTTCCGTGCTCAGCCTTCTTTATGGTCCAACTCTCACACTTGTTCATGGCTCCTGGAAAAATCATGGCTTTGACTATACGGACCTTTGTCAGCGGTGTGTCTGCTTTTTAATATGCTGTCTAGGTTTGTCATAGCTTTTCTTCTAAGGAGCAAGTGTTTATTTTTCTGATAAAGTAACTGAAGATAAGTTCATATTTGAAATTTTTGGAAAAATATAAATATTTTTATATTTGTACCTTACATTAAAACTAATTTTAGCCACATGTTCTTAGTTTCCCTAATTAATTTTTTTTCCTTTACTGTGCCCACCCTTCTAATTTCCTTCTAAATCATCCTTTTAGATTCATATTATAGCCATCTCCTTCATGAGGTCTTCTCCAATTAACTCAGCCTGTGTGATCTGTCCATTATCTCTAGCCATTTATGCTGGCTCCAAACGTACCCTTTTATACCCTGCTCAGTGATACTGAGCTGACATCCTTCAAACTAGATTTTTCTTTCTTTTTGTTTTTAAATTTTTATTTTTACTTTATTTTACTTTGCAATACTGTATTGGTTTTGCCATACATTGACATGAATCCACCACGGGTGTACATGCGTTCCCAAACATGAACCCCCTCCCACCTCCCTCCCCATAACATCTCTCTGGGTCATCCCCATGCACCAGCCCCAAGCATGCTGTATCCTGCATCGAACATAGACTGGCGATTCGTTTCTTACATGATAGTATACATGTTTCAATGCCGTTCTCCCAAATCATCCCACCTTCTCCCTCTTCCTCTGAGTCCAAAAGTCTGCTCTACACATCTGTGTCTCTTTTGCTGTCTTGCATACAGGGTCATCATTGCCATCTTTCTAAATTCCATATATATGTATGTGTTAGTATACTGTATTGGTGTTTTTCTTTTGTAACTATCTTTCTTTTAGATTTCACCAATACAACACAGTAGAGGGACACTGGAAGGCAGGAATGGGAAGGAATGAACTTGCTTCTTCCTGCCCGCTTGCTCTTCCTGCCCTGTCCTCAGCAGTTGTCCTCCTCAGAGAACAGTGGTTGTTCACCCGGAAGCAATGTATAGTTCTGATTTAGCTCAACTACCCACAGAGTAGGTGTGGGTAGCTCAACTACCCACAGTGTGGCCCCTCAGAGACACAGTGTCCTCTCCCTGGGAATCTGCATCCTAGCTCTACTCCTCTGAGCTCCTACTACCAGCCCTAGTGGGTAGTGCTACCCCTCCAGGAGTCTAGGTCTCAGCTCCAGGGGTCCTCTTCTATAACTTGTCTGATATCCTAACTCCTTCCTCTTGTTCCCCAGTCCTGAGGTTGGTAGTCCCTTCCTGCAGTTACCATCTCTATGTCACATTCAAATTCCATTTTTGTTTTCACCATCCTCCAGCACCAATCTCTTATATTAAATTTTCTCTGTTGAAATACCTAGAGTGGCCTTTGTGTTCCTGACTGGACCCTGACTGGTATTCTGTGCATACTCCTAATTTGATAATTGTATAAAGTTGTGTACTGTTTTGTGGCATGTTCTCTAGGTGCCCTGAGCTGTCATGTACTTGTTTTTCATGTTATTAAAATAATTTCTTTTTGGCTGTGCTGCAGAGCATGTGGGGTCTTGGTTCCCTGATCAGAGATCAAATCTGTGCCCCCTGCATTGGAAGCACAGAGTCTTAACCACTGGACTGCCAGGGAAGTCCCTGTTATTTACATTTTTAATAATTGTTTTCTCATATTCCTGCCTTTCAGCTTCATATTTTAAAGTCCTAGAGAGGAGAGACCATTTCTCCTGGTGGTTTGTGTTTTATATAACGTGTTTTACATGGTTGCTTGTACTGGCTCATAACTGTGTAATATATCTTTATCAAGTTTTTGAATCGAGTTGGCAATCCATGATAGAGGATGTGGAGTCCAAGGCAATGGTCAGGGCAAAGGGATTGATTGCTCATAGAGATGGAGATGTTTCCCAGCCAAGTTATTATTGTGAGAGGCTGGTGGATGGGTCACAATTATAAGATGGCTGCATCAGGGTTGTAAGTTTGGGAGGTCACATTCATTGTTAGCTGAAACCCTCTTAACTGGTATTTGAAAACGCTCAGTTCCGTGAAGTAATTTTCTCCTCCAGTTGAGGCATTTCTAGTTGACATCTTCTAGGTTACTGAAGTCTCATGTTTTATTTGTTCAGGTTAGTTTCAAAACAGCTTGTTTTGAGCACACATCTTACCTAGGTTGTGAAAATTGAACTTACATAAGTAAATTGAGATATTTAAGTTGGATTGTTGTAACAGATATGGGATGACTTCTACTTTGATGTTAGTGCCACTGTTCTTACATGAGCTTAAAGAATAAGGAGAAAACTCTTTACAGTTGTATTTAATGGTCTTTCAAGACAACATCTGTGATGGTTTATGCTTCAGCACTTATGGTAAAGTGGAGATTACTTTGTTAAACTGATTTCTATCTTTCGCCCAAGCAACCCAACCTTCTATTTTGTCAGAGTTTAATTTTCTCCTTAACATTTTCCTGTGTTGATCTTCCAAAACCTGTTTTTTTCAGTTTCTCCTAGGTGCTCATATATTTATTGGAGTTAACCAAGCAGGCAAGTCCTATCTGATTCTTGACTTTGCTTTGCTCACCTTGCTGTGAGTTTTAGTAAAATAATGTACTTACTAAGGTGTCAGTGTTTGGATAATGGAGATTTCTGTGGCATCTTTTACTTTCTTTTGGTCAAACAAATGTGTTGATTTATTTATGACATTAGATCACAAGATAGAAGCCATCAGAATGAAACTTTTTTATTTCTTTCTTGTTAATGGTTCCTGTCTAGATGTGTATGTCATTTGGAAAAGGATTAATGGTCACATTAGCATCAACATTAATTGTAAGACCAGTCACCTGAAGAGGGGCTTCTCTGCTGAGTATCAGAATAAGCAGATACAATTATGAATTCTAGCCCACATGTCTTTTTTGGTATTAACAAGTACAAATTCAATCATCTATTTCTTAAATTTGGCACTATTTAAGGATCACATACTGTTTGTTTCATTTTGTTTTAATCAGATTTTAACTTGAGGAATTACATCCATGAAAAGAAAACTGATTACCAGTCATCAATGTGCAATTTTATGTTGTTGATTATGCAACCATCCTATCATCTCTTCTTTTTGCCTAGAAAGCTGATTCATATTTTGTGTTCGTAGATAATTTCAGTGCTTTAATAATGTTTAGTGCTTTCTGATTTTAGGATCTGATTTAAAATAAGTTTGATTTATTAAATATTTAGGGTGCTTGAACCATTGTTTGTGTATCAGGAATTAGTAGTGTATCCCTGGAGGAATAAATCAAGGCACAGAAGGAAAGTCTATGCGCTATTTTAAAGTTACGAAGAGATGCCTTTATAGCTTTCAAAAGTGTTTGAAAATTAAATGTTTGATTTATAAGGGCTGTGTACATACAGGGCTCAAATTATTCATGTATCATTTGTAAAATGTAAAATGCTTAATGTTCTGGCATTATGTGATAATTGCTATTCTAATATATAGAGTCTACTAAATCTTTCTGGGAGCGGGTAAGGGTGGCATTGATATACAGGAGCACATGCTTTGTGTGCTAGTAAATCATTCTTCCATTGAGTTAAGGCCAAGGAGGGAGCAGTGAGTGGAACTTAAAGTAATATTACAGTATCTGGTACTGTTCTAATCAAGAAATATGTAGCAGTGCTAGTGAAAAATGAGTGGAAACACAAAAATCCACTAAGGAGAAAATGCAGTCAGAGATTTATCAGTGATGCTTTTTGCAAGGTTTCCAAGAATTGTGATCATCAGTCAGTAGAGTTGCGTTTCAAGGTCGAGGCCATCTAAATTCTCTTTTTTGTGTTGGTACCAATCTGACAACATGCTCTTTGGGAGTGCTTATTCATTAATGAGGGCTTTCCGGTTGGTTCAGTGGTAAAGAATCTGCCTGTCAATGTAGGAGATGGAGGTTTGACCACTGCATCGGACGATCCCCTGAAGTAGGAAATGGCAACCACTCCAATATTCTTGCCTGAGAAATCCATGGGCAGAGGAGCCTGGTGGGGTACAGTTCATGGGCTTGCAAAGAGTCAGACATGACTGAATGACTGAGCACACACATTCATTAATGAGCTAGAGTCCTCCTGGCTCTATCACTAGCTGTCTGGGTGAACTTGAACACGTTGCTTCACCCGCTAAGTTTCCTTCATCTTCAGTTTCCATATAGCCATAGCTTACCTTGTAGGGTTAATATGAGTAAATGAGATAATTTGTGTCTAGCACCTTACCTGGGGCTTGGCACGCAGTAGTCACTTGATACTGCTGATATCATCGTTGACCTTCTGTAGATAACTTGAAAGACTTGAACCAAATGTGTGTAGGAACTAGTTGACTAATTTCAATTCTTCTTTTTGAGTTGTAGGAAGGCAGTTCCACCCAGTGTGCTTTTTTTTTTTTTTTTATGTGCTCTGGCCTCTATTGGGGAACTCACTTTCTGCCAGTGACAATATAGAGCTCAGTACACGGTGAAAGGGGAAGTGCTCCTTAGCTACAATCACTCCCTTTTCTTTTCTGGAAATCAGAAGTCAAGGAGATGAGCAGTACATCTCAGTTTAGGAAGGTGATATATGAATGTATATTCAGGGTGTAGGGGTGAAAAATGAGAGCAGACAGATCAGGCTAGATCAGTTCAGTTCAGTTGCTCAGTTGTGTCTGATTCTGCAACCTCATGGACTGTAGCACACCAGGCTTTCCTGTCCATTACCAACTTCTGGAGCTTATTCAAACTCATGTCCATCGAGTCAGTGATGCCATCCAACCATCTCATCCTCTGTTACCCCGTTCTCCTCCTGCCTTCTAACTTTGCCAGCAGGGTCTTTTCCAATGAGTCAGCTCTTTGCATCAGGTGGCCAAAGTACTGAAGCTGCTGAGTCAGCATCAGTCCTTCCAGTGAATATTCAGGACTGATTTCCTTTCAGATGGGCTGGTTTGATCTCCTTGCAGTCCAAGGGATTCTCAAGAGTCTTCTCCAGCATCACAGTTCAAAAGCATAAATTCTTTGGCATTCAGCTCTCTCTATAGTCCAGCTCTCTCATCCATATATGACTACTGGAAAAACCATAGACTAGATGGACCTTTGTTGGCAAAGTAAAGTCTCTGCTTTTTAATATGCTGTTTAGTTTGGTCATAGCTTTTCTTTCAAGGGGCAAGTGGCTTTTAATTTCATGACTTCAGTTACCATCTGCAATGATTTTGGAGCCCAAGAAAATAAAGTCACTCACTGTTTCCATTGTTTCCCCATCTATTTCCCATGAAGTGATGGGACCAGATGCCAGGATCTTAGTTTTTTGAATGTTGAGTTTTAAGCCAGCTTTTTCACTCTCCTCTTTCACTTTCCTCAAGAGGCTCTATAGTTCCTCTTCACTTTGCCATAGGGTGGTGTCATCTGCATATCTTAGGTTATTGATATTTTTCTTGGCAATCTTGACTCCAGCTTGCACTTCATCCAGCCCAGCATTTTGCATAATGTACTCTGCATTTAAGTTGAATAAGCAAGGTGACAATATACAGCCTTGATGTACTCCTTTCTCAATTTGGAACCAGTCTGTTGTTCCATGTCCAGTTTTAACTGTTGCTTCTTGACCTGCATACAGATTTCTCAGGAGGCAGGTCAGGTGGTCTGGTATTCCTATCTCTTGAAGAATTTTCCACAGTTTGTTGTGATCTACACAGTCAAAAGCTTTGGCACAATCAATAAAGAAGAGGTAGATGTTTCTTTGGAATTCTCTTGCTTTTTCTATGATCCAATGGATGAGTATCAGGCTAGATACTCTATGTCAATATTACGATAATGAGTTCATTAAACATTTTTAAGAGCCAACTCTATAAGTAATATTTACTCTATTACTTACAATATAGGAGAACACCCATGCAGGAAACATCATGGATCCCTTGAGGATATTATCACCTAATGGCTATAGCTGCTGCTGCTGCTAAGTCACTTCAGTTGTGTCCGACTCTGTGCGACCCCATGGACTGCAGCCCACCAGGCTCCTCTGTCCATGGGATTTTCCAGGCAAGAGTACTAGAGTGGGTTGCCATCACCTTCTCCGAATGGCTATAGAGTCTGAGGGATTCCAAGAGAGAGGCCATCACACACACGTACATAGACATACACACACACACAGAGGAAATGACCTACCTCATATGGGGAAGATCATGACACTACTCACACCCATCTGGATTTTTTTGTCCTTACCTCTTCTTTGTCCTTCAGGGAAGGATAGTTGAAGCCTTGGGTTACTGGTCTGGACTATAGAGAGACCCCCAGACTCCAGTGGAGATAAAGTTACCAGTGAAAGTGAAGTCGCTCAGTAGTGTCCGACTCTTTGTGATCCCATGGACTGTAGCCTACCAGGCTTCTCCGTCCATGGAATTTTCCAAGCAAGAGTACTGGAGTGGGTTGCCATTTCCTTCTCCAGGGGATATTCCTGACCCAGGGATTGAACCCAGGTCTCCCACATTGCAGGCAGACGCTTTACCGTCTGAGCCATCAGGGAAGCCAGTAGGTCTCCTAAAACAGTGATTCTCAAACTTGTTAGTCCTCAGGACCCATTTCCACTCTTAAAAATTATCGCAGACCTTAAAGAGCTTCTATGTGTTGTATCTATTAAAATTTACCATGTTAGAAATTAAAATTTATTAATTCACTTAAAATATCAATAGCACTAATCAATTCATACTTATTAACATTAATAGCAATTACTTTAAGCAAAAAATACATTTTCAAAACAAAATTAGAACAGTAGCATTGTTTTACTTTTTTTCTAAGTCTCTTTAATGTCTGAGTTAATAGAATACAACCGGGTTCTCAGATGGGCTTCAGAACTCAGTCCAGTGTGGTCTCACACATTGAGTTGGCTTTGGAAGGTTCCATACGTGAGACAACATGACCAAAAGGCAAGTGACAGCATAGTATTAGCGTGAAAATAGTTTTGACCTAACACACCCCCTCCCCCATGACTAAGGCTGGAAAGACACTCCTTTAGGTGATTTCAAGGAAGGAAGAAGAACGGCTATTACCTCGTAGTTTGGGGACCGTCAGAAAGCTGGCTGTATTGTCAGAGCTTAGAAGTCAGGCCGTGGTGCTAGAACCACAGCCCTGATTCTGCCACTTTCTTACAACTGTGTGACCTTGAAGTTACTTAACCCTTTTTGCCTGCTTTTTCATCTTTAAAATGGAGTTTGCGATAGGCTCTGCTTCTAATGGCTGTTGCGAGTCTAAGGGAGATAATGTAAGCAGAGTGTTTAGCTGGTTCTAAGTGCTCAATATTAGCTTTGTTTCTTTGGTGTTTATCACTGTTAAGGTGCCAATCCATTATGAAACTGTTTCCACATCTAACAAATGAGGCTGGTCTAGATGGTCTTAAAGATCTCGCACAGCCTTAAACAATCTGATTTTGCTCCAAAGCTTGCCTTTCCCACATTACAGAAGGAATATAAGGGTGGTGATGGTGTATACAGTTCTAGTGGTAAGAAGAAGTACTTTTTTTTCTGTTAGTTTTGATAATTAGCCACCATTCCCTTTCCCCTTCTCCTGCTTATAAGTCTGTTAAAAATTTTCAAGGGCTTTAAGAATAAAACTTGGTGAAAAAATTGGTGTTTGCTTGGGAAAAATTAAATTTAGCCCTTTCAGTTGGAGCCAATATAGATAACTGAGCAAACAAAAATTTACAAATTTGTTTCCAGGTCCCATGATGGTTTCGGGTCAAAGTCATAATAGGGTTTATCTCATGTCTAAATTTAATTGAAGGGTAAATGAAATGATGCTGAGAGATTTTGCTGACTCCTCACTTTACAAAAATATACAGAGTAGGTAATAGACTTTTAGTGGAAGAGGAAAGTAAGGAGCCTGGATTCATGGACTGGGGCAGAAGAGAGAAAACAGGTGAAAAAGCATTTTGAAAAGGCGAACATTAGACCTGTAGTTTGATTGAGGACCAAGATCAAAAGAAATCAATACAAATGTTTTGGTTTATTTTTTTCCCCTCCATTTTCACTTAAGTAGCAGTCTCTAATACAATGGAAAGCTGGCACAAAGCGTATTAGAAAGGAGGTAAGACGAATGGGCTCAGCAGTAATAGGAAGTACGGCACATGTTGCATGCTGCTTCGCTTAAATTTACTGGAGCCTTGCTACAGAGCCCTGAGGGGAGGCTTGGGGATTTGCATATGAGGACTTTATTGAAAGGAGATACTCAGTGGATGTCTTGAGAACATCATCCCTAAAGCACTGTTGCTTGCTGTTGGCTTGCAAGGATAGTACAATAGCAAGGCTTGACTTTGGTGTGAAAATGTGCTAGAATTCAAATCACAGAAGCTTGTGTCCATAGTAGGAAATAGCATCATGGAATAATGCTAAAATTCTATACTTAAGGGTAACTGTCAGGATAGCAGCTTTAGAGTTTATAGATAGAATTGTTTACCTGATATGGTATGATATTGGTAATTTTGATACTACTGACATTTCTAGAGTGATGCTTAATGTTGACTTTGCCATCAAAAGCCATTTGATATAATAATGGAAAGCAGGGGGTCTTGCAGGTGAGAAACAAGCTCAGGTTGAACTAGCAAACTGCTTCTGACAAAGACAGATATGTTTGTGCTCAAAGGAAAAGAATTATAGCTGTAATCAGATAGATCAGGAACTTTTACTTGTGGTAATCACTGGGAATGTGAATAATATTTTTCATTTTTCAAAAATGCATAGATCAGAAGGAGCTGAAACTGGTTTGTTACCATTTGCAACCTAAAAAAAATTATCTCTTGACCTTATCCCATACGGAACTAGAAGTCATCCACTTGCAGTTTGTTTCATCGATCAAAGCTGTTATCTGCCTGAGTCTTTCATCTATCCCAGGAAGTTTCAATATATGAAAAAAGACCTAACATGGCAGATGAGCACACATGTACACCATGGGCTCTTCTTTTTGTGCCGAGCAAATATGTCCCCAATTCTGGCCCCAGACAGTTCTCCTGAACTGGAGACACTGCACCTCTGGTTGATGCTTCTGGAGAGCCAGGACATGGTTCTGTGGTTACCTGGTGCTATGGCAGGTTTGTGCCCTGATGGCTGTGTCTGGGATCAGGCATCCAGACTGCGGGTCATTAAAATGGCCAGGAGGGATGACTTTTCCCTCTGAAAGACTGAGTGAGTTGGCCTGTACAGCAGACAGACTTTTGTTGATACTATTGGAAGGTGCCTGGCATTTTCTGGGCACATAGTAGGTGCTTAAGTAACAGTTTGATTGAAGTCCTCAGACAGTACAACAGAGCAGGATGTGCCCATGTAATATAGTCCTCTGATGATTAATTTAGAGAAAAGGCTGGAAAATGATTTCTCTTTTCTGTTTACACATTAGGCAATCTGCTTCTGAAAGAAAATGATGACATTTAAATCCCAATACTGTCTGTTCTTTGTAATAATTGGCACTTTAGCAAAACTCTGCTGAAATGGGAAGGATTGGAAGGATGTTTACCTCCCTGAAACTGATGGAGAGACATGAGAGAGGAGGGTTTCTGGTATCGACCTCAGCATGAATTTATGAAAATTACCTAACTTCTTTGTCCTCACTTCTCATCTTTTAGAAATGGGATGCTTCCCTGTGGGAGATGTTGCTAATGCTCAGCTCACCCATGTCTAGTTATCTTTACCTTTCATATGTGTGAGAGGTTTGTACTTGTCAACCCATTTTAAAGTGTGGTGAAACCATGAGGCCAATATTGGCCAATTGAGTTGTGGGCAGAAGTAATGTGTGCCCATTTCCCAAAGAGAGCATTCAGTTGCTAGTGGGAGAACTCTAGCTTTGTCTTGTCCATGCCTGTGCAACCAGAAATGTTCTAGATGGCAGAGCCTCCATCAGTATCTGAGTATCAGTGAGAAGGCAAGGACTAGAGCTCTCCCCACTATCACCTGTGTCAGCATCAGTGCCCACTTGACATATAATGTGAACAGAGGTTGTTTCGGGTTTCTGGGGTATGAAGGGCAGTTGTCACTACAGCTAACTTAGTTTATTCCGAATGATACATGCCCATTATTTGATTCTTTAACTTGAGAATTATTTTATTAGTTTTCTTTTTTCAATACACAGATGTCTGGTTCTCAGGTTTCAGAGTACATCAGAATCATATCCTGCTGGTTCAGTTTGCAGATTTCTGGGCCTTTTTGCCAGAGCATCAGACCTCAGTATACCTGGTAAGAGCTGCAGGTATCTGCTTTAAAGAAACAAAACAAAATGGGTTTTTTGCATGATTCTGATTCAGGAGGGAAGACCACACTTCAAGAAATGTTGTAAATCTCTATCATGCTATAAAGATTCTGGAAATTATTTCTCAACTTCTCCTAAACAGACATGTTCAGATATTAGCAAAAGGTTAAAGGCATTTATAGCAGGAATAAGTATAATGGATATATAGTTCACCAGCTCTGTTTCAAGGCTGCATGAAGCAGTGATAAACTGAAGACACAGAAGTAGTGATTAATAGACCTGACCACTTTCTAAATGAGAATTCTAAAGATTGTAAATCATTTGGAAATTGAAGTGATGACCTGGAAAACAAGTCAGAATTAAGAAATATCAAGTCAGAAATGGATTTAAAGAAGTAAAAGCAGAAAACATGGAGACATTTCTCTCACAGTTGATTTGGGAGCAAGGTGGAGAGCAGAAGTTACAGGGACCTTAAAGCAGGAGGAGGAGGAAGCTGGGTTGAACTCCACTTGTGGGCTTTGTCCTAGATCCAGATCTCCCAGGTTGATTCAGCATCTTGATATAGTGCCGCCATTTATGAAGATGATAGTTTTCTATGGATTGTGTTTTTTTGACCTTCTGGAGGTAGGTTTTTACTGATTTTGCAGAAGGAATTTGCTCCTCCAAATTTTGAAATAAAAGGCTTTTGGTTAAGATCATGATTTTATTCCTTCCACCCACCCTGCAGCTACCTATCAATTCTGTTAGTACTGGAGAGATGACAGACCTGTGAAGTTGATAGCATTGCATACCAATTCCATAGACTCATTTAGGGATCCTTCCTCTTACAGTTGTCATGGGCGATGGGGTGACTGCTCACAACTGCTAAATGCAGCAGTGGAGACAGAGCAGCAGCAGCAGCATGTTGTCTCAGGCCGGGTGGTCCTTCTCAACCTGTGGGGTCTGCTTGCTTCAGGATTCTGTTTAGAGAAGAACCAACTTCCCAAAGCAGAATCATCCATAAGAAGTGGAGAGGGCTTATCAGGGTTTGGGTAGAGAAAAGCAGGAGCAGTACCCACCTAGGACATTAAATCTAGGAGATAGTCTAGCAAAATTGAAAGTGGTTCTGCCAACTGGTATTTGAGGTGTCCTGAAGTCATGGTCTTATACCCTGAGCAGTTCATCTCCCCCATCCCCTCTTATCTTCAGGGAAAATCACATGGGGTCCACTTGTCCCCACCATTATCAGTATGCTGCTCAGTCTATCCTTGGGTGATTCCTTTTCCCCTGGAAGGTTCTTTTTGCTGTTCCTTGTGAACAAATGGTATTTGTATAAATATTTGAGAAGAGAGGGTAGAAGCAGTGGGCAGCAAAATTTGTTTGGTTTCTCTATGAGAGTTGGCCTGTGTGCTTCACTCTGCACCCTTATTTCTACCCCGAAGAGATTCAGAGTATAAAATGCCAAAATATACCACTCTGGCATAGGATTATTTTGAACTGAAGGCAATTGATTAAAAGTGCTCTGTCTTCCCTCTATCTGCTTTAGAGTAGAATATAAATTTCCCTTATGAAGGTGCCCCTCCCAGCATTTCTCATACCAGGAAGAGAAAAACAACCTTATCACTGGAGATGGATGGCACCAAAGAAAATTCTACACAAACAAACCTTGCGAAATAGCCCTTACCTTCTATCAGTTTCCCCATTTGTTTGCCTTCCCATCATTTGCTACCCCTGGAGGCTCAAGGCTCAAAATCCTCTCTTGTCACTTCTCTAAAAAATTCTTGTTCTTTGCTAAGATGCAATATGTGTCCAAGTTCTAGCTACCCCTTCGAGTTATTCATCACATGTGTATGCATGATGTGCATATCAATAAACATTTGTTCCTTTTTCTCTTGTTAATCCGCCTTTTGTCAATCTAACACATAGGGTCCCAGCCTGAGAATCCAAGATGAGTAGGGGTATTCATTGGAAGGACTGATATTGAGGCTGAAACTCCAATACTTTGGCCACCTGATGCGAAGAGCTGACTCATTGGAAAAGACCCTGATGCTGGGAAAAATTGAGGGCAGGAGGAGAAGGGGACGACAGAGGATGAGATGGTTGTATGGCATCACCTACTCAATGGACATGGGTTTGGGTGGACTTTGGGAATTGGTGATGGACAGGGAGGCCTGGCGTGCTGCGATTCATGGGGTCGCAAAGAGTCAGGCACGACTGAGTGACTGAACTGAACTGAAGAGGAAATATATATTTTTCTTCCTCATAGTGTCGTATCCTCTTTTTTCATGTCATTATTTTAATGATTTTTAACTCATGTAATTTAGAAGGAAATTTTTTTTTGCTGAAAGGGAGAGAAAGCCAAACTAAAGTAGGTCATGAAGAAAAAAGAGAGTGCACGCATATGTCGTATGTTCATGCGTGTCTGTGTCATGTACTTTGAATAGTCTAGGGACATTTGTGTTTATTATGTCCCAATCTATGTACTTAAATAATATTACCAGGAATCTGATTATGTTTTTTTCTCAGTCCTGCTTTCTTATTGTTGTTTTATTCTAGTTCAGTTCAGTTCAGTTCAGTCGCTCAGTCGTGTCTGACTCTTTGCCACCCCATGAATCGCAGCACGCCAGGCCTCCCTGTCCATCACCAACTCCCGGAGTTCATTCAGACTCATGTCCATCGAGTCCGTGATGCCATGCAGCCATCTCATCCTCTGTTGTCCCCTTCTCCTCCTGCCCCCAATCCCTCCCAGCATCAGAGTCTTTTCCAGTGAGTCAACTCTTTGCATGAGGTGGCCAAAGTACTGGAGTTTCAGCTTTAGCATGATTCCTTCCAAAGAAATCGCGGGGCTGATCTCCTTCAGAATGGCCTGGTTGGATCTCCTTGCAGTCCAAGGGACTCTCGAGTCTTCTCCAACACCACAGTTCAAAAGCATCAATTCTTTGGTGCTCAGCCTTCTTCACAGTCCAACTCTCACATCCATACATGACCACAGGAAAAACCATAGCCTTGACTAGACGGACCTTAGTTGGCAAAGTAATATCTCTGCTTTTGAATATGCTATCTAGGTTGGTCATAACTTTTCTTCCAAGGAGTAAGCGTCTTTTAATTTCATGGCTGCAGTCACCATCTGCAGTGATTTTGGAGCCCAGAAAAATAAAGTCTGACACTGTTTCCACTGTTTCCCCATCTATTTCCCATGAAGTGATGGGACCGGATGCATTCTCCTAAAGAGCTAGCAGATATTCTCTTGACTTGTGTTTTTTCTAAATTAGTGAAATCAATGGAAGGAGAGTTCCAATTTCTCTGGAATTACAGAAGTTCTAGGGCTGACATCTGTTGGCTCTGACTGGTTTGTCTTGAATCATATCCCCTCTTTAAGCCCATTATGGGGCATGTTCAGGTGGACTCTGACAATTGGCCAGGCCTTGGCTACATTCCCTCCCACCTGATCCATGTGAAAGAGATGAGGGGAAAGAGTGGTTCTCTAAAGGAAATTCAGAATATTCTTATCAGAGAGAGCAGAAGTAGCTGCTGGAAGCCAAAATTCAGCAAACTGTCTACAGCAGAAGCTGTTTCTTGGCTAGCAGTGAAAATTGAAGTTTTTAAATTCTAATAAATAGGTGGGAGAGTGAGAATTGGATTTACTTCTTTCTCATTCACTTTATCAATGTCAGTTTATGAGAGGATAAAATCTAGTTTTCAGGAGGAAATTCTTTGTTTGCCCTGTTTTAGGAACCACGAGAGAATTTGCATAATAGGGTTAATGTTGCTTCTTATTAGTGACACATAGTCTGAAGCTCTTCAGGTTTCCTGTTATAAACTTCCATTTTACTCAAATATGCAAACTTGTCATTTTTGTCAATGAGAGGTATATTGTCATATGCACAGTTCAACATGTATTTCATTATTTTATATTTGGTGCAATTCTCTTTACTATTTTTTATAATGAAAGTCCCTAGTTGTCATTCTTAAAGGTGCAAAGCAAAGTTCACCTTGATATTGCTTGAAATTTCACTTGAAATAAAAACTCCAGAGAGTTTTTTTTCTGTGATGGAATTCTTTACTTTCTTAAATTCAGTATTAAGAAGATGGATTTTGGTCAAACCCTAGCGACCCAGTGAATGACAGGGTGACCTTGGACAAGTTACTTAGTCTTGTCTGTAAAACAAGATAATCAGAAAACCTCTGTCTCAGTATTGTTTAAGGATTAAATGAATGCTTGTAAAGACCTTAGAACAGTGTTTGGCACATTGTTAGGATTCAGTAGATGTTTGCTATTCTAATCTTTTAGACATAGATGGTCTGAATTGTTAATTCCTTTCACAGGAGTTCTTTTTTGGACAATTTTATGTGCTTGTTGAGGGTAGGAGCTGATGGTTTGGAATTTGCAGGCTAAATATTTTTTACCCCAATCTTTACAAAAAATCCCAAACTGGGTTGAGGTTTTAAGTAAAGAAAACTCTAACTTCTAAATGGTTATATTTATCATGAAAAAATAATTTATAAAGCACTTATAAAAATTGTGGGAAAAAACCCTCCAAATTAATTCTCCATATTGGCAGATTATAGAAGCCTAGGCCTTTAAACAGGTAAGCAACTGGAGAAACTGATTCATAAATATTTTTAAGATATAAAATATTCAAAAGTATACATATCATATACTTACAAATAATTGTACACTCTGAGGGAGGTGAGATGGGGGATAAAGAAAGTGGGGGAGAGAACTGAGGATGCTAGTTTGGGGCCTGGTTAAATCTACACTTCTGTGTTTTCTTCATTCTAGATTCTGCTCTCTGGTATTTCTGATCTGGGTTTTGTGATCTGATTTGACTCTTGGATTATTCCTTTTTCTAGCTTCATGTTTTTGAACTGCTTCTGAGTCTTCTTGACTCTAATATGACACCTTGGGCATGCACCTCAAAGTGGGTGTTTTAACACAGGATCCAGCCCTACTGAAATAAAGAGCATGTTTAGTTCATTCAGAGAGGAAGAAAAAAATGTCTTCTCTAGTTATTTAACTAAATTGGGCTTTCAGTCTAAGAGAATGGTAGGCCTGGTATTTCCATTAGGACATAATCTTATGTGACCAATAGACCAATGAAAATATTGTGGTTTAAGAATTCATCTGAAAAAAATTCATCTGATAAAGCATAGCATCTCAGATAATAGGACCATCCTTCAGCTGGTTAGCCTAGTCAAAACTTCAATGGACTGAGTGTTTAAATGCAATTGACCCATGTGATGTTTGCTTTTATCATTTTTTCTCCAAGGTTTTATGTTAAACTTTGTGGAATTTTCCCAGGAGAAACATTTACTTATGTCCATATAAAAACAAAGCACAACGCAGAGAGTTTGTTAAAATAAAGCACAATTATCATTGGGTCTCTAATTCCTTATATGGAAAATTGATTCATTATATAGGGCAACATTTAAAGAACTATCTAATGTAATGGGTTTCAGTTGTTATATATTGCTTATTTTACCCTGATTTTCTCAAACTTGCTTCAAAAAAAAGCATTTATTTTTTATTAAAATTTTTTTCTTTACTGCAGATTTTATTTTATTTTTAAAAAATTTATTTATTTTAATTGTAGGCTAATTACTTTACAATATTGTATTGGTTTTCTATACATTGACATTAATCCACCATGGGTGTACATGTGTTTCCATCCTGAACCACTTCCCACCTCCCTCCCCATCCCATGCCTCTGGGTCATCCCAGTGCACCAGCCCTGAGAACCCGGTATAATGCATCAAACCTGGACTGGCTATTCATTTCACATATGATAATATACATGTTTCAGTGTCATTCTCCCAAACCATCCCACCCTCACCCTCTCCCACAGAGTCCACAAGACTGTTCTATACATCTGTGTCTCTTTTGCTGTCTCGCATACAGGGTTATCGTTACCATCTTTCTAAATTCCATATATATGCGTTAGTATACTGTATTCGTGTTTCTCTTTCTGGCTTACTTCACTCTGTATTATGGAGAAGGAAATGGCAAACCACTCCAGTGTTCTTGCCTGGAGAATCCCAGGGACAGGGGAGCCTGGTAGGTGTTTCTCTTTCTGGCTTACTTCACTCTGTATTATAGGCTCTAGTTTCACCCACCTCATTAGAACTGATTCAAATAGATTCTTTTTGATGGCTGAGTAATATTCCATTGTGTATATGTACCACAGCTTTCTTAGCCATTCGTCTGCTGATAGATATCTAGGTTGACTCCATGTCCTGGCTATTATAAACAGTGCTGCGATGAACATTGAGGTACACATGTCTCTTTCAATTCTGGTTACCTTGGTGTGTATGCCCAGCAGTGGGATTGCTGGGTCATATGGCAGTTCTGTTTCCAGTTTTTTAAGGAATCTCCACACTGTTCTCCATAGTGGCTGTACTAATTTGCATTACCACCAACAGTGTAAGAGAGTTTCCTTTTCTCCACACCCTCTCCAACATTTGTTGTTTGTAGACTTTTGGATAGCAGCCATTCTGACTGGTGTGAAATGGTACCTCATTGTGGTTTTGATTTGCATTTTTCTAATAATGAGTGATGTTGAGCATCTTTTCATGTGTTTGTTAGCCATCTATATGTCTTCTTTGGAGAAATGTCTGTTTAGTTCTTTGGCTCATTTTGTGATTGGGTCATTTATTTTTCTGGAATTGAGCTGCAGGAGTTGCTTATATATTTTTGAGATTAATTATTTGTCAGTTGCTTCATTTGCTATTATTTTCTCCCATTCTGAAGGCTGTCTTTAAAAGCTTTTAAGTTTAATTAGATCCCATTTGTTTATTTTTGCTTTTATTTCCAATATTCTGGGAGGGTGGTCATAGAGGATCCTGCTGTGATTTATGTCGGAAAGTGTTTTGCCTATGTTTTCCTCTAGGAGTTTTATAGTTTCTGGTCTTACATTTAGATCTTTAATCCATTTTGAGTTTATTTTTGTGTGCGGTATTAGAAAGTGTTCTAGTTTCATTCTTTTATAAGTGGTTGACCAGTTTTCCCAGCACCACTTATTAAATAGATCGTCTTTTCTCCATTGTATATTCTTGCCTCCTTTGTCAAAGATAAGGTGTCCATATGTGTGTGGATTTATCTCTGGACTTTCTATTTTGTTCCATTGATCTATATGTCTGTCTTTATGCCAGTACCATACTGTCTTGATGACTATGGCTTTGTAGTAGAGCCTGAAGTCAGGCAAGTTGATTCCTCCAGTTCCATTCTTCTTTCTCAAGATTGCTTTGGCTATTCGAGGTTTTTTGTATTTCCATACAAATTGTGAAATTATTTGTTCTAGCTCTTTGAAAAATACCTTTGGTAGCTTGATAGGGATTGCATTGAATCTATAGATTGCTTTGGGTAGTACACTCTTTTTCACTATACTGATTCTTCCAATCCATGAACACGGTATATTTCTCCATCTATTAGTGTCCTCTTTGATTTCTTTCACCAGTGTTTTATAGTTTTCTATATATAGGTCTTTAGTTTCTTTAGGTAGATATATTCCTAAGTATTTTATTCTTTTCATTGCAATGGTGAATGGAATTGTTTCCTTAATTTCTCTGTTTTCTCATTGTTAGTATATAGGAATGCAAGGGATTTCTGTGTGTTGATTTTATATCCTGCAACTTTACTATGTTCATTGATTAGCTCTAGTAATTTTCTGGTGGAGTCTTTAGGGTTTTCTATGTAGAGGATCATGTCATCTGCAAACTGTGAGAGTTTTACTTGTTTTCCGATCTTGATTCCTTTTATTTCTTTTTCTGCTCTGTTTGCTGTGGCCAAAACTTCCAAAACTATGTTGAATAGTAGTGGTGAAAGTGGGCACCCTTGTCTTGTTCCTGATTTTAGGGGAAATGCTTTCAGTTTTTCACCATTGAGGATAATGTTTGCTGTGGGTTTGTCATATATAGCTTTTATTATGTTGAGGTATGTTCTTTCTATGCCTGCTTTCTGGAGGTTTTTTTTTTTTAAAATCATAAATGGATGTTGAATTTTGTCAAAGTCTTTCTCTGCATCTATTGAGATAATCATATGGTTTTTATTTTTCAATTTGTTAATGTGATGTATTATGTTGATCGATTTGTGGATATTGATGAAATCCTTGCATCCCTGGGACAAAGCCCACTTGGTCATGGTGTATAATATTTTTAATGTGTTGTTGGATTATGATTGCTAGAATTTTGTTAAGGGTTTTTGCATCTATGTTCATCAGTGATATTGGCCTGTAGTTTTCTTTTTTTGTGGTATGTTTGTCAGGTTTTGGTATTAGGGTGATGGTGGCCTCATAGAATGAGTTTGGAAGTTTACCTTCCTCTGCAATTTTCTGGAAGAGTTTGAGTAGGATAGGTATTAGCTCTCCTCTAAATTTTTGGTAGAATTCCACTGTGAAGACATCTGGTCCTGGGCTTTTGTTTGCTGGAAGATTTCTAATTACAGTTTCAATTTCTGTGCTTGTGATGGGTCTGTTAAGATTTTCTGTTTCTTCCTGGTTCAGTTTTGGAAAGTTGTACTTTTCTAAGAATTTGTCCAATTCTTCCAAGTTGTCCATTTTTTTTTGACATATAGTTGCTGATAGTAGTCTCTTATGATCCTTTGTATTTCTGTGTTTTCTGTTATGATCTCTCCATTTTCTTTGTGTGTGTGTGTGTGTGTGTGTGTGTGTGTGTGTGTGTGTGTTTGGAAGCCATTTTATTTAATTTTTAATTTTTATTTTTACTTTATTTTACTTTACAATACTGTATTGGTTTTGCCATACATTGACATGAATCCACCATGGGTGTACATGCGTTCCCAAACATGAACCCCCCTCCCACCTCCCTCCCAATAACATCTCTCTGGGTCATCCCCGTGCACCAAGCCCCAAGCATGCTGTATCCTGCGTCAGACATAGACTGGCGATTCAATTCTTACATAATAGTATACATGTTACAATGCCAGTCTCCCAAATCATCCCACCCTCTCCCTCTCCCTCTGAGTCCAAAAGTCCATTGTACACATCTGTGTCTCTTTCCCTGTCTTGCATACAGGGTCGTCATTGCCATCTTCCTAAATTCCATATATATGTGTTAGTATACTGTATTGGTGTTTTTCTTTCTGGCTTACTTCACTCTGTATAATCGGCTCCAGTTTCATCCATCTCATCAGAACTGATTCAAATGAATTCTTTTTAATGGCTGAGTAATACTCCATTGTGTATATGTACCACAGCTTTCTTATCCATTCATCTGCTGATGGACATCTAGGTTGTTTCCATGTCCTGGCTATTATAAACAGTGCTGCGATGAACATTGGGGTACATGTGTCTCTTTCAATTCTGGTTTCCTCGGTGTGTATGCCCAGCAGTGGGATTGCTGGGTCATAAGGTAGTTCTATTTGCAATTTTTTAAGGCATCTCCACACTGTTCTCCATAGTGGCTGTACTAGTTTGCATTCCCACCAACAGTGTAGGAGGGTTCCCTTTTCTCCACACCCTCTCCAGCATGTATTGCTTGCAGATTTTTGGATCGCAGCCATTCTGACTGGTGTGAAGTGGTACTTCATTGTGGTTTTGATTTGCATTTCTCTAATAATGAGTGATGTTGAGCATCTTTTCATGTGTTTGTTAGCCATCCGTATGTCTTCTTTGGAGAAATGTCTATTTAGTTCTTTGGCCCATTTTTTTATTGGGTCGTTTATTTTTCTGGAATTGAGTTGCAGAAGTTGCTTGTATATTTTTGAGATTAGTTGTTTGTCAGTTGCTTCATTTGCTATTATTTTCTCCCATTCAGAAGGCTGTCTTTTCACCTTGCTTATATTTTCCTTTGTTGTGCAGAAGCTTTTAATTTTAATTAGATCCCATTTGTTTATTTTTGCTTTTCTTTCCAGAATTCTGGGGGGTGGATCATAGAGGATCCTGCTGTGATTTATGTCTGAGAGTGTACGTTTAGATCTTTAATCCATTTTGAGTTTATTTTTGTGTGCGGTATTAGAAAGTGATCTAGTTTCATTCTTTTACAAGTGGTTGACCAGTTTTCCCAGCACCACTTGTTAAAGAGATTGTCTTTTCTCCATTGTATATTCTTGGCTCCTTTGTCAAAGATAAGGTGTCCATATGTGTGTGGATTTATCTCTGGGCTTTCTATTTTGTTCCATTGATCTATTTTTCTGTCTTTGTGCCAGTACCATACTGTCTTGATGACTATGGCTTTGTAGTAGAGCCTGAAGTCAGGCAAGTTTATTCCTCCAGTTCCATTTGTCTTTCTCAAGATTGCTTTGGCTATTCGAGGTTTTTTGTACTTCCATACAAATCTTGAAATTATTTGTTCTAGTTCTGTGAAAAATGTGGCTGGTAGCTTGATAGGGATTGCATTGAATTTGTAAATTGCTTTGGGTAGTATACTCATTTCCACTATATTGATTCTTCCAATCCATGAACACGGTATATTTCTCCATCTATTAGTGTCCTCTTTGATTTCTTTCATCAGTGTTTTATAGTTTTCTATATATAGGTCTTTAGTTTCTTTAGGTAGATATATTCCTAAGTATTTTATTCTTTTCGTTGCAATGGTGAATGGAACTGTTTCCTTAATTTCTTTTTCTACTTTCTCATTATTAGTGTACAGGAATGCAAGGGATTTCTGAGTGTTGATTTTATATCCTGCAACTTTACTATAGTCATTGATTAGCTCTAGTTATTTTCTGGTGGAGTCTTTAGGGTTTTCTATGTAGAGGATCATGTCATCTGCAAACAGTGAGAGTTTTACTTCTTCTTTTCCAATTTGGATTCCTTTTATTTCTTTTTCTGCTCTGATTGCTGTGGCCAAAACTTCCAGAACTATGTTGAATAGTAGCGGTGAAAGTGGACACCCTTGTCTTGTTCCTGACTTTAGGGGAAATGCTTTCAATTTTTCACCATTGAGGATAATGTTTGCTGTGGGTTTGTCATAGATAGCTTTTATTATGTTGAGGTATGTTCCTTCTATTCCTGCTTTCTGGAGAGTTTTGATCATAAATGGATGTTGAATTTTGTCAAAGGCCTTCTCTGCATCTATTGAGATAATCATATGGTTTTTATTTTTCAATTTGTTAATGTGGTGAATTACATTGATTGATTTGCGGATATTGAAGAATCCTTGCATCCCTGGGGTAAAGCCCACTTGGTCATGGTGTATGATCTTTTTAATGTGTTGTTGGATTCTGATTGCTAGAATTTTGTTGAGGATTTTTGCATCTATGTTCATCAGTGATATTGGCCTGTAGTTTCCTTTTTTTGTAGTATCTTTGTCAGGTTTTGGTATTAGGGTGATGGTGGCCTCATAGAATGAGTTTGGAAGTATACCTTCCTCTGCAATTTTCTGGAAGAGTTTGAGGAGGATAGGTGTTAGCTCTTCTCGAAATTTTTGGTAGAATTCAGCTGTGAAGCCGTCTGGACCTGGGCTTTTGTTTGCTGGAAGATTTCTGATTACCGTTTCAATTTCCGTGCTTGTGATGGGTCTGTTAAGATTTTCTGTTTCTTCCTGGTTCAGTTTTGGAAAATTGTACTTTTCTAAGAATTTGTCCATTTCTTCCACATTGTCCATTTTATTGGCATATATCTGCTGATAATAGTCTCTTATGATCCTTTGTATTTCTGTGTTGTCTGTTGCAATCTCTCCATTTTCATTTTTAATTTTATTGATTTGATTTTTCTCTCTTTGCTTCTCGATGAGTCTGGCTAATGGTTTGTCAATTTTATTTATCCTTTCAAAGAACCAGCTTTTGGCTTTGTTGATTTTTGCTATGGTCTCTTTTGTTTCTTTTGCATTTATTTCTGCCCTAATTTTTAAGATTTCTTTCCTTCTACTAACTCTGGGGTTCTCCAATTCTTCCTTTTCTAGTTGCTTTAGTTGTAGAGTTAGGTTGTTTATTTGACTTTTTTCTTGTTTCTTGAGGTATGCCTGTATTGCTATGAACTTTCCTCTTAGCACTGCTGTTATAGTGTCCCACAGGTTTGGGGTTGTTGTGTTTTCATTTTCATTAGTTTCTATGCATATTTTGATTTCTTTTTTGATTTCTTCTGTGATTTGTTGGTTATTCAGAAGTGTGTTGTTCAGCCTCCATATGCTGGAATTTTTAATAGTTTTTCTCCTGTAATTGAGATCTAATCTTAATGCATTATGGTCAGAAAAGATGCTTGGAATGATTTCGATTTTTTTGAATTTATCAAGTTTAGATATGGCCCAGGATATGATCTATCCTGGAGAATGTTCCATGAGCACGTGAGAGAAAGGTGAAATTCATTGTTTTGGGGTGAAATGTCCTATAGATATCAATTAGGTCTATCTGGTCTAATGTATCATTTAAAGTTTGTGTTTCTTTGTTAATTTTCTGTTTAGTTGATCTGTCCATAGGTCTGAATGGGGTATTAAAGTCTCCCACTATTATTGTGTTATTGTTGATTTCCCCTTTCATACTTGTTAGCATTTGTCTTACATATTGTGGTGCTCCTATATTGGGTGCATATATATTTATAATTGTTATATCTTCTTCTTGGATTGATACTTTGATCATTATGTAGTGTCCTTCTTTGTCTCTTTTCACAGCCTTTGTTTTAAAGTCTATTTTATTGGATATGAGTATTGCCACTCCTGCTTTCTTTTGGTCTCTATTTGCATGGTATATCTTTTTCCAGCCCTTCGCTTTCAGTGTGTACGTGTCCCTTGTTTTGAGGTGGGTCTCTTGTAAGCAGCATATAGAGGGGTCTTGGTTTTGTATCCATTCGGCCAGTCTTTGTCTTTTGGTTGGGGCATTCAAGCCATTTACGTTTAAGGTAATTATTGATAAGTATGATCCTGTTACCATTTACTTTATTGTTTTGGGTTCGGGTTTATACACCCTTTTGTGTTTCCTGTCTAGAGAATATCCTTTAGAATTTGTTGGAGAGCTGGTTTGGTGGTGCTGAATTCTCTCAGCTTTTGCTTGTCTGTAAAGCTTTTGACTTCTCCTTCGTATTTGAATGAGATCCTTGCTGGGTACAGTAATCTGGGCTGTAGGTTATTTTCTTTCATCACTTTAAGTATGTCCTGTCATTCCCTCCTGGCCTGAAGAGTTTCTATTGAAAGATCAGCTGTTATCTTTATGGGAATCCCCTTGTGTGTTATTTGTTGTTTTTCCCTTGCTGCTTTTAATATTTGTTCTTTATGTTTGATCTTTGTTAATTTGATTAATATGTGTCTTGGGGTGTTTCGCCTTTGGTTTATCCTATTTGGGACTCTCTGTGTTTCTTGGATTTGGGTGATTATTTCCTTCCCCATTTTAGGGAAGTTTTCAACTATTATCTCCTCAAGGATTTTCTCATGGTCTTTCTTTTTGTCTTCTTCTTCTGGGACTCCTATAATTTGAATGTTGGAGTGTTTCATGTCATCCTGGAGATCTCTGAGATTGTCCTCATTTCTTTTAATTCGTTTTTCTTGTTTCCTCTCTGATTCATTTATTTCTACCATTCTATCTTCTATTTCACTAATCCTATTTTCTGCCTCCGTTATTCTACTATTTGTTGCCTCCAGAGTGTTTCTGATCTCATTTATTGCATTATTCATTATATATTGACTCTTTTTTATTTCTTCTAGGTCCTTGTTAAACCTTTCTTGCATCTTCTCAATCCTTGTCTCTAGGCTATTTATCTGTGATTCCATTTTGATTTCAAGATTTTGGATCCTTTTCATTATCAATATTCGGAATTCTTTCTCAGGTAGATTCCCTACCTCTTCCTCTTTTGTTTGGTTTGGTGGGCAACTCTCCTGTTCCTTTACCTGCTGAGTATTCCTCT